>NC_054480.1:83029119-84229119 GCF_017639515.1 Carcharodon carcharias | reverse complement strand
GGATAGAGTGTGAGGCATAGAGGGTGTGGTCTGGAGACCGCGGGTAGACATGTGGGATGGAGAGTTCGGGATAGAGATTGCGGGATACAGAGTGCGGGATAGAGAGTGAGGAATAGAGAGTGCGGGATAGAGATTCTGAGGTAGAGAGTGCGGGATAGAGACTGCAGGATAGAGTGTGTGGCCTAGAGCGTGCGAGATAAAGAGTGCAGGATTGAGAGTGTGGCATAGAGAGTGTGGGATAGAGTGTGCGGTATAGAGCGTGCTGGATAGATAATGCAGGATAGAGAGTTGCGTGATAGAGTGTGCTGGATAGAGAGCGCGGGATAGAGTGTGCCGGATATAGTGCGTGGCCTAGAGAGTGCGAGGTAGAGAGTGCTTGGTAGAGAGTGTGGGATAGAGATTTGGGATAGATTTTGCGGGATAGAGTGTGCGGGATAGAGGGCGGGATAGAGTGTGCGGGATATTGTGTGCGGGATTGAGTGTGCGGGATAGAGTGTGCGGGATGGAGTATGCAGGATAGAGCATGTGGGATAGTGCGTGCGGGATAGAGCGTGCAGGATAGAGAGTGCGGGATAGAGATTGCCGGGTAGAGAGTGCAGGATAAAGACTGGGATAGAGTGTGCGTCATAGTGATGTGAGATAGTGAGTGCGGCATAGAGAGTGCTGGGTAGAGAATGCGAGATAGAGAGTGCGGGATAGAAAGTGTGGGATGGACTGTGTGGGTTAGAGATTGCGGGGTAGAGAGTGCAGTATTGAGAGAGCGGGATTGAGAGTGTGGGATAGAGAGTGTGGGATAGAGCGTGCCAGGTAGAGAATGCGGGATAGAGTGTGCGGGATAGAGAATGCGGAAGGGAATGTGCGGGATAGAGTGCACTGCATAGTCTGCATGGGATAGAATGTGTGGCACTGATAGTGTCGTCTGGAGAGTGCTGGGTAGAGAATGCAGGGTAGAGATTGCGGGGTAGAGAGTGCGGGATCGAGCATGCGGGATAGAGCGTGAGGGATAGAGAGTGCGGGATTGAGTGTGCGGAATAGAGTGTGCTGGATTGAGTGTGCGGGATAGAGAGTGCGGAATAGAGTGTGCGGATAGAGAGTGCGGGATAGAGAGTGTGGGATAGCACCTGCGGGATAGAGAGTGCGGGATAGAGAGTGCGGGATAGAGAGTGCAGGATAGAGAGTGAGGGATAGAGAGTGCGGGATAGAGAGTGCGGGATAGAGAGTGCGGGATAGCGCCTGCGGGATAGAGAGTGCGGGATAGAGAGTGCGGGATAGAGAGTGCGGGATAGCGCCTGCGGGATAGAGAGTGCGGGATAGAGAGTGCGGGATGGAGTGTGCGGGATGGAGTGTGCGGCCTGGACTGTTTGTTCTGGAGATTGCAGGGTAGATTGCGCGTGATAGAGAGCTTTGGAAAGAGTGTGCGGGATAGTGAGTGCGGGATAGTGAGTGCGGGATAGTGAGTGCGGGATAGTGAGTGCGAGGTAGAATGGACAGAATTCTCCAAAATGAAACAGTGGTGCCTGGCGGACTCAGCAGCGCCCAGCCCACTGTCCCAAAAGGTGCAACTCGTGTCTGTGTTTGGAGCCTCATTAATTATGCAGCGGCTCGTTTTGCTCCAAATCACCTGGCGGGTCAGGAGCTGATTCCTCCGCCCACCGTCAGCTGGTGGGTTTGAAGGTCCAGGCGCCATATTGAAACACCCAGTCCAATACACATCCTCACTCTTTCCAGCCCACCAGAGATGTCTGGCAGTCAGGAGAGCCTGAAGAGGAAGGCAGCAGCCCCTTTCACCCATCAGGCCCTCTAGGCCTTGACCAGAGGGCTGCAGGCACACAGGCAAGTGCTCTATCCCAGGAAGCACAGCAGCCTCCCCTCTCCAGCCTGGGAGACCATCACGGAGCAGGTCAGCGCGGCTGGCAACCATGCCCGAAATGGCACCCAGTGCAGGGAGAGGATGAATGATCTCATCCACTCCACCAGGGTAAGTCATCCTTCAACTCCCTCCAATATGAAACTCTCATCATGGCATCATGCACTCAAACAGCTCCTCTCTTCAGGGGTCTCACACAACCTTTAGCGAGGGACACAGATCAACACTCGCTCTCTCACCGAGACTTTCACATTAACACCATCCCATCTATCATGTTGCTCACAGTCCATCCTCTGGCCCTTCTGGGGAGAGTTCACCACACAGGGAACATGCACCTCACCCAACCTCTGCCCCATCCCTTCTCATCACCTGCCTTTCTTTCTTCTTCATACAGGCCAAGTTGGCACACAACAGGTGTGAGAGAGCGCAGACCGGGGTAGGGACAGCCGACATCATCACCCTCACTAAGTTTGAGGAGGCTGCAGCCGAGCTGGCTGGGGAGGACAGGGATCGCTCCTGTGGGGAAGGGGAGATCGGCCTCTCCCATCAACCTAGTATGGATCACAGCTCCATCACCTCATCAAACCCTGACAATCACAATGAGTCTTATCTAGCTCATGCTCACTAACTGAAACTCTTTTTTCTATTTTCTAGACACCAACAGATTGAGACCCATAAGCCAGTCCACCACCACCAGTGCAAGCCTCCTGACTTCACCCATGGACGAAGCTCTGGATGAACCATCCCAGCACTCACACGCTCCCTCCACCAGCTCAGAGACATATACGCTGGTGGGACACAGATGTAGATTAGGCTGGGCCTCACTTTCTGGGGAACACCTCACTGACACATCCCCGGAGTAGTCAGAGGCAGGGACATCCCAGGTATCCGGCACACGGGGAGCTGTTGGGGACCAGCCAGATGATGAGCTTCCTGAAGCAGCTGCCAGATCCACACTAGAGATGCAACGACAGGAGGTGGAACATCAGGCAGAGATTCGACAGTCGCTCAGCAGACAAGAGTGAACCCTGGAGAAGTCTGTCCATGTTCTGCCTGATGTTGTGGCTCTGACATGCAAGCGCCTGAAGATCGCCATGGGAAGACCGGTGACCACCATGGAGACCTTGGTCCAGTAGGTCTTGCTGGATTAGTGCTTGGCCCTGGACTCCATGGCCACACACACTGGTGGCACCATCAATATGTGGGCAACAAGGGGGCAAGGCACCTTGGTCTCCCTTCAGGGGCACCACCTCCTGCAGGAGTCAGGGTGGGGCCCTCAGGCAGCCACAGGGAGGATAAGCATCAACCGGACACCCCAGGGGCCTCCTTTCAGGACACTCCAACGTGAGCAGCCTCTCACAGCCCCCTCTGCCTGTGACCCCATCCACTCTAGCTTCTCAGACCATGAGGGCACTTCTGCCCCAGAGCAGGTGACCTTTATCAGGCCTCGGGTGATCAGAGGATGCCCACCAAGGTCATCACAGGCACGAGGACGCAGCAGTCAGCAGGCTGCCTCCACCTCTGCTGCAGATGTCGGGGCTGCACCCAGGAGTAGCGCGAGAGTTAGAAAGTTCAGAAAAGTTGACGTCACTTTTGGGCCACAGGTGTGCTAGACATGTAAATAAATTGCACTTTTCTTAATACATTTGATGGTTATATGAATGTTTCTGTCAACTGAAGGTGTTGAGATTTTGTATGTTGGAACCCTCTTATTTCGAGGTTTAGCCTTCCTCCCACTCAGTGATTGTGTCCCACTATGAGATTCACATTCTTATAATGTCAGCCTCAGTTGAATTAGTCTCCCCACCCCTTGTGTGATGTTAGGGAGCTGTGTTTAAATCTTTATTTGAAGTTTGTGATGTAAGCGTTTGTAACCTTTCTTCCTCAAAGAACACCATTGAGTGAGGACAGCTCATCAGCATTGATAATCTAGCAGCATGTGTGTCCCCTCAGTGGTAGCAGCAGAAGACAAGACATTTACAGGAGGAGGAGATCTCTTGGCATGTCCACATCTCAGTCGCAGCAGTGTTTGCATCATTAGAGGGCAGCGAAGGCTTCAAGTCTTCTATTAGATCTCTCTTGTTCCTCAGTGGACTCTCAGTCACCAGAGTGAGCTCACTCACAGAGCCCCACGGATCAAAGCAGAGGTCATGGCTGGTGATTCATGAGGTAAGTGTGAATCCGGGACTTATTCTCGCTACAAGTGTGTGGATGTCCCCTGAGATGAAGATAAGTGGCATTGAGGGTGATGAGAGATGTGGCCATATTCCCACACTTGACTTAACTCTTCCTGGGATTTGTCAATGATTACCGTATCACGTTTCCCACATCTTAATTCCTCTATGGCATGATCACACTCATACTGACCCTCAGCAGCCACCTGAGGTTCTTTGGCCTCCGTATCTTCATCCTCCGATGAGCTCCCATCCCCCTCCAGGTCACCATCTAGCAGGGGTTCACCTCTTTGCATTGCCAGATTGTGAAGGACCCAACACACTGCGATGATGGGAAACCCTGTTGGGAGTGTATTGGACTGACCCACCTGAGTGGTCCAAGCACCTGATACACTTCTTCAGAAGCCCTGTGGTCTGCTCTGTAAGGGATCGTGTGAAGCTCTGAGCAGCATTGTACCTCTGCTCAGAACGTCTCTGAGGGTGACACACCGGTATCATTAGCCAGCATTTCAGTGGGTTCTCCTTATCCCCAAGCAGCCAGCTCTACAGACGTAATGGCCTCTCGAAAATCTCAAGTACCTGGGAGTGACTCAGGATGTAGAAATCATGGCAACTCCCAGGGTACTGTGCACAAACGCGCTGTATGTGCTTCTGGTGATCACACACCAGTTGTACATTGATGGATAGCCCTTGTGTTTATAAACATTAGGGGCTGCTGCCATGGAGCCCGTATAGCCATATGGTGCAGTTTATTGCCCCCTGCACTCTCAGGAAGCCGGAGATGGTGGTGAAGCTGGTGAATCTTGCAGCCTGGCTATCTTCATCCAGAGCAAACCTGACATACTGATGGGCCTTTCTGTAAAGGGCATCTGTGACCTCCTTTATGTATCGATGAGTTGCGGACAGAGAGATGCTGCACAGGTCTCCTGTTGATCCTTGGAAAGAACCAGAGACCAAGAAATTAAGTGCAATGGTCACCTTCAAAGCTACTGGCAGTGGATACCCTCCAACGCCATGTGGTGTCAGGTCTTCATGACGAATGTGGCAAAAGTGATGTACCAGAGCTCGGGACAAGTGCAGACGTGCCTGGCACGTCTCACTCATTTGTAAACAGGAGACTATTGGACAATAAACTCTAGGTCTGGTGAGTTGGCCCCATTGTCTGGGTCTCTCCTCCTGACCCTCCTGTTCATGCTCTGGCTCCACTTGACCGTGTCCCTCCTGCTGGAGCCATATGCAGAGTCACCTCTCCTTCCTTCACCTCCCTGCATCAGGGCCCTGACAAAGGCAGCATTGAGCCATGGGTCCATATCTGCTTTTGTCTTCTCTCTGAAAGGAAACATTGAAGACATTAATGATTCAAGGGGAAAAAAAGTAAAGCTCAGAGGATGATGCATTCGGAGACTTGTAAGAGTCCATATTTTTTCCTGCCCTACTTGCATGGTGGCTGATGCTGCCTTGTCCCTGAGGCACTAACACACACATCGAGGTGACCAAGATGGCATCGCAGATATGTAACATCTTGAGCCCTTTGTGGGATGCTGAAGTTTCAGAGAGTGACCCATCCTAGCTCTGTGCTCCAATCTCTGATGTGGCATATTAATGATCAATCAGTTGCTCATGGTCAATGGGTAGATGCCCTTTGACCTGTTAGTAATGTCACATCTGGTAAACAAGTGACAGGCTTTCATTGAAGGAATACCATATATGATACAGCTGTCCCTCCCTCACTATTGCCTGCATTCCCAATTTCTACATTCCTATGTGTTACTCTTGAGGTGCAGTGACTGTGATGTGAAGCCGCTGAGATCTGAGTAGCCCTTTAATGGAACTAATGAAGCCATTGGCTTTCAGTGGCTTTCATCGCAAAGAGGTCTTCCCCCTTTCTGTCTGAGCAGATTCCTGCTCACTCCAGCAGCAACAAGAGGTTAGAGGGTGACCCCTGAAAGGCCCCCCTCGTGTTTGCCCTTCCCTCTCACTGCCATTCCACAGCCTTCCCTCCCCCCAAGTTATCCCCCTCGTGTTCATCAATCCGACCCCCCGCCTTACAGCCCACCCTCAGCTGAAGAGCTTGTCTCTGAAAGTGGAGGCCTGCATGAGCGCACAGCACAGTGGTGTTCCTCAGGACAATGAAAGCAAAGAGCTGGAGCAGCTCAGCCCTACAGCCTGAGCAGAGGGGCACAAGACAAGCACAGCACTATGGCAGCTATGTTCCACTCGCCTCACAGTTACCAGTGCACGGAGATCTGACTTGTGCACGTCACCCTTTTCAAACGGGTTTGATGCCGATGTAATTTCCCACTGGCGTGATGGAAAATCGGAAATCGTGGCAAGATTCTGGTGAGCAGCTGTTTTAATGAGCATTCATGACATGCTAATGAATGCAAATGGAAAATGGATAACTGGGCTGTCATGGAAACATCATCGGGAGAATTGTGACCTGTTTTTATGATGACAGGTTTCTGATTTTTTGTCTCCCATTGGATTCTCCACTTCTGCCTGCCACGAAACCCGCTGTGGGAGGGGATGGGAGAATTCCAGCCTGTATTTGGGATAGAGCCTGTGACTGGACAGTCTGTGGTTTATGTGGAATGTGGGCCAGGCGAGCATTTATTACCCATCCCCAGTTCAGAGGGCATTGCTGTGGGTCTAGAGTCACATGTAGACCAGACCAGGTAAGGTCAGCAGATTTCCTTCCCTAAAGGGCATTAGTGAACCAGAAGGGTTTTTACAACAGTCGACAATGGTTTCATGGTCATCATCAGACTTTTAATTCCAGATTTTTGTTGAATTCGAACCCGGGTCCCCAAAGCATCCCTCTAGATTACTTGCCCAGTGACAATGCCACTACACCTCCCCTCTTTAACTGAGTCTGATTGGACTGTTAATTAATGATGTTATTACCACAATAAGTTCAGGAAACCAGGATGTAGAAGCAGTTTGGGTAGAGATGAGAAATGCTAAAGGCAAGATGTCACTTGTGGAAGTGATGTACAGGCCCCCTAACAGTAACCACATGGTAGGACAGGGTAAAGGAAGAAATAATGGGGAGATTTTCAGAAAGTAACAGTGATATTCATTTTTTTAATTCATTCCCAGGATGTGGACTTTGCTGGCTGGGCCAGAATTTATTGTCTATCCCTAGTTGCCCTTGGGAAGGTGGTGGTGAGCTACCTTCTTGAATCACTGCAACCCATGTGGTGTAGGTACACCTACAGTGCTGTTAGAGAGGGAGTTCCAGGATTTTGACCCAGCGACAGTGAAGGAACGGTGATATATTTCCAAGTTAAGATGGTGAGTGACTTGGAGGGGAACTTCCAGTTAGTGACATTCCCAGACATTGCTGCCCTTATCCTTCTAGATGGTAGTGGTTGTGGGTTTGGAAGGTTTTGTCTAAGAATCCTTGGTGAATTCCTGCAGTGCATCTTATAGATGGTACATACTGCTGCTACTGTGTGTTGGTGGTAGAGGGAGTGAATGTTTGTTGATGCGGTGCCAATCAAGCCGGCTGCTTTATCCTGGATGGTGTCAAACTTCTTGAGTGTTGTGGGAGCTGTACTCATCCAGGCAAGTGGAGAGTATTCCATCACACTCCTGCCTTGTGCCTTGTAGATGGTGGGCAGGCTTTGGGGAGTCAGGAGGTGAATTACTCATCATAGGATTCCTAGCCTCTGACCTGCTCTTGTAGCCACAGTATTTATATGGTGAGTCCAGTTCAGTTTCTGGTCAATGGCAACCCCCAGGATGTTGATAGTGGGGGATTCGGTGATGGTAATGCCATTAAACATCAAGGAGAAATGGTTAGGTTTTCTTTTGTTGGAGATGGTTATTGCCTGGCACTTGTGTGGCGTGAGTGTTACTTGCCACTTGTCAGTCTGAGCCTGGATATTGTCCAGGTCTTGTTGCATTTGGACATGGGCTGCTTCAGTATCCGATGAGTCACGAATAGTGCTGAACTTTGTGCAATCATCAGCGAACGTCCCCACTTCTGACCTTATGATGGAAGGAAGGTCATTGATGAAGCAGCTGAAGATGGCTGGGCTGAGGACATTACCCTGGGGAACTCCTGCAGTGATGTCCTGGAGCTGAGATGATTGACCTCCAACAACCACAACCATCCTCCTTTGTGCTGGGTATGACTCTAACCAGTGGAGGGGTTCCCCTCATTAACCATTGACTCTAGTTTTGCTAGGGCTCCTTAATGTCACATTTGGCCAAATTTGACCTTGATGTCAAGGGCAGTCACTCTCACCTCATCTTGGGAATTCAGCTCTTTTGTCCATGTTTCAATGAAGGCTGTAATGAGATCAGGAGATGAGTGGCCCTGGCGGAACCCAAACTGGGCGTAAGTGAGCAGGTTACTGCTAAGCAAGTGCCGCTTCATAGCCTCATAGTTAAGGCACTTCTTGGTTGCAGCGATCATAATATGACTGAATTTTACAGTCAGTCTGGGAGATAGAAGGCAGGGTCCAAGACTAATATGTTAAACTTAAGTAAGGGCAATTATGAGAGCATGAAAGCAGAGTTAGCTAAAGTGAACTGACAAATTAGGTTAAGGTTAGGTCAATGGCAGACATTTGAAGGGATATTTTAGAATACACAGAATAGATACTTTCCAAAGAGAAATAAAAATTCCAAGGAGAAGACCCACCAACCATTAACTAAACAAAAGTAAAAATGGTATCCAACTTAAAGAAAAATCATATAATTGCACAAGAATGGGTGGCAGGTCAGAAGATTGGACAGAATATGAAAAACAGCAAAGAATGACAAAAAGATTAATGAGTGAAAAATTAGAGTGCAAGTGAAAGCTAACTATAAATATAAAGACAGATGGTAAGAGTTTATATTAATATTGTAAAAAGAAAAGAGTGAACAAAGTGACCATTGGTCCTATAGAAAATGAGTCTGGGGAATTAATAATGGAAAATAAGGTGATGGCAGATGAATTGAACAAGTATTTTGCATCAGTCTTCACTATAGAGATACAAGCAATGTCCCAGAAATAGCTATAAATCAGGAAATGGGAGGGAGGGAGAAATTCAGGAAAATACAATCACCAGAGAAGTGGTACTGAGCAAATTGTTGGAACTGTGGGATGACAAATCCCCAGGTCCTGATGGACTTCATCCTTGGGTCTTAGAAGAAGTCTCTAGTGAGTTAGTTGATGGGTTGGTTTTAATTTTCCAAAATCCCCGAGATTTGGGCAAGGTTCCATTAGATTGGAAAATAGCAAATGTATCTCCTTTATTTAAAAAAGGAGGGAGACAGAAAGCAGGAAAATACAGCTCAGTTAGCTTGACATCTCTCTTAGGGAAAATGTTAGAAGCTATTATTAAAGATGTTATAATAGGGGGCTTATACAAATTGAAGGTAACCAAGCAGAGTCAGCGTGGTTTTGTGAAAGGGAAATCATGTTTAACCAATTTACTGGAGATCTTTAAACAAGTAACAGATACTATGGATAAAGGGGAACCAGTGGACGTACTGTGCTTAGATTTCCAGAAGGTATTTGATAAAGTGCCACATCAAAGGCTATTGTGAAAAAATAAAAGCTTGGTTTAGGGGATAACATATTGGCAAGGATAGAAGATTGGCTGGCTAACAGGAAGCAGAGTGTAGGCATAAATGGGTCTTTTTTCTGGTTGGCAGGATGTGACGAGTGTTGTATCACAGGGATCAGTGCTGGGGCCTCAACTATTTGCAATTTATATAAATGCCTTGGATGAAGGGAACGAAGGGATGGTTGCTAAATTTGCTGATGCCACAAAGATAGGAAGGAAAGTAAGTTTTGAAGAGGATGTGAGGAGGTTAAAAAGTGGCATAGGTAGGTTAAGTGAGTGGGCAAAGTTCTGGCAAATGGAGTATAATGTGGGCAAATGTGAACTTGTCCATTTTGGCAGGAAAAATAAAAAAGAAGCATATTATCCAGATGGTGAGAGATTGCAGAGCTCTGAGATGCAGAGGGATCTGGGTGTCCTAGAGTATGAACTGTAAAAGGTTAGTATGCAGGTACGACAAGGTAATTAGGAAAGCTAATAGAATGTTATCGTTTATTGTGAGGATAATTGATAATAAAAGACAGAAGTTATGCTTCAGTTATACAGGGCATTGGCGAGACCACATCTGGAGTACTGTGTACAGTATTGGTCTCCTTATTTACAGCAGATGGAAATGTATTAGAAGCAGTTCAGAGAAGGTGTACCAGACTAATACCTGGAATGGGAGTGTTGTCTTATGCAGGAAAATTGGACAAACTAGGTTCATGTCTGCTGGAGTTCAGAAGAGTAAGAGGTGACTAGATAGAAACGTATAAGACCCTGAGGGGTCTGGACAGGGTGGATGTGGAGAGAATATTTCCTCTGGTGGGAGAATATACAACTAGGGGTAACTGTTCCATAGTTTATAACTGTCTGTTGTGTAGAAAATCTGTGGTGTGGAGAGTCTGCAGTTCAGACAGCCTGTGGATTGGATACTTTATGGTTTATTGCAGTTAATGGATTGGACAGTCTGTGGTTTATTACAGTCTATGCTTTGGACAGTCTATGGTTTATTACAGTCTGTGGTGTGGACATTCTGTGCTTTATTACAGTCTGTGCTTTGGACAATCTGTGGTTTATTACAGTCTGTGGTGTGGACATTCTGTGCTTTATTACAGTCTGTGCTTTGGACAATCTGTGGTTTATTACAGTCTGTGGTGTGGACAGTCTGTGGATTGAACAATATGTGGTTAATTACAGTCTATGGATTGGAAAGTCTGTGGTTTATTACAGTCTGTGGTGTAGATAGTCTGAGGTGTGGACAGTCTGTGGTACATTACAGACTGTGGCTGGACAGTCTGCAGATCGGGATGTCTGTGGATTAGACAGTCTGTGGTTTATTACAGTCTGTGGTTTGGACAGTCTGTGGTTTATTACAGTTTGTGGTGTGGACAGTGTGTGGTTTATTACAGTCTGTGGTGTGGACAGTATGTGGATAGCCTGTAGTTTATTACAGTGTGTAGATTGGACCATCTGTGGATTGGTAGTCTGTGGATTCGACAGCCAGTGGATTGGACAGTCTGTGGTTTATTACAGTCTTGATTGGACAGACTGTGGTTTGGACAGCCTGTGAATTGGACAGTCTCTATTGGACAGGTCTTTGGTTTAATCAAGTCTGTGGATTGGACAGTCAGTGGTTTATTACAGCCTGTGCATTTGACAGTCTGTGGTTTGGACATTCTGTGCATTAGATAGTATGTGGTTTGGACTGTCTGTGGATTGGACAAGCTGTAGTTTACTACAAAGTGTAGACTGGACAGTCTGTGGATTGGACTGTTTGTGGATTGGTAGTCGGTGGATTGAAGAGTCATTGGATTGGACAGTCAGTGGATTGGACAATTTGTGGTTCATTACAGTCTGTAAATTGGACAGTCTGCGAATTGGACAGTCTGTGGTTTGGACAGTTAGTGCTATAGACAGCCTGTGAATTGGATAAGTTGCGGATTAGACAACTGTGGTTTATTACTGTCTGTGAATTGGACAGTGTGTGAATTGGACAGCCTTTAGATTGGACAGCCTGTGGATTGGACAGTCTGTGGATTGGACAGTCTATGGATTGGACAGCCTGTAGATTGGACAGCCTGTGGATTGTACAGTCTGTGGATTCGACAGTCTATGGATTGGAAATACTTTCGATTGGACAGTCTGTGGTTTGGATAGCTTGTTCTTTGAAGAGTCTGTGAATTGGAAAGTCTGCTTTATTACAGTCTGAGGATTGGACAATCTGTGGATTGGAATACTATGGATTAGACAGTCAGCTTTATTATAGTCTGTGAATTGGACAGTCTGTGGATTTGACAGTCTGTGATTTATTAAAGCCTGTATAGTGGACAGAATGTGAGTTGGACAGCCTGTGGTTTGGACAGTCTATGGTTTTTTACAGTTTGTGATTGTACTGTCTATGGATTGGACAGTCAGTGGTTTATCACTGTCTGTGAGCTGGACAGTCTGTGGATTGGACAGTCTGTTAATTGGACACTCTGCAGATTGGACAGTCTGTGGATTGGACAGTCAGTGGTTCATTAAAGTCTGTATACTGGACAGCTGTCTGTGAGTTGGACAGTCTGTGCAATGGACAGCCTGTGAAATGACTACCTGCGAATTGCACAGATTCTGTTTTATTACTGTCGGTGAATTGGATGGTCTGTGAATTGGACAGTCGGCGGATTAATACTACCTGTGGATTGGACAGTCTGTGATTTGGAAAGTCTGTGGTTTATTACATTCTGTGGATTGGATAGTCTGTGGTATATCACTGTCTGTGAGTTGGACAGTCTGTGGATTGGACAGTCTGTGGATTGGACAGTCTGTGGATTGGAAATACTATCAGTTGGACAGTCTGTGGTTTGGACAGTGTGTTCTTTGGAGTGTCTGTGGATTGGACAGTCTGTGGACTGGAAATACTATGGATTAGACAGTCTGCTTTATTACAATCTGTGGATTGGACAGTCTGCACTTGGGTGAGTCTGTGAATTGGACAGTCTGTGGATTTGACAGTCAGTGGTTTATTACAGCCTATGGATTTGACTGTTTGTGGCTTGGACAGTCTGTGGTTTCTAACAATCTGTTGTTTGGACAGTCCATGTATTGGACAGTCTATGGTTTATTAAAATCTGTATACTAGACAGTCTGTGCTTTGGACAGTCGGTAGTTTGGACAGTCTGTGCATTGGCTAGTCTGCGGTTTGGACTCTCTGTGGATAGGACAGACTGTGGATTGCATATTCTGTGGATTGGAGAGTCTGTGGTTTATTACAGTCTATGGATTGAATAGCCTGTGGATTGGACAATCTATGGTCTGAAGAGGCTGTGGTTTGGGCACTCTGTGAATTGGGCTGACTGTGGATTGGACAATCTGTGGAATGGACAGTCTGTGGATTGGACAGCCTGTGGATTGGACAGTCTGTGGATTGGAAATACTATGGATTAGACAGTCTGCTTTATTACAATCTGTGAATTGGACAGTCTGCACTTGGGTGAGTCTGTGAATTGGACAGTCTGTGGATTTGACAGTCAGTGGTTTATTAAAGCCTATGGATTTGACTGTCTGTGGCTTGGACAGTCTGTGGTTTCTAACAGTCTGTTGTTTGGACAGTCCATGTATTGGACAGTCTGTGGTTTGTTAAATTCTGTATACTGGACAGCCTGTGCTTTGGACAGTCGGTAGTTTGGACAGTCTGTGGTTTTTTTTACAGCCTGTGGATTGGACAGTCTGCGGATTGGACAATCAGTGTTTTATCACTGTCTGTAAATTGGACAGACTGTGGGTTGGACAGTCTGCGAATTGGATGGTCTGTGGTTTCTTACAGACTGCTGATTAGACACTCTGTCGATTGGACATTCTGTGGATTGTACTATCTGTGGATTGGACAGTCTGTAGATTGGACTGCCTGTGGTTAGGGTAGGCTGGGGATTGGACTGTCGGTCAATTGGACTGGCTGTGGAATGGACAATCTGTGGTTACGACAGTCTGTGGATTGGACTGTCTGTCAATTGGACATTCTGTGGATTGGACTGACTGTCAATTGGACAGTCTGTGAGTTGGACCATCTGTTGTTTGGACAGTCTGTGGATTGGACAGCCTGTGGTTTGGTCAGTCTGTGAATTGGACAGTTTGTGAATTTGATAGTCTGCTTTACTGCAGAGTGTGGGTCGGACAGACTATGGATTGGACTGTCTGAGGTTTATTGCAATCTGTGTATTGGACAATCCGTGCCTTGGACAGTCTATAGTTTGGACAGCCTGTGGTTTGAACTGTCTGTGGAATAGACAGTCTGTGGATTGGCAGTCAGTGAAATGGACACTGTACAGATTGGATGGCCTGTGGTTTGGACAGTCTGTAGATTGGGCAGTCTGTGGTTTCTTACAGACTGTGGATTGGACACACTGTAGATTGGACAGTCTGTGGATAGGACAATCTGTTAATTGGACACTCTGTAGATTGGACAGTCGTTGGGTTGGACAGTCTGTGCTTTGGACAGCCTGTCAATTGGACTACCTGTGGATTGGTCAGACTGAGGTTTATTATTGTTTGTGAATTGAACAGTCTGTGAATTAGACAGTCAGAGGATTATTTCTGTCTGTGAATTGGACAGTCTGTGGTTTGGACATTCTGTGGTTTATACATTCTGTGGATTAGATAGTCTGTGGTTTATCACTGTCTGTGAGTTGGACAGTCTGTGGCTTGGACAGTCTTTTGATTGGACAGTCTTTGGTTTATTAAAGTTTGTGGATTGCATAGTCTGTGAATTGGACACTCTGTAGATTGGATAGTCTGTGGATTGGACAGTCAGTGGATTGGACAGTTGTTGTTTTTTAGAGTCTGTATATTGGACAGTCTGTGAGTTGGACCATCTGTCGTTTGGACAGTCTGTGAATTGGACAGACTGTGGTTTATTACAGTCTATGGATTGGACAGCCTGTGGTTTGGTCAGTCTCTGAATTGGACAGTTGGTGAATTGGATAGTCTGCTTTTTTACAGTTCATGAGTTGGACAGACTATGGATTGGACTGTCTGTGGTTTATTACAATCTCTGGATTGGACAATCTGTGCCTTGGGTGGTCTGTAGTTTGGACAGCCTGTGGATTGAACTGTCTGTGGATTGGACAGTCTGTGGATTGCCAGGCAGTGAATTGGACACTGTGCAGATTAGATAGTCTGTGATTTGGACAGCCTGTAGAGTGAACAGTCTGTGCTTTCTTACAAACGGTGGATTGGACACACTGCAGATTGGACAGTCTGTGAGTTTGACAGTCTGTGCTATGAACAGCCTGTGAATTGGACTAACAACAGATTGGACAGACTGTGGTTTATTACTGTCTCTGAATAGGACAGTCTGTGGTTAGGACATTCTGTGGTTTATACATTCTGTGAATTAGATAGTTTGTGGTTTATCACTGTCTGTGAGTTGCACAGTCTGTGGATTGGACAGTTCATGTTTTATCACTGTCTGTGAGTTGGACAGTCTGTGTGTTGGACAGTCTTTGGTAAGACATTGTGCGAATTGGATGGTCTATGGTTTCTTACATACTGTAGATTGGACAATCTGTAGATTGGACTGTCTGTGAATTATATTTTCAGTGGATTGGACAGCCTGTGAATTGGACTACCTGCAGATCGGACAGACTGTGGTTTATTATTTTCTGTGAATTGGACAGTCTTGTGGTTTGGACAGTCTGTGATTTATTACATTCTGTGGATTAGATAGTCTGTGGTTTATTGCAGTCTGTGAATTGGACACTGTGCAGATTGGATGGTCTGTCGTTTGGACAGCCTGTAGATTGGGCAGTATGTGGTTTCTTACAGACTGTGGATTGGACACTCTTTGGATTGGACAGTCAGTGGATAGGAAAGTTTGTTATTTGGACATTCTGTAGATTGGACAGTCTGTGGGTTGGACAGTCTGTGCTATGGACAGCCTGTGATTTGGACTACCTGTGGATTGGACAGAGTGTGGTTTATTACTGTTTGTGTATTGGATGGTCTGTGGTTTGGACATTCTGTGTTTTATTACATTCTGTGGATTAAATATTCTGTGGTTTATCACTGTCTTTTGATTGGACAGTCTGTGGTTTATTACAGTCTGTACATTGGATAGTCTGTGAATTGGACACTCTGTAAATTGGATAGTCTGTGAATGGGACACTCTGTAAATTGGATCGTCTGTGGATTGGAAAGTCAGTGTATTAGACAGTCTGTGACTTGGAAAGCCTGTAGTTTGGAGTATCTGTGGATTGGACTTTCTGTGGAAAGGACAGACTTTGCATTAGACAGTCTGTGCTTTATTACAGTCTTTGAATTAGGCAGTCTGTGAATTGGACAGTATACTTTATTACAGCCTGTGGACTGGAAATACTTTGGATTAGACAGTCTGCTTTATTAAAATCTGTGAATTGGACAGTCTGCACTTTCGTGAGTCTTTGAATTGGACAGTCTGTGGATTCAACAGTCTGTTGTTTATTACAGTCTGTAGATTGGAATTTCTGTGGCTTGGACAGTCTTTGGTTTCTAACAATCTGTTGATTGGACAGTCCTTGGATTGGACAGTCTGTGGTTTATTAAAGTCTGTATACTGGACAAACTGTGCATTGGACACTCTGTGATTTGGACAGTCTGTGTTTTTTTACAGCCTGTGGGTTGGACAGTCTGTGGTAGGAAATTGTGCGAATTGGATGGTCTGTGGTTTCTTACAGACTGTGGATTTGACATTCTGCAGATTGGACAATCTGTGGATTGTATTTTCTGTGGATTGGACAGTCTGTGGATTGGACTGTCTGTGCATGGGGCATTCTGTGGTTGGACTGTCTGTCAATTGGACTGGCTGTGGATTGGACATTCTGTGGATTGGACATTCTGTTAATTTGACACTCTGTAGGTAGGAAAGTCTGTGGGTTGGACAGTCTGTGTTACGGACAGCCTGTGAATTGGACTACCTGCAAATTGGCAGACTGTGGTTTATTACTATCTGTGAATTGGACAGTCTGTGAATTGGACATTCGGAGGATTATTACTGTCTGTGAATTGGACAGTCTTGTGGTTTGGACAGTCTGAGGTTTATTACATTCTGTGGATTAGATAGTCTGTGGTTTATCACTGTCTCTGAGTTAGACAGTCTGTGTGTTGGACAGTCTGTGGTAGGACATTGTGTGAGTTGGACGTTCTGTGGTTTCTTACAGACTGTGGATTTGATACGCTGTAGATTGGACAATCTGTGGATTGCATTTTCTTTGGATTGGACAGCCTGTGGATTGGACTGTCTGTGGATGGGGCATTCTGTGGTTGGACTGTCTGTCAGTTGGACTGGCTGTGGATTAGACAGTCTGTGGTTAGGTCAGTCTGTGGATTGGACTGTCTGTCAATTGGACAGTCTGTGGATTGGACAGTCTGTGGATTGGGCAGTCTTTGCTTTATTACAGTCCATGAATTGGACAGTCCATGGATGGGGCAGTCCATGGATGGGACAGTCTGTGGTTTATTACAGTCTGTGCATTGGACAGTCTGTGAATTGGACACTCAGTAGATTGGATAGTCTGTAGATTGGACAGTCAGTGGATTGGACAGTCTGCGGTTTACTAAAGTCTGTATATTGGACAGTCTGTGAGTTGGACCATCTGTCATTTGGACTGTCCGTGAATTGGACAGACTGTGGTTTATTACAGTCTATGGATTGGACAGCCTGTGGTTTGGTCAGTCTGTAGTTTGGACAGCCTGTGGATTGAACTGTCTGTGGATTGGACGGTCTGTGGATTGGGAGCCAGTGAATTGAACACTGCAGCTTAGATGGTCTGTGGTTTGGACAGCATGTAGATTGAGCAGTCTGTGGTTTCTTACAAACAGTGGATTGGATACACTGCAGATTGGACAGTCTGTGGGTTTGACAATCTGTGCTATGAACAGCCTGTGAATTGGACTAACAACAGATTGGACAGACTGAGGTTTATTACTGTCTGTGAATATGACAGTCTGTGGTTAGGACATTCTGTGGTTTATACATTCTGTGAATTAGATAGTTTGTGGTTTATCAGTGTCTGTGAGTTGCACAGTCTGTGGATTGGTTAGTCTGTGGATTGGACAGTTTGTGGATTGCACAGTCCATGTTTTATCACTGTCTCTGAGTTGGACCGTCTGTGGGTTGGACAGTCTGTGGTAGGACATTGTGTGAATTGGATGGTCTGTGATTTCTTACAGACTGTGGATTTGACACTCTGTAGATTGGACAATCTGTGGATTGGTCAGTCTGTGGATTGTATTTTCTGTGGATTGGACAGTCTGTGGATTGGACTGTCTGTGGATGGGGCATTCTGTGGTTGGACTGTCTGTCAATTGGACTGGCTGTGGATTAGAAAATCTGTGGTTAGGTCAGTCTGTGGATCGGACAGTCTGTCACTTGGACAGTCTGTGGACTGGACAGTCTTTGCTTTATTACAGTCCATGGATTGGACAGTCCATGGATGGGGCAGTCTGTGGCTGGGACAGTCTGTGGTTTATTACAGACTGTGGATTGGACAGTTTGTGAATTGGACACTCTGTAGATTGGTTAGTCTGTGGAATGGACAGTCAGTGGATTGGACAGTCTGCGGTTTATTACAGTCTGTATATTGGACTGTCTGTGAGTTGGACCATCTGGCATTTGGACAGTCTGTGGATTGGACAGACTGTGGTGTATTACATTCTGTGGATTGGACAGCCTGTGGTTTGGTGAGTCTTTGAATTGGACAGTTTGTGAATTGAATAGTCTGCTTTTCTACAGTCCGTGGGTTGGACAGACTATGGATTGGACTGTCTGTGGTTTATTACAATCTTTGGATTGGACAATCTGTGCCTTGGACAGTCTGTAATTTGGACAGCCTGTGGATTGAACTGTCTGTGGATTGGACAGTCTGTAATTTGGACAGCCTGTGGATTGAACTGTCTGTGGATTGGACAGCCTGTGGATTGGCAGGCAGTGAATTGGACACTATGCAGATTAGATGTTCTGTGGTTAGAATAGCCTGTAGATTGCGCAGTCTGTGGTTTCTTACAGACGGTGGATTGGACAAACTGTAGATTGGACAGTCTGTGAGTTGACAGTCTGTGCTATGAACAGCCTGTGAATTGGACTACCAACAGATTGGACAGCCTGGTTTATTACTGTCTGTGAATAGGACGATCTGTGAATTGGACAGTCGGCTGATTATTACTGACTCTGAATTGGACTGTCTGTGGTTAGGAACATTCTGTGGTTTATACATTCTGTGGATTAGATAGTTTGTGGTTTATCACTGTCTGTGAGTTGCACAGTCTGTGGATTGGACAGTTCATGTTTTATCACTGTCTGTGAGTTGGACAGTCTGTGTGTTGGACAGTCTTTGGTAAGACATTGTGCGAATTGGATGGTCTATGGTTTCTTACATACTGTAGATTGGACAATCTGTGGCTTGGACCATCTGTGGTTTATTACAGTCTGTGGATTGGGTATTCTGTGAATTGGACAGTCTGTGGTTTATTACAGTCTGTGGATTGGGCATTCTGTGAATTGGACAGTCAGTGGTTTATTACAATCTGTGGATTGGGCATTCTGTGATTTGGACAGTCAGTAGTTTATTACAGTCTGTGGATTGGACAGTCTGTGGTTAGGACAGTGTGTGAATTGGACAGTCTGTTGATATGACAGCCTGTGGATTGGACAGTCTGTGGTTTCTCACAGACTGTGGATTGGACAGTCTGCAAATTGGACACTCTGTAGATTGGATATTCTGTGGACAGTCAGAGGTATCTTACAGACTGTGGATTGGACACTCCGTAGTTTGGACAGTGTGTGGATTGGACTGTCTGTGGATTGTACTTTCTGTGAATTGGACTGTCTGTGGTCATGGCAGTCTGTGGATTGGATTGTCTTTCAATTGGACAGTATGTGGATTGGATAGTCTTTGGATTATTACAGTCCATGGATGGGACAGTCCTTGGATGGGACAGTCTGTGGTTTGTTACAGGCTGTGGATTGGACAGTCTGTGAATTGGACACTCTGTAGATTGGATAGTCAGTGGATTGGACAGTCTGCCATTTATTACAGTCTGTATATTGGACAGTTTGTGAGTTGGACCGTCTGCCATTTGGACAGTCTGTGGTTTGGACAGACTGTGGTTTATTACAGTTTGTGGATTGGACAGCCTGTGATTTAGTGAGTCTGTGAATTGGACAGTTTGTGAATTGGATAGTCTGCTTTTCTACAGTCTGTGGGTTGAGCAGACTATGGATTGGACTGTCTGTGTTTAATTACAATCTGTGGATTGGTCAATCTGTACCTTGGACAGTCTGTAGTTTGGATAGCCTGTGGATTGAACTGTCTGTGGATTGGACAGTCTGTGGATTGGCAGTCATTGAATTGGACACTGTGCAGATTGGATGGTCTGTAGTTTGGAAGGCCTGTAGGTTCAGCTGTCTGTGGTTTCTTACAGATGGTGGATTGGACACTCTGTAGATTGTACAGTCTGTGGGCTGGACAGTCTGTTTTATGGACAACCTGTGAATTGGACTACTTGCTAATTGAACAGATTGTGGTTTATTACTGCCTTTGAAGTGGACGGTCTGTGAATTGGACAGTCAGCAGATTATTACTGTCTGTGAATTGGACAGACTATGGTTTATTACAGTCTGTGGATTGGGCAGTCTGTGGAATGGACAGTCAGTGGTTTATTACAGTCTCTGGATTGGACAGTCAGTGGTTTATTACAGTCTGTAGATTGGACCATCTGTGGATTAGCCAGTCTGTGGTTAGGACAGTCTCTGAATTGGACAGCCTGTAGTTTGGACAGCCTTTAGATTGCACAGTTTGTGGATTGGACAGTCTGTGGATTGGCAGTCAGTGAATTGGACACTGTGCAGATTGGATGTTCTGTGGTTTGGACAGACTGTAGATTGGACAGTCTGTGGCTTATTACAGTCTGTGGATTGGATAATCTGTGAATTAGACAATCTGTAAGCTGGATAGTCTGTGAATTGGAATGTCAGTGGATTGGAGGGTCGGTGATTTGGACAGCCTGTGGTTTGGACAGTCTGTGGATTGGACACTCTTTGGATAGGACAGACTGTAGATTGGATATTCTGTGGTTTATTACAAACTGTGGATTGGACAGTCTATGGATTACACATTCAGTGGTTTATTACAGTCTGTGGATTGGACAGTCAGTGGTTTATTACAGTCTGTAGATTGGACCATCTTTGGAATGGCCATTCTGTGGTTAGGTCAGTCTGTGAATTGGACAGTCTGTTGATTTGACAGTCTGTGGATTAGACAGTCTGTGGTTTCTCACAGACTGTGGATTGGACACGCTGTAGATTGGACAGTCTGTGGATTGCACAATCTGTGGATTGGACAGTCCATGGATGGTGCAGTCTATGGATGGGACCGTCTCTGGTTTATTACTGTCTGTGGATTGGACTGTCTATGAATTGGACACTCTGTAGTTTGGATATTCTGTGGATTGGACAGTCAGTGGATTGGACAGTCTGCGGTATATTACAGTCCGTATATTGGACAGTCTGTGAATTGTACCGTCTATCGTTTGAACAATCTATGGTTTATTACAGTCTGCAGATTGGAGAGCCTGTGGTTTGGTGAGTCTGTGCATTGGACAGTTTGTGAATTGGATAGTCTGCTTTACTACAGTTTGTGGGTTGGACAGCCTGTGGATTGGACAGTCTTTTTTATTACAATCTGTGGATTAGACACCTGTGGTTTGGACAGCCTATGGTTTACCACAGTCTGTGGATTGGACAGTCTGTGGATTGGACAGTCTGTGGATTGGAAATACAATCAATTGGAAAGTCTATGGTTTGGACAGTCTGTTCTTTGGAGAGTCTGTGAATTGGACAGTCTGTGAACTGGACAGTAGATTTATTACAGCCAATGGATTGGACTGTCTGTGGCTTGGAAATATTGTGGATTAGACAGTCTGCTTTATTACAATCTGTGAATTGGACAGTTTGCACTTTGGTGAGTCCATGAATTGGACAGTCTGTGGTTTTTTACAGCCTATGGATTTTATTGTCTGTGGGTTGGACAGTCAGTGTTTTATCACTGTCTCTGAGTTGGACAGTCTGTGGGTTGGACATTCTGTGGTAGGACTGTCTGCGAATCGCAAGGTCTGCAGTTTTTTACAGACTGTGGATTGGACAATCTGTGGATTGGACAATCTGTGGATTGTATTTTCTATGGTTTGGACTGTCTGTGGATTTGACTGTCTCTTGTCAGGGCAGTCTGTGGGTTGGTCTGCCTGCCAATTGGACTGGCTGTGGCTTGGACAGTCTGTGGATTGGACAGTCCGTGGATTGGACAGTCTGTGGATTGGGCAATTTTTGGTTTATTACAGTCCAGGGATTGGACAGTCCATGGATGGAGCAGTCCATGGATTGGACAGTCTGTGGTTTATTATAGACTTTACATTGGACAGACTGTGAGTTTGACCGTCAGTCGTTTGGACAGTCTGTGGATTGGACAGACTGTGGTTTGGTGAATCTGTGAATTGGACAGTTTGTGAATTAGGTAGTCTGCTTTACTACAGACTGTGGGTTGGAGAGACTATGGATTGGACTGTCTGTGGTTTATTACAATCTGTGGATTGGACAATCTGTGCCTTGGACAGTCTGTAGGATATTACAGACTGTGGATTGGACACTGTATATTGGACAGTCTGTGGATTGGACAGTCTGTTCATTGGACATTCTGTAGACTGGACAGCCTGTGGATTGGAAAGTCAGTGGATTGCACAGTCTGTGTTTCATTAAAGTCTGTATACTGGACAGCTGTCTGTGAGTTGAATGGACAGTCTGCGGTTTATTATGGACTTTATATTGGACAGTCTGTGGATTTGACAGACTATGGTTTATTACATTCTGTGGATTGGACAGCCTGTGGTTTGGTGAGTCTGATTTGGACAGTTTGTGAATTGGATAGTCTGCTTTACTATAGACTGTGGGTTGGAGAGACAATGGATTGGACTGTGTGTGGTTTATTACAATCTGTGGATTGGACAACCTGTACCTTGGACAGTCTGGAGGTTATTAGAGACTGTGGATTGGACACTGTGTAGATTGGACAGTCTGTGGTTTAGACAGTATGTTCATTGGACACTGTGTAGATTGGACAGCCTGTGGATTGGAAAGTCAGTGAATTGACAGACTGTGGTTCATTAAAGTCTGTATACTGGACAGCTGTCTGTGAGTTGGAAAATCTGTGGGTTGGACAGTCTGTACTATGGACAGCCTGTGAATTGGACGAACTGCGGATTGGACAGAGTGTGGTTTATTACTCTCTGTGATTTGGACGGTCTGTGAATTGGACAGTCAGCTGATTATTACTGTTTGTGAATTGGACAGTCTGTGGTTTGGACATTATGTGGTTTATGCATTCTTTGGATTAGATAATCTGTGGTTTATCACTATCTGTGAGTTGGACAGTCTGTGGCTTGGACAGTCTCTGGATTGGACAGTCTGTGGTTTATTACAGTCTGTGGATTGAATAGTCTGTGAATTGGACACTCTGTAAATTGTATAGTCTGTGGATTGGACAGTCTTTGAATTGGACAGCCAATGTTTGGACTCTCTGTGGATTGGACAATCTATAGATTGGTTATTCTGTGGATTGGACAGGCTGTGGATTGGACAGTCTTTGGTTTATTACAGTCCATGGATTGGACAGTCCATGGATGGGGCAGTCCATGGATGGGACAGGCTGTTGTTTATTACAGTCTGTGGATTGGACAGTCTGTCGATTGGACATTCTGTAGATTGGATCATCTGTGGATTGGACAGTCAGTGGATCAGACAGTCTGTGGTTTATTACATTCTGTATATTGGACAGTCTGTGAGTTGGACTGTCTGTCCTTTGGACAGTCTGTGTATTGGCCAGACTGTGGTTTATTACAGTGTGTGAATTGGACAGTCTGTGGTTTGGTGAGTCTGTGAATTGGACAGTTTGTGAATTGGATAGTCTGCTTTATTACAGTCTGTGGGATGGACAGAGAGTAGATAGCACTGTCTGTGGTTTATTACAGTATGGGGATTGAACAATCTGTGCCTTGGACAGTCTATAGTTTGGACAGCCTGTGGATTGAACTGTCTGTGGATTGGCAGTCAGTGAATTGGACACTGTGCAGATTGGATGGTCTGTGGTTTGGACAGCCTGTCGATTGGGCCGAGTGTGGTTTCATACAGGCTGTGGATTGGACAGTTTGTGGATTGGACAGTCTGTTAATTGGACCCTCTGTAGATAGTACAGTCTGTGGGTTGGACAGTCTGTTCAACGGACAGCCTGTGAATTGGACTACCTGCGATTTGGACAGATTGCGGTTTATTACTGTTTGTGAATGGACGGTCTGTGAATTGGACATTCGGTAGATTATTACTATCTGTGAAACAGACAGACTGTGGTTTGGACATTCAGTGGTTTATTACATTCTGTGGATTAGATAGTCCGTCGTTTATCACTGTCTGTGAGTTAGACAGTCTGTGGCTTGGACAGTCTGTGGATTGGACAGACTGTGTTTCATTGCATGCTGTGGATTGGATAGTCTGTCAATTGGACACTCTGTAAATAGGAAAGTCTGTGGATTGGAAAGTCAGTGGATTGGACAGTCTGTGAGTTGGACAGCCTTTGGTTTGGACTGTCTGTGGATTGGACACTCTGTGGATAGGATAGACTGTGGATTGGACAGTCTGTGGTTTTGATATTCTGTGAATTGGACACCCTGTAGATTGGATAGTCTGTGGATTGGACAGTCAGTGGATTGGACAGTCTGTGCTTCATTACATTCTGTATATCAGACAGTCTGTGAGTTGGTCCGTCTTTTGTTTGGACAGTCTGTGGATTGGACAGACTGTCTTTTATTACAGTCTGTGGATTGGACAGCCTGTGGTTTGGTGAGTCTGTGAATTGGTCAGTTTGTGAATTAGATATTCTGCTTTACTCCAGACTGTGGTTTGGAGAGACTATGGTTTGGACTGTCTGTGGTTTATTACAATCCGTGGCTAGGACAATCTGTGCTTGGACAGTCTGCATTTTATTACAGACTGTGTATTGGACACTCTGTAGGTTGGACAGTCTGTGGGTTGGAACGTCTGTACTATGGACAGCCTGTGAATTGGATGACCTGTGGATTGGACAGACTGGTTTATTACTGTCTGTGAATTGGACATTCGGCTGATTATTACTGTTTGTGAATTGGACAGTCTGTGGTTTGGACAATCTGTGGTATATACATTCTTTGGATTAGATAGTCTGTGGTTTATCACTGTCTGTGAGTTGGACAGTCTGTGGCTTGGACAGTCTCTGGATTGGACAGTCTGTGATTTGTAATAGTCTGTGGATTGGATAGTCTGTGAATTGGACACTGTAAATTGGATTGTCTATGGATTGGACAGTCAGCGGATCAGACAGTCTGCAGTTTATTACATGCTGTATATTGGACAGTCTGTGAGTTGGACCGTCTGTCCTTTGGACAGTCTGTGGATTGGACAGACTGTGGCTTATTACAGTCTGTGAATTGGAGAGTCTGTGGTTTGGTGAGTCTGTGAATTGGACAGTTTGTGAATTGGATAGTCTACATTACTACAGTCTGTGGGATGAACAGACAATAGATTGGACTGTCTGTGGTTTATTACAGTCTGTGGACTGGACAATCTGTGCCTTGGACCATCTATAGTTTGGACAGCCTGTGGATTGAACTGTCTGTGGATTGGACAGTCTGTGGATTGGCAGTCGGTGAATTGGACCGTGCAGATTGGATGGTCTGTGGTTTGGACAGCCTGCTGATTGGGCAGTCTGTGGTTTCTTACAGACTGTGGATTGGGCACTCTGTAGATTGGACACTCTGTAGATTGGACAGTCTGTGGGGTGGACAGACTTTGCTATGGACAGCCTGTGAATTGGATTACCTGCGGTTCAGACAGTCTGTGGGTTTTTTCTTTACTGTATGTGAATTGGATGGTCTGTGAATTGGACAGTTGGCGGATTATTACTCTCTGTGAATTGGGCGGTCTGTGGTTTGGACAGACTGTTGTTTATTACATTCTGTGGATTAGATAATCTGTGGGTTATCACTGTCTCTGAGATGGACAGTCTGTTGCATGGACAGTGTGTGGAATGGACGGCCTTTTGTTTATTACAGTCTTTGGATTGGATAGTCTGTGAATTGGACAATCTGTGAATAGGATAGTCTGTGAATTGGAATGTCAGTGCATTCTACATTCTGTGAGTTGGACAGCCTGTGGTTTGGACTGTCTGTGGATGGGACACTCTGTGGATAGGACTGCCTGTGTATTGTACAGTCTTTGGTTTTGTCATTCTGTCAATTTTACAGTCTGTGGATTGGACAGTCTGTAGGTTGGACCATCTTTGGATTTTCCAGTCTGTGGTTAAGATAGTCTGTGAATTGGACAACCTGTTGATTCGACTGTCTGTGTATTGGACAGTCTGTGGTTTATTACAGACTGTGGATTGGACAGTCAGCAAATTGGAGACTCTGTAGATTGGATATTCTGTGGATTGGACAGGCTTTGGATTGCTCAGTCTGTGGTTTCTTAAAGACTGTGGATTGGACACTCTGTAGTTTGGACAGTTTGTGGATTGGACAGCCTGTTAATTGGACACATTCTAGATTGTACAGTCTGTGGATTGGACAGTCAGTGGATTGCATAGTCTGTGGTTCATTAAAGTCTCTTTACTGGACAGCTCTCTGTGAGTTGGACAGCCTGTGCTTTGGACAGCCTGTGAATATTGGACAACCTGCGGATTGGACAGACTGTGGTTTATTACTGTTTGTGTATTGGACGGTCTGTGAGTTGGACAGTCTATGGATTATTACTGTCTGTGAATTGGACAGTCTGTGGTTTGGACATTCTGTGGTTTATTACATTCTGTGGATTAGATAGTCTGTGGTTTATCACTGTCTGTGAGTTGGACAGTCTGTGGCTTGGACAGTCTGTGAGTTTGACAGACTCTGGTTTGTACTGTCTGTGGATTGGACACTCTGTGGATTAAACAGTCTGTTGATTGGACAGTCTGTGTTGTGGACAGTCTCTATTGGACAGTCTGTATTTTACTACAGTATGTGGATTGGGCAGGCTGTGGATTGGGCAGTCTATGTTTTATTACACTCTGTGGATTGGACAGCCTGTGGATTGGAAAGCCTGTTGATTGGAAATTTGGTAGATGGAAAGTCTGTGGTTTGCACAGCTTGTGAATTGCACACACTGCGGATTGGTCAGTCTGTGGTTTATTACAGTCTGTGGCTTGGACAGTCTTTGAACGGCACAGTCTTTGGTTTGCACAATCTGTGGTTTGGACAACCTGTGAATTGGACAGTCCACGGATTAGATGGAATGTGCTTCATTATAGTTTGTGGAATTGACAGTCTGTGGTTCGGTCAGTCTACAGTTTGTACAGTCGGAGGATTTTACACTCTGTCAATTGGACAGTAAGTGGATTGGACACTCTTTGGATTGGACAGCCTGTGAATTGGACAGTCTGTGGATTTAACAGTTTGTTGATTGGAAATTCTGTGGTTTATTTCAGTCTGTGGATTGGTCAGTCTGTGTTTGGGAGTGTCTGTCATTTGGACAGTCTGTGGATTTTACACTGTCGATTCACCAGTCAGAGGTTGGAAAAGTTGTGCTTTATTATCGTCTTTATAAAGACAGTATGTGAGTTGGGCATTCTCTGGACTGGATGGTTTATTACTGTCTGTGAATTGGAAATTCTGTGGTTTGGACAGTCTGTGGTTGGAATGTCTGTGGATTGGACAGTATGTGCATTGGTTAGTTTGTGCTTCGGATTCTCTGTGGATAGGACAGACTGTGGATTGGATATTCTGTGGATTGGAAAGTCTGTGGTTTATTACAGTCAGTGGATTGGATAGCCTGTGGATTGTACTATCTGTCATCTGGAGATTCTGTGGTTTGGACAGTCTGTGAATTGCGTTGACTGTGGATTGGACAGCCTGTGGATTGGACAGTCTATGAATTGGACAGTCTGTGGATTGGACTGCTTGTGCATTGGACAGTCAGTTTTATTCCAATCTGTGGTTTGGGCAACCTATGGTTTGGACTGTCTGTGGATTGAACATTCTGTGTTTAGGACAGACTCTGGATTGGACAGTCCATGGATGGGGCAGTACGTGGATGGGACAGTCTGTGGTTTATTACAGTCTGTGGATTGGACAGTCTGTGGATTGGACAGCCTGTGGTTGGTGAGTCTGTGAATTGGACAGTTTGTGAATTATATAGTGTGCTTTACTACAATCTGTGGGTTGGACATTCTGTGGATTGGACTGTCTGTGGTTTATTACAGTCTGTGGATTGGACAATCTGTGACTAGGACAGTCTATAGTTTGGACAGCCTGTGGATTGAACTGTCTGTGGATTGGACAGTCTGTGGATTGGCAGTCAGTGAATTGGACACTGTGCATATTGGATGGTCTGTGGTTTGGACAGCCTTTCGATTGGGCAGTCCGTGGTTTCTTACAGACTGTGGATTGGACAGCCTGTGGATTTGACTGCCTGTGCATTGGACGGGCTGTTTTATTAAAATCTGTGGATTGGGCAGCCTGTGGTTTGGACTGTCTGTGGATTGAACACTCTGTGATTAGGAAAGACTGCGGTTTGGACTGTCCATGGACCAGGTAATACGTGGATGGGACAGTCTGTGGTTTATTACAGTTTGTGTATTGGACACTCTGTGAATTGGACACTCAGTAGATTGGATAGTCTGTGGATTGGACAGTCTGTGAATTGGACAGTCTGTGGATTGGACTGCCTGTGCATTGGACAGTCTGTTTTATTACAGTCTGTGGATTCAGCAGTCCTTGGTTTGGACTGTCTGTGGATTGGGTTGACTGTGGATTGGACAGCCTGTGGATTGGACAGTCTGTGAATTGGACAGGCTGTGCATTGGACAGTCTGTGCATTGGACAGTCTGTTTTATTACAATCTGTGGATTGGGCAGCCTGTGGTTTGGACTGTCTGTGGATTGACACTCTGTGATTAGGACAGACTGCGGATTGGACTGTCCATGGATTGGGCAATCCATGGATGGGACAGTCTGTGGTTTATTACAGTCTGTGTATTGGACACGCTGTGAATTGGACACTCAGTAGATTGGATAGTCTGTGGATTGGACAATCAGTGGATTGGACAGCCTGTGGTTTGGTGAGTCTGTGAATTGGACAGTTTGTGAATTATATAGTCTGCTTTACTACATTCTGTGGGTTGGACTGTCTGTGGTTTATTACAGTCTGTGGATTGGACAATCTGTGACTAGGACAGTCTATAGTTGGGAGAGCCTGTGGATTGAACTGTCTGTGGATTGGACAGTCTGTGGATTGGCATTCAGTGAATTAGACACTATGCATATTGGATGGTCTGTGGTTTGGACAGCCTTTTGATTGGGCAGTCTGTGGTTTCTTACAGACTGTGGATTGGACAGTCTGTAGATTGGACAGCCAGTGGATTGGACAGTCTGTGTTATTGACAGCTGTGTATTGGACTACCTGCGGTTTGGAGAGAATGTGTTTTATTACAGTCTGTGAATTGGACAGTCGGTGGATTATTATTTTCTGTGAATTGGACAATCTGTATTTTTACAGTATGTATTACATTCTGTGGATAGGATAGTCTGTGGTTTATCACTTTCTCTCAGATGGACATTCTGTGGCATTGGACAGTGGATTGGACAGTCTGTTCATTGGGCACTCTGTAGATTAAATAGTCTATGTGTTGGACAGTGTGTTTTATGGACAGACTGTGAATTGGACAATCTACAGGTTTGGAAAGACCGTTTTTTTACTGTCTGTTAATAGGACTGTCTGTTAATTGGACAGCCTATGGATAGGAGAGCCTGTGAATTGTACAGTCTGTGGTTTTGTCATTCCGTGAATTAGACAGTCTGTGAATTGGACAGTCAGTGGATTATAACAGTCTGTACATTGGATGATCTATGGATTGGCCAGTCTGTGGTCAGGACAGTCTGTGAATTAGAAAGCCTGTTGATCCGACAGTCTGTGGATTGGACAGTCTGTGGTTTCTCACAGACTGTGGATTGGACAGTCTGCGAATTGCACTCTCTGTAGAATGGATATCCTGTGGACTGGACAGGCTGTGGATTGGACAGTCTGTGGTTTCTTACAGACTGTGGATTGGACACTCTGTGGATTGGACAGTGTGTTAATTGGACACTCTGTAGATTGGATAGTCTGAGAATTGGAAAGTCAGTGGATTGCACAATCTGTGGTTCATTAAAGTCTGTATACTGGACAGCCGTCTGTGAGTTGGACAGTCTGTGCTATGGACAGCCTGTGAATTAGACTACCTGTGGATTGGACAGCCTGTGGTTTATTACTGTGTGTGAATTGTTCGGTCTGTGAATTGGACAGTTGGCGGATTATTACTGTCTGTGAATTGGACAGTCTGTGGTTTGGACATTCTGTGGTTTATTACATTCTGAGGATTAGATTGTGGTTTATCACTGTCTGTGAGTTGGACAGTCTGTGGCTTGGACAGTATGTGGATTGGACAATCTGTGGTTTATTGCAGTCTGTGGATTGGATAATCTGTGGATTGGAAAGTCAGTAGTTTGGACAGACTGTGAGTAGGACAGCCTATGGTTTGAACTGTCTATGGATTGAACACACTGTGGATAGGACAGACTGTGGATTGGACAGTCTGTTGATTGGACAGTTTGTGTTGTGGACAGTCTCTATTGGACAGTCTGTATTTTATTACAGTATGTGGATTGGACAGGCTGTGGATTGGGTAGTCTGGATTGGAAATTGTGTAGATGGACAATCTGTGGATCGGACCGCCTGTGGATTGGACAGTCTGGATTGGAAATTCTGTAGATGGACAATCTGTGATTTGGATAGTCTGTGAATTGCACAGTCTGTGGTTTGGACAGTCTGTGGTTTATTACAGTCTGTGAATTGGACAGTCTGCGGATTGGACAGTCTTTGAATGGGACAGACTAAGGTTTGCACAGTCTGTGGTTTCGACAACCTGTGAATTGGACAGATCACGGATGGATGGAATGTGTTTATTACAGTTTGTGGAATGGACAGTCTATGGTTCGGACAGTCTGCAGTTTGGACAGTCTGAGGATTTTAAACACTGTCAATCAGACAGTCAGTGGATTGGACACTCTTTAGATTGGACAGCCTTTGAATTGGACTGTCTGTGGATTTGACAGTCTGTTGATTGGAAAGTCTGTGGTTTATTTCAGTCAGTGGATTGGTCAGTCTGTGGTCAGGAGTGTCTGTCATTTGGACAGCCTGTGGATTTTACATTCTCTCCATTCAACAGTCATAGTTTGTAAAAGTTGTGGTTTATTACAGTCTATATAATTGACAGTATATGAGTTGGGCAGTCTCTGCATTGGACCATCGCTGGTTTATTACTGTCTGTGAATTGGAAAGTCTGTGGGTTGGACAGTCAGTTGTTCCTTACAGTCTGTGCATTGGACAGTATGTGGTTTAGACAGCCTGTGGTTTGGACTATGTGGATTGGACAGTATGTGCATTGGTTAGTCTGTGGTTTGGACTCTGTGGATAGGACAGACTGTGGATTGGACAGTCTGTGGTTTATTACAGTCTGTGGATTGGATAGCCTGTGGATTGAACAATCTGTGGTCTGGAGAGTCTGTGGTTTGGACAGTCTGTGAATTGGACAGTCTGTGGATTGGACAGCCTTTGGATTAGACAGTCTGTTTAATTACAATCTGTGTATTGGACAGCCTGTGGTTTGAACTCTATGTGGATTGGACACTCTGTGGTTAGGACAGACTGTGGATTGGACATTCTGTGGTTTATTACAGTCTGTGGATAGGACATTCTGTGGATTGGGCAGTCAGAGGTTTATTACAATCTGTGGATTCGACAGTCAGTGGTTTATTACAGTCTGTAGATTGTACCATTTTTTTATTGGGCAGTCTGCCGTTAGGACAGTGTGTAAATTGGAAAGTCTGTTGATTTGACAGTCTGTGGGTTGGACAGTCTGTGATTTGGACAGCCTGTGGTTTGGACAGTCTTTGTATTGCACACTCTGTGGATAGGACAGACTGTGGATTGGACATTTTGTTGTTTATTACAGTCTGTGGATTGGACAGTCAGTGGTTTATTGCAGTTTGTGGATTGGACAGTTAGTGGTTTATTACAGTCTGTAGATTGGGCCATCTGTGGATTGGCCAGCCTGTGGTTAGGACAGTCTGGGAATTGGACAGTCTGCTGAGATGAGAGTCTGTGGATTGGATAGTCTGTAGTTTCTCATAGACTGTGGATTGGTCAGTCTGCGACTTGGACACTGTAGATTGGATATTCTGTGAACTGGACAGGCTGTGGATTGGCAGTCAGTGATTTGGACACTGTGCAGATTGGATGGTCTGTGGTTTGGACAGCCTGTCAATTGGACAGTCTGTGGTTTCTTACAGACTGTGGATTGGACACTCTGTAGATTGGACAGTCTGTGAATTGGACAGTCGGTTAATTGGACACTCTGTAGTTTAGATAGTCTGTGGGTTGGACAGTCTGTTCTATGGATAGCCTGTGAAATGCACGACCTGCAGTTTGGACGGACTGTGGTATTTTACTGTTTGTGAATTGGACTGTCTGTGAATTGGACAGTCTATGGATAGGAGAGCCTATGGATTGTACAGTCTGTGGTTCTGTCATTCTGTGAATTAGACAGTCTGTGAATTGGACAGTCAGTGGTTTATTACAGACTGTTGATTGGACAGTCAGTGATTTATTACAGTCTGTTGATTGGACCATCTGTGAATTGGCCAGCCTGTGGTTAGGACAGTCTGTGAAGTTGACAGTCTGTTGATTCGACAATCTGTGGATTGGACAGTCTGTGGTTTCTCACAGACTGTGTATTGGACAGTCTTTAGATTGGACCATTTGTGGATTGGACAGTCTGTTAATTGGACATTCTGTAGATTGGACAGCCTGTGGATTGCAAAGTCAGTGGATTGCACAGTCTGTGGTTCATTAAAGTCTGTATACTAGACAGCTGTCTGTGAGTTGGACAGTCTGTGCTATGGACAGCCTATGAATTTGTCTACCTGTGGATTGGACAGACTGTGGTTTATTACTGTCTGTGAATTGGAAAGTCTGTGAATTGGACAGTCAGTGGTTTATTACAGACTGTTGATTGGACAGTCAGTGATTTATTACAGTCTGTTGATTGGACCATCTGTGAATTGGCCAGCCTGTGGTTAGGACAGTCTGTGAAGTTGACAGCCTGTGGATTGGACAGTCTGTGGTTTCTCACAGACTGTGTGTTGGACAGTCTTTAGATTGGACCATCTGTGGATTGGACAGTCTGTTAATTGGACATTCTGTAGATTGGACAGCCTGTGGATTGGAAAGTCAGTGGATTGCACAGTCTGTGGTTCATTAAAGTCTGTATACTAGACAGCTGTCTGTGAGTTGGACAGTCTGTGCTATGGGCAGCCTATGAATTTGTCTACCTGTGGATTGGACAGACTGTAGTTTATTACTGTCTGTGAATTGGAAAGTCTGTGAATTGGACAGTCAGTGGATTATTACTGTCTGTGAATTGGACAGACTGTGGATTGGACAATCTGTAGTTTATTGCAGTCTGTGGATTGGATAGTCTGTGGATTGGAAAGTCAGTGGATTGGACAGTCTGTGAGTTGGACAGCCTGTGGTTTGGGGTGTCTATGGATTGATCACAATGTGGATAGGATAGACTGTGGATTGGAAAGTCTGTGGTTTTGATATTCTGTGAATTGGACAGTCTGTGAATTGGACAGTCTGTGAATTGGACAGTCTGTGTTTTATTACAGACTGTGGATTGGACAGTCTGTTGATTGGACAGTCTGTGTTGTGGGACAGTCCCTATTGGACAGTCTGTATTTTATTACATTATGTGGATTGGACAGGCTGTGGATTGTGTAGTCTTTTTGTTATTACACACTGTGGATCAGACAGCCTTTAGATTGGGCTGTGTGTGGATTGGAAATTCTGTAGATGGACAGTCTGTGGTTTGGACAGTCTGTGAATTGCACAATCTATGGATTGGACAGTCTGTGGTTTCTTACAGACAGTGGATTGGACACTCTGTGGATTGGACCATCTGTGGATTGGACAATGTGTTAATTGGACACACTGTAGATTAGATAGTCTGAGAATTGGAAAGTCAGTGGATTGCACAATCTGTGGTTCATTAAAGTCTGTATACTGGACAGCTGTCTGTGAGTTGCACAGTCTGTGCCTGTGAATTAAACTACCTGTGGATTGGACAGACTGTGGTTTATTACTGTCTGTGAATTGGTCGGTCTGTGAATTGGACAGTCTGTGGTTTGGACATTCTGTGGTTTATTACATTCTGTGGATTACATAGTCTGTGGTTTATCACTGTCTGTGAGTTGGACAGTCTGTGACTTGGACAGTGTGAGGATTGGACAATCTGTGGTTTATTGCAGTCTGTGGATTGGGATACTCTGTGGATTGGAAAGTCAGTGGTTTGGACAGACTGTGAGTTGGACAGCCTGTGATTTGAACTGTCTATGGATTGAACACACTGTGGATAGGACAGACTGTGGATTGGAATGTCTGTTGTTTTGATGTTCTGTGAATTGGACAGTCTGTGAATTGGACAGCCTGTGTTTTATTACAGACTGTGGATTGAACAGTCTGTTGATTGAACAGTCTGTGTTGTGGGACAGTCTGTATTTTATTACATTTTGTGGATTGAACAGGCTGTGGATTGGGTATTCTTTGTTTTATTACACTCTGTGGATTGGACAGCCTGTGGATTGGAGAGTTTGTGGATTGGAAATACTGTAGATGGACAGTCTGTGGTTTGCACAGTCTGTGGTTTGGACAACCTGTGAATTGGACAGTCCACAGAAGGATGGAATGTGCTGATTATAGTTTGTGGAATGGAGAATCTGTGATTTGGATAGTCTGCAGTTTGGACAGTTTGAGGATTTTACACTCTGTCAATCGGACAGTCAGTGGATTGGACACCCTTTAGATTGGACAGCCTGTGAATTGGACAGTCTGTGGATTTGACAGTCTGTTGATTAAAAACTCTGTGAATTGGACTGTCTGTGAATTGGACAGCCTATGGATAGGAGAGCCTGTGGATTGTACAGTCTGTGGTTTTGTCATTCTGTGAATTAGACAGTCTGTGACTTGGACAGTCAGTGGTTTATGACAGTCTGTGGATTGGACCATCTGCAGATTGGCCATTCTCTGGTTAGGACAGCCTGGGAATTGGACAATCTGTTGATTCAACAGTTTGTGGATTGGACAGTCTGTGGTTTCTCACAGACTGTGGATTTGACAGTCTGTGAATTGGACACTCTGTAGATTGGATATTCTTTGAATTGGACAGGCTGAGGATTGGACAGTCTGTGGTTTCTTACAGACTGTGGATTGGGCACTCTGTAGATTGGATCATCTGTGGATTGGACAGTCTGTTAAATGGACACTCTGTAGATTGGACAGACTGTGTATTGGAAAGGCAGAGGATTGCACAGTCTGTGGTTCATTAAAGTCTGTATACTAGACAGCTGTCTGTGAGTTGGACAGTCTGTGGGTTGGACAGTCTGTGCTATGGACAGCCTGTGAATTGGACTACCTGTGGATTGGACAGACTGTGGTATATTAGTATCTGTGAATTGGACGGTCTGTGAATTGGATCGTTGGTAGATTATTACTGTCTGTGAATTGGACAGTCTGTTGTTTTGACATGCTGTGGTTTATTATATTCTGTGGATTAGGGCATCTGTGGTTTATCACTGCTTGTGAGTTGGACAGTCTGTGGCTTGGACAGCCTGTGGATTGGAAAATCAGGGGATTGGACAGTCTGTGAGTTGGACAGCATGTGGTCTGGACTGTCTATGGATTGGACATACTGTGGATAGGACAGACTGTTGATCGGAAAGTCTATGGTTTTGATATTCTGTGAATTGGACAGTTTGTGAAATGGACAGCCTGTGTTTTATTACAGACTGGATTGGACAGTCTGTGTTGTGGACAATCTCTATTGCACAGTCTGTATTTTATTACATTATGTGGATTGGACAGGCTGTGGATTGGGTAGTCTTTGTTTTATTACACTCTAGAAATACTGTAGATGGACAGTCTGTGGTTTGCACAATCTGTGGTTTGGACAACCTGTGAATTGGACAGTCCATGGTTGGATGGAATGTGTTGATTACAGTTTGTGCAATGGACAGTCTGTGATTCGGATAGTCTGCAGTTTGGACACTCTGAAGATTTTACACTCTGTCAACTGGACAGTCAGTGGATTGGACACTCTTTAGATTGGACAGCCTGTGAATTGGACAGTCTGTGGATTTGACAGTCTGTTGATTGGAAAGTCTGTGCTTTATTTCAGTCTGTGGGTTGGTCAGTCTCTGGTCAGGTGTATCTGTCGTTTGGACAGCCTGTGGATTTTAAACTCTCTCCATTCAACAGTCATGGTTTGTAAAAGTTGTGGTTTATTACAGTCTATATAATTGACAATATGTGATTTGGGAATTCTCTGCATTGGACCATCGCTGGTTTATTACTGTCTGTGAATTGGAAAGTCTGTGGGGTGGACAGTCAGCGGTTCCTTACAGTCTGTGCATTAGAAAGCCTGTGGTTTAGACAGCCTATGGTTTGGACTGTCTGTGGATTAGACAGACTGTGGATTGTATACCCTGTGCATTGGACAGTCTGTGGTTTATTACAGTCTGTGGATTTGATAGCCTATGGATTGGACAATCTGTGGTCTGGAGAGTCTGTGGTTTGGACAGTCTGTTTTATTACAATCTGTGGATTGGACAGCCTGTGGTTTGAACTGTATGTGGATTGGACACTCTGTGGATAGGACAGACCGTGGATTGGACATTCCGTGGTTAATTGCAGTCTGTGGATAGGACAGTCTGTGGATTGGGCAGTCAGTGGTTTATTACAATCTGTGGATTCGACAGTCAGTGGTTTATCACAGTCTGTAGATTGTACCATTTCTGGATTGGCCAGTCTCTGGTTTGGACAGTGTGTGAATTGGAAAGTCTCTTGATTTAACAGTCTGTGGGTTGGACAGTCTGTGATTTGGACAGCCTGTGGTTTGGACAGTCTGTTGTTTATTACAGTCAGTGGATTAGACAGTCAGTGGTTTATTACAGTCTGTAGATTGGGCCAGCTGTGGATTGGCCAGTCTGTGGTTAGGACAGTCTGGAAATTGGACAGTGTGTTGATTTGACAGTCTGTGGATTGGACAGTCTGTGGATTAGACAGTCTTTTGTTTATTACAGTCCATGGATTGGACAGTCCATGGATGGGGCAGTCCGCGGATGGGACAGTCTATGGTTTATTACAGTCTGTGGGTTGGACAGTCTGTGGATTGGACAGCCTGTGGTTGGTGAGTCTGTGAATTGGACAGTTTGTGAATTATATAGTCTGCTTTACTACAATCTGGGGGTTGGACATTCTGTGGTTTGGACTGTCTGTGGTTTATTACAGTCTGTGGATTAGACAATCTGTGACTAGGACAGTCAATAGTTTGGAGAGCCTGTGGATTGAACTGTCTGTGGATTGGACAGTCTGTGGATTGGCAGTCAGTGAATTGGACACTGTGCAGATTGGATGTTCTTTGGTTTGGACAGCCTTTTGGTTGGACAGTCTGTGGTTTCTCACAGACTGTGGATCAGACACTCTGTAGATTGGACAGTCTGTGGATTGGACATTCTGTGGATTAGGCAGTCTTTTGTTTATTACAGTCCATGGATTGGACAGTCCATGGTTGGGGCAGTCCATGGATGGGACAGTCTGTAGTTTATTACAGTCTGTGGATTGGACAGTCTGCCAATTGGACACTCTGTAGTTTGGATATTCTGTGGATTGTAAAATGAGTGGATTGGACAATGAGTGGATTGGACATTCTGCGGTTTATTACAGTCATTATACTGGACAGTCTGTGAGTTGGACCGTCTGTTGTTTGGACTGTGTGTGGATTGGACAGTCTGTGGTTTATTACCTTCTGTGGACTGGACAGCCTGTGGTTTGGTGAGTCTGTGAATTGGATATTTTGTGAATTGTATAGTCTGCATTACTATAGATTGTGTGTTGAAGAGACTTTGGATTGTACTGTCTGGTTTATTACAATCTGGGTATTGGATAATCTGTGCATTGGACAGTCTATAGATTAGACAGCCTGTGCATTGAACTGTCTGTGGATTGGGCAGTCTGTCGATTGGCAGACAGAGAAATGGATACTGTGCAGCTTGGATTGTCTGTGGTTTCTTCAGCCTGTAGATTGGGCAGTCTGTAGTTTCTTACAGACTGTGGATTGGACAGTCTGTGGATTGGCAGTCAGTGAATCTGACATTGTGCAGATTGGATGGTCTTTGGTTTGGACAGCCTGTAGATTGGGCAGTCTGTGGTTTCTTACAGACAGTGGATTGGACACTCTGTAGTTTGGACAGTCAGTGGATTGGACAGTCTGTGTTATTGACAGCTGTGTATTGGACTACCTGCGGTTTGGAGAGAATGTGTTTTATTACAGTCTGTGAATTGGACAGTCGGTGGATTATTATTCTGTGAATTGGACAATCTGTATTTTTACAGTATGTATTACATTCTGTGGATAGGATAGTCTGTGGTTTATCACTTTCTCTGAGATGGACATTCTGTGGCATGGACAGTCTATGGATTGGGCAGTCTGTGGTTTATTTCAGTCTTTGGATTGGATAGTCTGTGAATTGGACACTCTGTAAATTGGATAGACTGTGGACTGGAAAGTCAGTGGATTCTACATTCTGTGGGTTGGGCAGCATGTGGTTTGGACTGTCCGTGGATTGGACAAGCTGTGGATAGGACAGCCTGAGGATTGTTCAGTCTGTGGTTTTGTCATTCTATGAATTGGACGGTCTGTGGATTGGAAAGTCAGTGGTTTATTACAGTCTGTGGATTGGACAGTCAGTGGTTTCATTGTATTATCTGTAGATTGGACCATCTGTGGATTGGCTAGTCTGTGGTTAGGACAGTCTGTGAATTGGTCAGTCTGTTGATTCGACAGTCTGCGAATTGGACAGTCTGTGGTTTCTCATAGACTGTGGATTGGACAGTCAGCAAATTGGACAATCTGTAGATTCGATATTTTTTGGATTGCACAGGCTGTGCATTGGACAGTCTGTAGATTGGACAGTCTGTGGGTTGGACAGTCTGTTAATTGAACACTCTGTACATTGGACTGTCTGTGGTTTGAAAAGTCAGTGAATTGCACAGTCTGTGGTTCATTAAAGTCTGTATACTGGACAGCTTTGTGTGAGTTGGACAGTCTGTGGGTTGGACAGTCGGTGCTGTGGAAAGCCAGTGAATTGGACTACCTGTTGATTGGACAGAGTGTGGTTTATTACTGTCTGTGAATTGGACAGTCTGTGAATTGGAGAGTCGGTGGATTATTACAGTAATAATTGGCACAGACCGTACAATTTACAGACAGTAATAAACCACAGTCTGTCCAAACCACAGGTCGTCCAATTTGACAGTCTGTGGTTTGGACATTCTGTTTTTATTACATTCTGTGGATTAGATAGTCTGTGGTTTATCACTGTCTGTTAGTAGGACAGTCTGTGGCTTGGTCAATCTGTGGATTGGGCAGTGTTTGGTTTATTGCAGTCTATGGATTGGATAGTTTGTGAATTGGATGCTCTGTAAATAGTCTCGTCTGTGGATTGGAAAGTCAGTGGATTGGACAGTCTGTGAGCTGGACAACCTGTGGTTTGGACTGTCTGTGGTTTTGATATTCTGTGAATTGGACAGTCTGTGAATTGGACAGTCTGTGGTTTATTACACTCTGTGGATTGGACAGTATGTGGTTTTGACAGCCTGTAGTTTGGACTGCCTGTGGATTGGACAGTATGTGCATTGGTTAGTGAGTGGTTTGGACTCTCTATGGACAGGACAGACTGTGGATTGGATATTCTGTGGATTGTACAGTCTGTGGTTTATTACAGTCTGTGGATTGGATAGCCTGTAGATTAGACAGTCTGTGGTCTGGAGAGTCTGTGGTTTGGACAGTCTGTGAATTGGGCAGACTGCGGATTGGACAGTCTGTGGTTTGGACAGTCTGTGGTTTGGACAGTCTGTGAATTGGACAGTCTGTGGATTGCACAGTCTGCGAATTGGAAAGCCTGTGGATTGGACTGCCTGTAGATTGGACACTCTGTGGATAGCATAGACTGTGGATTCGACTTTCTGTGGTTTATTACAGTCTGTGGATTGGACAATCTGTGCCTTGAACAGTCTGTAGTTTGGACAGCTTGTGGATTGAACTGTCTGTGTATTGGACAGTCTGTGGATTGGCAGTCAGTGAATTGGACACTGTGCAGATTGGATGGACTGTGGATTGGATACTCTGTAGATTGGACAGTCTGTGGGGTGGACAGTCTGTGCTTTGGACTTCATGTGAATAGGACTACCTTTGGATTGGACAGATTGTGGCTAATTACTGTCTGTAAATTGGACGGTCTGTGAATTGGATTGTGGGTGGATTATTGCAGTAATACTTGGCACAGACCGTCCAATACACAGACAGTAATAAACCACAGTCTGTCCAAACCGAAGGCAGTCCAATTTGACAGTCTGTGGTTTGGACATTCTGTGTATAATTACATTCTGTGGATTAGATAGTCTGTGGTTTATCACTATCTGTGAGTTGGACAGTCTGTGGCTTGGACAATCTGTGGATTGGGCAGTCTGTGGTTTATTGCAGACTGTGGATTGGATAGTTTGTGAATTGGACACTCTGTAAAGTGTATAGTCTGTGGATTGCAAAGTCAGTGGATTGGACAGTCTATGAGCTAGATAGCATGTGGTTTGGACTGTCTGTGGATTGGACACTCTGTGGATTGGACGGGCTCTGGTTTGGATAGTCTGTGGTTTTGATATACTGTGAATTGGACAGTCGGTGAATTGGACAGTATTTGGTTTATTACAGAATGTGGATTGGACAGTATGTGTTTTTGACAGCCTGTGGTTTGGACTGTCTGTGGAAAGGACAGACTGTGGATTGGATATTCTGTAGATTGGACAGTCTGGGTTTATTACAGTCTGTGGATTGGATAGTCTGTAGATTGGACAACGTGTGCTCTGGAGAGTCGGTGGTTTGGACAATCAGTGAATTGGGCAGACTGTGGATTGGACAGTCTGTGAATTGGACAATCTGTGGATTGGACAGCCTGTTTTATTGCAATCTGTGGATTGGACAGCTGATGGTTTGGACTGTCTGTAGATTGGACACTCTGTAGATAGCACAGACTGTGGATTCGACATTCTGTGGTTTATTACAGTCTGTGGATTGGACAATCTGTGCCTTGAACATTCTGTAGTTTGGAGAGCTTGTGGATTGATCTGTCTGTGGATTGGACAGTCTGTGGATTGGCAGTCAGTGAATTGGAAACTGTGCACATTGGATGGACTGTGGATTGGACACTCTGTGGAATGGACAGTCTGTGGAGTGGACAGTCTGTGCTATGGACATTCTTTGACTTGGACTACCTGTGGTATGGATAGACTGTGGTTTATTAGTGTCTGTGAATTGAACGGTCTGTCAATTGGATAGTCGGTGGAATATTACTGTCTGTGAATTTGACAGTCTTTGGTTTATTACAGTCTGTGGATTAGGTAATATATGAATTGGACTCTCTGGAAATTGGAATTTCAATGGATTGGACAGTCTGTGAGTTGGACAACCTTCGTTTTGGACTGTCTGTGGAATGGACACTCTGTGGATAGGACAGTCTTTGGATTGGACATTCTGTGGCTTCTTACAACCTGTGGATTGGATAGTCTGTGGATTGGACAGTCAACGGGTTTATTACAGTGTGTGGATTGGACGATCTGTGGATTTGCCAGTATGTGGTTAGGAAAGTTGTGAATTGGACAGTCTATTTATTTGACAGTCTGTGGATTGGTAGTTTGTGGTTTCTCACTGACTGTGGATTGTACAGTCTGTGGATTGGACAGTCTGTGGATTGGACAGTCTGTGGATTGGACAGTCCTTGGTTTATTACAGTCCGTGGATTGGACAGTCTATGGATGAGGCAGTCCGTGTATCGGACAGTCTGTGGTTTATTACATTCTGTGGATTGGTGAGTCTGTGGTTTGGTGAGTCTGTGAATTGGACAATTTGTGAATTGTATATTCTGCTTTACTGCAATCCGTGGGTTGTACTGACTGGATTGGACTCTCTGTGGTTTATTACAGTCTGTGGATTGGACAGCCTGTGGATTGGACAGTCTGTTTTATTAAAATCTGTGGATTGTACACGCTATAGATTGGATAGTCTGTGGTTTCTTACAGTCTGTAGATTGGACAGTCTGTGGATTTGACAGTCTGTGGAATCTTACAGCCTGTGGATTGTACAGTCTTTGGATTGGACAGTCAGTGGGTTTATTACAGCCTGTGGATAGGACAGTCAGTGGTTTATTACAGTCTGTAGATTGGACCATCTGTGGATTTGCCAGTATGTGGTTAGGACAGTTGTGAATTGGAGAGTCTATTTATTTGACAGTCTTTGGACTGGACAGTATATAGTTTCTCACAGACTGTGGATTGGACATTCTGTGAAATCAAAACACATTCAGTGTTTTATTACATTCTGTGGATTAGATAGTCTGTGGTTTATCACTATCTGTGAGTTGGACAGTCTGTGGCTTGGACAATCTGTGGATTGGGCAGTCTGTTGTATATTGCAGTTTGTGGACTGGATAGTCTGTGAATTGGACACTCTGTAAAGTTTATAGTCTGTGGATTGGAAAGTCAGTGGATTGGACAGTATATGAGCGAGACAGCATGTGGTTTGGACTGTCTATGGATTGGACAGGCTGTGGATTGGACGGACTGTGGATTGGACAGTCTGTGGATTTGACAGTCTGTGGCTACTTACAGCCTTTGGAGTGGACAGTCTTTGGATTGGACAGTCAGTGGGTTTATTACAGTGTGTAGAATGGACCATCTGTGGATTTGCCAGTATGTGGTTAGGACAGTTGTGAATTGGAGAGTCTATCTATTTGACAGTCTGTGGACTGGACAGTATGTAGTTTCTTTCAGACTGTGGATTGGACATTCTGCGAATTCAACACTCTGTAGTTTGGACCATCTGTGGATTGGCCAGTCTGTGGTTAGGACTGTCTGTGAATTGGTCAATCTGTTGATTCGACAGTCTGCGAATTGGACAGTCTGTGGTGTCTCACAGACTGTGAATTGGACAGTCAGCAAATTGGGCACGCTGTAGATTGGATATTCTTTGGATTGGACAGGCTGTGAATTGGACAGTCTGTGGTTTCTTACAGATTGTGAATTGGACTCTGTAGATTGGACAGTCTGTGGATAGGACAGTCTGTTAATTGAACACTCTGTACATTGGACTGTCTGTAGTTTGAAAAGTCAGTGAATTGCACAGTCTGTGGTTCATTAAAGTCTGTATACTGGACAGCTCTGTGTGAGTTGGACAGTCTGTGGAGTGTACAGTCTGTGCTTTGGACAGCATGTGAATAGGACTACCTTTGGATTGGACAGATTGTGGTTAATTACTGTCTGTAAATTGGACGGTCTGTGAATTGGAGAGTGGGTGGATTATTGCAGTAATAATTGGCACAGACCGTCCAATTCACAGACAGTAATAAACCACAGTCTTTCCAATCCGAAGGCAGTCCAATTTGACAGTCTGTGGTTTGGACATTGTGTTTTATTACATTCTGTGGATTAGATAGTCTGTGGTTTTTCACTATTTGTGAGTTGGACAGTCTGTGGCTTGGACAATCTGTGGATTGGGCAGTCTGTTGTTTATTGCAGTCTATGGATTGGATAGACTGTGAATTGGACACTCTGTAAAGTTTATAGTCTGTGGATTGTAAAGTCAGTGGTTTGGACAGTCTATGAGCTAGATAGCATGTGGATTGGACAGTCTGTCGATTTGACAGTCTGTGGCTTCTTACAGCCTGTGGATTGGACAGTCTTTGGATTGGACAGTCAGTGGTTTTATTACAGTCTGTGGATAGGACAGTCAGTGGTTTATTACAGTCTGTAGATCGGACCATCTGTGGATTTGCCAGTGTGTGGTTAGGACAGTTGTGAATTGGAGAGTCTATTTATTTGACAGTCGTTGGACTGGACAGTATATAGTTTCTCACAGACTGTGGATTGGACATTCTGCGAATTCAACACTCTGTAGATTAGATATTCTGTGGATTGGACAGGCTGTGGATGGGAGAGACAGTGGGTTTATTACCATCTGTGGATTGGACATTCAGTGGTTTATTTCAGTTTGTAGTTTGGACCATCTGTGGATTGGCCAGTCTGTGGTTAGGACAGTCTGTGAATTGGTCAATCTGTTGATTCGACAGTCTGCGAATTGGACAGTCTGTGGTTTCTCACAGACTGTGAAATTGGACAGTCAGCAAATTGGGCACGCTGTAGATTGGATATTCTTTGGATTGGACAGGCTGTGAATTGGACAGTCAGTGGTTTCTTACAGATTGTGAATTGGACTCTGTAGATTGGACAGTCTGTGGATAGGACAGTCTGTTAATTGAACACTCTGTACATTGGACTGTCTGAGGTTTGAAAAGTCAGTGAATTGCACAGTCTGTGGTTCATTAAAGTCTGCATACTGGACAGCTCTGTGTGAGTTGGACAGTCTGTGGAGTGTACAGTCTGTGCTTTGGACAGCATGTGAATAGGACTACCTTTGGATTGGACAGATTGTGGTTAATTACTGTCTGTAAATTGGACGGTCTGTGAATTGGAGAGTGGGTGGATTATTGCAGTAATTTTTGGCACAGACCGTCCAATTCACAGACAGTAAAAAACCACAGTCTTTCCAAACCGAAGGTAGTCCAATTTGACAGTCTGTGGTTTGGACATTCGGTGTTTTATTACATTCTGTGGATTAGATAGTCTGTGGTTTATCACTATTTGTGAGTTGGACAGTCTGTGGCTTGGACAACCTGTGGATTGTCAGTCTGTTGTTTATTGCAGTCTTTGGATTGGATAGTCTGTGAATTGAACACTCTGTAAAGTGTATAGTCTGTGGATTGGAAAGTCATTGGATTGGACAGTCTTTGAGTGAGACAGTATGTGGTTTGGACTGTCTGTGGATTGGACACTCTGTGGATTGGACGGACTGTGGTTTGGACAGTATTTGGTTTATTACAGAATGTGGATTGGACAGTATGTGTTTTTGACAGCCTGTGGTTTGGACTCTGTGTGGATAGGACAGAGTGTGGATTGGATATTCTGTAGATTGGACAGTCTGGGTTTATTACAGTCTGTGGATTGGATAGTCTGTAGATTGGACAACGTGTGGTCTGGAGAGTCGGTGGTTTGGAAAATCAGTGAATTGGGCAGAATGTGGATTGGACAGTCTGTGAATTGGACAATCTGTGGATTGGACAGCCTGTTTTATTGCAATCTGTGGATTGCACAGCTGATGGTTTGGACTGTCTGTAGATTGGACACTCTGTGGATAGCACAGACTGTGGATTCGACATTCTGTGGTTTATTACAGTCTATGGATTGGACAATCTGTGCCTTGAACAGTCTGTAGTTTGGAGAGCTTGTGGATTGATCTGTCTGTGGATTGGACAGTCTGTGGATTGGCAGTCAGTGAATTGGACACTGTGCACATTGGATGGAATGTGGATTGGACAGTCTGTGGATTGGACAGTCTGTCGAGTGGACAGTCTGTGCTAAGGACATTCTTTGAATTGGACTACCTGTGGTATGGATAGACTATGGTTTATTAGTGTCTGTGAATTGAACAGTCTGTGAATTGGATAGTCGGCGGATTATTACTGTCTGTGAATTTGTCAGTCTTTGGTTTATTACAGTCTGTGGATTAGATAATATATGAATTGGACTCTCTGGAAATTGGAAATTCTTTGGATGGGACAGACTGTGATTTGGACAACCTTTGTTTTGGACTGTCTGTGTATTGGACACTCTTTGGATTGGACAATCTTTGGATTGCACATTCTGTGGCTTCTTACAGCCTGTGGAGTGGATAGTCTGTGGATTGGACAGTCAGTGAGTTTATTACAGTCTGTGGATTGGACCATCTGTGGATTTGCCAGCATCTCGTTAGGACAGTTGTGAATTGGACAGTCTATTTATTTGACACTCTGTGGATTGGGAAGTCTGTGGTTTCTCACTGACTGTGGATTGGACACTCTGTGGATTGGACAGTCTGTGGATTGGACAGTCCTTGGTTTATTACAGTCTGTGGATTGGACAGTCCATGGATGGGGCAGTCCGTGTATGGGACAGTGTGCGGTTTATTAAAGCCTGTGGATTGGTGAGTCTGTGGTTTGGTGAGTCTGTGAATTGGACAATTTGTGAATTGTATAGTCTGCTTTACTGCAATCCGTGGGTTGTACAGACCGGATTGGACTGTCTGTGCTTTATTACAGTCTGTGGATTGGATAGTTTGTGAATTGGACACTCTGTAAATTGTCTCGTCTGTGGATTGGAAAGTCAGTGGATTGGACAGTCTGTGAGCTGGACAGCCTGTGGTTTGGACTGTCTGTGGTTTTGATATTCTGTAAATTGGACAGTCTGTGAATTGGACAGTCTGTGATTTATTACACTCTGTGGATTGGACAGTATGTGCATTGGTTAATGTGTGGTTTGCACTCTCTATGGATAGACTGTGGATTGGATATTCTGTAGATTGGACAGTCTGTGGTTTATTACAGTCTGTGAATTGGTTAGCCTGTAGATTGGACAATGTGTAGTCTGGAGAGTCTGTGGATTGGACAGTCTGGTAATAGCGCAGACTGCAGATTGGACAGTCTGTGGTTTGGACAGTCTGTGAATTGGAAAGTCTGTGGATTGGACAGCCTGTGGATTGGACAGCCTGTGGTTTGGACTGCCTGTAGATTGGACACTTTGTGGATAGCATAGACTGTGGATTCGACATTCTGTGGTTTATTACAGTCTGTGGATTGTACAATCTGTGCCTTGAACAGTCTGTAGTTTGTACAGCTTGTGGATTGAACTGTCTGTGGATTGGACAGTCTGTGGATTGGCAGTCAGTGAATTGGACACCGTGCAGATGGATGGACTGTGGATTGCATACTCTGTAGATTGGACAATCTGTGGAGTGGACAGTCTGTGCTTTGGACAGTCTGTGAATTGGACTACCTTCGGATTGGACAGATTGTGGTTAATTACTTTCTATAAATTGGACGGTCTGTGAATTGGATAGTGGGTGGATTATTGCAGTAATAATTGGCACAGACCATCCAATTCACAGACAGCAATAAACCTCAGTCTGTCCAAACCACAGGTAGTCCAATCTGACAGCCTGTGGTTTGGACATTCTGTGTTTTATTACATTCTGTGGATTAGATAGTCTGTGGTTTATCATTATCTGTGTGTTGGACAGTCTGTGGCTTGGACAATCTGTGGATTGGGCATTCTGTGGTTTATTGCAGTCTGTGGATTGGATAGTCTGTGAATTGGACACTCTGTAAAGTGTATAGTCTGTGGATTGGAATGTCAGTGGATTGGATAGTCCGTGGATTGGACAGTCCATGGATGGGGCGGTCCGTGTATGGGACAGTCTGTGGTTTATTACAGTCTGTGGATTGGTGAGTCTGTGGTTTGGTGAGTCTGTGAATTGGACAATTTGTTAATTGTCTATTCTGCTTTATTGCAATCCGTGGGTTGTACAGACTGGATTGAACTGTCTTTGGTTTATTACAGTCTGTGGATTGGACAGCCTGTGGATTGGACAGTCTGTTTTATTACAATCTGTGGATTGTGCATGCTATAGATTGGACAGTCTGTGGTTTCTTACAGTCTGTGGATTGGACAGTCTGTGGATTTGACAGTCTATGGCTTCTTACAGCCTGTGGATTGCACAGTCTGTGGATTGGACCATCAGTGGGTTTATTACAGTCTGTGGATTGGACCATCTGTGGATTTGCCAGTATGTGGTTAGGACAGTTGTGAATTGGAGAGTCTATTTATTTGACAGTCTGTGGATTGGACAGTATGGAGTTTCTCACAGACTGTGGTTTGGACATACTGTGAATTCAACACTCTGTAGATTGGATATTCTGTGCATTGGACAGGCTGTGGATTGGAGAGTCTATGGTTTGGTTCTTCTGTGAATTGGACAATTTGTGAATTATATATTCTGCTTTACGGCAATCCGTGTGTTGTCCAGAATGAATTGGATTGTCTGTGGTTTATTACAGTCTGTGGATTGAACAGCCTGTGGATTTGACAGTCAGTTTTATTTCAATCTTTGGATTGTACACGTTATAGATTGGACAGTCTGTTGTTTCTTGAAGTCTGTGGATTTGACAGTCTGTGGATTTGACAGTCTGTTTTATTTCAATCTGTGGATTGTACACACTATAGATTGGACAGTCTGTTGTTTCTTACAGTCTGTGGATAGGGCAGTCTGTGATTTATTACAGTTTGTGAATTGGACAGTCATTGGTTTCAGCAGTCTATGAATTGGACATTCTGTTTTATTGCAGCCTTTGGGTTGGACAGTCTTTCGATTGGACAGTCTGTGGTTTATTACAGTCTGCGGATTGGACACTCTGTGGCTTTGACAGTCTATAGCTTAAAAAAATCTGTGGTTTGGACTGTCTGTAGATTGGACAGTCTATGGATTGGACAGTTGGTGAATTGGACACATTGCAGATTTAATAGCCTGTGCTTTTGACAGCCTGTAGATCGGGGACTTTCTGATTTCTTTCAGACTGTGGATTGGACAATCTGTAGATTGGACAGTCTGTGCTTCATTAAATTCTGTTGATCATTACATTCTGTGCATTGGACACTCTGTAGATTGGACAGCCTGTGGATTATTACGGTCTGTGGATAGGACAGTCAGTGGATTTGGACAGCCTCTGGATTGGAAAATCTGTGTATTAGATGGTTTGAATTGGATAGTGTGTAGTTTATTGCAGTCAGTGCATTGGACAGTCTGTAGCTTTGACCGTCTATGTTTTATTTCAGTCTGTGGATTGGACAGTCTCTGGTTTTTTACAGTCTGTGGATTTGACACTCTGTATATTACACAGCCTTTGCATTCGACAGACTTTGTATTATACTGCCTCTGTATTTGACCGTCTGTGGTTTACTAGAGTCTGTAGATTGAACAGTCTGTAGTTTGAACATTTTGTGAATTAGATAGTGTGAATTGGACAGTCTGTTGCTTATTGCAGTCTGTGGATTGGACTGTCTATGGGTTGGACTGTCTGTGGTTTATTTCCGTCCATAGATTGAAGAGTCAGTTCATTGGCAAGTCTGTGATTTGTCAGCCTGTGAATTAGTCAATGGAAATTGGACAGCACCTAGTTTACTGCAGTCTGTGGATTGGAAAATATGTTGATTGAATGGTCAGTGGATTGGACAGTCTATGATTTATTACAGCCTTTCAATTGACCAGTCTGTAGTTTGGACATCCTGTGAATTAGGAAATGTGAATTGGACAGGCTGTACTTTATTACAGATTATGGATTGGACAGTCTCCCGATTGGACAGTATGTGAATTGGACATTCTGTAGATTGGATAGTCTGTGGATTCGACAGGCTATGGAATGGACAGTCTGTGGTTTATTGCAGTCTGTATATTGGACAGAATGTGAGTTAGATAGCCTGTGATTTGGACAGTCTGTGGATTGGACAGTATTTGGTTTATTACAGTTTGTGAATTGGACAGTCATTAGTTTCAGCAGTCTATGAATTGGACATTCTGTTTTATTGCAGCCTTTGGGTTGGACAGTCTTTCGATTGGACAGTCTGTGGTTTATTACAGTCTGCGGATTGGACACTCTGTGGCTTTGACAGTCTATAGCTTAAAAAAATCTGTGGTTTGGACTGTCTGTAGATTGGACAGTCTATGGATTGGAGAGTTGGTGAATTGGACACATTGCCGATTTAATAGCCTGTGCTTTTGACAGCCTGTAGAGTGGGGACTTTCTGATTTCTTACAGACTATGGATTGGACAATCTGTAGATTGGACAGTCTGTGCTTCATTAAATTCTGTTGATTATTACAGTCTGTGCATTGGACACTCTGTAGATTGGACAGCCTGTGGATTATTACAGTCTGTGGATAGGACAGTCAGTGGATTTGGACAGCCTCTGGATTGGAAAATCTGTGTATTAGATGGTTTGAATTGGATAGTGTGTAGTTTATTGCTGTCAGTGCATTGGACAGTCTGTGGATTGGACACTCTGTAGATTAGACAGCCTGTGCATTGGACAGTTTTTGTATTAGACTGCCTCTGGATTTGACAGACTGTGGTTTATTAGGATCTGTAGATTGAACAGTCTGTAGTTTGAACATTTTGTGAATTAGACAGTGTGAATTGGACAGTCTGTTGCTTATTGCAGTCTGTGGATTGGACTGTCTATGGGTTGGACTGTCTGTGGTTTATTTCCGTCCATGGATTGAAGAGTCAGTTCATTGGCAAGTCTGTGATTTGTCAGCCTGTGAATTAGTCAATGTAAATTGGACAGCATATAGTTTACTGCAGTCTGTGGATTGGAAAATTTGTGAATTAGATGGTTTGAATTGGAAAGTGTGTATTTTATTGCAGTCAGTGCATTGGACACTCTGTGAATTGGACAATCTGTGGTTTATTTCAGTCTGTGGATTGGACAGTCTGTGGTTTCTCACAGACTGTGGATTGCACAGTCTGCAAATTGGATGCTCTGTAGATTGGATATTCTGCGGATTGGACAGGCTATGCAATGGACAGTCTGTGGTTTATTACAGTCTGTAAATTGGACAGTATCTGAGTTAGGTAGTCTGTGGTTTGGACAGTCAGTGGTTTATTACAATCTGTAGATTGGACAGTCTGTGGTTCGGAGAGCCTCTGAATTGGACACTCTGTAGATTGGATATCCTGTGGTTTGGACAGTCTGTGGTTTATTACAGTTTGTGAATTGGACATTCAGTGGTTTGACCAGTCTTTGAATTGGACATTCTGTTTTACTACAGCCTGTTGGTTGGTCAGTCTTTCAAATGGACAGTCTGTGGTTCATTACAGTCTGCAGATTGGACTGTCTGTAGTTTTGACAGTCTGTGTTTTATTTCAGTCTGTGGAATTGACAGTCTCCAGTTTTTAACAACCTGTGGGCTGTACAGACTTTGTTTTAGACTGCCTCTGCATTTGACAGTCTGTGGTTTATTATAGTCTGTAGATTGAACAGTCTGTAGTTTGAACATTTTGTGCATTAGACAGTGTGAATTAGGAAATGTGAATTGGACAGTCTGTACTTTATTATAGATTATGGATTGGACAGTATCTCGACTTGACAGTCTGTGGTTCATTAAATCTGTGGATTGGACAGTCTGTGAATTGGACATTCCGTAGATTGGATAGTCTTTGGATTCGACAGGCTATGGAATGGACAATCTGTGGTTTATTACAGTTTGTATATTGGACAGTATTTGAGTTAGATAGCCTGTGGTTTGGACCGTCAGTGGATTGGACAGTTAGTGGTTTATTACAGTCTGTGGATTGGACAGTCTGTGGTTTATTACAGTTTGTGAATAGGATAGTCATTAGTTTGAACACTCTATGATTTGTACATTCTGTTTTATTGCAGCCTTTCGGTTGGACAGTCTTTCGATTGGACAGTCTTTTTATTGTTACAGCCTGCGGATTGGACACTCTGTGGCTTTGACACTCTATAGCTTATAAAAATCTGTGGTTTGGACCGTCTGTAGATTGAACAGTCTGTGGTTTATTTCAGTCTGTGGATTGGACATTCTGTGGTTTATTTCAATAAATGGATTGGACAGTCTCTGGATTATTACAGCTGGTGGATTGGACACTCTGTAGATAAGACAGCCTGTGCATTACACTGTCTATGTATTAGACTGTCTCTGGATTTGACAATCTGTGGTTTATTACTGTCTGTAGATTGAACAGTCTGTAGTTTGGACATTCTATGAATTAGACAGTGTGAATTGTACAGCCTGTTGTTTATTGCAGTCTGTGGTTTGGACTGTCCATGAGTTGGACTGTCTGTGATCAATTTCAGTCCATGGATTGGACAGTCAGTTAATTGGAAAGTCCCTGATTTGTCAGCCTGTGAATTAGACAATGTAAATTGGACAGCAAGTAGTTTACTGCAGTCTGTGGAATGGAAAATATGTTGATTGGATGGTCAGTGGATTAGACAGTCTGTGATTTATTACAGTCTTTCGATTGACCAGTCTGTAGTTTGGACATCCTGTGAATTAGGAAATGCGGATTGAACAGGCTGTAATTTATTACAGGTTATGGTTTGGACAGTCTCTCGATTGGACAGTCTGTGGTCCATTATATCTGTGGATTGGACAATCTGTGAATTGGACAGTTTGTGGTTTATTACAGTCTGTGGATTGGACAGTCTGTGGTTTATTACAGTTTGTGAATTGGACAGTCATTGGTTTGAACAGTTTATGAATTGGACATTCTTTTTTATTGCAGCCTTTCGGTTGGACAGACTTTCGTTTGGACAGTCTTTCGTTTGGACAGTCTGTGGGTTATTACAGCCTGCGGATAGACACTCTGCGGCTTTCACAGTCTATAGCTTATAAAAAAACTGTGGTTTGGACTGTCTGTAGATTGGACAGGCTATGGATTGGACAGTTGATGAATTGGACAAATTGTAGTTTGGATAGCCTGTGCTTTTGACAGCCTGTACATTGGGGACTGTGTGATTTCTTACAGACTTGGGATTGGACAATCTTTAGATTGGAGAGTCTGTGCATTATTATATTCTGTTATTCAACACTCTGTAGATGGGACAGCCAGTGGATTATTACAGTCTGTGGATAGGACAGTCAGTGGATTTGGACAGCCACTGGATTGGACCATCTATGAATTAATTGGTTTGAATTGATAGTGTGTAGTTTATTGCAGTCAGTGCATTGGACAGTCTGTGAATTGGACAATTTGTGTTTTATTTCAGTCTGTGGATTGGACTGTCTGTGGATTGGACAGTCTGTGGTTTCTCACTGACGGTGGTTGGACAGTCTCCAAATTGGACATTTTGTTGATTGGATATTATGTGTATTGCACAGGCTGTGCATTGGACAGTCTGTGGTTTATTACAGTCTGTATATTGGACAGTATCTGAGTTAGATAGTCTGTGGTTTGGACAGTCTGTGGATTGGACAGTCTGTGCATTATTTTAGTCTTTGGATTGGACAGTCAGTGGTTTATTACAATCTATAGATTGGACAGTCTGTGGTTTGGACTGTATGTGAACTGGACAGTCTTTTAACTTGACAGACTTTTGATTGGACAATCTGTGAATTGCACACTTTGTAGATTGGACAGTCTGTGGTTTGGATAGTCTGTGTATTGGACATTCTGTTTTACTACAGCACATTGGTTGGACAGTCTTTCATTTGGACAGTCTGTCGTTCATTCCAGTCTGCAGAGTGGACAGTCTGTGGCTTTGACAGTCTGTGTTTTATTTCAGTCTGTGGATTGGACAGGCTCTGGTTTTTTACAGCCTGTGGATTGGACACTCTGTAGATTAGCCAGCCTGTGCATTGGATAGTCTTTGTATTAGTCTGCCTCTGGATTTGACAGTCTGTGGTTTATTAGAGTCTGTAGATTGAGCAGTCTGTAGTTTGAACATTTTGTGAAGTAGACAGTGTGAATTGGACAGTCTGTTGCTTATTGCAATCTGTGGATTGGACAATCTGTGGCTACGATATTCTCTGGATTGTTCTAATTGTGCCTTGGCCAGTCTCTGGGTTAGACAGCCTGTGGATTGGACAGAATGATGTTTCTTAACTTCCGTGAATTGGGCTCCCTGTAGATTGGACAGTCTGTGCATTGAACAAGCTTTGGATGGACTGTCTTTTAATTGGACAGTCTGTTCATTGGACAAGCTATGGATTGGACTGTCTCTGAATTGGACAGCCTGTGGATTGGACATTCTGTGCTTTGGACAGTAAGTGGATGGAGAGTATGTGGGTTTGGACAGTCTGTGAATTGGACTATATGAGGATTGCACATTCTGTGGGTTTCGATAGTATGAGGCTTGGACAGTCTGTGAATTGGACAGTCTGGGGATTGGATAGTCTATGGATTGGACAGGCTATGGGATTGGATAGTCTCTGAATTGCACAGTCTGTGGATTGGACAGTCTGTGGTTTGGACAGCATGTGGATGGAGAGTATGCGGGTTTGGACAGTCTGTGAATTGGACAGTTTGTAAATTTGACAGCCTGTGGATTGGAAAATCTGAGAATTAGAGGGTTTGAATTGGACAGTGTGTAGTTTATTGCAGTCTGTGGATTGGACAGTCTGTGAATTGGACAGTTTGTGGTTTATTTCAGTCTGTGGATTGCACATTCTGTTGTTTATTTCCATAAATGGATTGGACAATCTCTGGATTATTACAGACTGATGATAGGACACACTTGAAAAGACAGCCTGTCTTTTGGACAGTGTATGTATAAGCCTGTCTCTGGATTTGACAGTCTCATTTATTATAGTCTGTAGATTGAACAGTCTGTAGTTTGTACATTCTATGAATTAGACAGTGTGAATTGGACAGCCTGTAGTTAATTGCAGTCTGTGGATTGGACTGTCTATGGCTTGGACTGTCTGTGGTATATTTCAGTCCATGGATTGAAAAGTCAGTTCATTGTAAAGTCTGTGATTTGTCAGCCTGTGAATTAGTTAATGTAAATTGGACAGCATGTAGTTTAATGCAGTCCATGGATTGGAAAATATGTTGATTGGATGGTCAGTGGACAGTCTGTAATTTATTAATACCTTTCGATTGACCAGTCTATAGGTTGGAAATGCTGTGAATTAGGAAATGTGAATTGGACAGTCTGTACTCTATTACAGGTTATGGGTTGGACAGTCTCTCAATTAGACAGTCTGTGGTTCATTCAAACTGTGGATTGGACAGTCTGTGAATTGAACATTCAGTAGATTGGATAGTCTGTGGATTTGACAGGCTATGGAATGGACAGTCTGTGGTTTATTACAGTGTGTATATTGGACAGTATTTGAGTTAGATAGCCTGTGGTTTGGACGGTCTGTGGATTGGAGAGTCTGTGGTTTATTACAGTCTGTGGATTGGACAGTCTGTGGTTTATTACAGTTTGTGAATTGGATAGTCATTGGTTTGAACAGTCTACGAATTGGACACTCTTTTATTGCAGCCTTTGGGTTGGACAGTCACTTGTTTGGACAGTCTGTTGTTTCATTACAGCCTGCAGATTGGACACTCTGTGGCTTTGACAGTCTATAGCTTATAGAAATCTATGGTTTGGACTGTCAGTAGATTGGACAGTCTAGGGATTGGACAGTTGGTGAATTGGACACGTTATAGATTGGATAGCCTGTGCTTTTGACAGCCTGTAGAGTGGGGACTGTGTGATTTTGTACAGACTCTGGATTGGACAATCTGTAGATTGGACAGTCTGTGCTTTATTAGATTCTGTTGATTATTACGGTCTGTGTGTTGGACACTCTGTAGATTGGACAGCCTGTGGATTATTACAGACTGTGGATAGGACAGTAAGTGGATTTGGACAGCCTGTGGATTGGAAAATCTGTGAATTATATGGTTTGAATTGGACAGTGTGTAGTTTATAGCAGTCGGTGCATTGGACCACCTGTGAATTGGACAATCTGTGGTTTATTTCAGTCTGTGGATTGGACAGTCTGTGGATTGGACAGTCTGGGGATTGGACAGTCTTGGGATTGGACAGTCTATGGATTGGACAGTCTGTGGGATTGGATAGTCTCTGCATTGGACAGTCTGTGGTTTGGACAGTATGTGGATGGAGATTATGTGGGTTTGGATAGTCTGTGAATTGGACAGGCTGTAGATTGGACAGCCTGTGGATTGGAAAATGTGAGAATTAGAGTGTGTGAATTGGACGGTGTGTAGTTTATTGCAGTCTGTGGATTGGACGGTCTGTGAATTGGACAGACTGTGGTTTATTTCAGTCTGTGGCTTGTACATTCTGTGGTTAATTTCCATCAATGGATTGGACAATCTCTGGATTATTACAGCCTGTGGATTGGACACTCTGTAGATAAGACAGCCTGTGCATTGGACAGTCTATGTATTAGAATGTCTCTGGATTTGACAGTCTTTGGTTTATTACAGTCTGAAGATTGAACAGTCTGTAGTGTGGACATTCTATGAATTAGACAGTGTGAATTGGACAGCCTGTACTTTATTGCAGTCTGTGGATTGGACTGTCTATGAGTTGGAATGTCTGTGGTTTATTTCATTCCATGGATCGACGAGTTAGGTCATTGGAAAGTCTGTGATTTGTCAGCTTGTGAATTAGTAATGTAAATTGGACAGCATGCAGTTTACTGCAGTCTGTGGATTAGAAAATATTTTGATTGGTTGGCCAGTGCATTGGATGGTTTGTGACTTATTACAGTCTTTCGAATGACCAGTCTGTAGTTTGGACATCCTGTGAATTAAGCAGTGAGAATTGGACAGGCTGTACTTTATTACAGATTATGGATTGGACATTCTCTCGATTGGACAGTTTGTGGTTAATTCAATCTGTGGATTGGACCGTCCGTGACTTGGAAATTCTGTAGATTGGATAGTCTGTGGATTCATCAGGCTATGGAATGGACAGTCTGTGGTTTATTATAGTCTGTATATTGGACAGAATGTGAGTTATATAGCCTGTGGATTGGACAGTCTGTGTTTTATTACAGTCTGTGGATTGGGCAGTCTGTGGTTTATTGCACTTTGTGAATTGGACAGTCATTGGTTTGAGCAGTCTATGAACTGGACATTCTGTTTTATTGCTGCCTTTGTGTTGGACATTCTTTCAACTGGACAGTCCATGGTTTATTACCATCTGCGGATTGGACACTCTGTGGCTTTGAGAGTCTATAGCTTATAAATATCTGTGGTTTGGACTGTCTGTAGATTGGACAGTCTATTGATTGGGCAGTTGGTGAATTTGACACATTATAGATTGGATAGCCTGTGCTTTTGACAGCCTGTAGTTTGGGGACTGTGTGATTTCTTACAGACTGTGGATTGGACAATCTGTAGATTGGACAGTCTGTGGATTGGACAGTCTGTGGTTTGACCAGTCTGTGAATTGGACATTCTGTTTTACTTCAGCCTTTGGGTTGGACAGTCTTTCAATTGGACAGTCTGTGGTTCATTACAGTCTGCGGATTGGACAGTCTGTGGCTTTGACAGTCTGTGTTTTATTTCAGTCTGTGGATTGGACAGACTCTGGTTTTTTACAGCCTGTGGATTGGACACTCTGTAGATTAGACAGCCTGTGCATTGGACAGTTTTTGTATTAGACTGCTTCTGGATTTGACGCTCTGTGGTTTATTAGAGTCTGTAGATTGAACAGTCTGTAGTTTGAACATTTTGTGAAGTAGACAGTGTGAATTGGACAGTCTGTTGCTTATTGCAATCTGTGGATTGGACAATCTGTGGGTACGATATTCTCTGGATTGTTCTGATTGTGCCTTGGCCAGTCTCTGGATTAGACAGCCTGTGGATTGGACAGAATGATGCTTCTTAAAGTCCGTGAATTGGGCTCCCAGTAGATTGGACATTCTGTGCATTGGAAAGTCTGTGGTTTGACCAGTCTGTGAATTGGACATTCTATTTTACTACAGCCTGTGGGTTGGACAGTCTTTCAATTGGAAAGTCTGTGGTTCATTACAGTCTGCGGATTGGTCAGTCTGTGGCTTTGACAGTCTGTGTTTTATTTCAGTCTGTGGATTGGACAGACTCTGTTTTTTTACAGCCTGTGCATTGGACAGTCTTCATATTAGACTGCCTCTGGATTTGACAGCCTGTGGTTTATTAGAGTCTTTAGATAGAACAGTCTGTAGTTTGAACATTTTGTGAAATAGACAGTGTGAATTGGACAGTCTGTTGCTTATTGCAATCTATGGATTGGACAATCTGTGGCTACGATATTCTGTGGATTGTTCTGTTTGTGCCTTGGCCAGTCTCTGGATTAGGCAGCCTGTGGATTGGACAGAATGATGTTTCTTAAAGTGCGTGAATTGGGCTCCCTGTAGATTGGACAGTCTGTGCATTGGACAACCTATGGATTGGACTGTCTCTGAATTGGACAGCCTGTGGATTGCACATTCTTTGCTTTGGACAGTAAGTGGATGGAGATTATGTGGGTTTGGACAGTCTGTGAATTGGACTATATGAGGATTGCACATTCTGTGGGTTTCATCAGTATGAGGCTTGGACAGTCTGTGGGACAAAAACAGAATTACCTGCAAAAACTCAGCAGGTCTGGCAGCATCGGCAGAGAAGAAAAGAGTTGATGTTTCGAGTCCTCATGACCCTTCGACAGAATTTGAGTTTGAGTCCAAGAAAGAGTTGAAATATAAACTGGTTTAAGGTGTGTGTGTGGGGGGAGGAGAGATAGAGAGAGAGAGAGAGGTGGGGGTGTGGTTGTAGGGACAAACAAGCAGTGATAGAAGCAGATCATCAAAAGATGTCAATGACAGTAGTACAATAGAACACATAGGTGTTAAAGTTAAAGTTGGTGATATTATCTAAACGAATGTGCTAATTAAGAATGGATGGTAGGGCAATCAAGGTATAGCTCTAGTGGGTTTTTTTTTATATAATGGAAATAGGTGGGAAAAGGAAAATCTTTATAATTTATTGGAAAAAAAAGGAAGGGGGAAACAGAAAGGGGGTGGGGATGGGGGAGGGAGCTCACGACCTAAAGTTGTTGAATTCAATATTCCGTCCGGAAGGCTGTAAAGTCCCTAGTCGGAAGATGAGGTGTTGTTCCTCCAGTTTACGTTGGGCTTCACTGGAACAATGCAGCAAGCCAAGGACAGACATGTGGGCAAGAGAGCAGGGTGGAGTGTTAAAATGGCAAGCGACAGGGAGGTTTGGGTCATTCTTGCGGACAGACCACAGGTGTTCTGCAAAGCGGTCGCCCAGTTTACGTTTGGTCTCTCCAATGTAGAGAAGACCACATTGGGAGCAACGAATGCAGTAGACTAAGTTGGGGGAAATGCAAGTGAAATGCTGCTTCACTTGAAAGGAGTGTTTGGGTCCTTGGACGGTGAGGAGAGAGGAAGTGAAGGGGCAGGGGTTGCATCTTTTGCGTGGGCATGGGGTGGTGCCATAGGAGGGGGTTGAGGAGTAGGGGGTGATGGAGGAGTGGACCAGGATGTCCCGGAGGGAGCGATCCCTACGGAATGCCGATAAGGGGGGTGAAGGGAAGATGTGTTTGGTGGTGGCATCATGCTGGAGTTGGCGGAAATGGCGGAGGATGATCCTTTGAATGCGGAGGCTGGTGGGGTGATAAGTGAGGACAAGGGGGACCCTATCATGTTTCTGGGAGGGAGGAGAAGGCATGAGGGCGGATGCACGGGAGATGGGCCGGACACGGTTGAGGGCCCTGTCAACGACCGTGGGTGGAAAACCTCGGTTAAGGAAGAAGGAGGACATGTCAGAGGAACTGTTTTTGAATGTAGCATCATCGGAACAGATGCGACGGAGGCGAAGGAACTGAGAGAATGGGATGGAGTCCTTACAGGAAGCGGGGTGTGAGGAGCTGTAGTCGAGATAGCTGTGGGAGTCGGTGGGTTTGTAATGGATATTGGTGGACAGTCTATCGCCAGAGATTGAGACAGAGAGGTCAAGGAAGGGAAGGGAAGTGTCAGAGATGGACCACGTGAAAATGATGGAGGGGTGGAGATTGGAAGCAAAATTAATAAATTTTTCCAAGTCCCGACGAGAGCATGAAGCGGCACCGAAGTAATCATCGATGTACCGGAGAAAGAGTTGTGGAAGGGGGCCGGAGTAGGACTGCAATAAGGAATGTTCCACATACCCGATAAAGAGACAGGCATAGCTGGGGCCCATGGCAGGTACCCATAGCCACACCTTTTATTTGGAGGAAGTGAGAGGAGTTGAAGGAGAAATTGTTCAGCGTGAGAACAAGTTCAGCCAGACGGAGGAGAGTAGTGGTGGATGGGGATTGTTCGGGCCTCTGTTCGAGGAAGAAGCTAAGGGCCCTCAGACCATCCTGATGGGGGATGGAGGTGTAGAGGGATTGGACGTCCATGGTGAAGAGGAAGCGGTTGGGGCCAGGGAACTGGAAATTGTTGATGTGACGTAAGGTGTCAGAAGAATCACGGATGTAGGTGGGAAGGGACTGGACAAGGGGAGAGAGAAGGGAGTCAAGATAACGAGAAATGAGTTCTGTGGGGCAGGAGCAAGCTGAGACGATCGGTCTACCGGGGCAGTTCTGTTTGTGGATTTTGGGTAGGAGATAGAAGCGGGCCGTCTGAGGTTGGGCGACTATCAGGTTGGAAGCTGTGGGAGGGAGATCCCCAGAGGAGATGAGGTCAGTGACAGTCCTGGAAACAATGGCTTGATGTTCAGTTGTGGGGTCATGGTCCAGGGAAAGGTAGGAGGAAGTGTCTGCGAGTTGACGCTCAGCCTCCGCGTGGTAGAGGTCACTGCACCAGACAACAACAGCACCACCCTTGTCAGCGGGTTTGATGACAATGTTAGGGTTGGACCTGAGAGAATGGAGTGCAGTAAGTTCAGAGAGAGACAGGTTAGAATGGGTGAGAGGAGCAGAGAAATTGAGACGACTAATGTCGCGCCGACAGTTCTCAATGAAAAGATCGAGAGAAGGTAAGAATCCAGAGGGAGGGGTCCAGGTGGAGGGAGAATATTGGAGATGGGTAAAAGGATCCATTGAACTGGGAGAGGACTCCTGCCCAAAGAAGTGAGCCCGGAGACGAAGACGGCAGAAGAAGAGTTCAGTATCATGCCGAGCCCGAAATTCATTGAGGTGAGGGCGTAAGGGTATGAAACTAAGTCCTTTGCTGAGCACTGAACATTCAGCATCGGAGAGGGGAAGGTCAGGGGTATAGTGAATACATGGCTGGGGTTGGGATTGGAAGAAAGGGTGGGGACAGAGGGACATGCAGGGGTGGAGGGTCCTAGTTGGGTGTTGGTGTCGATGAGTTGTTGGAGCTTGCGTTCCTTAGCACTTGAGAGAAAGAGAAAAAGTTTCTTGTTGAGGCGTCGGATGAGACGAAGAATAAAATGAAACTGGGGGCACGCGCAGCTTTGAGAAAGGGTGCAGCGGTGCTGCTGGAGGGAGAGGTCGAGTGTGTTCATATGGCAGCGCATGGCACTGAGTGTGGATTTCAGAATGTGGCGGGAACAGCAGTCCGAGAAACGTTTTATGTCCCGGAGATACCTGTAATCCTGGGTGGGTTCGAAACATGAGGGATGGAATTTCAGTTGAAATCCACATGGGGTAAGTCGGAGACGGAGACAGTCACTGAGAAAGGAGATATGGCTGTGAAAGCGGGTTTTAGTAAACACCTTGTCAAACACCAGGAGGGAAATGGAAAGCAACGAAGGTGAGCAAGACAACAGAGAGATACGGAAATCTTGTCACAGAGAGGAACAGAACTTCTTCAAGGAGGTAGGCATTTCTTGAAAAGCAGTGGCAGTCAATTAAACACAGAGATAAAAATAAAAAAACTGCGGATGCTGGAAATCCAAAACAAAAACAGAATTACCTGGAAAAACTCAGCAGGTCTGGCAGCATCGGCGGAGAAGAAAAGAGTTGACGTTTCGAGTCCTCATGACCCTTCGACAGAACTTGAGTTTGAGTCCAAGAAAGAGTTGAAATATAAGCTGGTTTAAGGTGTGTGTGTGGGGGGGCGGAGAGATAGAGAGAGAGAGAGGTCGGGGTGTGGTTGCAGGGACAAGCAAGCCGTGATAGAAGCAGATCATCAAAAGATGTCAATGACAATAGTACAATAGAACACATAGGTGTTAAAGTTAAAGTTGGTGATATTATCTAAACAAATTTGCTAATTATGAATGGATGGTAGGGCACTCAAGGTATAGCTCTAGTGGGTTTTTTTTATATATAATGGAAATAGGTGGGAAAAGGAAAATCTTTATAATTTATTGGAAAGTGGGATTGGAAAGTCTGTGAATTGGACAGTCTGGGGATTGGACAGTCTTGGATTGGACAATCTGTGGGATTGGATAGTCTCTGAATTTCACAGTCTGTGGATTGGACAATGTATGGTTTGTACAGCATGTGGATGGAGAGTATGTGGGTTTGGACAGTCTGTGAATTGGACAGTCTGTAGATTTGACAGCCTGTGGATTGGAAAATCTGAGAATTAGAGGGTGTGAATTGGACAGTGTGTAGTTTATTGCAGTCTGTGGATTGGACAGTCTGTGAATAGGACAGTCTGTGGTTTATTTCAGTCTGTGGATTGCACATTCTGTGGTTTATTTCCATCAATGGATTGGACAATCTCTGGATTATTACAGCCTGATGATAGGACACACTAGAAAAGACAGCCTGTGCATTGGACAGTGTATGTATTAGACTGTCTCTGGTTTTGACAGTCTGGTTTATTATAGTCTGTAGATTGAACAGTCTGTAGTTTGTACATTCTTTGAATTAGACAGTGTGAATTGGACAGCCTGTAGTTAATTGCAGTCTGTGGATTGGACTGTCTATGGCTTGGACTGTCTGTGGTATATTTCAGTCCATGAATTGAAAAGTCAGTTCATTGGAAAGTCTGTGATTTGTCAGCCTGTGAATATGTCAATGTAAATTGGACGGCATGTAGTTTAATTCAGTCCATGGATTGGAAAATATGTTGATTGGATGGTCAGTGGATTGGACAGTCTGTAATTTATTAATGTCTTTCGATTGACCAGTCTGTAGGTTGGACATGCTGTGAATTAGGAAATGTGAATTGGACAGTCTGTACTTTATTACAGATTAGACAACCTGTGCATTGGACAGTCTTTGTATTAGTCTACCTCTGGATTTGACAATCTGTGGTTTATTAGAGTCTGTAGATTGAACAGTCTGTAGTTTGAACATTTTGTGAATTAGATAGTGTGAATTGGACAGTCTGTTGCTTATTGCAGTCTATGGATTGGACAATCTGTGGTTACGATATCCTGTGGATTGTTCAGATTGTGCTTTGGCCAGTCTCTGGATTAGACAGCCTGTGGATTGGACAGTATGATTTTTCTTAATATCCGTGAATTTTGCTCCCTGTAGATTGGACAGCCTGTGTATTGGACAACCTATGGATTGGACTGTCTCTGAATTGGACAGTCTGTGGATTGGACATTCTGTGCTTTGGACAATATGGGAATGGAGAGTATGTGGGTTTGGACAGTCTGTGAATTGGACTATATGAGTATTGGACATTCTGTGGTTTCGGCCAGTATGAGGGTTGGACAGACTGTGGGATTGGATAGTCTCTGAATTGGACAGACTGTGAATTGGACAGTCTGTGGTTTGGACAGTCTGTGGATGGGACTGTCTGTGGGTTTGGACAGTCTGTGTATTGGACAGACTGTGAATTGTACACTCTGTGGGATTGGACAGTCTCTGAATTGGACAGCCTGTGGATTGGACAGTCTGTAGATTGGACATCCTGTGGGATTGGACAGTCTCTGAATTGGACAGTCTGTGGTTTATTACATTCTGTGGATTGCACAGTCTGTGGTTTATTACAGTTTGTGAATTGGACAGTCAGTGGTTGGAACTGACTGCGAATTGGACAGTCTGTGGATTGGAAAATCTGTGAATTAGACGGTGTGAATTGGACAGTCTTTGGTTTATTACAATCTGTGGATTGGACATTCTGTGGCTTTGACAGTCTGTACCTTATAAAATTCAGTAGATTGGACAGCCTATGGTTTGGATAGTTGGTGATTTGGACACTTTGCAGATTGGATAGCCTGTGCTTTGGACAGCCTGTAGATTGGGGACGCTGCTTTCTTACAGACTGTGGATGAACATTCTGTACATTGGACAGTCTGTGGTTTACTACATTGTGTTGATTATTACAGTCTTTGCATTGGACAACCTGTGGATTATTACAGTCTTTGGATAGGACAGTCAGTGGATTTGGATAGTCTGTGGATTGGAAAATCTGTGAATTAGATGGTTTGAATTGGACAGTGTGTAATTTATTGCAATCAGTGCATTGGACAGTCTGTGAATCGGACAATCTGTGGTTTATTTCAGTCTGTGGATTGGACAGACTGTGGATTGGACAGTCTGCAAATTGGACACTCTGTAGATTGGATATTCTGTGGATTGGACAGGCTGTGGATTGGACAGTCTGTGGTTTATTACCGTCTGTATAGTGGACGGTATCTAAGTTAGATAGTCTGTGGTTTGGACAGTCTGTGGATTGGACAGTCATTGCTTTATTTTAGTCTGTGTATTGGACAGTCAGTGGTTTATTACAATCTGTAGATTGGACAGTCTGTGGTTCGGAAAGAATGTGAATTGGACAGTCCTTTAACTTGACAGTCTTTAGTTTGGACAGTCTGTGGATTGGACAATCTGTGCTTTATTACAGATTGTGAATTGGACATTCAGTGGTTTTACCATTCTGTGAATTGGGCATTCTGTTTTACTACAGCCTATGGGTTGGTCAGTCTTTCAATTGGACAGTCTGTGGTTTATTACAGTCTGCAGATTGGACAGTCTGTTGCTTTGACAGTCTGTGTATTGGACTCTCTGTAGATTAGACAGCCTGTGCATTGGATAGTCTTTCTATTAGACTGCCTCTGGATTTGACAGTCTGTGGTCTATTAGAGTCTGTAGATTGAACAGTCTGTAGTTTGAACATTTTGTGAAGTAGACAGTGTGAATTGGACAGTCTGTTGCTTATTGCAATCTGTGGATTGGACAATCTGTGGCTATGATATTCTGTGGAATGTTCTGATTGTGCCTTGGCCAGTCTCTGGATTAGACAGCCTGTGGATTGGACAGAATGATGTTTCTTAAAGTCCGTGAATTGGGCTCCCTGTAGATTGGACAGTCTGTGCATTGGACAAGCTATGGATTGGACTGTCTCTGAATTGGACAGTCTGTGGATTGGACATTCTGTGCTTTGGACAGTAAGTGGATGGAGAGTATGTGGGTTTGGGCAGTCTGTGAATTGGACTATATGAGGATTGCACATTCTGTGGGTTTTGACAGTATGAGGCTTGGACAGTCTGTGGGATTGGAAAGTCTGTGAATTGGACAGTCTGGAGATTGGACATTCTATGGATTGGACAATCTGTGGGATTGAATAGTCTCTGAATTGGACTGTCTGTGGAATGGACACTCTGTGGTTTGGACAGTATGTGGATGGAGAGTATGTGGGTTTGGACAGTCTGTGAATTGGACAGTCGGTAGATTGGACAGCCTGTGGATTGGAAAATCTGAGAATTAGAGGGTGTGAATTGGACAGTGTGTAGTTTATTGCAGTCTGTAGATTGGACAGTCTGTGAATTGGACAGTCTGTGGTTTATTTCAGTCTGTGGATTGCACATTCTGTGGTTTAATTTCATCAATGGATTGGACAGTCTCTGGATTATTAAAGCCTGTGGATTGGACACTCTGCAGATAAGACAGCCTGTGCATTGGACCGTCTATGTATTAGACTGTCTCTGGATTTCACAGTCTGTAGTTTATTACAGTCTGTATATTGAACAGCCTGTACTTTGGAAATTCTATGAATTAGACAGTGTGAATTGGACAGTTTGTAGTTTATTGCAGTCTGTGGATTGGACTGTCTATGAGTTGGACTGTCTGTGGTTTATTTCAGTCCATGGATTGAAGAGTCAGTTCATTGGAAAGTCTGTGATTTGGACAGCCTGCGAATTAGTCAAAGTAAATTGGGCAGCATGTAGTTTACTGCAGTCTGTGGATTGGACAATATGTTGATTGGATGGTCAGTGGATTGGACAGTATGTGATTTATTACAGTCTTTCGATTGACCAGTCTGTAGTTTGGACATCCTGTGAATTAGGCAGTGTGAACTGGACAGGCTGTACTTATTACAGATTTTGGATTTGACAGTCTCTCGATTGGACAGTCAGTGGTTCATTAAATCTGTGCATTGAACAGTCTGTGAATTGGACATTCTGTAGATTGGATAGTCTGTGGATTCGACAGGCTATGGAATGGACAGTCTGTGGTTTATTACAGTGTTTATATTGGACAGCATGTGAGTTAGATAGCCTGTGGTTTGGACAATGTGTGGATTGGAGAGTCTGTGGTATATTACAGTCTGTGGATTGGAGATTCTGTGGTTTATTACAGTTTGTGAATTGGACAGTCATTGGTTTGAGCAGTCTATGAATTGGAAATTCTGTTTTAATCCAGCCTTCGGGTTGGACAGTCTTTCGATTGGACAGTCTGTGGTTTATTACAGTCTGTGGATTGGACACAATGTGGCTTTGCCAGTCTTTTGCTTATAAAAATCTGTGGTTTGGACTGGCTATAGATTGGACAGTCAATTGATTGGCCTGTTGTTGTATTGGAGACATTGTAGATTGGATAGCCTGTGCTTTTGACAGCCTGTAGATTGGGACTTTGTGATTTTTTACAGACTGGATTCGACAATGTGTAGATTAGACAGTATGTGCTTTATTACATTCTGTTGATTATTACAGTCTGTGCATTGAACACTCTGTAGATTGGACAGCCTGTGGATTATTACAATCTGTGGATAGGATAGTCAGTGAATTTGGTCAGCCTCTGGATTGGAAAATCTGTGAATTAGATGGTTTGAATTGGACAATGTGTAGTTTATTGCAGTCAGTGCATTGGACAATCTGTGTTTTATTTCAGGTTGTAGATTGGAGAGTCTGTTGATTGGACAGTCTGTGGTTTCTCACAGACTGTGGATTGGACAGTCTGCAAATTGGACACTCTGTAGATTGGATATGCTGTGGATTGGACAGACTGTGGATTGGACAATCTGTGGTTTATTACAGTCTGTATATTGGACAGTATCTGAGTTCGATAGTCTGTGGTTTGGACAGTCTGTGGATTGGACAGACTGTGCTTTTTTATAGTCTGTGGATTGGACAGTCAGTGGTTTATTACAATGTGTAGATTGGGCAGTCTGTGGTTCGGACATTATGTGAATTGGACAGTCTTTTAACTTGACAGTCTTTGGATTGGATAGTCTGTGAATTGGACACTCTGTAGATTGGATAGTCTGTGGTTTGGTCAGTCTGTGGATTGGACAACCTATGGATTGGACTGTCTCTGAATTGGACAGCCTGTGGAATGGACATTCTGTGCTTTGGACAATATGTGGATGGAGAGTACGTGGGTTTGGACTGTCTGTGAATTGGACTATATGAGTATTGGACATTCTGTGATTCGGCCAGTATGAGGGTTGGACATTCTGTGGGATTGGAAAGTCTGTGAATTTGACATTCTGGGGATTGGACGGTCTATGGATTGGACAGTCTGTGGGATTGGATAGTCTCTGAATTGGACAGTCTGTGGATTGGACAGTCTGTGGTTTGGACAGTATGTGGATGGAGAGTATGTGGGTTTGGACAGACTGTGAATTGGACAGTCTGTGGATTTTACAGTCTGTGGTTTGGACAGTCTGTGGATGTGACTGTCTGTGGTTTGGAAAGTCTTTGGCTGGGACTGTCTGTGGGTTTGGACAGTCTGAGTATTGGACAGACTGTGAATTAGGCACTCTTTGGGATTGGGCAGTCTCTGAATTGGACAGCCTGTGGATTGGTCAGTCTGTAGATTGGACAGCTTGTGGGATTGGACAGTCTCTGAATTGGAGAGTCTGTGGATTGCAAAGTGTGTAATTGGACAGCCTGTGGATTATTACAGTCTGTGGATTGGACAGTCACTGGATTTGGACAGCCTCTGGATTGGAAACTCTGTGAATTTGTTGGTTTGAATTGGACAGTGTGTAGTTTATTGCAGTCAGTGCATTGGACTGTCTATGAATTGGACAATCTAAGTTTTATTTCAGTCTGTCGATTGGACAGGCTGTGGATTGGACAGTCTGTGCTTTATTACAGTCTGTATATTGGACAGTATCTGAGTTAGAAAGTCTGTGATTTGGACAGTCTGTGCTTTATTATAGTCTGTGGATTGGACAGTCAGTGGTTTATGACAATCTGTAGATTGGACAGTCTGTGGTTCCGCCAGTATGTGGTTTATTACAGTTTGTGAATTGGACAGTCAGTGGTTTGACAAGTCTGTGAATTGGACATTCTGTTTTACTACAGCCTGTTGGTTGGACAGTCTTTCAATTGGACACTCTATGGTTTGTTATAGTCTGCAGATTTGACAGTCTGTGGCTTTGACAGTCTGTGTTTTATTTCAGTCTGTGGATTGGACATTCTGTGGTTTATTTCCATCAATGGATTGGACAGTCTCTGGATTATTACAGCCTGTGGATAGGACACTCTGTAGATAAGACAGCCTGTGCATTAGAGAGTCTATGTATTAGACTGTCTCTGGATTTGACAGTCTGTGGTTTATTACAGTCTGTAGATTGAACAGTCTGTACTTTGGACATTCAATGAATTACACAGTGTGAACTGGACAGACTGTAGTTTATTGCAGTCTGTGGATTGGACTGTCTATGAGTTGGACTGTCTGTGGTTTATTTCAGTCCATGGATTGAAGAGTCAGTTCATTGGAAAGTCTGTGATTTGTCAGCCTGTGAATTAGTCAATGTAAATTGGGCAGCATGTAGTTCACTGCAGTCTGTGGATTGGACAATATGTTGATTGGATGGTCAGTAGATTGGACAATCTGTGATCTATTACAGTCTTTCGATTGACCAGTCTGTAGTTTGGACTTCCTGTGAATTAGGCAGTGTGAATTGGACAGGCTGTACTTTATTACAGATTATGGATTGGACAGTCTCTCGATTTGACAGTCTGTGGTTCAGTCAATCTGTGCATTGGACAGTCTGTGAATTGGACATTCTGTAGATTGGATAGTCTGTGGATTCGACAGGCTATGGAATGGACAGTCTGTGGTTTATTACAGTGTGTATATTGGACAGTATGTGATTTAGATAGCCTATGGTTTGGACAGTCTGTGGATTAGACAGTCTGTGGTTTATTACAGTCTGTGGATTGGACAGTCTGTGGTTTATTACAGTTTGTGAATTGGACAGTCATTGGTTTAAACAGTCTATGAACTAGACATTCTGTTTTATTGCAGCCTTTGGGTTGGACAGTCTTTCGGTTGGACAGTCTGTGGTTTATTAAAGTCTGCGGATTGGACACTCTGTAGCTTTGACAGTCTATAGCTATAGAAATCTTTGATTTGGACTGTCTGTAGATTGGACGGTCTATGGATTGGGCAATTGGTAAATTAGACACATTGTAGATTGGATAGCCTGTGCTTTTGACAGCCTATATATTGGGGACTGTGTGATTTCTTACAGAATGTGGATTGGACAATCTGTAGATTGGACAGTCTGTGCTTTGTTACATTCTGTTGATTATTACAGTCTGTGCATTGGACACTCTGTAGATTGGACAGCCTGTGGATTATTACAGTCTGTGGATAGGGCAGTCAGTGGATTTGGATAGCTTCTAGATTGGAAAATCTGTGAATTAGATGGTTTGAATTGGACAGTGTGTAGTTTATTGCATTCAGTGCATTGGACAGTCTGTGATATGGTCAATCTGTGGTTTATTTCAGTCTGTGGATTGGACAGTCTGTGGATTGGACAGTCTGTGGTTTCTCACTGACTATGGATTGGACAGTCTGCAAATTGGACACTCGGTAGATTGGACATTCTGTGGATTGGACAGGCTGTGGATTGGACAGTCTGTGGTTTATTACAGTCTGTATAGTGGACGGTCTTTTAACTTGACAGTCTTTGGATTGGACAGTCTGTGAATTGGACACTCTGTAGATTGGATTGTCTGTGGTTTGGTTAGTCTGTGGATTGAACAGTCTATGGTTTATTACAGTTTGTGAATTGGACATTCAGTGGTTTGACCAGTCTGTGAATTGGACATTCTGCTTTACTACAGCCTTTGGGTTGGACAGTCTTTCAGTTGGACAATCTGTGGTTTATTAGAGTCTGCGGATTGAATAGTCTGTGGCTTTGACAGTCTGTGTTTTATTTCAGTCTGTGGATTGGACAGTCTCTGGTTTCTTACAGCCTGTGGATTGGACACTCTGTAGATTAGACTGCCTGTGCATTGGACAGTCTTTGTATTAGTCTGCCTCTGGATTTGACAATCTGTGGTTTATTAGAGTCTGTAGATTGAACAGTCTGTAGTTTGAAGATTTTGTGAATTAGACGGTGTGAATTGGACAGTCTGTTGCTTATTGCATTCTGTGGATTGGACAATCTGTGGCTATGATATTCTGTCGATCGTTCAGATTGTGCAATGGCCGGTCTCTGGATTAGACAGCCTGTGGATTGGACAGTATGATGTTTCTTAAAGTCGGTGAATTGGGCTCCCTGTAGATTGGACAGTCTGTGTATTGGACAACTTATGGATTGTACTGTCTCTGAATTGGACAGTCTGTGGATTGGACATTCTGTGCTTTGGACAATATGTGGATGGAGAGTACGTGGGTTTGGACAGTCTGTGAATTGGACTATATGAGTATTGGACATTCTGTGGGTTCAGCCAGTATGAGGGTTGGACAGTCTGTGGGATTGGAAAGTCTGTGAATTGGACATTCTGGGGATTGGACGGTCTATGGATTGGACAGTCTGTGGGATTGGATAGTCTGTGAATTGGACAGTCTGTGGATTGGACAGTCTGTGGTTTGGACAGTATGTGGATGGAGAGTATGTGGGTTTGGACAGACTGTGAATTGGACAGTCTGTGGATTGGACAGTCTGTGGTTTGGACAGTATGTGGATGGAGAGTATGTGGGTTTGGACAGACTGTGAATTGGACAGTCTGTGGATTGGACAGTCTGTGGTTTGGACAGTCTGTGGATGGGACTGTCTGTGGGTTTGGTAGTCTGTTTATTGGACAGACCGTGAATTGGACACTGTGTGGGATTGGACAGTCTCTGAATTCGACAGCCTGTGGATTGGACAGTCTGTAGATTTGCCAGCCTGTGGGATTGGACAGTCTCTGAATTGGACAGTCTGTGGTTTATTACATTTTGTGGATTGGACAGTCTGTGGTTAATTACAGTTTGTGAATTGGACAGTCAGTGGTTTGTACTGTCTGCGAATTGGACAGTCCGTGGATTTAAAAATCTGTGAATTAGACGGTGTGAATTGGACAGTCTATGGTTTATTTCAGACCGTGCATTGGACAGTCTTTCAATTGGACAGTCTTTGGTTTATTATGGTCTGTGGATTGGACATTCTGTGGCTTTGACAGTCTGTACCTTATAAAAATCTGTTGTTTGGACTGTCTGTAGATTGGAGAGTCAATGGTTTGGATAGTTGTTGAATTGGACACTTTGTTGATTGGATAGCCTGTGCTTTGGACAGCCTGTAGATTGGGGACTCTGCTTTCTTACAGACTGTGGATTGAACAATCTGTACATTGGACAGTCTGTGGTTTACTACATTCTTTTGTTTATTACATTCTTTGCTTTGGGCACTCTGTAGATTGGACACCCTGTGGATTATTACAGTCTGTGGATTGGACAGTCAGTGGATTTGGACAGCCTATGGTTTATTACAACCAATAGCTTGGACAGTGTGTGAATTGGACTGTCTATGGTTTGAACAGTCTGTGGATTGGACAGTCTGTGTGATTGGACAGTTTATGTTTTATTTCAGTCTGTGAATTGGAAAGTCAGTCGATTGTACATTCTGTGGGTTTGGACAGACTGTGAATTGTACAATCTATGGATTGGACAGTCTGTGGGATTGGATAATCTCTGCATTGGAAAGTCTGTGGATTGTACAGTCTGTGCTTTGGATAGTATGTGGATGGTAATTATGTGGGTTTGGACAGTCTGTGAATTGGACAGTCTGTGGATTGGATAGTCTGTGGGATTGTACAGTCTCTGAATTGGACTGTATGAGGATTGGACCTTCTGTGGGTTTGGACAGTATGTGGGTTGGACAATCTGTGGGACTGGAAAGTCTGTGAATTAGACTGTATGAGGATTGGACATTCTGTGGGTTTGGACAGTATGAGGGTTGGACAGTCTGTGAGATAGGAAAATCTGTGAATTGGACAGTGTGTATATTGGACAGTCTGTGGGTTTGGACTGTCTGTGAATTGGAAAGTCTATGGATTGGACAGTCTGTGGACTGGACGGTCTGTGGTTTGGAATGTATGTGGATGGAGAGTATGTGGGTTTGGACAGTCTGTGTTTTGGACAAATTGTGGATGGGACAGTCCATGGGTTTGGATATTCTGTGAATTGGACAGTCTGTGGATGGGACAATCTGTGGAATTGGACAGTCCCTGAATTGGACAGACTATTGATTAGACAGTCTGTGGATTGGACAATCTGTGAATGGAGACTGGGTTTGGAAAGTCTCTGTATTGGACAGTATGAGGATTTGATGGTTTGTGGGTTTGGAAAGTCGTTGGAAAATCATTCTGTGGTTCATTACAGCCTATGAATAGGATATTCTGTGAATTGGACAGACTTTGGTTTCACACAGACTGTGGATTGCACAGTCTGCAGTTTGGACACTCCTTAGACTGGATATGCTATGGATTGGAAGTGCTGTGGATTGGACAGAATGAGGATTTGACAGTTTGTGGGTTTGGAAAGTCGGTGGATGGACAGTCTGTGGTTCATTACATCCAATGGATCCGAAAGTCTGTGAATTGGACCGTCTGTGGTTTATTACAGTCTGTGGATTGGACAGTCAGTGGTTTATTACAGTTTGTGAATTGGACAGTCAGTGGTTTGAACTGTCTGCAAATTGGACAGTCTGTGGATTGGAAAATCTGTGAATTAGATTGTGTGAACTGGACAATGTATAGTTTATTGCAGTCTGTGGATTGGACAGGCTGTGACTTTGACAGTCTGTACCTTATAAAAATCTGTAGTTTGGACTGTCTGTAGATTGGACAGTCTATGGTTTGGATAGTTGGTGAATTGGACAATTTGCAGATTGGATAGTCTGTGCTTTGGACAGCCTGTAGATTGGGGACTCTGCTTTCTTACAGACTGTGGACTGAACAATCTTTAGATTGGACAGTCTGTGGTTATTACATTCTGTTGATTATTACAGTCTGAGCATTGGACACTCTGTAGATTGGACAGCCTGTGGATTATTACAGTCTGTGAATTGGACTGCCTTTGTTTTCGACATTCTGTGTTTTTTTTCAGTCTGTGGATTGGTCAGTCTCTGGTCTATTGCTGCCTGTGGATTGAACACTCTTTAGATTAGATATACTCTGCATTGGACTGTCTTTGTATTAGACTGCCTCTGGATTTGACAGTCTGTGGTTTATTACAGTCTGTCGATTGAACAGTCTGTAGTTTGGACAATCTGTGAATTAGCCACAGTCACTTGGACAGTCTGTAGTTTCTTGCAATCAGTGGATTGGATTGTCTGTGAGTTGGACAGTCTGTGGTTTATTTCAGTCGATGGATTGCACTGTCATTTGTTTGGAAAGTTTGTGATTTGGATAGCCTGCGAATTAGACAATGTAAATTGGGCAGCCTGTAGTTTACTGCAGTCTGTAGCTTGGACAATCTGTTGATTGGATGATCATTGGATTGGCGGTCTGTGATTTAGCTCAGTCTTTCGATTGACCAGCCTGTAGTTTGGACATTCTGTGAATTAGGCCGTGTGAATTGGACATTCTGCACTTTATTACAGCTTATGGATTGGACAGTCTCTCGATTGGACAGCCTGTGGATTGAACAGTTTGATGTTTATTAAATTCTGTGAATTGGGCTCCCTGTAGATTGGACAGTCTCGGCATTGGACAATCTATGGATTGGACTGTGTCTGGATTGGAGAGTCTGCAGTTTATTAAACTCTGTGTATTGACCAGTCTGTGGTTTGGACAGCTTGTGAAATGGACATTCTGTGTTGGCCATTCTGTGGATTGGACAGTATGAGGATTGGGCAGACTGTGCGTTTGGACCTTCTGTGAAGTGGACAATATGAGGAGTGGAAAATCTGTGGATTGGACAGTCTGTGGGTTTTGACCGTCTGTGAATTGCACAGTCTGTGCAGTTGGACAGTCTTTGGTTTATTACAGTCTGTGGATTGGACATTCTGTGGCTTTGATAGTCAGTACCTTATAAAAATCTGTTGTTTGGACTGTCTGTAGATTGGAGAGTCAATGGTTTGGATAGTTGTTGAATTGGACACTTTGTAGATTGGATAGCCTGTGCTTTGGACAGCCTGTAGATTGGGGACTCTGCTTTCTTACAGACTGTTGATTGAACAATCTATACATTGGACAGTCTGTGGTTTACTACATTCTTTTGATTATTACAGTCTTTGCTTTGGGCACTCTGTAGATTGGACACCCTGTGGATTATTACAGTCTGTGGATTGGACATTCAGTGGATTTGGACAGCCTATGGTTTATTACAACCAGTAGCTTGGACAGTGTATGAATTGGACTGTCTATGGTTTGAACAGTCTGTGGATTGGACAGTCTGTGTGATTGGACAGTTTATGTTTTATTTCAGTCTGTGAATTGGAAAGTCAGTCGATTGCACATTCTGTGGGTTTGGACAGACTGTGAATTGTACAATCTATGGATTGGACAGTCTGTGGGATTGGATAATCTCTGCATTGGAAAGTCTGTGGATTGTACAGTCTGTGCTTTGGATAGTATGTGGATGGAGATTATGTGGGTTTGGACAGTCTGTGAATTGGACAGTCTGTGGATTGGATAGTCTGTGGGATTGTACAGTCTCTGAATTGGACTGTATGAGGATTGGACCTTCTGTGGGTTTGGACAGTATGTGGGTTGGACAGTCTGTGGGACTGGAAAGTCTGTGAATCGGACTGTATGAGGATTGGACATTCTGTGGGTTTGGACAGTTTGAGGGTTGGACAGTCTGTGGGATTGGAAAATCTGTGAATTGGACAGTGTGTATATTGGACAGTCTGTGGGTTTGGACTGTCTGTGAATTGGACAGTCTATGGATTGGACAGTTTGTGGATTGGACGGTCTGTGGTTTGGACTGTATGTGGATGGAGCGTATGTGGGTTTGGACAGTCTGTGTTTTGGACAGTCTGTGGATGGGTCAGTCCATGGGTTTGGATATTCTGTGAATTGCACAGTCTGTGTTTTGGACAGTTTGTGGATGGGACAGTCCATGGGTTTGGATATTCTGTGAATTGGACAGTCTGTGGATGGGACAATCTGTGGAATTGGACAGTCCCTGAATTGGACAGACTATGGATTGGAGAGTCTGTGGATTGGACAGTCTGTGAATGGAGAGTCTGTGGGTTTGGAAAGTCTCTGTATTGGACAGTATGAGGATTTGATGGTTTGTGGGTTTGGAAAGTCATTGGAAAAACATTCTGTGGTTCATTACAGCCTATGGATAGGATATTCTGTGAATTGGACAGACTTTGGTTTCACACAGACTGTGGATTGTACAGTCTGCAGTTTGGACACTCCTTAGACTGGATATTCTATGGATTGGAAGTGCTGTAGATTGGACAGAATGAGGATTTGACAGTTTGTGGGTTTGGAAAGTCGGTGGATGGACAGTCTGTGGTTCATTACATCCAATGAATCAGAAAGTCTGTGAATTGGACAGTCTGTGGTTTATTACAGTCTGTGGATTGGTCGGTCAGTGGTTTATTACAGTTTGTGAATTGGACAGTCAGTGGTTTGAACTGTCTGCAAATTGGACAGTCTGTGGATTGGAAAATCTGTGAATTAGATGGTGTGAATTGGACAATGTGTAGTTTATTGCAGTCTGTGGATTGGACAGGCTGTGACTTTGACAGTCTGTACCTTATAAAAATCTATAGTTTGGACTGTCTGTAGATTGGACAATCTATGGTTTGGATAGTTGTTGAATTGGACAATTTGCAGATTGGATAGTCTGTGCTTTGGACAGCCTGTAGATTGGGGACTCTGGTTTCTTACAGACTGTGGATTGAACAATCTGTAGATTGGACAGTCTGTGGTTTATTACATTCTGTTGATTATTACAGTCTGAGCATTGGACACTCTGTAGATTGGACAGCCTGTGGATTATAACAGTCTTTGGATTGGACTGCCTGTGGTTTCAACATTCTGTGTTTTTTTTCAGTCTGTGGATTGGTCAGTCTCTGGTCTATTACTGCCTTTGGATTGAACACTCTGTAGATTGATATACTCTGCATTGGACTGTCTGTGTATTAGACTGCCTCTGGATTTGACAGTCTGTGGTTTATTGCAGTCTGTCGATTGAACAGTCTGTAGTTTGGACATTCTGTGAATTAGCCACAGTCACTTGACAGTCTGTAGTTTCTTGCAATCAGTGGATTGGATTGTCTGTGAGTTGGACAGTCTGTGGATTGGACAGCCTGTGGGTTTTGACCATCTGTGAATTGCTCAGTCTGTGCAATTGGACAGTCTGTGGTTTGGACTGTCTGTGGATGGAGATACTGTGCGTTTGGACAGTCTCTGTATTGGATAGTTTGTGGATTGGACTGTCTGTGGTCTGGGCAGTCTGTGGATTGGACAGACTGTGGTTTTGACAGTCTGTGGATTGAGAGTCTGTGGGTTTGGACAGTCTCTTTCTTGAACAGGCTGCGCATTGGACACTCTGTGGATTGGACAGTATGAGGATTTGACAGTTTGTCGGTTTGGAAAGTCAGTAGAAAAACAGTCTGTAGTTCATTACAGCCTATAGATGGGATAGTCTGTGAATTGGACAGTCTGTGGTTTGGACAGTCTGCGGATGGAGAGTTTGTGGGTTTGGACAGTCTCTTTCTTAGACAGACTGCACATTGGACACTCTGTGGATTGGACAGTATGAGGATTTGACAGTTTATCGGTTTGGAAAGTCAGTGGAAAAACAGTCAGTGGTTCATTACAGCCTATAGATGGGATAGTCTGTGAATTGGACAGACTGTGGATTGCACAGTCTGCAGTTTGGACACTCTGTAGATTGGATATTCTGTGGATTGGAAAGGCTGTGGATTGAACAGAATGAGGATTTGACATTTTGTGGGTTTGGAAAGTTGTTGGATGGACAGTCTGTGGTTAATTACACTCTGTGGATTGGACAGTCTGTGGTTTATTAGAGTTTGTGAATTGGACAGTCAGTTGTTTGAACTGTCTGCGAATTGGACAGCCTGTGGATTGGAAAATCTTTGAATGAAATGGTGTGAATTGGACAGTGTGTAGTTTATTGCAGTCTATGGATTGGACAGTCTGTGAATTAGACAGTCTATGGTTTATTTCAGACTGTGGATTGGACAGTCTGTGGTTTATTACAGTCTGTTGATTGGACAGTCTGTGGCTTTCACAGTCTGTATCTTATAAAGATCTCTCGTTTAGACTATCTGTAGATTGGGACAGTCTATGGTTTGGATAGTTGGTGAATTTGACACTTTGTAGATTGGATAACCTGTGCTTGGGACAGCCTGTAGATTGGGGACTCTGGTTTCTTATAGACTGTGGATTGAACAATCTGTAGATTGGACAGTCTGTGGTTTATTACATTCTGTTGATTATTACAGTTTTTGCTTTGGGCACTCTGTAGATTGGACAGCCTGTGGATTATTACTGTCTGTGGATTGGACAGTCAGTGGATTTGGACAGCCTGTGGTTTATTACAACATTTAGATTGGACAGTGTGTGAATTGGACTCTCTATGTTTCATTTCAGTCTGTGGATTGGACAGTCAGTGGTTGTACACTCTTTTGGTTTGGACAGTCTGTGAATTGGACAGTCTATGGTTTGGACAATCTGTGGGATTGGATAGTCTCTGAACTGGACAGCCTGTGGATTGGACAGTCTGTGCTTTGGACAGTATGTTGATGGAGAGTATGTGGGTTTGGACAGTCTGTGACTTGGACAGTCTTTGGATTGGACAGTCTGTGGGATTGTACAGTCTCTGAATTCGACTGTATGAGGATGGACATTCTGTGGCGTTTGGACAATATGAGGGTTGGACAGTCTGTGGAATTGAAAAGTCTGTGAATTGGACAGTCTGGGATTGAACAGTCTGTGGGTTTGGAAAGTCTCTGAATTGGACTGTCTATGGGTTAGACAGTCTGTGGTTTGGACAGTATGTGGATGGAGAGTATGTGGGTTTGGACAGTCTGTGAATTGCACAGTCTGTGGATTGGACAGTCTGTGTGATTGGACAGCTTGTGAAATGGACATTCTGTGTTGGCCATTTTGTGGATTGGACAGTATGAGGATTGGGCAGACTGTGTGTTTGGACTGTCTGTGAAGTGGACAATATGAGGAGTGGAAATTCTGTGGGTTCAGACAGTCAGTGAATTAGACAGTCTGTGGATTGGACAGCCTGTGGGTTTTGACCATCTGTGAATTGCACAGTCTGTGCAATTTGACAGTCTGTGGTTTGGACAGTCTGTGGATGGAGAGTCTGTGCGTTTGGACAGTCTCTGTATTGGATAGATTGTGGATTGGGCAGTCTGTGGTCTGGGCAGTCTGTGGATTGGACAGTCTGTGGTTTGGACAGTCTGTGGATGGAGAGTCTGTGGGTTTGGACAGTCTCTTTCTTGAACAGACTGCACATTGGACACTCTGTGGATTGGACAGTATGAGGATTTGACAGTTTGTCGGTTTGGAAAGTCAGTGGAAAAACAGTCTGTGGTTCATTACAGCCTATAGATGGCATAGTCTGTGAATTGGACAGACTGTAGTTACACACAGACTGTGGATTGCACAGTCTGCAGTTTGGACACTCTGTAGATTGGATATTCTGTGGATTGGAAAGGCTGTGGATTGAACAGAATGAGGATTTGACAGTTTGTGGGTTTGGAAAGTCAGTGGATGGACAGTCTGTGGTTCATTACATCCAATGGATCGGAAAGTCTGTGAATTGGACAGTCTGTGGTTTATTACAGTTTGTGGATTGGACAGTCAGTGGTTTATTAGAGTTTGTGAATTGGACAGTCAGTGGTTTGAACTGTCTGCAAATTGTACAGTCTGTGGATTGGAAAATCTGTGAATTAGATGGTGTGAATTGGACAATGTGTAGTTTATTGCAGTCTGTGGATTGGACAGGCTTTGGCTTTGACAGTCTGTACCTTATAAAAATCTGTAGTTTGGACTGTCTGTAGATTGGACAGTCTATGGTTTTGGATAGTTGTTGAATTGGACAATTTGCAGATTGGATAGTCTGTGCTTTGGAAATCCTGTAGATTGGGGACTCTGGATTCTTACAGACTGTGGATTGAACAATCTGTAGATTGGACAGTCTGTGATTTATTACATTCTGTTGATTATTACAGTCTGAGCATTGGACACTCTGTAGATTGAACAGCCTGTGGATTATTACAGTCTGTGGATTGAACTGTCTGTGGTTTCGACATTCTGTGTTTTTTTTCAGTCTGTGGATTGGTCAGTCTCTGGTCTATTACTGCCTTTGGATTGAACACTCTGTAGATTAGATATCCTCTGCATTGGACAGTCTGTGTATTAGACTGCCTCTGGATTTGACAGTCTGTGGTTTATTAGAGTTTGTCGATTGAAGTGTCTGTAGTTTGGATATTCTGTGAATTAGCCACAGTCACTTGGACAGTCTGTAGTTTCTTGCAATCTGTGGATTGGATTGTCTGTGAGTTGGACAGTCTGTGGTTTATTTCAGTCTTTGGATTGTGCTGTCGTTTGTTTGGAAAGTTTGTGATTTGAATAGCCTGTGAATTAGACAATGTAAATTGGACAGCCTGTAGTTTACTGCAGTCTGTAGCTTGGACAATCTGTTGACTGAATGATCATTGGATTGGCGGTCTGTGATTTAGCTCAGTCTTTCGATTGACCAGTCTGTAGTTTGGACATTCTGTGAATTAGCCACAGTCACTTGGAAAGTCTGTAGTTTCTTGCAATCTGTGGATTGGATTGTCTGTGAGTTGGACAGTCTGTGGTTTATTTCAGTCGATGGATTGCGCTGTCGTTTGTTTGGAAAGTTTGTGATTTGGATAGCCTGTGAATTAGACAATGTAAATTGGAAAGCCTGTAGTTTACTGCAGTCTGTAGCTTGGACATTCTGTTGATTGGATGATCATTGGATTGGCGGTCTGTGATTTAGCTCAGTCTTTCGATTGACCAGTCTGTAGTTTGGACATTCTGTGAATTAGGCCGTGTGAATTGGACATTCTGCACTTTATTACAGCTTATGGATTGGACAGTCTCTCGATTGGACAGCCTATGGATTGGACAGTATGATGTTTAATAAATTCTGTGAATTGGGCTCCCTGTAGATTGGACAGTCTCGGCATTGGACAATCTATGGATTGGACTGTGTCTGGATTGGAGAGTCTGCAGTTTATTAAAGTCTGTGGATTGACCAGTCTGTGATTTATACAGCTTGTGAAATGGACATTCTGTGTTGGCCATTCTGTGGACTGGACAGTATGAGGATTGGGCAGACTGTGCGTTGGACTGTCTGTGAAGTGGACAATATGAGGAGTGGACATTCTGTGGGTTTGGACAGTCTGTGATTTGGTCAGTCTGTGGATTGGACAGTCTGTGGGTTTTGACCATGTGTGAATTGCACAGTCTGTGCAATTGGACTGTCTGTGGTTTGAACAATCTCTGTATTGGATAGTCTGTGTATTGGACAGTCTGTGGTCTGGGCAGTCTGTGGATTGGACAATCTGTGGTTTGGACAGTCTGTGAATTGGACAGTCTGTGGTTTGGACAGTCTGTGGATGGAGAGTCTGTGGGTTTGGACAGTCTCTTTCTTAGACAGACTGCACATTGGACACTCTGTGGATTGGACAGTATGAGGATTTGACAGTTTATCGGTTTGGAAAGTCAGTGGAAAAACAGTCAGTGGTTCATTACAGCCTATAGATGGGATAGTCTGTGAATTGGACAGACTGTGGATTGCACAGTCTGCAGTTTGGACACTCTGTAGATTGGATATTCTGTGGATTGGAATGGCTGTGGATTGAACAGAATGAGGATTTGACAGTTTGTGGGTTTGGAAAGTTGTTGGAAGGACAGTCTGTGGTTAATTACAGTCTTTGGATTGGACAGTCGGTGGTTTATTAGAGTTTGTGAATTGGACAGTCAGTTGTTTGAACTGTCTGCGAATTGGACAGCCTGTGGATTGGAAAATCTTTGAATAAGATGGTGTGAATTGGACAGTGTGTAGTTTATTGCAGTCTATGGATTGGACAGTCTGTGAATTAGACAGTCTATGGTTTATTTCAGACTGTGGATTGGACAGTCTGTGGTTTATTACAGTCTGTTGATTGGACAGTCTGTGGCTTTCACAATCTGTATCTTATAAAGATCTCTTGTTTAGACTGTCTGTAGATTGGGGCAGTCTATGGTTTGGATAGTTGGTGAATTTGACACTTTATAGATTGGATAACCTGTGCTTGGGACAGCCTGTAGATTGGGGACTCTGGTTTCTTATAGACTGTGGATTGAACAATCTGTAGATTGGACAGTCTGTGGTTTATTACATTCTGTTGATTATTACAGTTTTTGCTTTGGGCACTCTGTAGATTGGACAGCCTGTGGATTATTACTGTCTGTGGATTGGACAGTCAGTGGATTTGGACAGCCTGTGGTTTATTACAACATTTAGATTGGACAGTGTGTGAATTGGACTCTCTATGTTTCATTTCAGTCTGTGGATTGGACAGTCAGTGGTTGTACACTCTTTTGGTTTGGACAGTCTGTGAATTGGACAGTCTATGGTTTGGACAATCTGTGGGATTGGATAGTCTCTGAACTGGACAGCCTGTGGATTGGACAGTCTGTGCTTTGGACAGTATGTTGATGGAGAGTATGTGGGTTTGGACAGTCTGTGACTTGGACAGTCTTTGGATTGGACAGTCTGTGGGATTGTACAGTCTCTGAATTCGACTGTATGAGGATGGACATTCTGTGGCGTTTGGACAATATGAGGGTTGGACAGTCTGTGGAATTGAAAAGTCTGTGAATTGGACAGTCTGGGATTGAACAGTCTGTGGGTTTGGAAAGTCTCTGAATTGGACTGTCTATGGGTTAGACAGTCTGTGGTTTGGACAGTATGTGGATGGAGAGTATGTGGGTTTGGACAGTCTGTGAATTGCACAGTCTGTGGATTGGACAGTCTGTGTGATTGGACAGCTTGTGAAATGGACATTCTGTGTTGGCCATTTTGTGGATTGGACAGTATGAGGATTGGGCAGACTGTGTGTTTGGACTGTCTGTGAAGTGGACAATATGAGGAGTGGAAATTCTGTGGGTTCAGACAGTCAGTGAATTAGACAGTCTGTGGATTGGACAGCCTGTGGGTTTTGACCATCTGTGAATTGCACAGTCTGTGCAATTTGACAGTCTGTGGTTTGGACAGTCTGTGGATGGAGAGTCTGTGCGTTTGGACAGTCTCTGTATTGGATAGATTGTGGATTGGGCAGTCTGTGGTCTGGGCAGTCTGTGGATTGGACAGTCTGTGGTTTGGACAGTCTGTGGATGGAGAGTCTGTGGGTTTGGACAGTCTCTTTCTTGAACAGACTGCACATTGGACACTCTGTGGATTGGACAGTATGAGGATTTGACAGTTTGTCGGTTTGGAAAGTCAGTGGAAAAACAGTCTGTGGTTCATTACAGCCTATAGATGGCATAGTCTGTGAATTGGACAGACTGTAGTTACACACAGACTGTGGATTGCACAGTCTGCAGTTTGGACACTCTGTAGATTGGATATTCTGTGGATTGGAAAGGCTGTGGATTGAACAGAATGAGGATTTGACAGTTTGTGGGTTTGGAAAGTCAGTGGATGGACAGTCTGTGGTTCATTACATCCAATGGATCGGAAAGTCTGTGAATTGGACAGTCTGTGGTTTATTACAGTTTGTGGATTGGACAGTCAGTGGTTTATTAGAGTTTGTGAATTGGACAGTCAGTGGTTTGAACTGTCTGCAAATTGTACAGTCTGTGGATTGGAAAATCTGTGAATTAGATGGTGTGAATTGGACAATGTGTAGTTTATTGCAGTCTGTGGATTGGACAGGCTTTGGCTTTGACAGTCTGTACCTTATAAAAATCTGTAGTTTGGACTGTCTGTAGATTGGACAGTCTATGGTTTTGGATAGTTGTTGAATTGGACAATTTGCAGATTGGATAGTCTGTGCTTTGGAAATCCTGTAGATTGGGGACTCTGGATTCTTACAGACTGTGGATTGAACAATCTGTAGATTGGACAGTCTGTGATTTATTACATTCTGTTGATTATTACAGTCTGAGCATTGGACACTCTGTAGATTGAACAGCCTGTGGATTATTACAGTCTGTGGATTGAACTGTCTGTGGTTTCGACATTCTGTGTTTTTTTTCAGTCTGTGGATTGGTCAGTCTCTGGTCTATTACTGCCTTTGGATTGAACACTCTGTAGATTAGATATCCTCTGCATTGGACAGTCTGTGTATTAGACTGCCTCTGGATTTGACAGTCTGTGGTTTATTAGAGTTTGTCGATTGAAGTGTCTGTAGTTTGGATATTCTGTGAATTAGCCACAGTCACTTGGACAGTCTGTAGTTTCTTGCAATCTGTGGATTGGATTGTCTGTGAGTTGGACAGTCTGTGGTTTATTTCAGTCTTTGGATTGTGCTGTCGTTTGTTTGGAAAGTTTGTGATTTGAATAGCCTGTGAATTAGACAATGTAAATTGGACAGCCTGTAGTTTACTGCAGTCTGTAGCTTGGACAATCTGTTGACTGAATGATCATTGGATTGGCGGTCTGTGATTTAGCTCAGTCTTTCGATTGACCAGTCTGTAGTTTGGACATTCTGTGAATTAGCCACAGTCACTTGGAAAGTCTGTAGTTTCTTGCAATCTGTGGATTGGATTGTCTGTGAGTTGGACAGTCTGTGGTTTATTTCAGTCGATGGATTGCGCTGTCGTTTGTTTGGAAAGTTTGTGATTTGGATAGCCTGTGAATTAGACAATGTAAATTGGAAAGCCTGTAGTTTACTGCAGTCTGTAGCTTGGACATTCTGTTGATTGGATGATCATTGGATTGGCGGTCTGTGATTTAGCTCAGTCTTTCGATTGACCAGTCTGTAGTTTGGACATTCTGTGAATTAGGCCGTGTGAATTGGACATTCTGCACTTTATTACAGCTTATGGATTGGACAGTCTCTCGATTGGACAGCCTATGGATTGGACAGTATGATGTTTAATAAATTCTGTGAATTGGGCTCCCTGTAGATTGGACAGTCTCGGCATTGGACAATCTATGGATTGGACTGTGTCTGGATTGGAGAGTCTGCAGTTTATTAAAGTCTGTGGATTGACCAGTCTGTGATTTATACAGCTTGTGAAATGGACATTCTGTGTTGGCCATTCTGTGGACTGGACAGTATGAGGATTGGGCAGACTGTGCGTTGGACTGTCTGTGAAGTGGACAATATGAGGAGTGGACATTCTGTGGGTTTGGACAGTCTGTGATTTGGTCAGTCTGTGGATTGGACAGTCTGTGGGTTTTGACCATGTGTGAATTGCACAGTCTGTGCAATTGGACTGTCTGTGGTTTGAACAATCTCTGTATTGGATAGTCTGTGTATTGGACAGTCTGTGGTCTGGGCAGTCTGTGGATTGGACAATCTGTGGTTTGGACAGTCTGTGAATTGGACAGTCTGTGGTTTGGACAGTCTGTGGATGGAGAGTCTGTGGGTTTGGACAGTCTCTTTCTTAGACAGACTGCACATTGGACACTCTGTGGATTGGACAGTATGAGGATTTGACAGTTTATCGGTTTGGAAAGTCAGTGGAAAAACAGTCAGTGGTTCATTACAGCCTATAGATGGGATAGTCTGTGAATTGGACAGACTGTGGATTGCACAGTCTGCAGTTTGGACACTCTGTAGATTGGATATTCTGTGGATTGGAATGGCTGTGGATTGAACAGAATGAGGATTTGACAGTTTGTGGGTTTGGAAAGTTGTTGGAAGGACAGTCTGTGGTTAATTACAGTCTTTGGATTGGACAGTCGGTGGTTTATTAGAGTTTGTGAATTGGACAGTCAGTTGTTTGAACTGTCTGCGAATTGGACAGCCTGTGGATTGGAAAATCTTTGAATAAGATGGTGTGAATTGGACAGTGTGTAGTTTATTGCAGTCTATGGATTGGACAGTCTGTGAATTAGACAGTCTATGGTTTATTTCAGACTGTGGATTGGACAGTCTGTGGTTTATTACAGTCTGTTGATTGGACAGTCTGTGGCTTTCACAATCTGTATCTTATAAAGATCTCTTGTTTAGACTGTCTGTAGATTGGGGCAGTCTATGGTTTGGATAGTTGGTGAATTTGACACTTTATAGATTGGATAACCTGTGCTTGGGACAGCCTGTAGATTGGGGACTCTGGTTTCTTATAGACTGTGGATTGAACAATCTGTAGATTGGACAGTCTGTGGTTTATTACATTCTGTTGATTATTACAGTTTTTGCTTTGGGCACTCTGTAGATTGGACAGCCTGTGGATTATTACTGTCTGTGGATTGGACAGTCAGTGGATTTGGACAGCCTGTGGTTTATTACAACATTTAGATTGGACAGTGTGTGAATTGGACTCTCTATGTTTTATTTCAGTCTGTGGATTGGACAGTCAGTGGTTGTACACTCTTTTGGTTTGGACAGTCTGTGAATTGGACAGTCTATGGATTGGACAGTCTCTGGGATTGGATAGTCTCTGAACTGGACAGTCTGTGGATTGGACAGTCTGTGAATTGGACAGTCTGGGATTGAACAGTCTGTGGGTTTGGACAGTCTCTGAATTGGACTGTCTATGGATTAGACAGTCTGTGGTTTGGACAGTATGTGGATGGACAGTATGTGGGTTTGGACAGTCTGTGAATTGCACAGTCTGTGGATTGGACAGGCTGTGTGATTGGACAGTCTTTGAATTGAACAGTCTGAGGATTGGACAGTCTGTATTTTGGGACAGTCTGTGGATGGGACAGTCTGTGGGTTTGGACAGTCTGTGAACTGGACAGTCTGCGGATTGGACAGTCTGTGGACTGGACAGTCTGTGGATGGAGAGTCTGTGGGTTTGGACAGTCTCTGTATTGGACAGACTGTGCATTGGACACTCTGTGGACTGGGAAGTATGAGGATTTGACAGTTTGTGGGTTTGGAAAGTTGGTGGAAAATCAGTCTGTGGTTCATTATAGCCTATTGATAGGATAGTCTGTGAATTGGACAGTCTGTGGTTTATTACAGTCTATGGATTGGACAGTTTGTGGTTTTGACAGTCTGTTCCTTATAAACATCTGTAGTTTGGAATGTCTGTAGATTGGACAGTCCATGGTGTGGATAGTGGTGAAATGGATACTTTGTAGATTGGATAGTCTGTGCTTTGGACAGCCTGTAGATTGGGGACTCTGGTTTCTTACAGACTGTGGATTGAACAATCTGTAGATTGGACAGTCTGTGGTTTATTACATTCTGTTGATTATTACAGTCTGAGCATTGGACACTCTGTAGATTGCACAGCCTATGGATTATTACAGTCTGTGGTTTGGACAGTCAGTGGATTTGGACAGCTTGTGGTTTATTACAACCTGTAGATTGGTCTGTCTATGGTTTGAACATTCTGTGGATTGGACAGCCTGTGGATTGGACAGTATGATGTTTATTAAATTCCATGAATTGGGCTCCTTTTAGATTGGACAGTCTCGGCATTGGACAACCTATGGATCGGACTGTGTCTGGATTGGACAGCCTGCAGTTTATTAAAGTTTGTGGATTGAACAGTCTGTAGTTTGGACAGATTGTGAAATGGACATTCTCTATTGGCCATTCTGTGGATTGGATAGTATGAGGATTCGACAGACTGAGGGTTTGGACAGTTTGTGAGATGTACAGTCTGTGGATTGGACAGTCTGTGGATTGGACAGTCAGTGGATTGTAATTCTGTGGGTTTGGACAGTCTCTGTATTGGACAGTCTGTGGATTGGACAGCCTGTGGACTGGACAGTCTATGTTTTATTTCAGTATGTGAATTGGACAGTCAGTGGATTGTACACCCTGTGGGTTTGGACAGTCTGTGAATTGGACAGTCAATGGATTGGACAGTCTGTGGGATTGGATAGTCTCTGAAATGGACAGTCTGTGGATTGGACAGTCTGTGCTTTGGACAGTATGTGGATGGAGAGTATGTGGGTTTGGACAGTCTGTGAATTGGACAGTCTGTGGATTGGACAGTCTGTGGGATTGTACAGTCTCTGAATTGGACTGTATGAGGATGGACATTCTGTGGCGTTTGGACAGTATGAGGGTTGGACAGTCTGTGGATGGGACAGTCTGTGGGTTTGGACAGGCTGTGAATTGGACAGTGTGTATATTGGACAGTCTGTGGGTTTGGACTGTTTGTGAATTGGACAGTCTATGGATTGGACAGTCTGTGGATTGGACAGTCTGTGGTTTGGACTGTATGTGGATGGAAAGTATGTGTGTTTGGACAGAATGAGGGTTGGACAGTCTGTGGAATTGGAAATTCTGTGAAATGGACAGTCTTTGGATTGAACAGTCTGTGGGTTTGAACAGTCTCTGAATTGGACAGTCTATTGATTAGACAATCTGTAGTTTGGACAGTGCCTGAATTGAACAGTCTGTGGATTGGACAGTCTGTGTTTTGGACAGTGCCTGAATTGGAACGTCTGTGGATTGGACAGTCTGTGGATTGGACAGTCTGTGGATGGAGAGTCTGTGGGTTTGGACAGTCTCTGTATTGGACAGACTGTGCATTGGACACTCTGCGGATTGGAAAGTATGAGGATTTGACAGTTTGTGGGTTTGGAAAGTCATTGGAAAATCAGTCTGTGGTTCATTATAGCCTATGGATAGGATAGTCTGTGAATTGGACAGACTGTGCTTTCTCACAGACTGTGGATTGTACAGCCTGCAGTTTGGACACTCTGTAGATTCGATATTCTGTGGATTGGAAAGGCTTTGGATTGGACAGAATGAGGATTTGACAATTTGTGGGTTTGGAAAGTCGGCGGATGGACAGTCTGTGGTTCATTACATCCTATGGTTGGAAAGTCTGTGAATTGGACAGTCTGCTGTTTATTACAGTCTGTGGATTGGACAGTCAGTGGTTTATTACAATTTGTGTATTGGACAGTCAGTGGTTTGAACAGTCTGCGAATACCACAGTCTGTGGATTGGAAAATCTCTGAATTAGATGATGTGAATTGGACAGTGTGTAGTTTATTGCAGTCTGTGGATTGGACAGGCTGTGAATTGGACAGTCTGTGGTTTATTACAGTCTATGGATTGGACAGTTTGTGGCTTTGACAGTCTGTGCCTTATAAAAATCCATTGTTTGGACTGTCTGTAGATTGAACAGTCTATGGTGTGGATAGTTGGTGAAATGTACACTTTGTAGATTGGATAGACTGTGCTTTGGACAGCCTGTAGATTGGCGACTCTGGTTTCTTACTGACTGTGGATTGAACAATCTGTAGATTGGACAGTCTGTGGTTTATTACATTCTGTTGATTATTACTGTCTGAGCATTGGACACTCTGTAGATTGGACAGCTTGTGGATTATTACTGTCTGTGGATTGGACAGTCAGTGGATTTGGACAGCCTGTGGTTTATTACAACCTGTAGATTGGTCTGTCTATGGTTTGAACATTCTGTGGATTGGACAGTCTATGTTTTATATCAGTCAGTGGATTCGATAGTCTGTGGATTCGACATTCTGTGTTTTTTTTCCAGTCTGTGGATTGGACAGTCTCTGGTTTATTACTGCCTGTGGATTGGACACTCTGTAGATTAGCTAGCCAGTGCATTGAACAGTCTGTGTATTAGACTGCCTCTGGATTTGACAGTCTGTGGTTTATTACAGTCTGCCAATTGAACAGTCTGTAGTTTAGACAGTCTGTGAATTAGTCACTGTCACTTGGACAGCCTGTAGTTTACTGCAGTCTGTGGATTGGACAATCTGTTGATTGGATGATCATTGGATTGGAGGTCTGTGATTTAGCTCAGTCTTTCGATTGACCAGTCTGCAGTTTGGACATTCTGTGAATTAGACCGTGTGAATTGGACAGTCTGCACTTTATTACAGCTTATGGATTGGACAGCCTGTGGATTGGACAGTATGATGTTTATTAAATTCAATAAATTGGGCTCCCTGTAGTTTGAACAGTCTCGACATTGGACAACCTATGGATTGGACTGTGTCTGGATTGGACAGTCTGCAGTTTATTCAAGTCTATGGATTGAACAGTTAGTGGTTTGGACAACTTGTGAAATGGACATTCTCTATTGGCCATTCTGTCGATTGGACAGTATGAGGATTGGACTGAACGTGGGTTTGGACAGTCTGTGAAGTGGACAGTCTGTGCATTGGACAGTCTGTGGATTGGACAGTCGATGTTTTATTTCAGTCTGTGAATAAGACAGTCAGTGGATTGTAATTCTGTTGTTTTGGACAGTCTGTGAATTGGACGGTCTATGGATTGGACAGTCTGTGGGATAGGATAGTCTCTGATTTGGACACTCTGTGGATTGGACAGTCTGTGCTTTGGACAGTATGTGGATGAAGAGTACGTGGCTTTGAACAATCTGTGAATTGGACAGTCTGTGGAATGGACAGTCTGTGGGATGGTACAGTCTCTGAATTGGACTGTATGAGGATTGGACATTCTGTAGGTTTGGACAGTATGAGGGTTGGACAGTCTGTGGGATTGGACAGTGTGTGCTTTGGACAGTCTGTGGATTGGACAGTCTGTGGGATTTTCAGTCTCTGAATTGAATTGTATGAGGATTGGACATTCTGTGGGTTTTGACAGTATGAGGTTTGGACAGTCTGTGCGATTGGAAAGTCTGTGGTTTGGACAATATGTTGATGGAGAGTACGTGGGTTTGGACAGTCTGTGAATTGGACAGTCTGTGGATTGGACAGTCTGTGGGATTGTACATTCTCTGAATTGAACTGTATGAGGATTGGACATTCTGTGATTTTCAACAATATGAGGGTTGGACAGTTTGTGGGATTGGATAGTCAGTGAATTGGACAGACTGTGGATTGGACAGTCTGTGGGTTTGGACAGTCTGTGTATTGGACAGTCTATGGATTGGGCAGTCTGTGGGATTGGATAGTCTCTGAATTGGAATGTCTGGGGATTGGACAGTCTCTGAATTGGACAGTCTGTGGTTTGGACAGTCTGTGGATGGAGAGTATGTGGGTTTGGACAGTCTGTGAATTGGACAGTCTGTGGGATTGTACATTCTCTGAATCGAACTGAATGAGGGTTGGAAAGTCTGTGGGATTGGAAAGTCTGTGAATTGGACAGTCTGTGGATTGGACAGTCTGTGGGATTGGATAGTCTCTGAATTGGACAGTCTGTGGATTGGACAGTCTGTGGGATTGGACAGTATGTGGATGGAAACTATGTGGGTTTGGACAGACTGTGAATTGGACGGTCTATGGATTGGACAGTCTGTGGGATAGGATAGTCTCTGATTTGGACACTCTGTGGATTGGACAGTCTGTGCTTTGGACAGTATGTGGATGAAGAGTATGTGGCTTTGAACAATCTGTGAATTGGACAGTCTGTGGAATGGACAGTCTGTGGGATGGTACAGTCTCTGAATTGGACTATATGAGGATTGGACATTCTGTAGGTTTGGACAGTATGAGGGTTGGACAGTCTGTGGGATTGGACAGTGTGTGCTTTGGACAGTCTGTGGATTGGACAGTCTGTGGGATTTTCAGTCTCTGAATTGAATTGTATGAGGATTGGACATTCTGTGGGTTTTGACAGTATGAGGTTTGGACACTCTGTGCGATTGGAAAGTCTGTGGTTTGGACAGTTTGTGAATGGGACAGTCTGTGTGGAATATCTGTGGGTTTGGACAGTCTCGATTGGACAGACTGTGCATTGGACAGAGTGTGGATTGGCCAGTATGGTGATTTGACGGTTTGTGGTTTATTAAAGCCTGTAGATTGGGCAGTGTGTGACTTGGACATTCTAAGGTTTGAACAGTCTGTGGATTGGACCGCCTGTGGATTGGAAAACCTGTGAATTAGAGGGTGTGAATTGGACAGTGTGTAATTTATTGCAGTGTGTGGATTGGACAGTCTGTGAATTGGACAGACTATGGTTTATTACAGTCTATGGATTGGACAGTCTGTGGATTGGACATTCTGTGGTTTTTAATTGCCTGTGGCTGGAACACTCTGTATATTAGACTCTCTCTGGATTTGTCAGTCTGTGGTTTATTACTGTCTGTAGATTGAACAGTCTGTAGTTTGGACATTCTGTGAATTAGCCAGTGTCAATTGGACAGCCTGTATTTTATTGCAGTCTGTGGATTGGACAGTCTGTGACTTGGACAGTCTGTGGTTTATTTCAGTCTATGGATTGCACATTCATTTGATTGGAAATTTTGTGGTTTGGACAGCCTGTGAATTAGACAATGTAAATTGGATAGCCTGTAGTTTACTGCCATCAGTGGATTGAACACTCTGTTGATTGGATGATCATTGGATTGGACGGTCTGTGATTTAATACAGTCTTTCGATTGACCAATCTGTAATTTGGACATTCTGTGAATAAGGCATTGTGAATTGGACAGTCTGCACTTTCTTACAGCTTATGGATTGGGCAGTCTCTCGATTGGATAGTCTGTGGTTCATTAAATCTGTGGATTGGACAATCTGTGGTTTATTACAGCCCATGGATTGGACAATAATGTATTATGACAGTCTGTGGATTGAATAATCTGTGGATAGGATATTCGTTGGACTGTTCAGCCTGTGCCTTGGTCAGTTACTGGACTGGACAGCCTGTGGATTGGAAAATCTGTGAGTTAGACGGTGTGAATTGGACAGTGTGTAGTTTATTCCAGTTTGTGGATTGGACAGTCAGTGGTTTATTACAATCTGTAGATTGGCCAGACTGTGGTTAGGACAGGCTGTGAATTGGACAGTCTTTTGACTTGACCAGTTGTGGATTGGACATTCTGTGAATTGGACAGTCTATGGAATGGACAGTCTGTGGTTTATTACAGTATGTGTATTGGGCAATATGTGAGTTAGATAGTCTGTGGTTTGGACAGTCTGTGTTTTGAACAGTCTATGATTTGTACAGTCTGTAGATGGACAGTATGTGGATTGAACAGTCTATGGTATGGACAGTCTGTGAATTGGTCACACTCTGGATTGGATAGACTGTGGATTGGACAGTCTGTGGTTTATTACAGTTTGTGAATTGGACAATCTTTGGTTTGGACGGTCTGTGGATTGGCAATCTGTTTTATTACGGCCTGTGGGTTGGACAGTCTTTCAATTTTACAGTCCGTGGTTTATTACGGTCTGCGGATTGGACAGTCTGTGGCGATGACAGTCTCTAGTTTATAAAAACCGATGGTTTGGACTGTCTGTAGACTGGACAGTCTATGGATTGGACAGTCGGTGAATTGGACACATTACAAATTGGATAGCCTGTGCTTTGGAAAGCCTATTGATTGGGGAGTCTGTGGTTTCTTACAGACTGTGGATTGGACAATCTGTAGATTGGACATTCTGTGAACTAGACAGCGTGAATTAGACAGTTTGTTGATTATTGCAGTCTGTGGATTAGACAGTCTGTGAGTTGGAAGCCTGTGGTTTATTTCAGTCTATGGATTAAACAGTCATTTGATTGGAATGTCAATGGTTTGGACAGCCTGTGAATTAGACAATGTAAATTGGACAGCCTGTAGTTTACTGCAGTCCAATTTACATTGTCTAATTCACAGGCTGTCCAAATCACTGACATTCCAATCAAATGACTGTTTAATCCATAGACTGAAATAAACCACAGACTGTCCAACTCACTGTAGTTTGCACATTCTGTGCATTGGACAACCTATGGATTGGACTGACTCTGGGTGGGACAGTCTGCGGTTTATGAAAGTTTATGAATTGAACAGTCTGTTGTTTGGACAGCCTGGGAGATGGACATTCTGTCTTGGCCATTTTGTGGATTGGACAGTATGAGGATTGGACAGTCTGTGGGTTTGGAAAGTTTTGTGAATTTGACAGTATGAGGATTGGACATTCTGTGGGTTTGGACAGTATGAGGGTTGGACAGTCTGTGGGTTTGGACATTCTGTGGATGGAGAATCTGTGGTTTTTGACAGTCTCTGCATTGTACAGAGTGTGCATTGGACAGTCTGGGTTTGACAGTTTGTGGATTTGGAAAGTCTGTGGATGGAGAGTCTGTGGTTCATTACAGCCTATGGATTGGACAGACTGTGAATTGGAGAGTCTGTGTTTTATTACAGTCTGTTGATTATTACAGTCTGTGAATTGGACACTATGTAGATTCGATAGCCTGTGGATTATTACAGTTTGTGGATTGGACAGTCTGTGATTTGCAAAGTCTGTGCATGGACAGTCTGTGAATTGGAGAGTCTGTGGTTTCTCACAGACTGTGGATTGGACAGTCTGCAAATTGGACACTCTGGAAATTGGATATTCTGTGGATTGGACAGGCTGTGGATTGGATAGTGTGTAGATTATTACAGTCTGTATATTGGACAGTATCTGTGTTAGATAGTCTGTGTCTTGGACAGTCTGTAGCTTGGACAGTCTGTCGTTATTACAGTCTGTGGATTAGACAGTCAGTTGTTTATTACAATCTGTAGATTGGACAGTCTGTGGATTGGACAGTCTGTGAATGGACATTCTGTAGATTGGATATTCTGTGGTTTGGACAGGCTATGGAATGGACAGTCTGTGGTTTATTACAGTCTGTAGATTGGACAGTATGTGAGTTGGACAGTCTGTTGTTTGGACACTCTTTGGATTGGACAGTCCATGGTTTATTACAGTCTGTGGATTGGACAGTCTGTGGTTTATTACGGTTTGTGAATTGGACAGTCAGTGGTTTGAACAGTCTGCAAATTGGACAGTCTGTTTTCTTACAGCCTGTGGGTTGGAAAGTATTTTGATTGGACAGTCTGTGGTTTATTAAAGCCTATGGATTGGACGGTCTGTGGCTTTGACAGTCTGTACCTTATAAAAATCTGTGGTTTGGACTGTCTGTAGATTGGTCAGTCTATGGATTGGACAGTTGGTGAATTGGACACTTTGTAGATTGGATTGCCTGTGCTTTGGACAGCCTGCAGATTGGGGACTGTGTGATTTCTTACAGACTGTGGATTGGACAATCTGTAGATTGGACAGTCCGTGGTTTATTACAATCTTGATTATTACAGTCTGTGCATTGGACAATCTGTAGATTGGATAGCCTGTAGATTATTACAGTCTGTGGATTGGACAGTCAGTGGATTTGGACAGTCTTTGGTTTATTACAGCCTGTAGATTGGATGGTGTGTGAATTTGACAGTCTGTGGTTTATTACAGTCTGTTGATTATGACAGTCTGTGAAATGGACACTCTGTAGATTGGATAGCCTGTGGATAATTACAGTCTGTGGTTTGGACAGCCTGTGATTCGGCCAGTCTGTAGATGGACAGTCTGTGAATTGGACAGTCTGTGGTTTCTCACAGACTGTGGATTGCACAGTCTGCAAATTAGACACTCTGTAGATTGGAGATTCTCTGGATTGGACAGGCTGTGGATTGGACTGTCTGTGGTTTATTACAGTCTCTATATTGGAGATTAGGTGATTTAGACAGTCTGTGGATTGGACAGTCTGTGAATTGGACACTCTTTAGATTAGATAGTCTGTGGAATTGACAGGCTATGGAATGGACAGTTTGTGGTTTATTAGGGTCTGTATATTGGATAGTATGTGAGTTTGATAGTCTGTGGTTTGGACAGTCTGTGTATTGGACTGTCTATGGATTGGACAGTCTGTGGGATTGGACAGTCTCTGAATTGGACAGTCTGTGGATTGGACCATCTGTGGTTTGGACAGTCTGTGGATTGGACAGTCTGGGGGATTGTACAGTCTCTGAGTTGAACTGTATGAGGATTGGACATTCTGTGGGTTTTGACAGTATGAGGGTTGGACATTCTGTGGGATTGGAAATTCTGTGGTTTGGACAATATGTTGATGGAGAGTATGTGGGTTTGGACAGTCTCTGAATTGGACAGTCTGTGGTTTGGACAGTCTGTGGATGGAGTGTATGTGGGTTTGGACAGTCTGTGGATTGGACAGTCTGTTGGATTGTACATTCTCTGAATCGAATTGTATAAGGGTTGGACAGTCTGTGGGATTGGAAAGTCTGTGGGATTGGATAGTCTCTGAATTGGACAGTCTGTGGATTGGACAGTCTGTGGGATTGGACATTATGTGTATGGAGACTATGTGGGTTTGGACAGTCTGTGAATTGGACATCTGTGGATTAGACAATCTGTGCAATTGTACAGTCTCTGAATTGAACAGTCTGTGGATTGGACAGTCTGTGGTTAGGACAGTCTGTGAATGGGACAGTCTGTGTGGAGAGTCTGTGTGTTTGGACAGTCTCTATTGGACAGACTGTGCATTGGACAGTCTGTGGATTGGCCAGTATGATGATTTGACAGTTTGTGGTTTATTAAAGCCTGTAGATTGGGCAGTGTGTGACTTGGACAGTCAATGGTTTGAACAGTCTGTGGATTGGAAAACCTGTGAATTAGATGGTGTGAATTGGACAGTGTGTAATTTATTGCAGTGTGTGGATAGGACAGTCTGTGAATTGGACAGACTATGGTTTATTTCAGTCTATGGAATGGACAGTCTGTGGATTGGACTTTCTGTGGTTTTTAACTGCCTGTGTCTTGAACACCCTGTATAATAGACTCTCTCTGGATTTGTCAGTCTGTGGTTTATTACTGTCTGTAGATTGAAAAGTCTGTAGTTTGGACATTCTGTGAATTAGCCAGTGTCATTTGGACAGCCTGTATTTTATTGCAGTCTGTGGATTGGACAGTCTGTGACTTGGACAGTCTGTGGTTTATTTCAGTCTATGGATTGCACATTCATTTGATTGGAAATTTTGTGTTTTGGACAGCCTGTGAATTAGACAATGTAAATTGGATAACCTGTAGTTTACTGCCATCAGTGGATTGAGCACTCTGTTGATTGGATGATCATTGGATTGGACGGTCTGTGATTTATTATAGTCTTTCGATTGACCAATCTGTAATTTGGACATTCTGTGAATTAGGCATTGTGAATTGGACAGTCTGCACTTTCTTACAGCTTATGGATTGGGCAGTCTCTCGATTGGACAGTCTGTGGTTCATTAAATATGTGGATTGGACAATCTGTGGTTTATTACAGCCCATGGATTGGACAATAATGTATTATGACAGTCTGTGGATTGAATAATCTGTGGATAAGATATTCTTTGGACTGTTCAGCCTGTGCCTTGGTCAGTTTCTGGATTGGACAGCCAGTGGATTGGAAAATCTGTGAGTTAGACGGTGTGAATTGGACAGTGTGTAGTTTATTCCAGTTTGTGGATTGGACAGTCAGTGGTTTATTACAATCTGTAGATTGGCCAGACTGTGGTTAGGACAGTCTGTGAATTGGACAGTCTTTTGACTTGACCAGCTGTGGATTGGACATTCTGTGAATTGGACAGTCTATAGAATGGACAGTCTGTGGTTTATTACAGTATGTGTATTGGGCAATATGTGAGTTAGATAGTCTGTGGTTTGGACAGTCTGTGTTTTGAACATTCTATGATTTATACAGTCTTTGGATGGACAGTATGTGGATTGAACAGTCTATGGTATGGACAGTCTGTGAATTGGTCACACTGTGGATTGGATAGTCTGTGGATTGGACAGTCTGTGGCTTATTACAGTTTGTGAATTGGACAGTCTTTGGTTTGGACGGTCTGTGGATTGGCAGTCTGTTTTATTACGGCCTGTGGGTTGGACAGTCTTTCAATTTTACAGTCTGTGGTTTATTACAGTCTGCGGATTGGACAGTCTGTGGCGATGACAGTCTGTAGTTTATAAAAACCTGTGGTTTGGACTGTCTGTAGACTGGACAGTCTATGGATTGGACAGTCGGTGAATTGGACACATTGTAAATTGGATAGCCTGTGCTTTGGAAAGCCTATTGATTGGGGAGTCTGTGGTTTCTTACAGATTGTGGATTGGACAATCTGTAGATTGGACATTCTGTGAACTAGACAGCGTGAATTAGACAGTTTGTTGATTATTGCAGTCTGTGGATTAGACAGTCTGTGAGTTGGAAGCCTGTGGTTTATTTCAGTCTATGGATTAAACAGTCATTTGATTGGAATGTCAATGGTTTGGACAGCCTGTGAATTAGACAATGTAAATTGGACAGCCTGTAGTTTACTGCAGTCCAATTTACATTGTCTAATTCACAGGCTGTCCAAACCACTGACATTCCAATCAAATGACTGTTTAATCCATAGACTGAAATAAACCACAGACTGTCCAACTCACTGTAGTTTGCACATTCTGTGCATTGGACAACCTATGGATTGGACTGACTCTGGGTGGGACAGTCTGCGGTTTATGAAATTCTATGAATTGAACAGTCTGTTGTTTGGACAGCCTGGGAAATGGACATTCTGTCTTGGCCATTCTGTGGATTGGACAGTATGAGGATTGGACAGTCTGTGGGTTTGGAAAGTTTTGTGAATTTGACAGTATGAGGATTGGACATTCTGTAGGTTTGGACAGTATGAGGGTTGGACAGTCTGTGGGTTTGGACAGTCTGTGAATTGAACCGTCTGTGGATTGGACAGTCTGTGGCTTTGGACAGTCTGTGAATTGGACAGTCTGTGGATGGAGAATCTGTGGGTTTTGACAGTCTCTGCATTGTACAGAGTGTGCATTGGACAGTCTGTGGGTTTGACAGTATTAGGATTTGACATTTTGTGGATTTGGAAAGTCTTTGGATGGAGAGTCTGTGGTTCATTACAGCCTATGGATTGGACAGACTGTGAATTGGAGAGTCTGTGTTTTATTACAGTCTGTTGATTATTACAGTCTGTGAATTGGACACTATGTAGATTCGATAGCCTGTGGATTATTACAGTTTGTGGATTGGACAGTCTGTGATTTGCAAAGTCTGTGGATGGACAGTCTGTGAATTGGAGAGTCTGTGGTTTCTCACAGACTGTGGATTGGACAGTCTGCAAATTGGACACTCTGGAAATTGGATATTCTGTGGATTGGACAGGGTGTGGATTGGAGAGTCTGTAGTTTATTACAGGCTGTATATTGGACAGTATCTGAGTTAGATAGTCTGTGTCTTGGACAGTCTGTAGATTGGACAGTCTGTCGTTATTACAGTCTGTGGAGTAGACTGTCATTGTTTATTACAATCTGTAGATTGGACAGTCTGTGGATTGGACAGTCTGTGAATTGTACTCTCTTTAGATTAGATAGTCTGTGGACTTGACAGGCTATGGAATGGACAGTCTGTGGTTTATTAGGGTCTGTATATAGGACAGTATGTGAGTTTGATAGTCTGTGGTTTGGACAGTCTGTGTATTGGACAGTCTATGGATTGGACAGTCTGTGGGATTGGACCATCTGTGGTTTGGACAGTCTGTGGATTGGACAGTCTGGGGGATTGTACAGTCTCTGAATTGAGGTCTGTATATTGGACATTATGTGAGTTTGATAGTCTGTGGTTTGGACAGTCTGTGGTTTGGTCATCTGGTTTATTACAGCCTATGGAATTGACAATTGTTTATTATGACAGTCTGTAGATTTAATAATCTGTGGACAGGATATTCTGTGGATTGTTCAGCATGTGCTTTAGCCGTCTCTGGATTGGACAGCCTGTGGATTGGACAGTATGAGGTTTATTAAAGTCCCTGATTTGGGCACTCTGTAGATTGGACAGTCTGTGCATTGGACAACCTATGGATTGGACTGTCTCTGGATTGCACAGTCTTTGGTTTAGTAAAGCCTACGGATTGAACAATCTGTAGTTTGGATGTTCTATGAATTAATGTGAATTGGACAGTCTGTAGTTTATTGCCGTCTGTGGATTGGACTGTCTGTGATTTGGACTGTCTGTGGTTTATTTCAGTCCATGGATTGAAGAATCAGTTCATTGGAAAGTCTGTGGTTTGGACAGCCTGTGAATTAGTCAATATAAATTGGACAGCATGTAGTTTACTGCAGTCTGTGGATTGGACAATATGTTAATTGGATGGTCAGTGGATTGGACAGTATGTGATTTACTACAGTCTGTGGTTGAATACAGCCTATGGATTGGACGGTCTGTGGCTTTGACAGTCTGCAGATTGAATAATTTGTGGATAGGATATTCTGTGGATTGCTCAGCCTGTGCTTTGGCCAGTCTCTGGATTGGACAGCATGTGGATTGGACACTATGAGGTTTATTAAGGTTCGTGAATTGGGCACCCTGTAAATTGGGCAGTGCGTGCATTGGACAACCTATGGATTGGACAGTCTCTGAATTGTACAGTCTGTGCATTCGACATTCTGTGGATTGGACAGTATGAGGATTTGACAGTTTGTGGATTGGACAGTCTGTGGATGGACACTCTGTTGTTCATTACAGCCTATGGATTGGACAGTCTGTGCATTGGTCTGTCTGTGGTTTGGAGAGTCTCTGAATTGGACAGTCTGTTGATTGGAGAGTATGAGGATTTGACAGTTTGTGGCTTTGGACAGTCTGTGGATGGAAAGTGTGTGGTTCATTATAGCTTATGGATTGGACTGTCTCTGGATTGGAAAATCTGTGGTTTATTACAGCCTGTAGATTGGACAGTTTGTGGATTGGACTGTCTGTGGATTGGACACTCTGTGGATTGGACAGCTTATGCATTGGACTCTTTGTTGATTGGACGGTCTGTGGGTTGGACAGTCTGCAGTTTATTAGTCTGCAGATTGGACAGACTGTGGATTGGACAGTAGGTGGATTTGGACAGTCTGTGTTATATTACTGCCAGTAGATTGGACAGTGTGTGAATTGGAAAATCTGAGAATTAGAGGGTGTGAATTGGACAGTGTGCAGTTTATTGTAGTCTGTGGATTGGACATATGGTGAATTGGAATATCTGAGAATTAGAGGGGGTGAATTGGACATTTTGTAATTTATTTCAGTCTGTGGATTGGACATTCTGTGGTTTATTTCCATTTATGGATTGGACAGTCTCTGGATTATTACAGCCTGTGGATTGGACACTCTGTAGATAAGACAGCCTGTGCATTGGACAGTCTATGTAGTAGACTCACTCTGGATTTGACAGTCTGTGAATTGGACACTCTGTGGATTCAACAGTCTGTGCATTTGGACTGTCCCTGAATTGGACAGTCTGTTGTTTGGACAGTCTGTGCTTTATTACGGTCTGTGGATTGGACAGTCTGAGGTTTATTAGTTTGTGAATTGGACATTCAGTGGTTTGAGCAGTCTGCGAATTGTATAGTCTGTTTTATTACAGCCTGTGAGTTGGACAGTCTCTGAATTGGACAGTCTGTGGTTTATTACAGTCTGCGGATTGGACAATGTGGCTTCGACAGTCTGTAGTTTATAAAAATCTGTGGTATTGACGGTCTGTAGATTGGACAGTCTATGGATTGGACAGTCGGTGAATTGGACACTTTGTAGACCGGATTGCCTGTGCTTTGGACAGCCTGCAGATTGGGGACTCTGTGGTTTCTTACAGACTGTGGATTAGACAATCTGTAGATTGGACAGTCTGTGGTTTATTACAGTCTTGATTATTACAGTCTGTGCATTGCACACTCTGTAGATTGGATAGCCTGTGGATTATTACACTCTGTGGATTGGACAGTCAGTGGATTCGGACAGTCTTTGGTTTATTAGAGCCTGTGGATTGGATGGTGTGTGAATTGGACAGTCTATGGTTTGTACAGTCTGTGGATTGGACCAGCTGTGGATTGAAAAATCTGTGAATTGGACAGTATGAATTGGACAGTGTGTATTGTATTGCAGTCTGTGGATTGAACAGTCTGTGAATTCGACAGCCTATGGTTTATATCAGTCTGTGGATTGGAAAGACTGTGGATTGGACAGTTGGTGGATTAGACATTCTACAGATTGGAATCTCTGCGGATTGGATACTGTGCTTTATTACAGTCTATGGATTGGACAGCCTATGGATTGCACAGGCTGTTGATTGGACAATCTGTTGAGTGTACCCTCTGAGGTTTATTATAGTGTGTGGTTTGGACAGCCTGTGGATTGGACAGCCTGTGTTTTTTTAACTGCCTGTAGATTTGACAGTGTGTGAAGTTGACAGTCTGTTGTTTATTACATTCTGTGGACTGGACAGTGTGTGGATAGGACAGCCAGTGGCTTATTACAGACTATGAATAGGACAGACTGTGCATAGGACACTCTGAGAATTGGTAGACTGTGGATTTGACACTCAGTGGATTGGTCATTCTGTGCTTTATTATGGACTGTTGATTGAACAGTCTGTTGATTGGAAAGTCTGTGGTTTGGGCAGCCTGTGATATAGACAGCCTGCGAAATGGACATTTTGTATTTGACAGCCTGTGGTTTCTTACAGTCTGTGGATTGGACAGTCTGTTGGTTATTACAGCTTGTGAACTGGGAAGTTTGTACATTGGACAGTGTGGATCGGACAGCCTGTGCTTCTTTCACTCTATAGAATGGACATTCTTTGGATTGGAAAGCCTTTGGATTGGACACTCTGTAGATTGGGCAGTCTGTGTATTGGGCAGTCTGTTGATCGTACACTCTGAGGTTTATTACAGTCTGTGGTTTGGACAGCCTGTAGGTTGGACACTCTGTAGATTGGATAGCCTCTGGATTGGACAGTCAATGGCTTAGACAGTCTATGGTTGTTTAGACTCTGTCGATTGGACAGTCTGTGGTTTATTACACTCAGTAGATTGGACATTCTGAGAATTGGACAGTCTGCAGATGGGACACACTGCGGAATGGATGGTCTGTGGATTGGACAGTCAGTGGATTGGAAAGCCTGTGGTTATTTAATGCCTGTAGATTGGACAGTGTGTCAATTTGACAGTCTGTGGTTTATTACATTCTGTGGGCTGGACAGTGTGTGGATTGGATACACTCTAGATTGGATAGCCTCTGGATTAGACAATCAGTGGATTAGACAGTATAAAGTTTATAACAGTCTGTTGATTGGACAGTCTGTGGATTGGAATGTCTGTGGATTGACAGTCTGTGGATTAGACATTCTGCAGATTGGAAACTCTGCGGATTGGACATCTGCAGATTGGACACTCTGCGAATTGGATACTGTGTTTTATTACAATCTGTGAATTGGACAGCCTATGGATTGTACAGGCTGTTGATTGGACAATCTGTTGATTGTACCCTCTGAGGTTTATTATAGTGTGTGGTTTGGACAGTCTGTGGATTGGAAAGCCTGAGTTTTTTTTACTGCCTGCAGATTTGACAGTGTGTGAAGTTGACAGTCTGTTGTTTATTACATTCTGTGGACTGGACATTTTCCGAATAGGACAGCCAGTGGCTTATTACAGACTGTGAATAGGACAGACTGTGGATATGACAATCTGAGGATTGGTAGACTGTGGATTTGACACTCAGTGGATTGGTCATTCTGTGGTTTATAATGGACTTTGGATTGAACAGTCTGTCCATTGGAAAGTCTGTGGTTTGGACAGCCTGTGATATGGACAGCCTGTGAAATGGACATTTTGTATTTGACAGCCTGTGCTTTCTTACAATCTGTGGATTGGACAGTCTGCTGTTTATTACAGCTTGTCAATTGGGAAGTCTGTACATTGGACAGTCTGTGGATTGGACAGCCTGTGGCTTGAGCAGTTGTGATTTGAACAGTCTGTGCATTTGTCAGTTTGTGGATTGGACAGTCTATGGTTCTTTAACTGTGTAGACTGGACATTCTTTGGATTGGACAGCCTATGGATCGGATACTATGTAGATTGGACAGTCTGTTGATTGTACACTCTGAGGTTTATTACACTCTGTAGTTTGGACAGTCTGTGGATTAGACACTCTGTTGATTGGATAGCCTCTGGATTGGACAGTCAGTGGATTAGACAGTCTATGCTTTATTTGAGTATGTCAATTGTACAGTCTGTGGATTGCACACTGTGTGGTTTATTACACTCAGTACCTAGGACATTCTGAGAATTGGACAGACTGCAGATCGGACACACTGCGGATTGGATGGTCTGTGGATTGGACAGTCAGTGGAAATGAAAGCCTCTGGTTATGTACTGCCTGTAGAATGGACAACATGTGAATTTGACAGTCTGTGGTTCTTACATTCTGTGGTCTGCACATTGTGTGGATTGGACACTCTCTAGATTGGATAGCCTCTGTTTTGGACAGTCAGTGGATGAGACAGCATAAGCATTATTACAGTCTGTCAATTGGACAGTCTATGGATTGGACTGTCTGCAAATTGGACAGTCTGTGGATTGGACATTCTGCAGATTGGACACTCTGCGAATTGTATACTGTGCTTTATTACAATCTGTGGATTGGACAGCCTGTGGATTGGACAGGCTGTTGATTGGAGAATTTGTTGATTGTACCCTCTGAGGTTTATGATAGTCTGTGGTTTGAATAGTCTGTTGATTGGACACTCTGTCGATTGGATGGTCTGTGGATTGGACAGTCAGTGGATTGGACAGCCTCTGTTTCTTTTTACAGCCTGTAGATTTGACAGTGTGTGAAGTTGGCAGTTTGTTGTTTATTACATTCTGTGGACTGGACAGCGTGTGGATAGGACAGTCAGTGGCTTATAACAGACTGTGAATAGGACAGACTTTGGATATGACAATCTGAGGATTGGTAGACTGTGGATTTGACACTCAGTGGATTGGTCATTCTGTGGTTTATTATGGACTGTTTGATTGAACAGTCTGTTGATTGGAAAGTCTGTGGTTTGGACAGCCTGTGATATGGACAGCCTGTGAAATGGACATTTTGTATTTGACAGCCTGTGGTTTCTTACAGTCTGTGGATTGGATAGTCTGTTGTTTATTACAGCTTGTCAATGGGAAGTCTGTACATTGGACAGTCTGTGGATTGGACAGCCTGTGGTTTGTGCAGTTGTGATTTGAACAGCCTGTGCATTTGTCAGTCTGTGGATTGGACTGTGTATGGTTCTTTAACTGTGTAGATTGGACATTCTTTGGATTGGACAGCCTGTGGATTGTACACTCCGTAGATTGGACAGTCTGTTGATTGTACACTCTGAGGTTTATTACACTCTATAGTTTGGACAGGCTGTGGATTAGATAGTCTATGATTTATTAGAGTCTGTCAATTGGACAGTCTGTGGATTTCACACTGTGTGGTTTATTTTACTCAGTACATAGGACATTCTGAGAATTGGAAGTCTGCAGATTGGACATGCTCTGGATTGGATGGTCTGTGGATTGGACAGTCAGTGGAAATGAAATCCTCTGGTTATTTACTGCCTGTAGATTGGACAGCATGTGAATTTGACAGTCTGTGGTTGTTACATTCTGTGGTCTGCACATTGTGTGGATTGGAGACTCTCTAGATTGGATAGCGTCTGTATTGGACAGTCAGTGGATTTCCCACTGTGTGGTTTATTACACTCAGTACATAGGACATACTGAGAATTGGAAGTCTGCAGATTGGACATGCTCTGGATTGGATGGTCTGTGGAGTCCTACTCCGGCCCCCTTCCACAACTCTTTCTCCGGTACATCGATGATTATTTCGGTGCCGCTTCATGCTCTCGTCAGGACTTGGAAAAATTTGTTAATTTTGCTTCCAATCTCCACCCCTCCATCATTTTCACGTGGTCCATCTCTGACTCTTCCCTTCCCTTCCTTGACCTCTCTGTCTCAATCTCTGGTGATAGACTGTCCACCAATATCCATTACAAACCCACCGACTCCCACAGCTATCTCGACTACAGCTCCTCACACCCCACTTCCTGTAAGGACTCCATCCCATTCTCTCAGTTCCTTCGCCTCCGTCGCATCTGTTCCGATGATGCTACATTCAAAAACAGTTCCTCTGACATGTCCTCCTTCTTCCTTAACCGAGGTTTTCCACCCACGGTCGTTGACAGGGCCCTCAACCGTGTCCGGCCCATCTCCCGCGCATCCGCCCTCACTCCTTCTCCTCCCTCCCAGAAACATGATAGGGTCCCCCTTGTCCTCACTTATCACCCCACCAGCCTCCGCATTCAAAGGATCATCCTCCGCCATTTCCGCCAACTCCAGCATGATGCCACCACCAAACACATCTTCCCTTCACCCCCCTTATCGGCATTCCGTAGGGATCGCTCCCTCCGGGACACCCTGGTCCACTCCTCCATCACCCCCTACTCCTCAACCCCCTCCTATGGCACAACCCCATGCCCACGCAAAAGATGCAACACCTGCCCCTTCACTTCCTCTCTCCTCACCGTCCAAGGACCCAAACACTCCTTTCAAGTGAAGCAGCATTTCACTTGCATTTCCCCCAACTTAGTCTACTGCATTCGTTGCTCCCAATGTGGTCTCCTCTACATTGGAGAGACCAAACGTAAGCTGGGCGACCGCTTTGCAGAACACCTGCGGTCTGTCCGCAAGAATGACCCAAACCTCCCTGTCGCTTGCCATTTTAACACTCCACCCTGCTCTCTTGCCCACATGTCTGTCCTTGGCTTGCTGCATTGTTCCAGTGAAGCCCAACGCAAACTGGAGGAACAACACCTCATCTTCCGACTAGGGACTTTACAGCCTTCCGGACTGAATACTGAATTCAACAACTTTAGGTCGTGAGCTCCCTCCCCCATCCCCACCCCCTTTCTGTTTCCCCCTTCTTTTTTTTCCCAATAAATTATAAAGCTTTTCCTTTTCCCACCTATTTCCATTATTAAAAAGAAAACCCACTAGAGCTATACCTTGAGTGCCCTACCATCCATTCTTAATTAGCACATTCGTTTAGATAATATCACCAACTTTAACTTTAACACCTATGTGTTCTATTGTACTATTGTCGTTGACATCTTTTGATGATCTGCTTCTATTACTGCTTGTTTGTCCCTACAACCACACCAACCCCCTCCACCTCTCTGTCTCTCTATCTCTCCGCCCCCCACACACACACCTTAAACCAGCTTATATTTAAGCTCTTTCCTGGACTCGAACTCAAGTTCTGTCGAAGGGTCATGAGGACTCGAAACGTCAACTCTTTTCTTCTCCGCCGATGCTGCCAGACCTGCTGAGTTTTTCCAGGTAATTCTGTTTTTGTTTAAGCTTTATTACAGTCTGTCAATTGGACAATCTGTGGATTGGACTGTCTGTGGATTGGACAGGCTGTTGATTGGAGAATCTGTTGATTGTACCCTCTGAGGTTTATTATAGTCTGTGGTTTGGACAGTCTGTGGATTGGACACTCTGTCGATTGGATGGTCTGTGGATTGGACAGTCAGTGGATTGGACAGCTGGTGGTTTTTTACTGCCTGTAGATTTGACAGTGTGTGAAGTTGACAGTCTGTTGTTTATTACATTCTGTGGACTGGACAGTGTGTGGTTAGGACAGCCAGTGGATTATTACAGACTGTGAATTGGACAGACTGTGGATTTGACACTCAGTGGATTGGTCATTCTGTGGTTTAATATTGACTGTGGATTGAACAGTCGGTTGATTGGAAAGTCTGTGGTTAGGACAGCCTATGATATGGACATCCTGCGAAATGGACATTCTGTATTTGATAAAAACAAAAAAACTGCGGATCCTGGAAATCCAAAACAAAAACAGATTACCTGGAAAAACTCAGCAGGTCTGGCAGCATCGGCGGAGAAGAAAAGAGTTGACGTTTCGAGTCCTCATAACCCTTCAACAGAACAGAATTTGAGTTCTGTTGAAGTGTCATGAGGACTCAAAACGTCAACTCTTTTCTTCTCCGCCGATGCTGCCAGACCTGCTGAGTTTTTCCAGGTAATTCTGTTTTTATTCCGTATTTGACAGCCTGTGGTTTCTTACAGTTTGTGGATTGGGCAGTCTGTTGTTTATTACAGCTTGTGAATTGGGAAGTTTGTACATTGGACAGTCTGTGGATTGGTCAGCCTGTGGTTCATTCACTGTGTAGAATGGACATTCTTTGGATTGGACAGCCTGTGGATTGGACACTCTGTAGATTGTGCAGTCAATGTATTGCACAGTCTGTTGATTGTACACTCTGAGGTTTATTACAGTCTGTAGTTTGGACAGTCTGTGGATTGGACAGTCAATGGATTGGACAGTCTATGACTTATTAGAGTCTGTCGATTGGACAGTCTGTGGATTGCACTGTGTCTGGATTGCACAGTCTGTGGTTTATTACACTCAGTAGATTGGACATTCTGAGAATTGGACAGTCTGCAGATGGGACACACTGCGGATTGGATGGTCTGTGGATTGCACAGTCAGTGGATTGGAAAGCCTGTGGTTATTTAATGCCTGTAGATTGGACAGTGTGTCAGTTTGACAGTCTGTGGTTTATTACATTCTTTGGGTTGGACAGTGTGTGGATTGGACACTCTCTAGATCGGATAGCCTCTGGATTAGACAGTCAGTGGATTAGACGGTGTAAGGTTTATTACAGTCTGTCGATTGGACAATCTGTGGATTGGACTGTCTGCAGATTGACAGTCGGTGGATTGGACATTCTGCAGATTGGACACTTGGCGAATTGGATACTGTGCTTTATTACAGTCTGTGGATTGGACAGCCTATGGATTGGACAGGCTGTTGATTGGACAATCTGTTGATTGTAATCTCTGAGGTTTATTATAGTATGTGGTTTGGACAGTCTGTGGATTGGACAGCCTGTGTTTTTTTTACTGCCTGTAGATTTGACAGTGTTTGAAGTTGACAGTCTGTTGTTTATTACATTCTGTGGACTGGACAGTGTGTGAATAGGACAGCCAGTGGCTTATTACAGACTGTGAATAGGACAGACTGTGCATATGACAATCTGCGGATTGGTAGACTGTGGATTTGACACTCAGTGGATTGGTCATTCTGTGGTTTATTATGGACTGTGGATTGAACAGTCTGTCCATTGGAAAGTCTGTGGTTTGGACAGCCTGTGATATGGACAGCCTGCGAAATGGACATTTTGTATTTGACAGCCTGTGGTTTCTTACAGTCTGTGGATTGGACAGTCTGTTGTTTATTACAGCTTGTCAATTGGGAAGTCTGTACATTGGACAGCCTGTGGTTTGAGCAGTTGTGATTTGAACAGCCTGTGCATTTGTCAGTCTGTGGATTGGACAGTGTATGGTTCTTTAACTGTGTAGACTGGACATTCTTTGGATTGGACAGCCTGTGGATTGGACACTCCGTAGATTGGACAGTCTGTTGATTGTACACTCTGATGTTTATTGCACTCTGTAGTTTGGACAGGCTGTGGATTAGATAGTCTATGATTTATTAGAGTCTGTCAGTTGGACGGTCTGTGGATTACACAATCTGTGGTTTATTACACTCAGTACATAGGACATTCTGAGAATTGGAAGTCTGCAGATTGGACATGCTCCGGATTGGATGGTCTGTGGATTGGACAGTCAGTGGAAATGTATGCCTCTGGTTATTTACTGCTCGTAGATTGGACAGCATGTGAATTTGACAGTCTGTTGTTCTTACATTCTGTTGTCTGCACATTTTTTGGATTGGACACTCTCTTGATTGGATAGCCTCTGTATTGGACAGTCAGTGGATTAGACAGCATAAGCTTTATTACAGTCTGCCAATAGGACATTCTGAGGATTGGACTGTCTGTGGATTGGACAGTCTGTGAATTGCACAGGCTGTTGATTGGAGAAATTGTTGGTTGTACCCTCTGTGGTTTATTAGAGTCTGTGGTTTGGACAGTCTGTGGATTGGATACTCTGTCGATTGGATGGTCTGTGGATTGGACAGTCAGTGGATTGGACAGCTTGTGGTTTTTTACTGCCTGTAGATTTGACAGTGTGTGAAGTTGACAGGCTGTTGTTTATTACATTCTGTGGACTGGACAGTGTGTGGTTAGGACAGCCAGTGGATTATTACAGACTGTGAATTGGACAGACTGTGGATTTGACACTCAGTGGATTGGTCATTCTGTGGTTTAATATTGACTGTGGATTGAACAGTCGGTTGATTGGAAAGTCTATGGCTAGGATAGCCTATGATATGGACATCCTGCGAAATGGACATTCTGTATTTGATAAAAACAAAAAAACTGTGGATCCTGGTAATCCAAAACAAAAACAGATTACCTGGAAAAACTCAGCAGGTCTGGCAGCATCGGCGGAGAAGAAAAGAGATGACGTTTTGAGTCCTCATTACCCTTCAACAGAACAGAATTTGAGTTCTGTTGAAGTGTCATGAGGACTCGAAACGTCAACTCTTTTCTTCTCCGCCGATGCTGCCAGACCTGCTGAGTTTTTCCAGGTAATTCTGTTTTTATTCTGTATTTGACAGCCTGTGGTTTCTTACAGTCTGTGGATTGGGCAGTCTGTTGTTTATTACAGCTTGTGTTTTGGGAAGTTTGTACATTGGACAATCCGTGGATTGGTCAGCCTGTGGTTTATTCACTGTGTAGAATGGACATTCTTTGGATTGGACAGCCAGTGGATTGGACGCTCTGTAGATTGTGCAGTCGGTGTATTGGACAGTCTGTTGACTGTACACTCTGATGTTTATTACAGTCTGTAGTTTGGACAGTCTGTTGATTGTACACTCTGAGGTTTATTACACTCTGTGGATTGGACATTCTGCAGATTGGACACTCTGCGGATTGGATACTGTGTTTTATTACAGTCTGTGGATTGGACAACCTGTGGATTGGACAGGCTGTTGATTGGAGAATCTGTTGATTGTACCCTCTGAGGTTTATTATAGTCTGTGGTTTGGACAGTCTGTGGATTGGACACTCTGTCGACTGGATGGTTTATGAAATGGACAGCCTGTGGTTTCTTACTGCCTATAGATTAGACAGTGTGTGCATTTGACAGTCTGTTGTTTATTACATTCTGTGGACTGGACAGTGTGTGGATAGGACAGTCAGTGGCTTATTACAGACTTTGAATTGGGAAGTCTGTACATTGGACAGTCTGTGGATTTGACAGGGTGTGTTTTGAACAGTTGTGAATTGGGAAGTTTGTACATTGGACAGTCGTTGAATTTGTCAGCCTGTGGTTCATTCACTGTGTAGAATGGACATTCTTTGGATTGGACAGCCTGTGGATTGGACACTCTGTTGATTGGGCATTCTGTGTATTGGACAGTCTGTTGATTGTACACTCTGAGGCTTATTACAGTCTGTAGTTTGGACAGTCTTTGGATTGGACACTCTATAGATTGGATTGCTCTGGATTGGACAGTCAGTGGATTAGACAGTATAAGGTTTATTACAGTCTATCGACTGGACAGTCTGTGGATCGAACTGTCTGCTGATTGCACAGTCTGTGGTTTATTACACTCAGTAGATTGGACATTCTGAGAATTGGACATTCTGCAGATTGGACATTCTGAGGATTGGATGGTCTGTGGATTGGACAGTTAGAGCCTTGGACAGCCTGTGGTTTTTTACTGCCTGTAGATTGGACAGTGTGTGGATTTGACAGTCTGTGGTTTATTACATTCTGTGGGCTGGACAGTGTGTGGATTGGATAGCCTGAGGTTTATTACAGGCTGTGAATTGGACAGATTGTGGATAGGACACTTTGAGGATTGGTAGACTGTGGATTTGACAGTCAGTGGATTGTACAGTCTGTGAGTTATTACATCCTGTAGATTGGACAGTGTTTCATTGGACATTGCATAATTTCGGCACTCTGTAATTTAGACACTGTGGTTCATTACAATCTGTGTATTGGACTTTCTGTGGTTTATTATGGACTGTGGATTGAACAGTCTGTTGATTGGAAAGTCTGTGGTTTGGACAGCCTGTGATATGGACAACGTGTGAAATGGACATTCTGTATTTGACAGCATGTGGTTTCTTACAGTCTCTGGAGTGGAGAGTCTGTGGAGTGGACAGACTGTTGTTTATCAAAGCCTGTGGATTGGACAATCTGTTGCTTATTACAGCTCGTGAATTGGGAATGCTGTACTTTGGGCGGTCTGTGGATTGGACAGCCTGTGGTCTGAGCAGTGGTGAATTGGACTGTCTGCATTGGACAATCTGTAGATTGGACAGTCTATGGTTCTTTCGCTGTGTAGTTTAGTCTTTCTTTGGTTGGACAGCCTGTGGATTGGACACTCTGTAGAGTGGACTGTCTGTGGATTGTACAGTCTATTAATGTACACTCTGAGGTTTATTACAGTCCGTCAATTGGACAGTCAGTGGATTGGACTGTCTCTGGATTTCACAGTCTGTGGTTTATTACATTCAGTAGATTGGTCATTCTGCGGATTGGAAACTCTGCGGATTGGACACTCTGTGCTTTATTGCAGTCTGCAGATTGGACAGTCTGTGGTTTATTATTGTCTGTAGATTAGAAAGTGTGTGAATTGGACAGTGTATAGTTCGGACACTCTTTGGATTGGACAATCTGCATTATTAGAGCCTGTGGATTGTCATTCTGTGGTTTATTATGGACTGTGGATTGAACAGTCTGTTAATTGGAAAGTATGTTGTTTGGACAGTCTGTGATATGGACAGCCTGCGAAATGGACATTCTGTATCCAACAGCCTGTGGCTTCTTTCAGTCTGTGGATTGGACAATCTGTTGCTTATTACAGCCTGTGAATTGGGAAGTCTGTACATTGGGCAGTCTGTGGATTGGACAGCCTGTGAATTGGACAGTATGAGGATTGTACACTCTGTGGCTCATTACAGGCTGTGGATTGGAGACTCTTTAGATTGGACAGTCTGTGCATTGGACAGTCTGTTGATTGGACTGTCTCTGGTTTGTGACAGTGTGTGCATTGGACAGTGTGTGGATTGGACAGTGTGTGGATTGGACAGTGTGTGTTTTAATTCAGCCTGTCGTTTGGACAGCCTTTGTTTTATTACAGCCTGTAGTTTGGACAGTGTTTGAATTGGCAGTCTGTGGATTGGACAGTCTGTGGATTGGACAGTGTGTGGATTGAACAGTGTGTGGTTTATCACAGTCTGTGAATTGGGCAGTCTGTTGATTGGACAGTCTGTGGATTGGATAGCCCGTGGTTTATTACAGTCTGTGGATTGGATAGTCTGTAGTTTATTACATTCTGTGAATTGGCCAGTCTGTGGATTGGACAGTCCGTAGTTTATTATAGTCTGTGGATTGGATAGTCTGTAGTTTATTACAGTCTGTGAAGTGGGCAGTCTGTGGATTGAAACAAAAAACAAAAAACTGTGGATGCTGGAAATCCAAAACAAAAACAGAATTACCTGGAAAAACTCAGCAGGTCTGGCAGCATCGGCGGTAGTTCTGTCGAAGGGTCATGAGGACTCGAAAAGTCAACTCTTTTCTTCTCCGCCGATGCTGCCAGACCTGCTGAGTTTTTCCAGGTAATTCTGTTTTTGTTCTGTGGACTAGATAGTTTGTCGTTTATTACAGTTTGTGAATTGGGCACTCTGTGGAATGGACAGTCCGTGATTTATTACAGTCTATCGATTGGACTGTCTGCGGATTGGACAGTCTGCGGATTGGACAGTCTGCGGATAGGACACTCTGTGGATTGGACACTCTGCGGATCGGACACTCTGCGGATTGGACACTGTGCTTTAATACAGTCTGTGGATTGGACAGCCTGTGGTTTGGAAAGTCTGTTGATTGGACAATCTGTTGGATTGGATAGTTTGTAGTTTATTACAGTCTGTGAATTGGGCAGTCTGTGGTTTAAAACATTGAGCATTGGGCATTATTTTTACAGAATCTCTGTTCAACTGTAGGAAAGGTACTAAATATCAAATTTTGCCTTATTTATACGGAAACAGATTTGAAACTTCAATTATGAATATGACACTGTTTTGTCCTTTGGACTGGAAATCTGGCATTGTAATTTCTAACCAGTTTTAGCAGCAGGTGCAGATGTATAAAAAGGATTGAGCTGAGAACAGCCCTTTGACCAGGCTGAGTGAAATAAATATACTCTCTGCACAGAGGCCAATAGATTCCACAATTCAGGAAGAGGATAAGCGGAGCTTTATATTTAAAGTGTTATTTTTAATGAGCACATTACATCAGGCACTTCATTATTTTGCTTCTCAAGGAGATGTTCAAAGGAAAATATCATGATGCACAATCCAGTAATACCCCTAGGGACAAGAGGCCTTCTTGCCAAAAATAATCTTGGATGACATAAGCGGTAAAGGACAACATAAAATTAAAATGAAAAGCCTGCAAAAATGCAAAATCAAGCACAAAATCTGATGATCGGGGGAATTACAAAAATGTTATGCGAATAAGACATGAAGGAAATCCAAACTGTATTTTATTCTTTTATTAACTTTATTCTTGTTTTTTGCTATTTTAAAATGGACTTTCTGCTCAGCCTAAAAAGATGGCTGCTGTAAGTCACATGGCCACAAGATTGGCCCCTTGTTCTGGAAGCTACCAACAGGAATTACAAGAACCAAAGAATCCTCCTCATTATTGTGGAATTGTAAGGCCATTATAATCACAAAACCATGGGACTCCCAGGGATTGAAACTCATTATTCTTGCTGTGGTGCTACTTCAATATGGATGGTAACTCTTTCAAAAGCTAATGGCTGGGACATGATCAGTCCTGAAAGCAAACCCAAACACCAGATCATAATTATTTCAATGGGGTGTTTGAGAAAGAAAGTCACATGACTCATGTGATCATTTTGGAATCTCTATATTGCTTTGAGAACTGAGTCTGCTGAATTACCAACTAATCAAACAGACAACAGGACTCCCAGCTGACCAAGCAGGTGGGCACTGCATCTCATTTCTTTGAAGCCTGTTGCTGATCAAAGCCTGCCAAGCAGTCCAAGCACAGGAATCCTCTTGTGCACTATTATCATTGACTGCAAAAGGACTTTCACGTTGCTGTCTCCAACTAAGGACTCATTTGAACTTCTCCTTGGTCAAGGAAACTCCCTCTTTGACAATCTGGACTCTGGAAGTCACAGGAACTAATTATTCATTCTGTGGTTCTTTTAATGTTATTATCCATAGCTGTAAAAACTCCCTTTTTTTCTACCCCCAAACACCACCAGCCACCCCGCCCCCCCCCCACCCCCCAACCCACCCTCCTTACTGTATGACTAAGAGAGTATGATTACTGGATAACAAAATCAACACAATACTCTTTCGCAATTAAATTCAGAAAAAGAGGGTAGTTAGAAGTGATGTAGGCCCTGGAAAACCAATAATGTTAGGAATTGGTTAAGAATTGATAATGAAAATAAGGAAATGGTGGACATATAGAATAATATCGATGACATGGCGAACATCCCAATGAAATGAATATTGAATCCGGGACAAGGACTCACAAAATTAATAAGACAAAATGACAGGAAAGGCAATAAAGAGTGATAAATTTTCCATCCCAGGGTTTAAGGAAGTCTGTGAGATCAACGTTGATGCCCTAGCTATAATCTTTCAAAGTTCCCTCAATTCACGAGTCTTTCCTTTAGATTGGAAATTTGCTCATGTCAGGGAAAACCAGGGAACATTGGTCAGCCTAAAATCTGTTAAGAAATTGGAGAGTTTATAATTATGGATAGGGTGACTGAAGACTCTGAAAATTTTCTGCTGATCAGAGAACCAACATGGATTTATGAAGGGTAGGATTTGTCTGGTGAACATGATTCAATATTTTTGAAGAGGTGACTAAAGCAGTGGACTGAGGATTAATATCTATGGATGTTATTACCAGAGATGACAATGAGGAATTATTGGTTAATGTCTGGAATGCACTGTCTGGCAGGGTGATGGATCCAGATTCAATACAACCTTTGAAAAGGAAGGAGGAAAAAAATTGAAGGGAAATTAGGGAAAAAGCGGAGGAGTGGGACTAGCTGGTTTGAGCTTCAAACTAGCCAGTGCATGCTCAATGGGTCACATGGTCCTGTCTTTGAACTATGTTGTTTTATTTATATGGACTCCAGGAGACTTTTGATAAAGTCTTTCTGATGAAGAGTCATACGGACTCGAAACCTTAACTATATTCCTCTCCGCAGATGCTGGCAGACCTGCTGAGTTTTTCCAGCTATTTTTGTTTTTGTTACAGAGAAAGGATAATGGACAGATATGCGAATTGACAGGATGTGACCCTTATTGTCCCAGAAGGACTTGTGTTTGGGCCTCAGTTGTGACTGAAATCATGGGATAGAAAGCAACATATCCAAATTTACCTCTGGTGGCATTGTAATCATTATAGGGGGAACCATACATTTCAAAGAGATAGTAATAGATAAATTGACTGGGCAAAGCTATGGAAAATTGATTTCAATGTAGACAAATGTGAGGTCATTAATTTTGGATCTGAAAGGATAGAACAGGGTACTTACAAAAAAGTGAAATGCTGCAAACAGTGGAGACTTTGGGAACCAGGTACACAGTTCATAAAAATGTCATGAGCACATAGAGAAAATAATGCAAAAGACTAATGGAATGCTGGCTTTTCTAACTCGAGGACAAGTGGGTAGAGGATAGGCTTCAACATTATGAAGCCCTGGGTAGGCCACATCTTAGAAAGGATAAATTGGCCTTGGAGGAGAGCAGTAAAGAATGACCTCAGATGTATCAAACTTTTACAGAAAAGCAGGAAAAGATTAAGAATTTGATGAACCAGCTCCATTGAGCTAGGCACCGGAAACAACATTTGCACACTCAGTCCTGTCAACCCTTTCAAATCCTCCTTACTAACATCTGGGGGTTTGTGCCAAAATTGGGAGAGCTGTCTCACAGGCTAGTGTATGTGTCCTGCCCCACCAGCAGGACAGACCCAGAAGGACTGCTGGCACCATGGTATACAGTCATGAGGGTGTTGCCCTGGCAGTCTCCAATGATTCCCGACCACCAAAGTATTGTGGTATCAGGGTCAAACACGGGCAAGGACACCTCCTGTTAATTACCATGTACTGCACCCCCCACCTCAGCTGATGAATCAGTATCCTCCCTGTTGAACATCACTTGGAGGAAGCACTGAGGGTGGCAAGGGTGCAGAATGTTCTCTGGTTGCGGGACTTCAATATCCATCACCAAGAGTGGCTCGGTAGCACCACTACTGACTGAGCTGTCCAAGCCCTAAAGGATATAGCTGCTAGACTGGGTCTGCAGCAGGTGATGAGGGAATCAACAAGAGGGAAAAGCATACTTGAAATCATCCTCACCAACCTGCTTGTTGCAGATGCATCTGTCCAAGACAGTATCAGTAGGAGTGACCGCCACACAGTCCTTGTGGAGATGAAGTCCCGCCTTCACACTGAGGATACCCTCCATCGTGTTATGTAGTGCTACCACCCTGATGAATGGGATAGATTTCAAACAGATCTAGAAACTCAAGACTGGGCATCCATGAGGTGCTGTGGGCCATCCGCAGCAGATGAAATGTATGCAACCACAATCTGTAACCTCATGGCCTGGCATATTCCCCACTCTACCATAACCATCAAGCCAGGGGATCAACCCTGGTTCAATGAAGAGTGCAGGAGGGCATGCCAGGAGCAGCACCAGGCTTTCCTAAAAATGAGGTGTCAACCTGGTAAAGCTACAACACAGGGCTACTTGTATAACAAACAGCGGAAGCAGCTAGTGATAGATGGAGCTAAGCGATTCCACAACCAATGGATCGGATCTAATATCTGCAGTCAGGCCACTTCCAGTTATGAATGGTAGTGGACAATTTAACAACTCACTGGAGGAAGAGGCTCCACAAATATCCCCATCCTCAATGATGTGGGAGCCCAGCACATCAGTGCAAAAGAAACATCAGAAGCATTTGCAACAATCTTCAGCCAGAAGTGCCAAATGGATGATCCATCTTGGCCTCCTCCGGAGGTCCCCAGCATCACAGACATCAGCCTTCAGCCAATTCAATTCACTCCACGTGATATCATGAAACAGCTGAAGGCACTGGATACTGCAAAGGCTATAAGCCCTGACAATATTCCTGCAAAAGGAGTGATGATCTGTGCTCCAGAACTTGCTGCGCCCCTAGCCAAGCTGTTCCAGTACAGCTACAACACTGGCATCTACCTGGCTATGTGGAAAGTTGCCCAGGTATGTCCTGTACACAAGAAGCTGAGCAAATCCAACCTAGCCAATTATTGCCCCAGCAGTCTACTCTCGATTATCAGTAAAGTGATGGAAAGGGCCATCAACGGTGCAATGAAACAGCACTTAACTGAGCAATAACCTGCTTACTGACGTCAAGTTTGGGTTCTGCCAGGACCACGCAGCTCCTGACCTCATTATAACCTTGGTTCAAACATGGAAAAAGAGCTGAACTCTAGAGGTGAGGTGAGAGTGACTGCCCTTGACATCAAGGCAACATCTGACCAAGTGTGGCATCAAGGAGCCCTAGCTAAACTGGAGTCAATGGGAATCAGGGGGAAAACTCTCTGCTGGTTGGAGTCATACCTAGCACAAATGAAGATGGTTGTGGTTGTTGGAGGTCAGTCATCTCAGCTCCGACATCACTGCAGGAGTTCCTCAGGGTAGTGTCCTCAGCCCAACCATTTTCAGCTGCTTCATCAATGACCTTCCTTCCATCATAAGGTCAGAAGTGGGGATGTTCCCTGATGATTGCACAATCTTCAGCACCATTCACGACTCCTCAGATACTGAAGCAGTCCATGTCCATATGCAGCAAGACCTGGACAACATCCAGGCTTGGCCTGACAAGTGGCAAGTAAGATTTGCACCACACAAGTGCCAGGCAATGACCATCTCCAACAAGAGAGAATTTAACCATCACCCCTTGACATTCAATGGCATTACCATCACTGAATCCCCCAGGAACAACCTCTTACAAAAGCAGGTCAGAGGCTAGGAATCATGTGATGAGTAACTCAACTCCTGACTCCCCAAAGCCTGTCCACCATCTACAAGATGAGCGCAGCTGCATCAACACTTAAAAAGCTTGCTACCATCCAGGACAAAGCAGCCCGCTTCATTGGCACCACATCCACAAACATTCGCTCCCCCCACCACTGAAGCACAGTAGCAGCACCTTCCAAACTTGCCCTTCTACCACCTAGAAGGGCAAGAGCATCAGGCACATAGTAACCTGTAAGTTCCCCTCCAAGCCACTCACCATCCTGACTGACTTGGAAATATATTGCCGTTCCTTCACTGTTGCTGGATCAAAATCCTGGAACTCCCTTCCTAACAGCACTGTGGGTGTACCTACATCACATGGACAGCAGTGGTTCAAGAAGGCAGCTCACCACCACCTTCTCAAAGTCAACTAGGGATGGGCAATAAATGCTGGCCCAGCCAGCAAAGCCCACATTCCATAAATGAGTAAATAACATCAAACTTCAAGGGTTAAGCTACAAGGAGAGATTTCACCAACTCAGGTTGTATTCCCTGGAATTTCAGAGTTTAAGAGGTGAATTGATCAAAATGGTCAGGGAGATTGAGGAATAATAATCCTGCTGCTTGGGCACTCATGCAGACAGAGTCTAAAAATTAGAGCCATACCTTTAAAGGATGAAATTTGGAAACACCTCTTCACAGAAAGGTTTTAGAATTTTGGAACAATAAGTGATACTTTATCAAATGTTAATTTTAAATCAGAGATTGATCAATTTTTGTTAACTGGATGTGTGGTGCACTCAGAATCATAGAATCACAGTGCAGAAGAGATCCTTCAGCCCATCGAGTCTGCACCAACACGTGAGAAACACCTGTCTTACCTACCTAATCCCATTTACCAGCACTTGACCCATAGCCTTGAATGTTACGACGTGCCAAGTGCTCATCCAGGTACTTTTTAAAGGATGTGAGGCAACCTGCCTCCACCACCCTCCCAGGCAGCACATTCCAGACTGTCACCACCCTCTGGGTATAAAAGTTTTTCCTCACATCCCCCCTAAACCTCCTGCCCCTCATCTTGAACTTATATCCCCTCGTGACTGACCCTTCAACTAAGGGGAACAGCTGCTCCCTATCCACGCCCCTGTCTTCTCTGCTCCAACGAAAACAATTCAAGTCTATCCAACCTCTCTTCATAACTTAAATGTTTCATCCCAGGCAATATCCTGGTGAATCTCCTCTGCACCCCCTCCAGTGCAATTACATCCTTCCTATAATGTGGTGACCAGAACTGCACACAGTACTCCAGCTGTGGCCTCACCACAATTCCAACATGACCTCCAATATAAATCAGGTATAAACCGATGGAGTGAGGAACAAGTTGGAGGGATTTGATGGCCTATTCCTGTTCTGGTGGATAGATAGTTAAACTTCTAATGTAACCATCTAGATACATGATTAAATATAAGTATCCGCTGTTTAATAAAATTGCTTTATAATTTAAACTAAAAGGGGAGGTAATATTTAGTTTACAACCAGAGCTTACAATCTGGTTTATGTTTTATAAACTGATTTCAATGGAGATTTATTCAGGATTTTAAATGATGAAAGTGAATAATCAAAGATGATTTCCTCTGGTTGGGGAGTCAGTCACATGAGATGGTGAAGTTAATGATCACAAACAGATAAACAGACAGGGAGCAGATATGTCTTTCCAGAGGGTCTGGTTTGCTTTGAGATTGGAATGCTTTGCACTGGCCAATGATTGAGATACAATCTATTGGACTCTTCATGAGAATGGTGGATATTCATTGAGCTGAAGAGAAGAGACGCAGGGCAGTGGGATTAGGTTTGGATGGATCTAGAAAAGAGTCAAGCACAGGTACAATGGGCTGAAGGGCCTCCTGTGCAATGATACTATAGTATTACACCCTGACTAGTCTTATACTTGCACAGACACTCCAGGGTAAGATGTTTTTCTTGGGAGAGAGTAGTTTTGGTGATGATTTTACACCTGTCCAAGGTGTTCAAGTGAATATGGATGAAGTGTAAGTTGTTGTCTGTTCAGTATCATTGGGTTTGCAGCAATTCCCATCACCATTCTCACCCGCTTGGTGACAGGAAGCACAATTACCTTTATCATCGGATAGTTCCGTTGCTGCTTCTGCATCACTGGCCTCAGTTCCTGCTTGCTGAGGGGAAATGAGAAAGAGAAACTGTCATTTCGATTTAAAGCATGGTTTTTTTCCCAAAAATATATTTGATATATAAAATTGTAAATGTACATTACACACAGTTCAAATTTAACATTCTATAAAGTGCAAACCATATCAGTTCCTTTCTATACAGTTTATGACACTGAGGTGACTCATGACATTTACAATGACAGCTTGCAATGATAATATTCATTTTCTTAAATTCTTTCGCAGGATGTGGGATTCGCTGGCTGGGCCAGCATTTATTGCCCATCCCTAATTGCCCTTGAGAAGGTGGTGGTGAGCTGCCTTCTTGAACCACTGCAGTCCATGTGCTCTGGGTACACCCACAATGCTGTTAGGAAGGGAGTTCCAGGATTTTGACCCAGCGACAGTGAAGGAACGCCGATTTTTTTCCAAATCAGGATGGTGTGTGTCTTGGCGGGGAGCTTCCAGGTGGTGTACCCATGTGTCTGCTTCCTTTGGCCTTCTAGATGGTAGAGGTCACGGCTTTAGAAGGTGCTGCCTAAGGAGCCTTGGTGAGTTTCTGCAGTGCATCTTGTAGACGGTACACACTGCTACTACTGTGCATCGATGGTGGCGGGAGTGAATGTTTGTGGATGTGGTGCCACTCAAGTGGCTGCTTTGTCCTGGTGTGAAGCTTCTTGAGTGTTGTGGGAGCTGCACTCATCCAGGCAAATGGGGAGTATTCCATCACACTCCTGACTTGTGCTTTGTAGATGGTAGACAGGCCTTGGGGAGTTAGGAGGCAAGTTACTCACCGCAGGATTCCTAGCCTCAGACCTGCTCTTGTAATCACAGTATTTATAAGGCCAGTCCAGTTCAGTTTCTGTCAATGGTAATGTACAGGATGTCAATGGTGGGGGATTCAGTGATGGTAATGCCATTGAACTTCAAGGGGTGATGGTTAGATTCCCTCTTGCTGAGGATGATCATTGCCTGGCACTTGTGTGGTATGAAAGCTACTTGCTACTCATCAACCCAAGCCTGAATATTGTCCAGCTCTTGCTGCATATGGACATCCACCGCTTCAGTCTTTGAAGAGTTTTCCCCTTGATTCCCAGTGACTTCAGTTTTGCTAGGGCTCCTTAATGCCACTCTTAGTCAAACGCTGCTTGCTGTCAAGGGCAATCACTCTCACCTGACCTCTGGAGTTCGGTTCTTTAGTCCATGTTTGGACCAAGGCTGCATTGAGATCAGAAACTGATTGGCCCTGGTGGAACCCAAACTGAGCGTCAATGAATAGGTTATTGCTGGGTAAGTGCTGCTTGATAGCACTGTTGATGACACTGCTATCACCTTACTGATGATTCAGAGTAGACTGAAAAGGCAGTAATTGGCCGAGTTGAATTTGTCCTGCTCTTTGTAGACAGGTCATACCTGAGCAATTTTCTACTTTGCTGTGTAGATTCAAATGTTGTAATTGTTACTTGGCAAGAGGCGTAGCTAGTTCTAAGAAGTCTTCATTACTATTGCCAGATTATTGTCAGGGCCCATAACCTTTGTAGTAACCAGTGCCTTTAGCTGTTTCTTGATATCACGTGGAGTGAATTGAATTAGCTGAAGACTGGCATTTGTGATGCTAGGGCCTCTGGAGGAGGCTTTGGTGGACCATCTGCCTGGCACTTCTGGCTGAAGATTGTTGCAAATGCTTCAGCTTTATCTCTTGCACTGATGTGCTGGCCTCCCCCATCATTGAGGAGGGGGATATTTGTGGAGCCTTCTCCTCCAGTGAGTTGTTTAATTGTCCGCCACCATTCATGACTGGATGTGGCAGGAATGCAGAGCCTAGACCTGATCGGTTGGTTGTGGAATGGCTTAGCTCTGTCTATCACTTGCTGCTTATGCTGTTTGGCATGTAAGTAGTCCTGTGCTATAGATTCACCAGATTGACACCTCATTTTTAGGTATGCCTGGTGCTGCTCCTGGCATGCCCTCCTGCACTCTTCATTGAACCAGGGTTGATCCTCTGGCTTGGTGGTAATGGTAGAGTGGGGGATATGCTGGGCCATGAGGTTACAGATTGTGGCTGAGTACAATTCTGCTTCTGCTGAAAACACACAGTGCCTACTGATGTCCAGTTTTAAGTTGCTAAATCAATTCGAAATCTATCCCATTTAGCGTTACTCCCAGTGCCACGTACTAGTGCACAAAGGAATAGAAGGGTTGATCGATTGAACATGTGACTGGAGACTTGGCGTCGGACTGAGGAATCAGATTTCTGAGGCATTGGGACTGGTTCTAGGGCAGGTGGGACCCGTACAAGATGGGCGGGTTATACCTTAACAGAACCAGGACTAACATCTTGGCAGGGAGATTTGCTAATGCTGTTGGAGAGGGTTTAAACTAGATTGGCAGAGGGATGGGAACTGAGAGGGAGCTCAAATTAGATGCAAGTAAAGCTGGTAACAGGAAATAGAAAAGTAGCAAGAGAAATTAGAGGGCAGGCGAAACAAAGGTGAGCATCAACTAGGCTTAGAATGCGGAATAATGTCAGAGACAAAGTTAAGGATTGCAACAAAGTAGATGATTTAAAGGAACAAATAGAGGTAAATGGGTTTGAGCTAATTACCATTACGGAAACGTGGCTGCAGGGTGACCAAGACTGGGAACTGAATATTTAAGGACATTTGACATTTGGGAAGGACAGGGAAAAAGGAAAAGGAGGTGTTGTTGCACTGATAATAAGGGATGGGATCAGTATTTTAGTAAGGGAGGATCTCAGATTGGAAGAACAAAATGTGGAATTTGTTTGGATGGAGCTAAGGAACAACAAGAACAGCAAACATTGATAGGAGTTGTTTATCGACCACCAAACAGTAGATGAGAAAAGCATGTAGCATGGGTAATCCGTAATCATGGGTGACTTCAATCTGCATGTAGAATGGGTAATCCTAATGAACACTAATGATGTGGAGGATGAGTTTCTGGAGTGTGTTAGGGATGGTTTTCTAGAGCAGTATTTTGAGGAACTGACTAGAGAACAGATTTAGACCTAGTATTATATAATGAGAAAAGGCTAATTAATAATTTTGTTATAAAAGAATCTTTAAGGGTGAGTGCCCATAATATGATAGAATTTTACATTATGTTTGAACGTGAGGTAGTTCAATCTGAAGCCAGGGTGTTAAATTTGAACAAAGGAAATTATGAAGATATGAGGGGCAAATTGACTGAGATGGATTGGGAAAATATATTAAAAGGTATGATGGTACATCGGCAATGGATAGTCTTTAAATAATTATTACTCAGTTTACAGCAACTCTACATTCCTTCAAAGCACAAAAAACCCAAACAGAAAAGTCAGTTAACTGTGACTGACAAAGGAAGTTAGTGACTGTATAATATTTAAAAAAAGGCCTATAAAGTTACCAGAAATAGTAGTAAACCTGAGGATTGGGAGGATTTTAGAATACAGCAAAGGAGGACCAGGAAACTGATAAACAAAGGGAGAATTGAATATGAATGTAAACTAGCAAAAAACCGACCGTAAAAGCTTCTATAGGTTCATAAAAAAGAAACATTTTTCTAAGACAAATGTGGGTCCGTTACAGGCAGAGACAGGAGAATTTATAATGGGGAATAGAGAAATGGCAGAGAAGCAAAGTGATTACTTTGTGTCTGTCTTCACTGAGGAAGATGCAAGAAATCTCCCAGTTTTAGAGATCCAAGAGACGAGGGAGAATGAGGAGTTGAAGGAAATTAGTGTGAGTAAGAAGGTTGTATTGTAGAAATCAACGGGACTGAAGGTTAATAAGTCCCTGGGACCTGATGATCTACATCGCAAAGTGTTGAAAGAGGTAGCTATGGAGATAAGGGATGTATTGGTGATCATCTTCCAAAATTCTATAGATTCTGGAATGGTTCCTGAAGATTGGAAGGTAGCAAGTGTCACCCCATTATTTAAGAAGGGAGGGAGAGAGAAAACAGGGAACTACAGATCTGTTAGCCTTACACCAGTAATAGGGAAAATGCTAGAATCTATTCTAAAGGATGTGATAAATGGACACTTGGATAATAATGATCTGATTGGACATAGTCAGCATGGATTAGCGAATGGGAAATCATGTTTGACGAACCTGTTGGAGTTTTTTGAGGATGTTACAAACAGAATTGATCAGGGGTAGTAGTGGACATAGGTGGACTGGATTTTCAGAAGGCTTTTGATAATAAAGTCCCCCACAGGAGGTTGATTAGCAAAATTCAAACACATGGGATAGAAGGTGATATACTGGTGGGATTAAGTATTGGTTAACAGGCAGAAAACAGAGTAGGAATAAACAGGTCATTCTCACGTTGGCAGGCTGTGACTAGTGGGATACTGCAAGAATCAATACTTGGGCCCCAGCTGTTCAGAATGTACATCAATGATTTGGATGTGGGGACCAAATGTAATATTTCCAAGTTCACAGATGACACAAAGCTCGGCAGGAATGTGTGTTGTGAGGAAGATGCAAAGTGACTACAGGAGGATTTGGACAGACTTAGTGAGTGAGCAAGAACATGGCAGATGGAATATAATGTGGAAAATGTGAGGTTATGCACTTTGGTAGGAGGAACAGATGTGCAGAGTATTTCTTAAATGGTGAGAGATTAAAAAGTGTAAATATACAAAGGAGCCTGAGTGTCCTTGTCCATGAGTCGCTGAAAACTAACATGCAGGTGCAGCAGGCAATTAGGAAGGTTAATGGAATGATTTGAATACAGGAGTAGTGAAGTCTTGCTTCAATTATATAGAACCTTGGTTCGACTGCACCTGGAGTACTGTGTGCAGTTTTGGTCCCCTTACCTCAGAAAGGATTTTATTGCCATAGAGGGAGTGCAACGAAGGTTCACCAGACATTTTCCAGGAATGGTAGCACTGCCGTATAAAGAGAGATTGGAGAAACTGGGCCTGTATTCTCTAGCATTTTGAAGAATGAGAAGTGATCCCATTGAAACCTACAAAATACTTAAAGGGATAGACAGGGTAGATGTAGGTGAAACATTTCCCCTGGCTGGGGAGTCTAGAACAAGGGGACAATTTCAAGATAAGGGGGAAGCTACTTAGGACCAAGATGAGAAATTTATTTACTCGGAGGGTTGTTAATCCTTGGAATTCTCTACCCCAGAGGGCAGTGGGAGCTCAGTCATTGAGTATGTTTAAAGTAGTGATTGACAGATTTCTAAATACCAATGATGTAAAGGGATAGGGGGATAATATGGGGAAAAAGGCATTGGAGCGGATGATCAGCCATGATCGTATTGAATGTCAGAGCAGGCTCAAAGGGCTGAATGGCCTTCTCCTGCTCCTATGTTCCTTTGATAATTAGTGCCACACAGGATGGCGGGTGTCCTCAATGTGAAGACAGGACTTTGTCTCCACAATGACTGTGCGGTGGTCACTCCTACTGATACTGTCATGGACAGATGCATCTGCAGCAGGCAGGTTGGTGAGGATGAGTTTAAGTATGTTTTTCCCTCACCACCTACTGCACACCTAGTCTAGCAGCTATGTCCTTTAGGACTCAACCAGCTTTGTCTGTAGTAATGCTAATGAGCCACTCTTGGTGATGGACATTGAAGTCCCAACCCAGAATGTGCTCTTGCCATTCTCAGTGCTTCCTCCAGGTGATCAGCATGGAAGAACACTGATTCATCAACTGAGGGAAGGTGGTACATGGTAATCAGCAGGTTTCCTCTCCCATGTTTGACCTGATGCCATGATATTTCATGGGTCCAGAGTCGATGTTACGGACTCCCAGGGCAACTCCCTCCCGACTGTATACCACTGTGCTGCCACCTCTGCTGGGTCTGTCCTGCCGGTGGGACAGGACATACCCGGGGATGGTGATGGTGGTGTCTGGGACATTATCTGTTAGGTATGATTCTGTGAGGATGACAATGTCAGGCTGTTGCTTGACTAGTCTCTGAGACAGCTCTTCCAATTTGGGCACCAGCCCCCAGATATTAGTAAGGAGGATTTTGCAGAGTTGATAGGGCTGGGTTTACTGTTGTCATTTCCGGTGCCTAGGTCAATGCAAAGAGGTCTGTCTGGCTTCATTCATTTTTGTAGACTTCTTTGCAGTTTGATACAATTGAGTGTCTCGCTTGGCAATTTCAGAGAGCAGTTAAGAGTCAACCATATTGCTGTGGGTCTGGAGTCACATGTGGGCCAGACCAGATAAGGACAGCAGATTTCCTTCCCTAGAGTGTATTAGTGAACCAGATGGGTTTTTATGATAATTGATAGTGATTTCACAATCACCATTACTGACTAGCTTTTTAATTCCAGATTTATTAGTTGAATTTGAACCCGGGTCCCCAGAACATTCCACTGGGTCTCTGAATTACTACTCCAATGACAAACACCAGCACCTCTCCTTAGGAGCCTGGAAATGCAACCTGTCTGCCATTTTTAAAGCCTTTTCACCTCTGCTCCAACATAGAGGGAGGCATGAAAACCAAGGCCTTTGACCTGAGACTGCATGGGATCGTCACCCACTTTTGTGCACATCCATTCTGATGCACAGGGCAAAATGTTCAATACAACATACAGACAAGACAGAGAACAGAAGACAGCCCTACCTTAATCCAGATTTGATTGGAAAGCTTTCTGATTCCCACCCATTGACTGAATCTTATGTTGGATCCAATTGCGGTTTCCCTTCCCAAAGCCCATTTTGGAGAGGCTTGCAGGCTCTTCACCTATTGGATATTTTCCATAACATTGACCCTCATTGACCACAGATTCTACATGCTTTTTGAGAGTCGAGACATTTCCCTCTGTCTCTCTCTCTCTCACCTTCTGAACACCTTTGAGGATGAAGAATCTCTTGATGTTCATCTTGATTGCTTCAAAGAGAAGTTTCATGGTTCTCCAACTTTTGGAATCCCTTTTGAGTTCCCCAATGTTTCCTGGGGTCAACAGTTTCATGTTCAGTTGATGAGGTTAATTGGGTTTCATTACAAATGCAGCAGCCACTACAAATAGTGTACTCAATGTAAAGCTAATATTGTGAGTTTGACTGTATCAGACAAATATGAATGAGTGTGAGAATGTGACTATGTGTGTGAGTGAGTGTGTGAATGAAATGAATGTGTGAGTGAAATGTCACAAAGCTGCATAGAAGGGACTTGAGCTGATCTGAACCAAAGCTGAAGCCTTGACTTGCCAAATTTACATATTTGTATATTCTGTCCCAGTGAGGGCTGAGGGATTAGGCAGATTGAGGGCTGAGGGGTTGGGCAGAGTGAGGGCTGAGGGGTTGGGCAGAGTGAGGGCTGAGGGGTTGGGCAGAGTGAAGGCTGAGGGGTTGGGCAGAGTGAGGGCTGAGGGATTGGGCAGAGTGAGGGCTGAGGGGTTGGGCAGATTGAGGGCTGAGGGATTGGACAGAGTGAGGGCTGTGGTGGGGGGCAGAGTGAGGGCTGGGGTGGGGGGCAGGCGGGGGGGTGAGTGGTGGTGGCAGTGGTAGGGCTGGGGAGGAATTTGGCACTTACTGGTGTGTCAGTCCTAGCCGTGGGAGGTCTCAGGAATGCAACCATTTCCCAAGACTCTGCTGAAATAAAGAAAATTCCCAGAAGCAAAGCTGAAAGGCTCCAAAATTTCAGTTTTCCTTTTGGGGCCCTTAAGGTGCACTGTAGCAAACCTCTATAGCCTCAGTATTATTTAAATCTGACTGATTCATATATTCACCAATATATGTTTGGCAGCAGATGAGGGGGAATGACCACAAGCCCCCTCAACAAGGGCTGAAATCACTTGCTTGCTCTCTTAAACAATAACATGAGTTCATATAGAACCTTTCACATAGTAAAATGTCACAAGACACTTCACAGGAATATTATCAAACACAACTTGACATTGAGCCACAGGAGGAGGTATTAGGACAGGTGTGTTCGAGTCAGTGTCTGTCAGCTCACAGCAGTTTAAGAATCTCAGAAATAAAACTGCCCAAGAAACTGTTGGATTGTTGTAAAAACTCAACTGATTCACTAATGTTCTTTTGGAAAGGAAATCTGCTCTCCCGTCCAGTCTGGCCTGTATGTGACTCCAGTCCCACACTCAACTGGCCTCTGAAATGGCTTAGCAAGCCCTCCAGTTACCATTGTTGGCACTATTAAGGATGAACGTATGTCAACCTTATCAACATGCCATGAACGAACCTAAAAATATTTCATGTGGCACTTTGAAAAATAATATATTTCTGAGTGGGCAGAAAATAATTTTAATAGTATCTTTAAGCTGATAAGTTCCAACACATTAAGTCCCTTTCTCAGTAATCACATAGAAACCCATTGTTTGGAAAACATTTCAAATCTCTGATTATGATATCTGGTAGTCTTAAATATCTCAATCTGAGGAAAAAATGATCTCACTCAACTCCTGTCTTTCCATGTGTGACTGTAACAGAACAGATGAACTCAATAGTTAGTCATGTCATCAACAGACATGACAGTTTTCTGAATCAGACATCAACTAGACATCAACTGTTGTGAGTTTAAGATCCACTCCAGTCATTGTTGCACATATTCCAGGCTGACACTGCCATGCAGTGCTGAAGGAGTGCTAAGCTGTCGCAGATGTGGTCTTTTGAATGATATATTAAACTGAGGCCCAATATGCCCTCTTGGGTGAACGTGAAAGATCCCATGTCACCACTTCGAAGGGCAGTGGCGTTTTTCCCCAGTGTCTTGGCCAGTATTTATCCTCATCCAATGTCACCAAAAAACAAATTGTCTGATCATTATCATATTGCTGATGGTGGGATCTTGCTGTGCACAGATTGGCTGCTGCATTTTGTACTTTATAATAGTCACTATACTTTGAAAAAACTTAATTGGCTGTAAAGCACTTTGAGACAACTTGGGCTTATGAAAGGTGCTATAGAAATGCAATTTTGTTCTTGATGCTAGTGAAGGTATCTCAACATAGCTGATGTTCTGAAAGCTGGCATAGTCTCCAACAGCAGTAACAGCTTATATTTATATAGCATCTTTAACCTAATTGGGCAGGATCTTTAGGTCGGCCCGACGTGTAAAATGACATGGGATGTTGTAGGATAGAACTCCTGACGTTACCCCACATCATTTCAATTTTCAGGCCACCTTGGCTGCAGCCGAATCAGCTGTGTGCCCGCCAACCTGTTAGTGGCCAAAGTCTATTGACAAAGTCATTAACCTCATTAATGGACTTGCCTGTCCAACCTTAGGGTTGGCGGGCAGGCCAGGAGCCCTGGCGGGCTACAGACAAAGCATGAAACCTCAACCACGGGTGGGATGAGGTTTCATGAGGGTTTTCTAAAATTTAATAAATGTTTGATTTAAAGTAATGGACATGCCCCAACTTACGTGGCAGTGTCACATGAGCAGACGTGTTAGAGAAATTTTGTTTTTGTACCTTTACCATTTTTAAATTTGGCGCCGATCTCCCTGAGGCAGCACTTAGCCTCAGGGAGATGAGTGCCCTCTTTCATGCACCTGTGCGAAAGAGTGCACTCTTGGCTGAGGGAACCCCCCCCTCCACCCACACAGGGAGCGCATAGCGTTTCCTGGCGGACGTCACGCTGGGTGGGCCTTAATTGGCCCACCTACTTATAATGGCGGCGCGCTCCCGCTCAGGGGCGCTGATCGGAGACACGCCTTCCCCCGCCCACTCCTGAACATCCCCCCCCTGGTTCCAGAGATAGTGAGGGATAAGGCCATGGAGGGATTTGAAAACAAGGATGGGATTTAAGGTCAAGGTGTTGCTTGACTGGGAACCAGTGTAAGTCAGTGAGCACAAGCTCACTTCACACGTGGCTTTATTTTGTTCTCCAACAAGTTACAATATTCATCAATTCCATAGCTGGATGGGATGCAGAGAAAGAACGAGAAAAACATTCTAAAGCAGAGGAGTGGAACAATGTAGATGGAGGAAGAGTCAGATACTGTCCATGCCTGCTGCCATCATTCATCTACCAGGATCAGTTTATCCTTTTGAACCATTAAAATTTTTACCATGAGTCAATGTCGCAACCAATGGTTTGAGACTGTTCATCTCAGACTGAGGATTTGTCCTGTATTAGCAGTTCGGAGATTAGAAAGAAAGACTGACTAAATTGCATTTCTATAGTACAATTCACAACCTCAGGACATCCCAAAGTGCTTCACAGCCAATGAAGTACTTTTGGAGTGTAATCACTGTTGTAATGTGTTTGCTCATGGGAGTGTTCTCTGCTCTGAAAACAGCACGGAAAGTCTCCCCATTTCCAATTTTTGTTATTTTCCTCTTTAATTAAAGTTTCCTCCCTCACTATTTGCAGCCTCACCCAACAGGAACCTCAGCCTCTTCCACAGCTGACTGTGTTGGAACAGATCTGAGCTGCATCACACACATTGTAACGAATACCATTACCCGATCCCTGGTTTTCACGCAAGCCCTAAATCCATTCTGTACCTCGCTAAGCCTCCGAGCAGCTGATTCCAGTTGCCTCTCTGTCCTGTCCACTTGTGAGTCACTGAGACCAGATGAGTTTTCAAATTTCTGGAACCTCTCTGTAATCTGTGCTAGCGAACTCTCCAGGGATCCCATCCTCTCATCATTTTGCTTGTACATTTTGCCCAGTGTGAGCAGCATTTGAGATATGTCCTGATGGAGATTCTTACAGATACAGCAACTGTCCTCTGGTCTTTGTGCTCTCTGTCCTGACTTTATCCCATCTACCTCCTTCTCCAGACTTGCCGTGTCCTGGGACAGCTGCTCCAGTTGCTTCAGGAGCCTCTCCTGTCCCAGTAGCAGTCGATCCACCTTCTTGTTCACACTGTCCAGTTTAACGTTGACCATGTTCAAATCGTTGCTGAGTGAATTGTTGACATAGGCCGCACTCAGCTCCCTTACTGTCGCCATGGTGCCTTGGAGACTACGGGTTTCCCCGTGTCGCTTACTGGCTTCCCTCAATGATAATGCTTGAATGCACTTAGCAGTGACCAAACCAGAGGATGCAGAAAATAGCCAGGCCACATTCCAGCTGTATCACGCACGCAGTTCCAAATATAGTGTGATAGCCTTTCCCATCCTGCCCTATTTGTTTCCATTCTGTGCAGGTTACATTCCTCCCTGTGCTGAGGAATTCCTGACTGATATTTAGCTGCCAGTTACTCAGAATTGTGTGTGTCGATCACATAAACAAAGTGGTTCTTGCTGCGGCTCCTGTTCTCTATAAACTCTCGTCAAAGGCACAGTCCTCAGCCTAAGGATGCACAAAGGCCTCTGAGCAGCCACAATCAGAGACCCTAGCATGACAAGTTGGCATGATCATGGACAGGCTCATATTAAAGAATGAGCAGATCTGCCAGGAACACAGAGGTGATTCCAGAACAGAATGTAACATTTGTATTATTTATGGTCTAGTAACAGCTGAAGGGAGAGCATGAATGCTCAAGATCTATTATCGAAAAGTAGCTTACAAAACAATATCCCTCAGTAAATTGATACCAGGAACCGGTGTGTGCTTGAGAGGAGATTAATACCAAAACACTTCACTGAGCCACCCACTCAGGACATCCCAAAGCTCTTTAAGACCAAAGAAATACTTTGCAAATTGTAATTACTTTTATTGTGTAGAAAACACTGCAGCCAATATGCACACAGCAAGCTCCCACAACCACCAATGAAAGAATGACTAGATAATCTGTTCTTGTGATGTTAATTGAGAGATAAATATTGTCCAAGAGACTGGGGAGAAATCTCCTGTTCTTCTTCAGAATAGTGTCATGGAATCTTCTACATTAATCCAAGAGGGAAGATGGGAACTCATACGAAATGCCCAAACTGACAGATGGCACCTCTGACAGTATAGCACTCTAACAGTGAGTTTCAATAAGTGGAGCCAACATTCCAGAAAACAGCAAGGGAGCCAAAACAGTAATGCAGCTGGTGAGCAATGGCCCCATGTGACGCTCACCACAGTTTCAGTATAACTACAATCCCAGTTTGGTAACAGGTGATGGCCAAAGCTTCCTTTCACTCATTGAACCCTTGTTGGTTCATTCTCTCTGTCCTTCTTTCTCGCACTGTATCGCTATCTAACTTTCCCTGTGTCCTTCTCAGCCCCTTATTCTCTCTCACCCCCTCATTTTCTATCTTTATCAAACTTTTACTCTCTTCCTCTTTCCTTCACTGTCTTTGCCTTACTTCATCAGTCTCTATCACTCCAATACTCACTCACAAAAACTTTCTGCCTCACTCTTTCTCTCTTACATTCGCTTTCACTGTCAATCTCTCCAACGGTCTTTCGCAAACGCTTTCTCACTTTCTAACTGGCACTCTATGGGGAGAATTTTCTCCCTTTTGAGGGGTTGGGCGTGGGTTGGTGCGCAGCCAATAGTCACCCGGGATCGGTTGGCTGCCGCCATTTTACATGGGTGGGCTAATTAAGGCCCACCCAACGTGACCCGCACCTGGAAGCACTGAGCGCTCCCTGTACAGGCAGGGGGAGGAGGCTGAGTCGGGGCCTGCGCTCTTTTGCACAGGCATGTGAAAGAGCGCAGAAATCTCCCTGAGGCACGGAGCTGCCTCAGAGAGATTAGTTTGATTCTTAAAAATTTAAATAAATAAAAAATTATTTAAGGTATGTGTCACATGAGCTGGGAGATGTCTATAACTTTTATTTCAAAATTTTATTATAGTTTAAAAACCTTCATGAAACCTCATTCTGCCTGTGGATAAGGTTTCATAATAAATGTGAAGGCCGCCTGGGCTCTTTGCCTGCCCCCCCAAACTTAAGGTTGGGCAGGCAGCTCCATTAATTATTTTAATTGGTTGATAAATGGCCTTAATAGGCCCTTAACAGTTCGGCAGGCGTACAGCTGACTCCAGTGTGCGCCCGCCATACTGAAGATCTGAATGATGCACGGTAGAGTCAGGACGCATGTCCAATGTCACCCCGTGTCATTTTATGCCTCAGCGAGTGGGGCCCACCCCCCCAAAGATTCTGCCCTATCACTATCTCTCTCTTACACACTCCGACATTCCATCACTCTTGGTCTCCCATTCGCTCTCACTCTCTCTGTCTCTTTTGTAAGGAATCCATTTTTGGAAAATTTTGGACATTCTTCCTCCTGAGTTATTCATAAAAGTTTGCAATATGAATATGGGCTGTGAATAAATTAGTTTTCAAGAAATCATGGTTCAACAGAGGCGTCCAGTGGGAATACCTGAAGAGGCAAGAGATACTTTGCATATCTAAATGGATTTGTTAAAGAAAGGTCTTGCCTCACAAGTTTGATTGAATTCTTTGAGGAAGCGACAAGAAGGGTTGATGAAGGTAGTGCAGTGGATGTTGTGTACATGGATTTTAGCAACGCATTTGACAAGGTCCCAAATGGCAGGTTGGTCAGGAAAGTAAAAGCCCATGGGATTCAGGGTAATGTGGCAAACTGTTAAAAGGTTGGCTTTGTGACAGGAAACAAAGGATAATGGTCGATGGATGCCCTTGTGAATGGAAAGTTGTCTCAAGTGGTGTTCCACAGGGCTCGGTGTTGGGAACCTTGCTGTTTGTGTTATATATTAACGATTTGGACGTGAACGTGGGGGGCACGATTGGGAAATTTGCAGATGACACAGATTGGCGGAGTAGTGGATAGTGTAGAGGATAGCCATAATCTCCAAAACGATATAGATGGGTTGGTGGATTGGGCGGTAAAGTGGCAGATAGATTTTAAGATAGAGAAGTGTGAGGTCATACATTTAGGGAGGTCAATCAGTTACAGGGATTACACAATAAATGGGAATATACTGAGAGGGGTAAATGAAGTGAGAGATCTTGCTGTACAAGTACACAGGTCCCTGAAGGCAGCAGTTCATGTAGACAAGCTTGTAAAGAAGGCATATGGAATGCTCTCCTTCACTGGCGGAGGTACAGAATATAAAAGTAAGGATATAATGTTGGAATTGTATAAAACACTGGTGAGGCCACAACTGGAGTATTGTGTGCAGTTCTGGTCACCACATTACAGGAAGGATGTAATAGCTCTGGAGAGAGTGCACAGGAGGTTTACAAGAAATTTCCAGGGTTAGAAAAGAGTAGCTATGAGGAGAGATTGGATAGGTTGGGGGTTATTTTCCTTAGGACAAAGAAGGCTGAGAGGTGATTTGATTGAAGTGTACAAAGTTATGAGGGGAATAGATAGAATGGACAGGGTAAAATTGTTTCCCTTGATGGAGAATTCTAGAACCAGGGAACATAGATTCAAGATAAGTGGCAGAAGGTGTAGGGGGGACATGAGGAAGAACTTTTTTAAGCAGAGGGTAGTGGGTGTCTGGAATTCGCTGCCCAAGTCGGTGGTAGAGGCAGAAATTTTAAACTCTTTTAAAAAGTAATTGGATCTGCACCTAAAGTCCTGTAAGCTGCAGGGCTATGGGCCGGGTGCAGGAAGGTGGGATTAGAAAGGGCGCCTGGGTGTCCCCGGGCTGGCATGGACAAAATGGGCCGAATGGCCTCCTTCTGTGCTGTAACTTTTCTATGGTTCTAACAAAGGCCTGCTGTTGATAGGCTAAAGACTCTTGCTGATTGGTTAAAAACACTTGGCTCAAGAGAAGCATTCTTTGCACATCATTGTCTCCAAAACTCAGGCAGAGTGTGTGTGTGTGTGTGTGTTTGTGTGCCTTAGAAGCAGGCTGCAAGGAAAAGATTCTCTCTTTCCCTTTCCCACTGTCCCACCTTTGTGTTAAACTTCCCTCAGAAATGTCTCATCAGGATAACTCATGTAAACTTTGTGAACTCAAAAAAAATTCAGATAAGTGAGAGTCATCAAGGACAGGTTCACCAAAAAACATGTCTGCAAAAGCTTCCAGAAATCTATCAGGTCAACAGCTTCGAGATCTTTTCCAATTTTATCCTTTTAAAAGAAACATTCCATGCTCCAGCCTCTGCTGGGGACTGTGTTTGATTTGTCCTGTTTGTGTTTGTGTGTGAGTATATGGGGATTAGAATATGTTTGTTAAAAGGGGAAAATTGTTACACTTCTAAACTACAACTTGAATTTCAACCAGTTTGTTAACTTGTTTTTTAAAAAGTAGTTGTTTTATAAAAAAAACAATAATTTTTGTGTGTTTACTGAAAGAAGCCTGGTTAGTCTTTTTATTTTGGGAATAACAATATCACAGGTAAACAATTGGCCACTGACAGTTAATTGACAGTTAAACTATTGTTACGACCTGTGGAGAAGAATGTTCAGCACCATTCGCAACTCCTCAGATACTGAAGCAGTCCATGCTCAGATGCAGCAAGACCTGGACAATATCCAGGCTTGGGCTGACGAGTGGCAAGTTATATTCGCGCCACAGAAGTGTCAGACAATGACCATCTCCAGCAAGAGAGAATCCAATCATTGCCCTTTGATATTCAATGGCATTACCATTACTGAATCCCCCACTATCAACACCCTCAGGGTTACTATTGACCAGTAACTGAACTGGACAAGTCATATAAATACTGTGATTACAAGACCAGATCAGAGGCTAGGACTCCTGCAGTAAGTAACTCACCTCCTTACTCCCCAAAGTCTGTCCACCATCTACAAGGCACAACTCAGGAGTGTGATGGAATACTCCCCACTTGCCTGGATGAATGCAGCTCCCACAACACTCAGGAAGTTTGACACTGTCCAGGACAAAGTAGCCTGCTTGATTGACACCACATCCACAAATGTTCACTCCCTTCATCACAGATGCACAGTGGCAGCAGTCTACAAGATGCACTGCAGCAACTCACCAAGACTCCTTAGACAGCACCTTCCAAACCCACAACCACTATCATCTAGAAGAACAAGGGCAGCAGATAGATGGGAACACCACCACCTGGAAGTTCCCCTCCAAGTCACTCACCATCTTGAATTGGAAATATATCACCGTTCCTTCACTGTCGTTGGGTCAAAATCCTGGAACTCCCTTCCTAACAGCACTGTGGGTGTACCTACACCACATGGACCGCAGCGGTTCAAAAAGGCAGCTCACCACCACCTTCTCAAGGGGCAACTAGGGATGGGAAATAAATGCTGGTCCAGCCAGCGAAGCCCACATCCCATGAAAAAAGTAAGGCTAGAATTTACTGTGCATTCTCCCATCACGGTCCGTAACATAAGATTGGGGTCTCTCATGTGGGATTTGAAGCTTGGATACAGAATAATAATAATTGTTAAAGGATAAAAAGACAGATAACAGGTTTCTGATTCATTGGTAACCAAGATGACTTTGGAAGTTACTATGTCTTTTTGAAAGATGGAAGATTTATCCCTGACTAGTTTACAAAAAGTAACAAGGCTAAGCTGATGGAAGTGTCAGATAAGCTGAAGTTAGAATTAACCGAAGAGGTGAGGAAAGCAGACATAAATTGAGGTGATAGTGCAGCATTTGAAATTGGAAGGGATATGAGAGAGATCACATTCTCCAGGAGGTGCGTCAATTGTGTTAATTCGGATTCAGTTGCAAATGAAGCAGCTTGAACATGAAAAGGAAATGGAGAAACTTAAACTCCAACAGGAAAGAGCAGAAAGAGAAAGAACATTTAAGCAGCCAGAACTGGAATTTCGAGCAAGAGAGAAGGAACAAGAAAGGGAATACCAGCTTAAAATTCTGGAATTTTAAACAGACGAACCAAATGTTGGAAGATGTTTTGGGGCTGGAAGAACTTATCCCAACCCAGAGTCCAGCGGGGAGTTGTTTAAATTTGCACATGCCCTTCCACAGTTTGAGGAAGGTGATGTAGAGACATTCTCTATTTTGTTTGAAAAGGTAGCAAAGCAAATGAAGTGGCCAAAAGGAAACTGGACGTTGTTGCTGCAAAGCATGTTAGTGGGCAGAGCTCGTGAGCTTTATGCATCACTTTCAGAAGAGGTGTCTGTAGATTATGATGCAGTAAAAAATCTATTCTTAGTGCATTTGAGTTGGTCCTTGAGGTATACAGGCAAAAATTTCAAAACATAATGAAACAGCCTAGGCAGACCTACATAGAATTTGAGAGGGTACAGCAAAGTAACTTTAATGGATATGGTCACTAAAGGGAGAGGCCACATATGAGATCCTTAGGGAAATAATTCCCCTGGAGAAATTTAAAAGTTCACTCCCTCCAGTAGTAAGAGCTCATAGAGAGAACCAGAAGGTTTCAACAGCTTGACAGGTAGCAGAGATGCTGATGATGACAAGCATATCCATAAATCCAAACCCTTTCTACATCAGCCCCACAAACGCAAGAAGGATAGTGAATGGGAGGGTGGAAGGAAGGCAAGGAGCCAGGGAAGAGAAGGGACAACTGGGAATGAGCTGTCATCTCCTCCTCAGACCAGAAAGGAAATCTCTGAGGTTGGGAGTGACATCCGAAGGACTAAGTCTTTCCATTGTGACTAGGTGGGACACATTCAGGAAAATTGCTGGAGGTTGCATGGGAAATCATAGGACTTATTGAGGTCCTTAAGGACGATTCTGGAAAAAAAGCCCCAACTGAAAATACAACTCATCAAGTTGTAATGTTATCTCCAGCTGTGAACCTGGAGTGTGACCTATATACCTGTACCTTTGTATCAGGTGAACCTGGAGTGTGACCTAATGTCTGGAATGATAACAGCAGGAGTTCTTCATTGTTCGCCTATCGATGGACTTGACTTCGTCCTCAGAAATGATTTGGCCAGAGCGAAAGCAATAGCTTTTCCTGTAGTTATGGAAAGACCAAGTGAGGTCAAGGAGACAGAGCAGTTGCAGGAAAAGGTTCCTGGAATTTTCTTTCTTGCGTAGTGACCGGAGCAATGGCTAAACAAGTTCCATCGTTAGAGGTAAAACTAGCACCACAAACCTAACTGAAACTTTCTTTGAGGATTTGGACAATCTGAAGGAAATGTTCAGCAAGTCATGTCTGATTGAGGCTCAGAAAGCTGATCCAGGGTTAAGTAAAGTGACACAAACAGCTCAAACCAAAGCTGGAGCAGAAGGGGTTCCGGAATGCTACTATATTAAAAATGGGGTTCTGATGAGGAATTGGAGACCTCCTCGCAGACCTGTGGAAGAAGAGTGGGTGGTTGTTCATCGGATAGTTGTACAACCCAAATATCATCAGGAAATATTAAGGATAGCTCATGAGATTCCAATGGCAGGACATGTAAGGAACCAAAAGACTTAAGCACATATAAGTTGGCATTGTTACTGGTCAGGTCTCCACAAGGACATGGTGCAGTTTTGTAAAACATGCCATACATGCCAGATGGTGGGAAAACCACAACCTCCAATCAAACCAGCACTTTTAATTCACATGCCAGTTTTTGTAGAACCATTCAGTAAGGTGTTTTTAGTCTGTGTGGGACCATTACCGAACATGAAAGTGGGACACCAGTATACCCTTACTATTATGGATATGACAACTCCAGAGGCCATCCCTTTGAGAATGATTACAGTTAAGGTTGTCGTAGAGAAGGTAACCCAATATTTTTAACTAGATATGGATTACCATTGGAGATCCATCAGATCAAGGTTCCAATTTTATGTCTAAAACTTTTCAAAACATAATGAGTAGTTTGGGTATAAAACAGCTAAAGTCCACAGCATATCATCCACAGACACAGGGAGCTTTAGAGAGGTACCATCAAACTCTCAAAACAATGTTTGAAGCATATTGGCATGAATATCCCCACGACTGGGACAAAAGGCTGGATTTTCTTTAATTTGCCACCAAGATTCACCGAATGAATCTATCGGCTTTAGTCCTTTTGAATTAATCCATGGACCTGAGCTAAGAGGTCCTCTGAAATTAATCAAAGAAAAGTTTTTAGGACAGAGGACGAATCCTGTATACTCAATTATGTGTCCATATTCCAGGAACAGCTGACAGGAGCCTGCAAAGTATCTTAAGAACATCATAAAGTTTCTCAAACAAAGATAAAGGAATAGACAGAGAAGCAAGCTGTGACCTGAATGTTTCAACCAGGGGATGAAGTGTTAGTGTTATTGCCTTTACAGGAGGATCCCATGAAAGCATGGCCCAGTGGTCCATACAAGGTCTTTGATGAAGCAGCTGAAGATGGTTGGCCAAGGACACTACCCTAAGGAACTGAGAACTACCCTGTGCAGTGATGTCCTGGAGCTGAGATGATTGACCACCAATAACCACAACCATCTTCTTTTGTGCTGGGTATGATTCCAACCAACGGAAAGTGTTGCCCCTGATTCCCATTGACTTCCACTTATCAGCCCAAGCCTGAATGTTGTCCAGCTCTTGCTGCATGTAGACACGGACTGCTTAAATATCCGAAGAGTTTTCCCCCTGATTCCCATTGATTCCAGTTTTGCTAGGGCTCCTTGATGCCACACTCAGTCAAATGCAGCCTTGATGTCAAGCTCTCCCCTCACCTCTTGAGTTCAGCTCTTTTGTTTATATTTGGACCAAGGCTGTAATGAAGTCAAGGGCCAGCGGCACTGGCGGAACCCAAATTTCTCCTCATCTCAGTCCGAAATGGCTGACCCCTTATTCTGCAATTGTGATTCCATAGATTCGAGATTCCGCAGTGAGGGGAAACGTTTTCTCAGCATCTGCCCTGTCAAGCCCCTTCTGAATTTTCTATGTTTCAACGAGATCATCTTAGTCTTCTAAACTCTAGGGAATATAGGCCTAGTCTACTTAATCAATCCTCATAGGACTCTCTCATCCCAGGAACCAGTCCATTGAACTCTCTCTTCAGCAAATATGTCCTTTGTTGTGAAAATCTATTTTATAATTCATGTTTTAGAATATAACTATTAGTTTTAGGGATTAAAGTTCTAACTGTTGATAAATGAGGGCCTCTGGTTGAGAATCTGATAAACACAACTCTGTTATAAGTGCAACTCAAACAAGCCTGGATGTATTACACTTTAAAGATAGCCTGTGTTTCTACAATACTGATAGAGTTGACAGTGTGAATACTTGAACAATGGGTGACCCATCGTAAGGTTTGTGATAGGGCCAAAGGCTCTTCACTTACTTCAATAAAAGTTTCAATTATATAAGTAATTTCCAGATGAAAGGAAGCTAAAAGCAAATTGTGAACATGGACTGACAAAGTCTGGAGAAAGGGTTGTAAAGTAATATGAATTATTCATATGAATTACTCAGTTGTGTTGAAAGTAAAATTATTCATTTATATTTCTGTTTGAGACCATCCAGGTATACCATGTTGTCATAGAGATAGGCAGTGGAGGTAGAAGGTTCTTTGTTTAATTTATCTATGTGTGTTTGATGATTGAAACAAGCAGTTAAGCTTGGGGACAGTTGCAGATTTGCTTTAGTGTAGACTACATCTTATTGCATTGAGGGAGCCAACAGGAAATAATAGTCAGTTAAACCTGCACTTCAAGCAGAGGAAATAATAACTTCTTCGCTCATTGCATGGAATGTTGTGGGGATCAATCTCACTTTGGAATTTTTGAGGAAAACGCAGCTGAAAGATTTGCTCCAGCTTGCAGCTAATGGAAAAAAATCTACATTGATCCTCACAGAACCTTGTGCAGAAAGCAGTCAGCAGAATTAGCTTGGAAGCTGTGAGATGGCTGTGAGGGTATCTGCTGACAATCAGCCCAAGTAGCTGAGGCATCCACAGTTGTATTAAATAAAACTTGGAGGGTCGCTTAGTCAAAATGTTAATGGAATGGTCCCCACAAAACCTTACCTCAAAGAATAGCAGGAACACTGAAGAGAATTTAAGTGTTAAAGGTTTGATTTGTGCCCAAAAGGAATGTATTTTTATCATAAATTTTGTATTAATTCTTTTAATACTTTCCATCACTTGTTTTTTTTAATGTAGTTTCCTGATCTAAATTAGCCAACTCGCCCCACATTCCTAAATACTTTACTTTGTTTAGATGTAAGACCTTAGGCTCAGTCATAAATAAATATTTTAAACTCCATGAAAAGTTCTATCATATTATGGTCACTCTTACCTAGACAATCCTTTAGTACAAGATTATTCATTAACTCTTTCTCATTGCACCATACTAGGTCAAAAGTAACCTGTTCCCCAGTTAGTTCCTCAACAGATTGTTCTGGAAAACTATCTTGTCTACATTCCATGAATTCCTCCTCCACACTGTTGCTGCAAATTTGGTCTGCTCATTTCATATGAGGATTGAAGTCCCCCATGATTACTATATTACCCTTGTTACATGTACCTCTAATTTAGTAGTACAGAATTTGGGTATTGCTTAAAAAAGGGACATTTTTTGGCAAAGCTTTCTGTCTTGCACTCATCAGGGCAATTCACAAGAATACCAAATGTAAAGAGAACAACAGTGTATATGGTATGAGAAGAGTGTGCTGATAGGCTGGCAAGTGGTTCTGATTTGTTGAGACATTGCCATGAATAATACATCAATTGCTGGTGACTGACAGTTAAATGCCAAGCATTGTTTGAAATTTAAACCAGGCAGCTTGACTCTGATTGGTCAAGGCATTGCCCTGAGCAATGAACCAGTGAATGGCTGTCACTTATTTTGTTTAACTGAAACAGATGCAATGTGTGTCTATGTTCATACTGTCTGCAAAGAACAGGGCCCTGTGTATTAATATATGTAGCTTCCAGTACAGGCAAATACACCACACTGTGAGCCTGACTGACAATCTTAAATTGGTTGTCAGCATAATTCTTTGCGCACTGAGGATTATTTAGCAAATGTTGTCCAATCGCAGAATCACATCTAATGTTAGACACTGTATTTTGAGTTTTGCAAGCACGGACTAGCTGGGTTTGGTCTGTACCTTGCCCGTTGCGAACAGTGGCTGGGACATGCTGTTTGACACAATCTTCCAGTCTTTGGGATGTACGGCCTACATATCTAGCCTCACACTGGCACTGATATTCATATACCACATTATTTATTTGTGTGGTAGGCAGAACATCTTGGCTTTACGGCAGCATCCTGTGAGTGGTGAATGCCACTCATGTTGCTACTGCATGGTAGCAGCAGGAAACAGTTAGCTTCACCTGTTATTCAAATGTATGAGATATCTTGCCCTTTTAGCATAATCCGAGGTAGACTGGGCACTTTTCAAGGCCGAAAGTGACGGCCTTAGGCCCGTTCATGAGTTTGTGTGATAAACAACACAAAATTATCTGATCAGAGGAGCCAATGTCCCGCAGGATATCTTTGATTTGCCCTATTTCATCATCAAGCTTGCATGGTGAGCAAATATCTTAGGCCCTGTTTACGATGTTGCTGATGAGGCCAGTTTTACAGCGTTTGGAACTGTGAGAGCCCCAACACTTATATTGACCAGTCCACTTGTCAACCAATCAGCACACTCTTCTCATGCAGTATAAATTGTTGTTCCCTTTACATTTGGTATTCTTACAAATTGTCCTGTTGACTGCAAGATGAAAAGCTTTGACAAAAAAAAAGTTTCTTTATTCAGCAATACATCTAATTTCCTGATCCAGGATTAGCCTTGCTTGGACATTGAGAATGCTACGTGAAGAGAGAATGGGAATGAGTGAGAGTGTGGAGCACCGAGTGATCAGGGCTTTATTAAATAAGTGCTGAAGTTGGGCGTTTGGTGCAAGCTGGAATTCTCTAGTAAGAATTTCTCAAGTAGAAATGTAGTTTAATATTTAAATCTTTGATACTGGAAACGAAACTTCAAGTTAGTTAAGATGTCTAGTGCCCTACACTACAACGACTGTCCAGAGGTCTATAAACAGCTCCTAATAATGCTTTCTGCTCCTTGCTATTTCCCACCTCCACCCAAACTAATTCTATGCTTTGATTTTCTGTGCAAGGTCCCTTCCTATGACAGTCTTTATCCCATTCTTTATTATCAGGTTTACCTCCTCCGCCTCATCCATTTTTTTTTTATCTCTTCTAAAAGTTAAATATTCTGGAACATTAGTGACCAGACTTGATCACTTTTCAATCCTGTCTCTGTAATAACTGTTGTAGCAAACTTATTGACCCAGAGCCTCTGATCTCCAGTGGGTTGTACCCTGGAAATACCCCAGAAAATGCTTTGGAATCCCCCCCCCATGAAAGTACTCATGCAAGGAAATTTAAACTTCCGATAGGCGATTATCCAGCACCGGGATCCATCCAATACTCCAATTTAAACTGGACAGTTCAGATGGCTCAGCCTCTCTAAGCAGAATATTTATCCAGGAAAAATTAGAATGATTAAAACCTGAGTAACTATGGCACAACCACCTCCCCCCTCCCGGCCACCCTGCCACTCACCCCATTCACCCACCCCACCAAGCCCCCTCTGGATCTTCTGCTGCCCCCAACCCCGGAGGTTCTGGGCCATTCATTTCTCTTTGTGATATTAATTCATCGAATTATTGTGGATGCTTCACATTCTTTAGTTTGGACTTTTTCTAATTTTCCCTGCTGTTATCTTTGTCACTAATTCCCTATTATCTTTGTTACTCTCACTGTCCCTTCCTGACCCTCTCTGCCTATTTTTACCCAAAATGCTGCTCTGCTGTAGAGCCTTGACATTTTGCTCACTGCTTTTGAATTAACCCTTTCCTGAACCCCCCACCACCCCACACTTTATTAGTTTAAAGCCCTGCCCACATTCCTCGTTGTTCGATTCACCAGGACACTGATACTGGCTGGTTTTAATTGGAACCTCTCCCTCTTTCCCCAGCACTGGTACCAATGGCCCATGAACTGAAACCCCTGCCTTGCTCAGTGCTCTTTCAGTCACACATTTTGCCCTCTGATCTGTTTATCCTGATGCCACTTGGTGAATGGCTCAGGTAACCATTTAGAGTTGGTTACCTTTGATGTCCTCCATTTTAATTTGAACCCTAATTCTTCAATATGTTCTTAGCAGAACACCATTCCTGGTTTTACCTATGTTATTGGTTCCCATGTGGACCACACCAACTAGATCCTCCCTCTCCCACTCCAAGTTGCTCTCCAGCCACGAGGAGATTTCCTTAACCCTGGCACCAGGCAGGCAACACAACCTTTGGAGCTCCCAGCCACAGCTGCAGAGAACAGGATCTATCCCCCTGACTATACAGTCTCCTATCACTACCACATTCCTCTTCGTTCCCCCCACATGAATGGCATCCTTCACCACGATGCCATGGCCAGTCCGCTCATCCACATTGCATTCCTTCTCCTCATCCACACAGGTAACAAGCACCTCATACCTGTTAGACAAAGTCAGGGGCTGAGCTCCTCCATCACGATATGCTGATTCCCCATACCTACCTGATTTGCAGTCACACCCACCTGTCCCTGACCATTGACCAACTCTAAAGTTCTGCCTAACCTAAGGAGTGTGACTGCCTCCTGGAAAAATGTGTCCAGTAACTCTACCCTTCCCTGATGCCCCACAATGCTCCAGCTCAGTAACTCTGAGACACTTACTGAAGAAATGGTTGTCAGAGATCACAATGATCTCCACAACCTCCCAGATATTGTAGTTACAGCAGACGATCACACTTTGACAGGTCTATCAACTGTATTTATTTATTTGAACAAATTAGTTTGATTTTGATAATTAAATGGGTTTATTTAATTTAAGTGAAAAACTTGATAAAATAATAGCAAATAGCAAATTTCAATTTCCTAGCTTAGAGACAAGAGAAAAACACTCACCAGCTACTGAAGATAAAAACAAGCAAAAAAACAGGCACCTCCTCCACCCTCTGCACCCAAATCCCACTTTCAGCATGATGTTAACGAAGCACTCTTTCACCACCATCCCATGCTCCACACTCCATGTGGTAGCAAATACTTTTTATTTATATAGAGCTTATGACTCACACCTAAATTATAATCTGCCCACTCAGCTTCCTCCTACAGTCATTAACATTGATTCAGGTAGCACCTTCCAGCTGGTTGACAGATGACTACTGCCACCAGACAATTTCGGTTAACTAGATAACTTAACTAACTTGCGGTTTCTTTTCCAGTTTCAGAGAATTAAATGTTAAACCACATTTCTACTTGAGAAATTCTTACTAGAGAATTCCAATTTGCACCAAACGCCCAACTTCAGCACTTATTTAACAAAGCCCTGATCACTTGGTTCTCCACACTCTCACTCATTCCCATTCTCTCTTTACATAGCATTCTCAATGTCCAAGCTAGGCTAATCCTGCTTTCTGCCCTAATAAGACTCTGGGGTGAGATGTGGAGCTAGTTCCAAGGACAGATTGAACCCACACTGTTGGTATTACCCTGCACCATCTATCCAACTAAGTTAAGAACAAAGAAAAAAGAAAAGTACAGCACAGGAACAGGCCCTTTGGCCCTCCAAGCCTGCACCGATCATATTGTCCGTCAACTAAAACATTTTGCACTTCTGGGGTCCATAATCCCTCTATTCCCATCCTATTCATGTATTTGTATTAACTAGCCCTTATCTCTCTATCATTTCCTATTTCTATCACTCTCAGTTACTGTCTCACTCTCTTATTTCCATCACTCTCCCTCAAGGTCACTCTTTTTAACTCAAGTGCCCTCACCCCCTCCTCCAGCCCTAAGAGGGCACTGGCAACCATGGGCTTGCATTGGATTGGTCCATGATTATACTTGGTAAGGTACTGCAGTGGTTTGTCATTGCTTTCTGCAGTCTGGCTGACCAGGAAACTCACTCGCTCTTACCATCTGCCATCAGGCGTATTGGAAGGATTTACAGGCTGATAACTAGCCTATTTGGCCAAGTTATGTCAAGTCCTGGGGTGGGACTTGAACCCACAGCTTCTGGCCCAGATGTAGGGATGCCACCCACTGCACCCCAAGACCCCTCACCCACTATCACTCTTTTATTCTTTCTCTCATACTCACTCTTTTATCACTCTCCCTTTCACTACATCAATCACATTCTCTCTTATGCGCAGACTCATTCTCTAACACTCTCCAGCTCACTTTCTCTTACAATTTCAAAGTCCCTTATTCTACGTCTCTCCCAAATCCTTTCACTCACTAATTGCTTCTTATTTTCACTCTCTGTTACTCTCACTTTCTTTCACTCCATCACTCTCACTCACCCACTTTCTTACACTCCCTCACACTTCCTACCTCACACATTCATTTATTCTCTCTCTCTCTCCCCCTCTCACACATTTGCTCCATCACTCTCACTGTCACACTTTTTCACTCATGCTCACTCTCAATCTCTCTCTCTTACTCTCTCACACTCTCTGTTCATTCACTCTCTCTCCCGTTCCCTCCATCAGTGTCACTCGCTCTTGTCCCTGTCTCTCCATCCTTCTCCCTCCCTAACTCTCATTTTGTCTCCGACTCCATTAATCACATCCTCTCACAACACCCCTCTCCCCCACTCTCTAACTTTCATTCTTTCTCTCTCTCTCTCTCTCAATCTCTCACTCCCTTCCTCACTGTCTCCGTCATGTCAATCTCTCTCTCTCTTCATCATTCTCACTCTTCCACTTTCTCTCTCACTCATTCATCCTCTCACACAGTGTCTCTTCAATCTCACTCTTTTCCCGTCAGTTTCTCCACCACACTGTCTCTAGACAAGTCTCATAATCTCTAACTCTCTCACTTTTTCTTTCTTCTCCCTCTTGCTCATTCTCTCTCTCAATCTCTCTTTCTTTTGATCTCTCACTGTCTTTCCATCGCTCTTGTTCTCTCTCTATCAATCACTCTCTCTCTTTGATAATCACAATCTCTCTATCTCTCTTATACTTGGCATCATTCACTCTATCAGTATCTCACTCACTCTTTAACTCTCACCAAAACACTCTCTCCAGCATACTCTCCCTCTATAACTGTCTCTCAATCATACTCTCTCTCCCACACACACCCTCCATCACAATCAACCTCCAACACACTCCCTTCATCACACTGTCCAATCATCACACACTCCCAACATTGAGCTCCCTCCATTGCTTTCTCTCTGTCACACACTCTGCAACACACTCTTTCCAATACAATCTCTCCATCACACTCTATCCAGCAAACTCTCCCTCCAACACACTCTCCCTCCAACACATTCCCTCAATCACACTCCCTCCATCACACTCTCCCTCCAAGACACTCTTCCTCCAACACATTCTCTCCATCACACTCCCTGCATCACAGTGTCCCTACAATACAATCTCTCCATCACACCCTATCTAGCACACTCTCCCTCCATCACACTCTCCCTTCAAGACACTCTCCCTCCAACACATTCTCTCCATCACACTCCCTCCATCACACACTCCCTCCAAGACACTCTCCCTCCAACATATTCTCTCCATCACATTCTCCCGCCATCAAACTCTGCCCCATCACACTCTCCCTCCATCACACTCTCCCTCCAACACACTGGCCCTCCATAACACACTTTCCATCACACTCTACCTCCATAACAATCCCTCCATCACATTCTCCCTCCATCACACTCTCTCCATCACACTCTTCCTCCATCACACTGCATCTCTTTCACAACCTCCTCCTTCACTCTCACACCAGCAGAATCTCCCTTTGTTACACTCCCTCCATCACACTTTCCCTCCATCACATTCTCCATCCAGGATATTTTCCCGCCATCAAACTCCCCCCATCAAAGTCTCCCTCCATCACACTCCCTCCATCACATTCTCCCCCATCACACTCCATCCATCACACTCTCCCTCCATCACACTGCCTCCATCACAGTCTCCCTCCATCACATTCAACCTCCATCACACTCCCTCCAACACATTCTCCCTCCATCACACTCCCTCCATCACACTCCCACCATCACATTCTCTACATCAAACTGCCTCCATCACACTCCCTCCATCACACTCCCTCCATCACACTCTCCCTCCAACACATTCTCCCTCCATCACACTCCCTCCATCAAACTCCCACCATCACATTCTCTACATCAAACTGCCTCCATCACACTCCCTCCATCATACACCCTCCATCACACTCTCCCTCCATAACATTCTCCCTCCATCACACTCTCTCCATCGCACTCTCCCTCCATCACACTCTCTCCATCACACTCTCTCCATCACACTGCATCTCCTTCATTACCTCCTCCTTCACTCTCACTCCAGCAGAATCTCCCTTTGTCACACTCCCTCCATCACACTCAACCTCCATCACATTCTCCCTCCATCACATTCTCCCCCCATAACACTCTCCCCCAATCACACTCTCCCTCCATCACATGCCCTCCATCACACTGCCTCCATCCCACCATTACATTCTCCCTCCATTACATTCTCCCTCCATCACACTCCCTCCATCAAACTCTCCCTCCATCACACTGCCTCCATCACACTCTCGCTCCATCACATTCACCCTCCATCACACACCCTCCATCAAACTCTGCCTCCATCACACTCCCTCCATCACACTCCCTCCATCACACTCTCCCTGAATAACTGTCCCTCCATCACATTCTCCCGCCATCACACTCCCACCATCCAGCTTTTACTTCTACACATTCCCTAAAACACAAACTCCCTCCATCACATTCCCTCCATCACACTCTCCCTCCATCACACTCCCTCCATCACCCTCTCTCCATCACACTCCCTCCATCACACTCTCCCTCCTTCACACTCTCCCACCATCAAACTCTTCCTCCATCACACTCCCTCCATCAAACTTTCCCTCCTTCAAACACTCCCTCCATCACACTCCCTCCATCACACTCTCCCTCCATCACACATTCCCTCCATCACATTCTACATCCATTACACTCCCTCCATCACATTCTCCCTCCATCACACTCTCCCTCCGTAACACACTCCCTCCATCACACTCTCCCTCCATCACACTCCCTCCATCACAATCTCCCTTCATAACACACTCCTTCCATCACACTCCCTCCATCACACTCTGCCTCCATTACACTCCCTCCATCATACTCCCTCCATCACACTCACTCCATCAAAATCTCCCTCAATCACACTCCCTCCATCACACTCTCCCTCCATCACACTCTCCCTCCATCACACTCCCTCCATCACACTCCCTGCATCACACTCCCTCCATCACACTCTCCCTCCATCACACTCCCTCCATCACACTCTGCCTCCATCACACTCTCCGCACTTTACACTCCCTCCATCACACTCCCTCCATCACACTCACACCATCACACTCTCCCTCCACCACACTCCCTCCATCACAGTCTCTCTGCATCACACTCTCCCTCCATCACACTCCCTCCATCACACTCTCCATTCATCACACACTCCCTCCATAACATTCTCCCTCCATCACACTCTCTCCATCGCACTATCCCTCCATCACACTCCCTCCATCACACTCTCTCCATCACACTGCATCTCTTCACTACCTCCTCCTTCACTCTCACTCCAGCAGAATCTCCCTTTGTCACACTCCCTCGATCACACTCAACCTCCATCACGTTCTCCCTCCATCACATTCTCCCTCCAACACACTCTCCCTCCATAACTCTCTCCCCAATCACATTCTCCCTCCATCACATTCTCTGTCCATCACACTCTCTCCATCACATTCCCTCCATCACATTCTCACTCCATCAAATTCTCCCACCCTCACACTCCCTCCATCACACTCTCCCTCCATCACACTGCCTCCATCACATTCTCCCTCCATCACACTCCCTCAATCCCGCTTTTCCTTCTACACATTTCCTCCATCTCAAACTCCCTCCATCACACTCTCCCCATCACAATCTCCCTCCATAAAACTCTCTCCATCACACTGCATATCCTTCACAACCTCCTCCTTCACTCTCACTCCAGCAGAATCTCCCTTTGTCAAACTTCTCCCTCCATTATATTCTCCCTCCATCACACTCCCTCCATCACACTATCCCTCCATCACACTGCCTCCTTCTCACTCTCCCTCCATCACATTAACCCTCCATCACACGCCCTCCATCACACTCTGCCTCCATCACACTCCCTCCATCACATTCTCTCCATCAAACTCCCTCCATCAGACTCCCTCCATCACAATCCTTCCATCACACTCTCCCTCCATCACTCTCCCTACATCACATTCTCAATCCATCACACTCCCTCCATCCCCCTTTTCCTTCTACACATTCCCTCCATCACAAACTCCCTCCATCACACTCCCTCCATCACACTCACCCCATCACAATCTCTCTCCATAACACTTTTTCCATCACACAGTATCTCCTTCACAACCTCCTCCTTCACGCTGACCCCAGCAGAATCTCCCTCTCTCACAATCCCTCCATCACACTCCGTCCATCACATTCTCTCCATCACACTCCAGCCATCACACTCTCCCTGCTTCAAACTCTCCCTCCATCACGCTCTCCCTCCATCACGCACTCCCTCCATCACACTCCCTCCATCAATCTCTCCCTCCATCACACATTCCATCCATCACATTCTACATCCATTACACTCCCTCCATCACATTCTCCCTCCATCACACTCTCCCTCCATAACGCACTCCCTCCATCACACTCTCCATCCATCACTCTCCCTCCATCACACTCTCCCTCCATCACACTCTCCCTCCATCAAACTCTCCCTCCATAACACTCCCTCCATCACACTCCCACCATCACACTCACTCCATCACACTCTCCCTCCATAACACTCCCTCCATCACACTCTCCCTCCATCACACACTCCCTCCATCACACTCCCTCCATCAGAAACTCCATTCATCACACTCTCCCTCCATAACAGTCTCCCTCCATCACACTCCATCCATCACACTCTCCCTCCATCACACTCCCTCCATCACACTCCCTCCATCACACTTTCCCTCCATCACACTCTTTCCATCACACTGCATCTCCTTCACAACCTTCTCTTTCACTCTCACTCCAGCAGAATCTCCCTCTCTCACAATCCCTCCATCACACTCCCTCCATTGCACTACCTCCATCACACGCTCCCTACTTCAGACTCTCCCTCCATCACACTCTCCCTTGATCACACATTCCCTCCATCACATTCTACGTCCATTACACTCCCTCCATCACATTCTCCCTCCATAACACACTCCCTCCATCACACTCCATCCATCACACACTCCCACCGTCACACATTCCCTCCATCACATTCTCCCTCCATCACTCTCCCTCCAGCACACTCTCCCTCCATCAAACTCTCCCTCCATCACACTCTCCCTCCATTACACTGCATCACACTCCCTCCATCACACTCACACCATCACACTCTCCCTCTATCACACTCCCTCCATCACACTCTCCTTCCATCACACTCTCCCTCCATCACACTCCCTCCATCACACTCTCCATTCATCACACTCTCCCTCCATAACATTCTCCCTCCATCACAATCTCTCCATCACACTCTCCCTCCATCACACTCTCTCCATCACACTCTCCCTCCATCACACTCCCTCCATCACACTCTCCCTCCATCACTCTCCCTCAATCTCAATCTCCCTCCATAACACACGACGTCCAACACAAACCATCCATCGCACTCTCCCTCCATCTCTCATTCCCTCCATCACATTTTCCCTCCATCACAATACCTCCATCACACTATCCCTCCATCACACTCTCCCTCCATCACACTCTCCCTCTATTACACTCCCTCCATCATGCTCCCTCCAATCACAATCACTCCATCACACTCTCCCTCCATCACACTCTCTCCATCAGACTCTCACTCCATCACACTCTCTCCATCACAATCTCCCTTCATCACAATCTCCCTCTATAACACACTCCCTCCATCACACTGCCTCCATCACACTGTCCCTCCATCACACTCTCCATTCAACACACTCTCCCTCCATAATATTCTACCTCCATTACACTCTCTCCATCGCCCACTCGCTCCATCACACTCACTCCATCACACTCACCCTCCATCACACTCCCTCCATCACACTCTCGCTCCATCAAACTCTCCCTCCATCACATTCCCTCCATCACACTCTCCATTTATCACACTCTCCCACCTTAACATTCTCCCTCCATCACACTCTCTTCATCACACACTCCCTGCATCACACTCTCCCTCCGTCACTCTCCCTCCATCACAATCTCCCTCCATAACACACTCCCTCCATCACACATCATCCATCACACTCTCCCTCCATCTCACATTCCCTCCATCACATTGTCCCTCCATCACAATCCCTCCATCACTCTCTCCCTCCATCACACTCTTCCTCCATCACACTCTCACTCCATTACACTGCCTCCATCACACTCCCTCCATCACCATCACTCCATCACACTCTCCCCATCACACTCCCTCCATCACACTCTCCCTGCATCACACTCCCTCCATCACAATCTCCATTCATCACACTCTCCCTTCGTAACATTCTCCCTCCATCACACTCTCTCCATCACACTCTCCCTCCATCACACTCCATCCATCACAATCGCCCTCTACAACACACTGCCTCCATCACATTGCTTCCATCACAAGCTCCCTCCATCACACTCTCCATTCATCACACTCTCCCTCCATCTCACATTCCCTCCATCACATTCTCCCTCCATCACACACCCTCCATCACTCTCTCCCTCCATCACACTCTCACTCCATTACACTGCCTCCATCACACTCCCTCCATCACCATCACTCCATCACACTTTCCCCATCACACTCCCTCCATCACACTCTTCCTGCATCACACTCCCTCCATCACAATCTCCATTCATCACACTCTCGCTTCGTAACATTCTCCCTCCATCAGACTCTCTCCATCACACTCTCCCTCCATCACACTCCCTCCATCACAATCTCCCTCTACAACACATTCCCTCCATCACATTGCCTCTATCACAAACTTCCTCCATCACATTCTCCATTCATCACACTCTCCCTCCATCACACTCCCTCCATCACAATCTCCCTCTACAACACATTCCCTCCATCACATTGCCTCTATCACAAACTTCCTCCATCACACTCTCCATTCATCACACTCTCCCTCCATAACATTCTCCCTCCATCACATTCTCTCCATCGCCCTCTCCCTCCATCACGCTCTATCCATCACCATCACACTCTCTCCATCACACTGCATCTCCATCACAACCTGCTCCTGCACTCTCACTCCAGCAGAATCTCCCTTTCTCACACTCCCTCCATCCCCCTCTCCCTCCATCACATTCCCTCCATCACACTCACTCCATCACACTGTCCCTCCATCATACACCCTCCATCACACTCTCCCTCCATCACATTCTACCTCCATCACACTCCCTCCAAACCGCTTTTCCTTCTACACATTCCCTCCATCACAAACTCCCTCCATCACACTCCCTCCATCACACTCACCCCATCACAATCTCCCTCCATAACACTCTTTCCATCACACTGCCTCACCTTGACAACCTCCTCCTTCACTCTGACTCCAGCAGAATCTCCCTCTCTCCCCATCTCTCCATCACACTCTCCCTCCATCACACTCCCTCCATCACACTCCCTCCATCACACTCCCTCCATCACACTCTCCCTCCATCACATTCTCCCTCCATCACACTCCCACCATCCCCCTTTTCCTTCTACACATTCCCTCAATCACAAACTCTCACCATCACACTCCCTCCAACACACTCCCTCCATCACACTCTCCCTCCATCACATTCTCCCTCCATCACACTCCCACCATCCCCCTTTTCCTTCTACATATTCCCTCAATCACAAACTCCCACCATCACACTCCCTCCATCACACTCTCCCCATCACAGTCTCCCTCCATCACACTCTCTCCATCACACTGCATCTCCTTCACAACCTCCACCTTCACTCACATTCCAGCAGAATCTCCCTCTCTCACAATCCCTCCATCACACTCCCTCCATCACACTCTCTACATCACACTCCCTCCATCATACTCTCCCTCCATCACACACTCTATCCATAACACTCTCCCTCCGTCACGCATTCCCCCCATCACATGATGGAGGGAGAGTGTGATGGAGGGAGAGTGTGCACCAGGGAGAGTGTGATGGAGGGAGTGTGATGGAGAGAGTGTGATGGAGGCAGTGTGATGGAGGGATTGTGAGAGAGGGTGATTCTGCTGGAGTCAGAGTGAAGGAGGAGGTTGCCAAGGTGAGGCAGTGTGATGGAAACAGTGTTATGGAGGGAGATTGTGATGGGGTGAGTGTGATGGAGGGAGTGTGATGAAGGGAGTTTGTGATGGAGGGAATGTGTAGAAGGAAAAGGGGGATGGAGGGAGTGTGATGGAGGGAGAATGTGATGGAGGGAGAGTGGGATGGAGAGAGTGTGTTATGGAGGTAGAATGTGATGGAGGGAGTGTAATGGACGTAGAATGTGATGGAGGCAATGTGTGATGGAGGGAGATTGTGATGGAGGGAGAGTGATGAAGGGAGAGTGTGATGGTGTGAGTGTGATGGAGGGAGAGTGTGATGGAGTGAGTGTGATGGAGGGAGAGTGTGATGGAGGGAGTGTGATGGAGGGAGAGTGTGATGGAGTGAGTGTGATGGAGGGTGTGTAATGGAGGGAGTGTAATGGAGGGAGAATGGGATGGAGGGAGAGTGTGATGGAGGGAGAGTGTGATGGAGGGAAAGTGATGGAGGGAGAATGTTATGGAGGGAATGTGTGATGGAGGGAGATTGTGATGGATGGAGTGTGATGGAGGGAGTGTGTTATGGGGGAGATTGTGATGGAGGGAGAGTGATGTAGGGAGAGTGTGAGGAAGGGAATGTGTTATGGAGGGAGAGTGTGATGGAGCGAGAATGTGATGGAGGGAGAGTGTGATGGAGAGGAGAGTGTGAAGGAGGGAGAGTGTGATGGAGGGAGTGTGATGTAGAGAGTGTGATGGAGGGAGTGTGATGGAGGGATTGTGAGAGAGGGAGATTCTGCTGGAATGTGAGTGAAGGAGGAGGTTGTGAAGGAGATGCAGTGTGATGGAGAGAGTGTGATGGAGGGAGACTGTGATGGGGAGAGTGTGATGGAGGGAGTGTGATGGAGGGAGTTTGTGATTGAGGGAATGTGTAGAAGGAAAAGGGGGATGGTGGGAGTGTGATGGAGGGAGAATGTGATGGAGGGAGAGTGTGATGGAGGGAGTGTGTTGGAGGGAGTGTGATGGAGGGTGTGAGATGGAGGGTGTGTGTTATGGAGGGAGAGTGCGATGGAGGGAGAATGTGATGGAGGGAGTTTAATGGATGTGGAATGTGATGGGGGGAATGCGTGACGGAGGGAGAGTGTTATGGATAGAGTGTGTGATGGAGGGAGAGTGTGATGGAGGGAGAGTGTGCACCAGGGAGAGTGTGATGGAGAGAGTGTGATGGAGAGAGTGTGATGGAGGGAGTGTGATGGAGGGAGTTTGTGATGGAGGGAATGTGTAGAAGGAAAAGAGGGATGGAGGGAGTGTGATGGAGGGAGAATGTGATGGAGGGAGAGTGTGATGGAGAGAGTGTGTTATGGAGGTAGAATGTGATGGAGGGAGTGTAATGGACGTAGAATGTGATGGAGGCAATGTGTGATGGAGGGAGATTGTGATGGAGGGAGAGTGATGGAGGGAGAGTGTGATGGAGTGTGTGTGATGGAGGGAGAGTGTGATGGAGTGAGTGTGATGGAGGGAGAGTGTGATGGAGGGAGTGTGATGGAGGGAGAGTGTGATGGAGTGAGTGTGATGGAGGGTGTGTAATGGAGGGAGTGTAATGGAGTGAGAATGTGATGGAGGGAGAGTGTGATGGAGGGAGAGTGTGATGGAAGGAAAGTAATGGAGGGAGAATGTTATGGAGGGAATGTGTGATGGAGGGAGATTGTGATGGATGGAGTGTGATGGAGGGAGTGTGATGGAGGGAGAGTGTGATGGATGGAGTGTGATGAAGGGATTGTGTTGGGGGAGATTGTGATGGAGGGAGAGTGTTGTAGGGAGTATGTGATGGAGGGAATGTGTTATGGAGGGAGACTGTGATGGAGGGAGAATGTGATGGAGGGAGAGTGTGATTGAGAGGAGAGTGTGATGGAGGGAGAATCCCCCTTTTCCTTCTACACATTCCCTCCATCACAAACTCCCTCCATCACACTCCCTCCATCACACTCTCTCCATCACACTCCCTCCATCACACTCTCCCTGGTGCACACTCTCCCTCCATCACACTCTCCCTCCATCACACACTCTATCCATAACACTCTCCCTCCGTCACGCATTCCCCCCATCACATTCCACATCCATTAAACTCCCTCCATCACACTCCCTCCATCACACTCTCCCTCCATAACACACACCCTCCATATCACTCCCTCCATCACACTCCCTGCATCACTCTCCCTCCATCACACTCTACCTCCATCACACTCTCCCTACGTTACACTCACCCACCATTAAACTCCCTCCATCACACTCCCTCCATCAAACACTCCCTACATCACTCTCCCTCCATCACAATCTCCCCCTAACACAATCCCTCCATCACACTCCATCCATCACACACTCCCTCCATCACACTCCCTCCATCACAATCTCCCTCCATCACACTCTTTCCATCACACTGCATCTCCTTCAAAACCTTCTCTTTCACTCTCACTCCAGCAGAATCTCCCTCTCTCACAATCCCTCCATCACACTCCCTCCATTACACTCCCTCCATCACAAGCTCCCTACTTCACACTCTCCCTCCATCACACTCTCCCTCCATCACACATTCCCTCCATCACATTCTACGTCCATTACACTCCCTCCATCACATTCTCCCTCCATAACACACTCCCTCCATCACACTCCATCCATCACACACTCCCTCCGTCACACATTCCCTCCATCACATTCTCTCTATATCACTCTCCCTCCATCACACTGCCTCCATCACACTCTCTCCATCACACTCCCTCCATCACACTCTCCATTCATCAAACACTCCCTCCATAAATTTCTCCCTCCATCACACGATCTCCATCACACTCTCCCTCGATCACACACCCTCCATCACACTCCCTCCATCACACACCCTCCATCACAATCTCCCTCCATCACATTCTCCCTCCATCACACTCCCACCATTCCCCTTTTCCTTCTACACATTCCCTCAATCACAAACTCCCTCCATCACACTCCCTCCATCACACTCTCCCCATCGCACTCTCCCTCCATCACACTCTCTCCATCACACTGCATCTCCTTCACAACCTCCTCCTTCACTCTCATTCCAACAGAATCTCCCTCCCTCACAATACCCCAATCACACTCCCTCCATCACACTCTCCATTCATCACACTCTCCCTCCATAACATTCTCCCTCCATCATAATCTTTCCATCACATTCTCCCTCCATCACAATCATTTCATCACACTCTCCCTCCATCACACTTTCTCCGTCACACTCTCCCTCCATCACACTCCCTCCATCACACTCACTCCATCACACTCTCCCCATCACACTCCCTCCATCACACTCTCCCTCCATCACACTCCCTCCATCACCATCTCCATTCATCACACTCGCCCTTCGTAACATTCTCCCTCCATCACACTCCCTCCATTACACTCCCTCCATCACAAGCTCCCTACTTCACACTCTCCCTCCATCACACATTCCCTCCATCACATTCTACTTCCATTACACTCCCTCCATCACATTCTCCCTCCATAACACACTCCCTCCATCACACTCCATCCATCACACACTCCCTCCATCACACATTCCCTCCATCACATTCTCCCTCCATCACTCTCCCTCCATCACATTCTCCCTCCGTCACACTCTCCCTACGTCACAATCACCCTCCATTAAACTCCCTCCATAACACTCCCTCCATCACACTCTCCTTCAATCACACTCTCCCTTCATCACACTCCCTCCATCACACTCTCCATTCATCACTCTCTCCCTCCATAACATTCTCCCTCCATCACAATCTCTCCATCACGTTCTCGCTCCATCACACTGTCTCCATCACCCTCTCCCTCTATCACACTCTCTCCATCACACTCTCCCTCCATCACACTCCCTCCATCACACTCTCCCTCCATCAATCTCCCTCAATCACAACCTCCCTCCATAACACACTACCTCCATCACAGAACATCTATCGCACTCTCCCTCCATCTCAAATTCCCTCCATCACATTTTCCATCCAACACAATACCTCCTTCACACTCTCGTTCCATCACACTCTCCCTCCATCACAGTCTCCCTCCATTACACACCCTCCATCACGCTCCCTCCATCACAGTCACTCCATCACACTCTCCCTCCATTACACTCCCTCCATCACACTCTCCCTCCATCACACTCTCACTCCATTACACTGCCTCCATCACACTCCCTCCATCACACTCACTCCATCACACTCTCCCCATCACACTCCCTCCATCACACTCTCCCTCCATCACACTCCCTCCATCACCATCTCCATTCATCACACTCTCCCTTTGTAACATTCTCCCTCCATCACACTCTCTCCAACACACTTTCCCTCCATCACACTCTCTCCATCACCCTCTCCCTCCATCACACTCCCTCCATCACAATCTCCCTCTACAACACACTCCCTCCATCACACTGCCTCCATCACAAGAACCCTCCATCACACTCTCCCTCCATCACACTCTCTCCATCGCCCTCTCCCTCCATCACAATCTATCCATCACACTCACAACATGACATTGCATCTCCTTCACAACTCCTCCTGCACTCTCAGTCCAGCAGAATCTCCCTTTCTCACACTCCCTCCATCCCCCTCACCCTACAACACATTCCCTCCATCACACTCACTCCATCACACTGTCCCTCCATCATACACCCTCCATCACACTCTCCCTCCATCACACTCCCTCCATCACACTCTCTCCATCACACTCTGCCTCCATCACACTCCCTCCATTACCCTCCCACCATCACATTCTCTACATCAAACTCCCTCCATCACACTCCCTCCATCACACTCCCTCCATCACACTCTCCCTCCATCACATTCTTCCTCCATCACACACACTCTATCCCCCTTTTCCTTCTACACAATCCCTCCATCACAAACTCCCTCCATCACACTCCCTCCATCACACTCACCCCATCACAATCTCCCTCCATAACATTCTTTCCATCACACAGCATCTCCTTCACAACCTCCACCTTCACTCTGACCCCAGCAGAATCTCCCTGTCTCACAATCCCTCCATCACACTCCCTCCATCACATTCTCCCTCTACAACACACTCCCTCCATCACACTGCCTCCATCACAAGCTCCTTCCATCACACTCTCCATTCATCACACTCTCCCTCCATAACATTCTCCCTCCATTACATTCTCTCCATCTCCCTCTCCCTCCATCACACTCTATCCAACACACTCTCTCCATCAATCTGCATCTCCTTCACAACCCGCTCCTTCACTCTCACTCCAGCAGAATCTCCCTTTCTCACACTCCCTCCATCCACATCTCCCTCAGTCACATTCCCTCTATCACAAGCACTCCATCACCCTGTCCCTCCATCATACACCCTCCATCACACTCTCCCTCCATCACACTCTCCCTCCATCACTCTCCCTCCATCACACTCTCCCTCCATCACATTCTCCCTCCATCACACTCCCTCCATCCACCTTTTCCTTCTACACATTCCCTCCATCACAAACTCCCTCCATCACACTCCCTCCATCACACTCACCCCATCACAATCTCCTTCCATAACACTCTTTCTGGTTCACACTCTCCCTCCATCACACTCTCCCTCCATCACACGATCTATCCATAAAACTCTCCCTCCGTCACACATTCCTTCCATCACATTCCACATCCATTAAACTCCCTCCATCACATTCTCCCTCCATCACACTCTCCCTCCATAACACACACCCTCCATCATACTCTCATTCCATCACTCTCCCTCCATCACAATCTCCCTCCATAAGACACTCCCTCCATCACACTCTCCCTCCATCACACATTCCCTCCATCACATTCTCCCTCCATCACTCTTTCGCCATCACACTCTCCCTCCATCACACTCTCCCTCCATTACACTCCCTCCATCACACTCCCTCCATCACACTCTCCCTCCATCACACTGTCCCTCCATCACACTCCCTCCTTCACAAACTCCATTCATCAAACTCTCCCTCCATAACATTCTCCCTCCATCACACTCCCTCCATCACACTCCCTCCATCACAGTCCCTCCATTACACTCTCCCTCCATCACACTCCCTCCATCACACTCTCCCTCCATCACACTCACCCTCCATCACACTCCCTCCATCACACTCTCCATTCATCACACTCTCCCTCCATATCATTCGCGCTCAATCACACTCTTTCCATCACACACTCCCTCCATCACACTCCCTCCATCACGCTCCCTCCATCACAATCACTCCATCACACTCTCCCTCCATCACTCTCGCTCCATCACAATCTCCCTCCATCACCTCTCCCTCCATAACACACTACCTCCATCACAATCTCCCTCCATAACACACTCCCTCCATAACATTCTACCTCCATCACACTCTCTCCATCGCAATCTCGCTCCATCACACTCACTCCATCACACTCGCCCTCCATCACAGTCCCTCCATCACACTCTCGCTCCATGGCACTCTCCTTCCATCACACTCTCCATTCATTACACTCTCCCTCCATAACTTGATCCCGCTATCACACTCTCTCCATATAACTCTCCCTCCATCACACTCTCTCCATCACACTCTCCCTCCATCACTCTCCCTCTATCACAATCTCCCTCTATAACACCCTCCCTCCATCACACACTCCATTCATCTCACTCTCCCTCCATAACATTCTCCCTCCATCAAACTCTCTCCACTCTCCCTCCATCACACTCTCTCCATCACACTCTCTCCATCACATTCCATCTCCTTCACAACCTCATCCTTCACTCTCACTCCAAATGAATCTCCCTTTCTCACACTCCCTCAATCCCCCATTCCCTCCATCACATTCCCTCCATAACAAACTCCCTCCATCACATTCCTTCCATCACACTCCCTCCATCAAACGCTCCCTCCATCACACTCCCTCCATCACACTCCCTCCATCACACTCTCTACATCACACTCCCTCCATCACACTCTCCCTCCTTCACACTCTCCTCTCAATCACACTCTCCCTCCATCACATTCTCCCTCCATCACAGTCTCCCTCCATAACACATTCCCTCCATCACACACTCCCTACATCACTCTCCCTCCATCACAATCTCCCCCTAACACAATCCCTCCATCACACTCCATCCATCACACACTCCCTCCATCACACTCCCTCCATCACAATCTCCCTCCATCACACTCTTTCCATCACACTGCATCTCCTTCAAAACCTTCTCTTTCACTCTCACTCCAGCAGAATCTCCCTCTCTCACAATCCCTCCATCACACTCCCTCCATCACACTCTCCCTCCATCACACATTCCCTCCATCACATTCTACGTCCATTACACTCCCTCCATCACATTCTCCCTCCATAACACACTCCCTCCATCACACTCCATCCATCACACACTCCCTCCGTCACACATTCCCTCCATCACATTCTCCATATATCACTCTCCCTCCATCACACTCTCCCTCCATCACACTCTCCCTACGTCACACTCACCCTCCATTAAACTCCCTCCATCACACTCCCTCCATCACACTCACACCATCACACTCTCCCTCTATCACACTGCCTCCATCACACTCTCCTTCAATCACACTCTCCCTCCATCACACTCCCACCTTCACAAACTCCATTCATCACACTCTCCCTCCATAACATTCTCCCTCCATCACACTCCCTCCATCACACTCCCTCCATCACAGTCCCTCCATCACACACTCCCTCCATCACACTCACCCTCCATCACACTCCCTCCATCACACTCTCCATTCATCACACTCTCCATCCATATCATTCGCGCTCAATCACACTCTCTCCATCACACACTCCCTCCATCACACTCCCTCCATCAAGCTCCCTCCATCACACTCACTCCATCACACTCTCCCTCCATCACAATCTCCCTACATCACAAGCTCCCTCCATCACACTCTCCCTCCATCACTCTCCCTCCATCACAATCTCCCTCCATAACACACTCCCTCCATAACATTCTACCTCCATCACACTCTCTCCATCGCACTCTCGCTCCATCACACTCCATCACACTCGCCCTCCATCACAGTCCCTCCATCACACTCTCGCTCCATGGCACTCTCCCTCCATCACACTCTCCATTCATTACACTCTCCCTCCATAACATTCTCCCGTTATCACACTCTCTCCATATAACTCTCCCTCCATCACACTCTCTCCATCTCACTCTCCCTCCATCACTCTCCCTCTATCACAATCTCCCTCTATAACACCCTCCCTCCATCACACTCTCCATTCATCTCACTCTCCCTCCATAACATTCTCCCTCCATCAAACTCTCTCCATTGCACTCTCCCTCCATCACACTCTCTCCATCACACTCTCTCCATCACATTGCATCTCCTTCACAACCTCATCCTTCACACTCACTCCAGCAGAATCTCCCTTTCGCACACTCCCTCCATCCCCGATTCCCTCCATCACATTCCCTCCATAACAAACTCCCTCCATCACATTCCCTCCATCACACTCCCTCCATCAAACTCTCCCTCCATCACACTCCCCCCATCACACTCCCTCCATCACACTCTCTCTCCTTCACACTCTCCTCTCAATCACACTCTCCCTCCATCACATTCTCCCTCCATCACAGTCTCCCTCCATAACACATTCCCTCCATCACACACTCCCTACATCACTCTCCCTCCATCACAATCTCCCCCTAACACACTCCCTCCATCACACTCCATCCATCACACACTCCCTCCATCACACTCCCTCCATCACAATCTCCCTCCATCACACTCTTTCCATCACACTGCATCTCCTTCACAACCTTCTCTTTCACTCTCACTCGAGCAGAATCTCCCTCTCTCACAATCCCTCCATCACACTCCCTCCATTACACTCCCTCCATCACAAGCTCCCTACTTCACACTCTCCCTCCATCACACTCTCCCTCCATCACACATTCCCTCCATCACATTCTACGTCCATTACACTCCCTCCATCACATTCTCCCTCGATAACACACTCCCTCCATCACACTCCATGCATCACACACTCCCTCCGTCACACATTCCCTCCATCACATTCTCCCTCCATCACTCTCCCTCCATCACACTCTCCCTCGATCACACTCTCCCTACGTCACAATCACCCTCCATTAAACTCCCTCCATCACACTCCCTCCATCACACTCACACCATCACACTCTTTCTCTATCACACTCCCTCCATCGCAATCTCCTTCAATCACACTCTCTCTCCATCACACCCCCTCCATCACACTCTCCATTCATCACACTCTCCCTCCATAACATTCTCCCTCCATCACAATCTCTCCATCACCTTCTCCCTCCATCACACTGTCTCCATCACACTCTCCCTCCATCACAATCTCTCCATCACACTCTCCCTCCATCACACTCCCTCCATCACACTCTTCCTCCATCATTCTCCCTCCATCACAATCTCCCTCCATAACACACTCCCTCCATCACACTGCCTCCATAACACACTCCCTCCATAACATTCTACCTCCATCACACTCTCTCCATCGCACTCTCACTCCATCACACTCCATCACACTTGCCCTCCAACACAGTCCCTCCATCACACTCTCGCTCCATGGCACTCTCCCTCCATCACACTCTCCATTCATTACACTCTCCTTCCATCACTCTCCCTCTATCACAATCTCCCTCTATAACACCCTCCCTCAATCACACACTCCATTCATCTCACTCTCCCTCCATAACATTCTCCCTCCATCAAACTCTCTCCATTGCACTCTCCCTCCATCACTCTCCATCCATCACACTATCTCCATCACACACTCTCCATCACATTCCATCTCCTTCACAACCTCATCCTTCACTCTCACTCCAAATGAATCTCCCTTTCTCACACTCCCTCCATCCCCCATTCCCTCCATCACATTCCCTCCATAACAAACTCCCTCCATCACATTCCCTCCATCACACTCCCTCCATCACACTCTCCCTCCATCACAATCCCTCCATCACACTTCCTCCATCTCACTCTCTACATCACACTCCCTCCATCACACTCTCCCTCCTTCACACTCTCCTCTCAATCACACTCTCCCTCCATCACATTCTCCCTCCATCACAGTCTCCCTCCATAACACATTCCCTCCATCACACACTGCCTACATCACTCTCCCTCCATCACAATCTCCCCCCCAACACACTCCCTCCATCACACTCCATCCATCACACACTCCCTCCATCACACTCCCTCCATCACAATCTCCCTCCATCACACTCTTTCCATCCCGCTTTTCCTTCTACACATTCCCTCCATCACAAACTCCCTCCATCACACTCTCTCCATCACACTCTCCCTCCATCACATTCTTCCTCCATCACACACACTCTATCCCCCTTTTCCTTCTACACATTCCCTCCATCACAAACTCCCTCCATCACACTCCCTCCATCACACTCACCCCATCACAATCTCCCTCCATAACAATATTTCCATCACACTGCATCTCCTTCACAACCTCCTCCTTCACTCTGACCACAGCAGAATCCCCCTCTCTCACAATCCCTCCATCACACTCCCTCCATCACTTTCTCCCTCTACAACACACTCCCTCCATCACAATGCCTCCAACACAAGCTCCCTCCATCGCACTCTCCATTCATCACACTCTCCCTCTACAACACACTCCCTCCATCACAATGCCTCCATCATACTGTCCCTCCATCACAATCTCCATTCAACACACTCTCCCTCCATAACATTCTCCCTCCATTACATTCTCTCCATTGGCCTCTCCCTCCATCACACTCTCTCCATCTCACTCTCCCTCCATCACTCTCCCTCTATCACTATCTCCCTCTATAACACCCTCCCTCCATCACACTCTACATTCATCTCACTCTCCCTCCATAACATTCTCCCTCCATCAAACTCTCTCCATTGCACTCTCCCTCCATCACACTCTCTCCATCACACTCTCTCCATCACATTGCATCTCCTTCACAACCTCATCCTTCACTCTCACTCCAAATGAATCTCCCTTTCTCACACTCCCTCCATCCCACATTCCCTCCATCACATTCCCTCCATAACAAACTCCCTCCATCACATTCCCTCCATCACACTCCCTCCATCACACTCTCCCTCCATCACAATCCCTCCATCACACTTCCTCCATCTCACTCTCTACATCACACTCCCTCCATCACACTCTCCCTCCTTCACGCTCTCCTCTCAATCACACTCTCCCTCCATCACATTCTCCCTCCATCACAGTCTCCCTCCATAACACATTCCCTCCATCACACACTCCCTACATCACTCTCCCTCCATCACAATCTCCCCCCATAACACACTCCCTCCATCACACTCCATCCATCACACACTCCCTCCATCACACTCCCTCCATCACAATCTCCCTCCATCACACTCTTTCCATCCCGCTTTTCCTTCTACACATTCCCTCCATCACAAACTCCCTCCATCACACTCTCTCCATCACACTCTCCCTCCATCACATTCTTCCTCCATCACACACACTCTATCCCCCTTTTCCTTCTACACATTCCCTCCATCACAAACTCCCTCCATCACACTCCCTCCATCACACTCACCCCATCACAATCTCCCTCCATAACAATATTTCCATCACACTGCATCTCCTTCACAACCTCCTCCTTCACTCTGACCACAGCAGAATCCCCCTCTCTCACAATCCCTCCATCACACTCCCTCCATCACTTTCTCCCTCTACAACACACTCCCTCCATCACAATGCCTCCAACACAAGCTCCCTCCATCGCACTCTCCATTCATCACACTCTCCCTCTACAACACACTCCCTCCATCACAATGCCTCCATCATACTGTCCCTCCATCACAATCTCCATTCAACACACTCTCCCTCCATAACATTCTCCCTCCATTACATTCTCTCCATCGGCCTCTCCCTCCATCACACTCTCTCCATCTCACTCTCCCTCCATCACTCTCCCTCTATCACTATCTCCCTCTATAACACCCTCCCTCCATCACACTCTACATTCATCTCACTCTCCCTCCATAACATTCTCCCTCCATCAAACTCTCTCCATTGCACTCTCCCTCCATCACACTCTCTCCATCACACTCTCTCCATCACATTGCATCTCCTTCACAACCTCATCCTTCACTCTCACTCCAAATGAATCTCCCTTTCTCACACTCCCTCCATCCCACATTCCCTCCATCAAATTCCCTCCATAACAAACTCCCTCCATCACATTCCCTCCATCACACTCCCTCCATCACACTCTCCCTCCATCACAATCCCTCCATCACACTTCCTCCATCTCACTCTCTACATCACACTCCCTCCATCACACTCTCCCTCCTTCACGCTCTCCTCTCAATCACACTCTCCCTCCATCACATTCTCCCTCCATCACAGTCTCCCTCCATAACACATTCCCTCCATCACACACTCCCTACATCACTCTCCCTCCATCACAATCTCCCCCCCTAACACACTCCCTCCATCACACTCCATCCATCACACACTCCCTCCATCACACTCCCTCCATCACAATCTCCCTCCATCACACTCTTTCCATCCCGCTTTTCCTTCTACACATTCCCTCCATCACAAACTCCCTCCATCACACTCTCTCCATCACACTCTCCCTCCATCACATTCTTCCTCCATCACACACACTCTATCCCCCTTTTCCTTCTACACATTCCCTCCATCACAAACTCCCTCCATCACACTCCTTCCATCACACTCACCCCATCACAATCTACCTCCATAACACTCTTTCCATCACACTGCATCTCCTTCACAACCTCCTCCTTCACTCTGACCACAGCAGAATGCCCCTCTCTCACAATCCCTCCATCACACTCCCTCCATCACATTCTCCCTCTACAACACACACCCTCCATCACAATGCCTCCAACACAAGCTCCCTCCATCACACTCTCCATTCATCACACTCTCCCTCTACAACACACTCCCTCCATCAGAATGCCTCCATCATACTGTCCCTCCATCACAATCTCCATTCAACACACTCTCCCTCCATAACATTCTCCCTCCATTACATTCTCTCCATCGCCCTCTCCCTCCATCACACTCTCTCCATCTCACTCTCCCTCCATCACTCTACCTCTATCACAATCTCCCTCTATAACACCCTCCCTCCATCACACTCTACATTCATCTCACTCTCCCTCCATAACATTCTCCCTCCATCAAACTCTCTCCATTGCACTCTCCCTCCATCACACTCTCTCCATCACACTCTCTCCATCACATTGCATCTCCTTCACAACCTCATCCTTCACTCTCACTCCAGCAGAATCTCCCTTTCTCACACTCCCTCCATCCCCCATTCCCTCCATCACATTCCCTCCATAACAAACTCCCTCCATCACATTCCCTCCATCACACTCCCTCCATCAAACTCTCCCTCCATCACACTCCCTCCATCATACTCTCTCTCCTTCACACTCTCCTCTCAATCACACTCTCCCTCCATCACATTCTCCCTCCATCACAGTCTCCCTCCATAACACATTCCCTCCATCACACACTCCCTACATCACACTCCCTCCATCACAATCTCCCCCTAACACACTCCCTCCATCACACTCCATCCATCGCACACTCCCTCCATCACACTCCCTCCATCACAATCCCTCCCTCCATCACACTCTTTCCATCACACTGCATCTGCTTCACAACCTTCTCTTTCACTCTCACTCGAGCAGAATCTCCCTCTCTCACAAACCCTCCATCACACTCCCTCCATTACACTCCCTCCATCACAAACTCCCTACTTCACACTCTCCCTCCATCACACTCTCCCTCCATCACACATTCCCTCCATCACATTCTACGTCCATTACACTCCCTCCATCACATTCTTCCTCCTTAACACACTCCCTCCGTCACACATTCCCTCCATCACATTCTCCCTCCATCACTCTCCCTCCATCACACTCTCCCTCCATCACACTCTCCCTACGTCACAATCACCCTCCATTAAACTCCCTCCATCACACTCCCTCCATCACACTCACACCATCACACTCTCCCTCTATCACACTCCCTCCATCGCAATCTCCTTCAATCAAACTCTCCCTCCATCACACCCCCTCCATCACACTCTCCATTCATCACACTCTCCCTCCATAACATTCTCCCTCCATCACAATCTCTCCATCACCTTCTCCCTCCATCACACTGTCTCCATCACACTCTCCCTCCATCACAATCTCTCCATCACACTCTCCCTCCATCACACTCCCTCCATCACACTCTTCCTCCATCAATCTCCCTCCATCACAATCTCCCTCCATAACACACTCCCTCCATCACACTGCCTCCATAACACACTCCCTCCAAACATTCTACCTCCATCACACTCTCTCCATCGCACTCTCGCTCCATCACACTCCATCACACTCGCCCTCCATCACAGTCCCTCCATCACACTCTCGCTCCATGGCACACTCCCTCCATCACACTCTCCATTCATTACACTCTCCCTCCATAACAATCATCCGCTATCACACTCTCTCCATATAACTCTCCCTCCATCACACTCTCTCCATCACACTCTCCCTCCATCACTCTCCCTCTATCACAATCTCCCTCTATAACACCCTCCCTCCATCACACTCTCCATTCATCTCACTCTCCCTCCATAACATTCTCCCTCCATCAAACTCTCTCCATTGCACTCTCCCTCCATCACACTCTCTCCATGACACTCTCTCCATCACATTCCATCTCCTTCACAACCTCATCCTTCACTCTCACTCCAAATGAATCTCCCTTTCTCACACTCCCTCCATCCCCCATTCCCTCCATCACATTCCCTCCATAACAAACTCCCTCCATCACATTCCCTCCATCACACTCCCTCCATCACACTCTCCCTCCATCACACTCCCTCCATCACACTCCCTCCATCACACTCTCTACATCACACTCCCTCCATCACACTCTCCCTCCTTCACACTCTCCTCTCCATCACACTCTCCCTCCATCACATTCTCCCTCCATCACAGTCTCCCTCCATAACACATTCCCTCCATCACACACTCCCTACATCACTCTCCCTCCATCACAATCTCACCCCTAACACACTCCCTCCATCACACTCCATCCATCACACACTCCCTCCATCACACTCCCTCCATCACAATCTCCCTCCATCACACTCTTTCCATCACACTGCATCTCCTTCACAACCTTCTCTTTCACTCTCACTCCAGCAGAATCTCCCTCCCTTCACAATCCCTCCATCACACTCCCTCCATTACACTCCCTCCATCACAAGATCCCTACTTCACACTCTCCCTACATCACACTCTCCCTCTATCACACATTCCCTCCATCACATTCTACGTCCATTACACTCCCTCCATCACATTCTCCCTCCATAACACACTAACTCCATCACAGTCCATCCATCACACACTCCCTCTGTCACAGCTTCCCTCCATCACATTCTCCCTCCATCACTCTCCCTCCATCACACTCTCCCTCCATCACACTCTCCCTACGTCACACTCACCCTCCATTAAACTCCCTCCATCACACTCCCTCCATCACACTCACACCATCATACTCTCATTCTATCACACTCCCTCCATCGCACTCTCCTTCAATCACACTCTCCCACCATCACACTCCCTCCATCACACTCCATTCATCACACTCTCCCTCCATAACATTCTCCCTCCATCACAATCTCTCCATCACCTTCTCCCTCCATCACACTGTCTCCATCACACTCTCCCTCCATCACAATGCCTCCATAACACACTCCCTCCATAACTTTCTACCTCCATCACACTCTCTCCATCGCACTCTCGCTCCATCACACTCGCCCTCCATCACAGTCCCTCCATCACACTCTCGCTCCATGGCACTCTCCCTCCATCACACTTTCCATTCATTACACTCTCCCTCCATAACATTCTCCCGCTATCACACTCTCTCCATATAACTCTCCCTCCATCACACTCTCTCCATCACACTCTCCCTCCATCACTCTCCATCCATCACAATCTCCCTCTATAACACCCTCCCTCAATCACACACTCCAATCATCTCACTCTCCCTCCATAACATTCTACCTCCATCAAACTCTCTCCATTGCACTCTCCATCCATCACACTATCTCCATCACACACTCTCCATCACATTCCATCTCCTTCACAACCTCATCCTTCACTCTCACTCCAAATGAATCTCCCTTTCTCACACTCCCTCCATCCCCCATTCACTCCATCACATTCCCTCCATAACAAACTCCCTCCATCACATTCCCTCCATCACACTCCCTCCATCACACTCTCCCTCCATCACACTCCCTCCATCACACTCCCTCCATCACACTCTCTACATCACACTCCCTCCATCACACTCTCCCTCCTTCACACTCTCCTCTCCATCACACTCTCCCTCCATCACATTCTCCCTCCATCACAGTCTCCCTCCATAACACATTCCCTCCATCACACACTCCCTACATCACTCTCCCTCCATCACAATCTCACCCCTAACACACTCCCTCCATCACACTCCATCCATCACACACTCCCTCCATCACACTCCCTCCATCACAATCTCCCTCCATCACACTCTTTCCATCACACTGCATCTCCTTCACAACCTTCTCTTTCACTCTCACTCCAGCAGAATCTCCCTCTCTTCACAATCCCTCCATCACACTCCCTCCATTACACTCCCTCCATCACAAGCTCCCTACTTCACACTCTCCCTCCATCACACTCTCCCTCCATCACACATTCCCTCCATCACATTCTACGTCCATTACACTCCCTCCATCACATTCTCCCTCCATAACACACTCCCTCCATCACAGTCCATCCATCACACACTCCCTCCGTCACACATTCCCTCCATCACATTCTCCCTCCATCACTCTCCCTCCATCACACTCTCCCTCCATCACACTCTCCCTAGGTCACACTCACCCTCCATTAAACTCCCTCCATCACACACCCTCCATCACACTCACACCATCATACTCTCATTCTATCACACTCCCTCCATCGCACTCTCCTTCAATCACACTCTCCCTCCATCACACTCCCTCCATCACACTCTCCATTCATCACACTCTCCCTCCATAACATTCTCCCTCCATCACAATCTCTCCATCACCTTCTCCCTCCATCACACTGTCTCCATCACACTCTCCCTCCATCACAATCTCTCCATCACACTCTCCCTCCATCACACTCCCTCCATCACACTCTTCCTCCATTAATCTCCCTCTATCACAATCTCCCTCCATAACACACTCCCTCCATCACAATGCCTCCATAACACACTCCCTCCATAACTTTCTACCTCCATCACACTCTCTCCATCGCACTCTCGCTCCATCACACTCGCCCTCCATCACAGTCCCTCCATCACACTCTCGCTCCATGGCACTCTCCCTCCATCACACTTTCCATTCATTACACTCTCCCTCCATAACATTCTCCCGCTATCACACTCTCTCCATGTAACTCTCCCTCCATCACACTCTCTCCATCACACTCTCCCTCCATCACTCTCCATCCATCACAATCTCCCTCTATAACACCCTCCCTCAATCACACACTCCAATCATCTCACTCTCCCTCCATAACATTCTACCTCCATCAAACTCTCTCCATTGCACTCTCCCTCCATCACACTCTCTCCATCACACACTCTCCATCACATTCCATCTCCTTCACAACCTCATCCATCACTCTCACTCCAAATGAATCTCCCTTTCTCACACTCCCTCCATCCCCCATTCCCTCCATCACATTCCCTCCATAACAAACTCCCTCCATCACATTCCCTCCATCACACTCCCTCCATCACACTCTCCCTCCATCACACTCCCTCCATCACACTCCCTCCATCACACTCTCTACATCACACTCCCTCCATCACACTCTCCCTCCTTCACACTCTCCTCTCCATCACACTCTCCCTCCATCACATTCTCCCTCCATCACAGTCTCCCTCCATAACACATTCCCTCCATCACACACTCCCTACATCACTCTCCCTCCATCACAATCTCACCCCTAACACACTCCCTCCATCACACTCCATCCATCACACACTCCCTCCATCACACTCCCTCCATCACAATCTCCCTCCATCACACTCTTTCCATCACACTGCATCTCCTTCACAACCTTCTCTTTCACTCTCACTCCAGCAGAATCTCCCTCTCTTCACAATCCCTCCATCACACTCCCTCCATTACACTCCCTCCAACACAAGCTCCCTACTTCACACTCTCCCTCCATCACACTCTCCCTCCATCACACATTCCCTCCATCACATTCTACGTCCATTACACTCCCTCCATCACATTCTCCCTCCATAACACACTCCCTCCATCACAGTCCATCCATCACACACTCCCTCCGTCACACATTCCCTCCATCACATTCTCCCTCCATCACTCTCCCTCCATCACACTCTCCCTCCATCACACTCTCCCTATGTCACACTCACCCTCCATTAAACTCCCTCCATCACACTCCCTCCATCACACTCACACCATCATACTCTCATTCTATCACACTCCCTCCATCGCACTCTCCTTCAATCACACTCTCCCTCCATCACACTCCCTCCATCACACTCTCCATTCATCACACTCTCCCTCCATAACATTCTCCCTCCATCACAATCTCTCCATCACCTTCTCCCTCCATCACACTGTCTCCATCACACTCTCCCTCCATCACAATCTCTCCATCACACTCTCCCTCCATCACACTCCCTCCATCACACTCTTCCTCCATTAATCTCCCTCCATCACAATCTCCCTCCATAACACACTCCCTCCATCACAATGCCTCCATAACACACACCCTTCATAACTTTCTACCTCCATCACACTCTCTCCATCGCACTCTCACTCCATCACACTCGCCCTCCATCACAGTCCCTCCATCACACTCTCGCTCCATGGCACTCTCCCTCCATCACACTTTCCATTCATTACACTCTCCCTCCATAACATTCTCCCGCTATCACACTCTCTCCATATAACTCTCCCTCCATCACACTCTCTCCATCACACTCTCCCTCCATCACTCTCCATACATCACAATCTCCCTCTATAAAACCCTCCCTCAATCACACACTCCATTCATCTCACTCTCCCTCCAGAACATTCTCCCTCCATCAAACTCTCTCCATTGCACTCTCCCTCCATCACACTCTCTCCATCACACACTCTCCATCACATTCCATCTCCTTCACAACCTCATCCTTCACTCTCACTCCAAATGAATCTCCATTTCTCACACTCCCTCCATCCCCCATTCCCTCCATCACATTCCCTCCATAACAAACTCCCTCCATCACATTCCCTCCATCACACTCCCTCCATCACACTCTCCCTCCATCACACTCCCTCCATCACACTCCCTCCATCACATTCTACATCACACTCCCTCCATCACACTCTCCCTCCTTCACACTCTCCTCTCCATCACACTCTCCCTCCATCACATTCTCCCTCCATCACAGTCTCCCTCCATAACACATTCCCTCCATCACACACTCCCTACATCACTCTCCCTCCATCACAATCTCACCCCTAACACACTGCCTCCATCACACTCCATTCATCACACACTCCCTCCATCACACTCCCTCCATCACAATCTCCCTCCATCACACTCTTTCCATCCCGCTTTTCCTTCTACACATTCCCTCCATCACAAACTCCCTCCATCACACTCCCTCCATCACACTTTCCCTCCATCACATTCTTCCTCCATCACACACACTCTATCCCCCTTTTCCTTCTACACATTCCCTCCATCACAAACTCCCTCCATCACACTCCCTCCATCACACTCACCCCATCACAATCTACCTCCATAACACTCTTTCCATCACACTGCATCTCCTTCACAACCTCCTCCTTCACTCTGACCACAGCAGAATCTCCCTCTCTCACAATCCCTCCATCACACTCCCTCCATCACATTCTCCCTCTACAACACACTCCCTCCATCACAATGCCTCCAACACAAGCTCCCTCCATCAAACTCTCCATTCATCAAACTCTCCCTCTACAACACACTCCCTCCATCACAATGCCTCCATCATAATGTCCCTCCATCACAATCTCCATTCAACACACTCTCCCTCCATAACATTCTCCCTCCATTACATTCTCTCCATCGCCCTCTCCCTCCATCACACTCTATCCATCACTCTCTCTCCATCACACTGCATCTCCTTCACAACCCGCTAGTGCACTCTCACTCCAGCAGAATCTCCCTTTCTCACACTCCCTCCATCCCCCTCTCCCTCCATCACATTCCCTCTATCACACGCACTCCATCACACTGTCCCTGCATCATACACCCTCCATCACACTCTCCCTCCATCACATTCTCCCTCCATTACACTCCCTCCATCCCACTTTTCCTTCTACACATTCCCTCCATCACAACCTCCCTCCATCACACTCCCTCCATCACACTCACCCCATCACAATCTCCCTCCATAACACTCTTTCCATCACACTGCCTCGCCTTGACAACCTCCTCCTTCACTCTGACTCCAGCAGAATCTCCCTCTCTCACAATCCCTCCATCACCCTGCCTCCATCACACTCTCTCCATCACACTCCCTCCATCACACTCTCCCTGGTACACACTCTCCCTCCATCAAACTCTCCCTCCATCAAACGATCTATCCATAACACTCTCCCTCCGTCACACATTCCACATCCATTAAACTCCCTCCATCACAATCTCCCTCCATCACACTCTCCCTCCATAACACACACCCTCCATCATACTCTCCTTCCATCAATCTCCCTCCATCACAATCTTTCTCCATAAGACACTCCCTCCATCACACTCCCTCCATCACACTCTCCCTCCATCACACTTTCCATTCATTACACTCTCCCTCCATAACATTCTCCCGCTATCACACTCTCTCCATATAACTCTCCCTCCATCACACTCTCTCCATCACACTCTCCCTCCATCACTCTCCATCCATCACAATCTCCCTCTATAAAACCCTCCCTCAATCACACACTCCATTCATCTCACTCTCCCTCCATAACATTCTCCCTCCATCAAACTCTCTCCATTGCACTCTCCCTCCATCACACTCTCTCCATCACACACTCTCCATCACATTCCATCTCCTTCACAACCTCATCCTTCACTCTCACTCCAAATGAATCTCCATTTCTCACACTCCCTCCATCCCCCATTCCCTCCATCACATTCCCTCCATAACAAACTCCCTCCATCACATTCCCTCCATCACACTCCCTCCATCACACTCTCCCTCCATCACACTCCCTCCATCACACTCCCTCCATCACACTCCCTCCATCACACTCTCCCTCCTTCACACTCTCCTCTCCATCACACGCTCCCTCCATCACATTCTCCCTCCATCACAGTCTCCCTCCATAACACATTCCCTCCATCACACACTCCCTACATCACTCTCCCTCCATCACAATCTCACCCCTAACACACTGCCTCCATCACACTCCATTCATCACACACTCCCTCCATCACACTCCCTCCATCACAATCTCCCTCCATCACACTCTTTCCATCCCGCTTTTCCTTCTACACATTCCCTCCATCACAAACTCCCTCCATCACACTCCCTCCATCACACTTTCCCTCCATCACATTCTTCCTCCATCACACACACTCTATCCCCCTTTTCCTTCTACACATTCCCTCCATCACAAACTCCCTCCATCACACTCCCTCCATCACACTCACCCCATCACAATCTACCTCCATAACACTCTTTCCATCACACTGCATCTCCTTCACAACCTCCTCCTTCACTCTGACCACAGCAGAATCTCCCTCTCTCACAATCCCTCCATCACACTCCCTCCATCACATTCTCCCTCTACAACACACTCCCTCCATCACAATGCCTCCAACACAAGCTCCCTCCATCAAACTCTCCATTCATCAAACTCTCCCTCTACAACACACTCCCTCCATCACAATGCCTCCATCATAATGTCCCTCCATCACAATCTCCATTCAACACACTCTCCCTCCATAACATTCTCCCTCCATTAATTCTCTCCATCGCCCTCTCCCTCCATCACACTCTATCCATCACTCTCTCTCCATCACACTGCATCTCCTTCACAACCCGCTAGTGCACTCTCACTCCAGCAGAATCTCCCTTTCTCACACTCCCTCCATCCCCCTCTCCCTCCATCACATTCCCTCTATCACACACACTCCATCACACTGTCCCTGCATCATACACCCTCCATCACACACTCCCTCCATCACATTCTCCCTCCATTACACTCCCTCCATCCCACTTTTCCTTCTACACATTCCCTCCATCACAACCTCCCTCAATCACACTCCCTCCATCACACTCACCCCATCACAATCTCCCTCCATAACACTCTTTCCATCACACTGCCTCGCCTTGACAACCTCCTCCTTCACTCTGACTCCAGCAGAATCTCCCTCTCTCACAATCCCTCCATCACCCTGCCTCCATCACACTCTCTCCATCACACTCCCTCCATCACACTCTCCCTGGTACATACTCTCCCTCCATCACACTCTCCCTCCATTACACGATCTATCCATAACACTCTCCCTCCGTCACACATTCCACATCCATTAAACTCCCTCCATCACAATCTCCCTCCATCACACTCTCCCTCCATAACACACACCCTCCATCATACTCTCCTTCCATCAATCTCCCTCCATCACAATCTTTCTCCATAAGACACTCCCTCCATCACACTCCCTCCATCACACTCTCCCTCCATCACACATTCCCCCATCACATTCTCCCTCCATCACTCTTTTACCAACACAGTCTCCCTCCATCACAATCTGCCTCCATCACACTCTCCCCCCATTACACTCCCTCCATCACACGCCCTACATCACACTCACTCCATCACACTCTCCCTCCATCACACTCCCTCCATCACACTCTCCCTCCATCAAACTCTCCCTCCATCACACTCCCTCCATCACAAACTCCATTCATCAAACTCTCCCTCCATAACATTCTCCCTCCATCACACTCCCTCCATCACACTCTCCCTCCATCACATTCTCCCTCCATCACACTCCCACCAACCCCCTTTTCCTTCTACATGTACCCTCAATCACAAACTCCCTCCATCACACTCCCTCCATCACACTCCCTCCATCACACTCCCTCCATCACACTCCCACCATCCCCCTTTTCCTTCTACATGTACCATCAATCACAAACTCCCTCCATCACACTCCCTCCATCACACTCTCCCCATCGCACTCTCCCTCCATCACACTCTCTCCATCACACTGCATCTCCTTGACAACCTCCTCCTTCACTCTCATTCCAGCAGAATCTCCCTCTCTCACAATCCCTCCATCACACTCCCTCCATCACACTCTCTACATCACACTCCCTCCATCACACTCTCCCTCCTTCACACTCTCCTCTCCATCACACTCTCCCTCCATCACATTCTCCCTCCATCACAGTCTCCCTCCATAACACACTCCCTCCGTCACACACTCCCTCATCACTCTCCCTCCATCACAATCTCCCCCCCTAACACACTCCCTCCATTACACTCCATCCATCACACTCTCCCTCCATCACACATTCCCTCCATAACATTCTCCCTCCCTCACTCTCCCTCCATCACACTCTCCCTCCATCACACTCTCCCCATCACATTCTCCCTCCATTACACTCCCAACATCACACACCCTCCATCACACTCACTCCACCACACTCTCCCTCCATCACACTCCCTCCATCACACTCTCCATTCATCACACTCTCCCTCCATAACATTCGCGCTCCATCAAACTCTCTCCATCACACACTCCCTCCATCATACTCCCTCCATCACGCTCCCTCCATCACACTCACTCCATCACACTCTCCCTCCATCACTCTCCCTCCATCACAATCTCCCTCCATCACACTCTCCCTCCCTTACTCACCCTCCATCACAATCTCCCTCCATAACACACTCCCTCCATCACACTGCCTCCATAAAACACTCCCTCCATCACACTGCCTCCATCTCACTCTCCCTCCATAACATTCTACCTCCATCACACTCCATCGACTCTCGCTCCATCACACTCACTCCATCACACTCGCCCTCCATCACAGTCCCTCCATCACACTCTCACTCCATGGCACTCTCCCTCCATCACACTCTCCATTCATTACACTATCCCTCCATATCTTGCTCCCGCTATCACACTCTCTCCATCACACTCTCCCTCCATCACACTCTCTCCATCTCACTCTCCCTCCATCACTCTCCCTCCATCACAATCTCCCTCTATAACACCCTCCCTCAATCACACACTCCATTCATCTCACTCTCCCTCCATTACATTCTCCCTCCATTAAACTCTCTCCATTGCACTCTCCCTCCATCACACTCTCTCCATCACACTCTCTCCATCACATTGCATCTCCTTCACAACCTCATCCTTCACTCTCACTCCAGCAGAATCTCCCTTTCTCACACTCCCTCCATCCCCCATTCCCTCAATCACATTCCCTCCATAACAAACTCCCTTCATCACATTCCCTCCATCACACTCCCTCCATCACACTCTCCTGCCATCACACTCCCTCCATCACACTCCCTCCATCACAATCTCCCTCCATCACACTCTTTCCATCACACTGCATCTCCTTCACAACATCCTCCTTCACTCTGACCCCAGCAGAATCTCCCTCTCTCACAATCCCTCCATCACACTCCCTCCATTACACTCGCTCCATCACAAGCTCCCTACTTCACACTCTCCCTCCATCACACATTCCCTCCATCACATTCTACTTCCATTACACTCCCTCCATCACATTCTCCCTCCATAACACACTCCCTCCATAACACTCCATCCATCACAAACTCCCTCCGTCACACATACCCTCCATCACATTCTCCCTCCATCACTCTCCCTCCATCACATTCTCTCTCTGTCACACTCTCCCTACGTCACAATCACCCTCCATTAAACTCCCTCCATCAAACTCCCTCCATCACACTCACACCATCACACTCTCTCTCTATCACACTCCCTCCATCACACTCTCCTTCAATCACACTCTCCCTCCATCACACTCCCTCCATCACACTCTCCATTCATCACTCTCTCCCTCCATAACATTCTCCCTCCATCACAATCTCTCCATCACGTTCTCGCTCCATCACACTGTCTCCATCACCCTCTCCCTCCATCACACTCTCTCCATCACACTCTCCCTCCATCACACTCCCTCCATCACACTCTCCCTCCATCAATCTCCCTCAATCACAACCTCCCTCCATAACACACTACCTCCATCACACACCATCCATCGCACGTTCTCTCCATCTCACATACCCTCCATCACATTTTCCCTCCATCACACTACCTCCATCGCACTCTCCCTCCATCACACTCTCCTTCCGTCACACTCTCCCTCCATTACACTCCCACCATCACGCTCCCTTCATCACAGTCACTCCATCACATTCTCCCTCCATTGCACTCCCTCCATCAAACTCTCCCTCCATCACACTCCCTCCATCACACTCTCCATTCATCACAATCTCCCTCCATAACATTCTCCCTCCATCACACTCTCTCCATCACACTCTCCCTCCATCACTCTCCTTCCATCACCATCTCCCTCTTTAATACACTCCCTCCATCACACTGCCTCCATCATACTGTCCCTCCATCACAATCTCCATTCAACACACTCTCCCTCCATAACATTCTACCTCCATTACATTCTCTCCATCGCCCTCTCCCTCCATCACACTCTATCCATCACACTCTCTCCATCGCACTGCATCTCCTTCACAACCTTCTCCTGCACTCTCACGCAGGCAGAATCTCCCTTTCTCACACTCTTTCCATCCCCCTCTCCCTCCATCACATTCCCTTCTTAAACACTCACTCCATCACACTGTCCCTCCATCATACACCCTCCATCACACTCTCCCTCCATCACTCTCCCTCCATCACACTCTCCCTCCATCACATTCTCCCTCCATCACACTCCCTCCATCCCTTTTCCTTCTACACATTTCCACCATCACAAACTCCCTCCATCACATTCTACCTCCATCACACTCACCCCATTCAATCTCCCTCCATAACACTCTTTCCATCACACTGCCTCGCCTTGACAACCTTCTCCTTTACTCTGACTCCAGCAGAATCTCCCTCTCTCACAATCCCTCCATCATACTGCCTCCAGCACAGTCTCTCCATCACACTCCCTCCATCACACTCTCCCTGGTTCACACTCTCCCTCCATCACACACTCTATCCATAACACGCTCCCTCCATCACACTCTCCCTGGTTCACACTCTCCCTCCATCACACTCTCCCTCCATCACACACTCTATCCATAACACGCTCCCTCCCTCACACGTTCCTTCCATCACATTCCACATCCTTTAAACTCCCTCCATCACATTCTCCCTCCATCACACTCTCCCTCCATAACACACACCCTCCATCATACTCCATCCATCACACACTCCCTCCATCACACTCCCTCCATCACACTCTCCATTCATCACAATCTCCCTCCATAACATTCTCCCTCCATCACACTCTCTCCATCACACTCTCCCTCCATCACTCTCCTTCCATCACCATCTCCCTCTTTAATACACTCCCTCCATCACACTGCCTCCATCATACTGTCCCTCCATCACAATCTCCATTCAACACACTCTCCCTCCATAACATTCTACCTCCATTACATTCTCTCCATCGCCCTCTCCCTCCATCACACTCTATCCATCACACTCTCTCCATCGCACTGCATCTCCTTCACAACCTTCTCCTGCACTCTCACGCAGGCAGAATCTCCCTTTCTCACACTCTTTCCATCCCCCTCTCCCTCCATCACATTCCCTTCTTAAACACTCACTCCATCACACTGTCCCTCCATCATACACCCTCCATCACACTCTCCCTCCATCACTCTCCCTCCATCACACTCTCCCTCCATCACATTCTCCCTCCATCACACTCCCTCCATCCCTTTTCCTTCTACACATTTCCACCATCACAAACTCCCTCCATCACATTCTACCTCCATCACACTCACCCCATTCAATCTCCCTCCATAACACTCTTTCCATCACACTGCCTCGCCTTGACAACCTTCTCCTTCACTCTGACTCCAGCAGAATCTCCCTCTCTCACAATCCCTCCATCATACTGCCTCCAGCACAGTCTCTCCATCACACTCCCTCCATCACACTCTCCCTGGTTCACACTCTCCCTCCATCACACACTCTATCCATAACACGCTCCCTCCATCACACTCTCCCTGGTTCACACTCTCCCTCCATCACACTCTCCCTCCATCACACACTCTATCCATAACACGATCCCTCCGTCACACGTTCCTTCCATCACATTCCACATCCTTTAAACTCCCTCCGTCACATTCTCCCTCCATCACACTCTCCCTCCATAACACACACCCTCCATCACACTCCATCCATCACACACTCCCTCCATCACACTCCCTCCATCACAATCTCCCTCCATCACACTCTTTCCATCCCGCTTTTCCTTCTACACATTCCCTCCATCACAAACTCCCTCCATCACACTCCCTCCATCACACTCTCCCTCCATCACATTCTTCCTCCGTCACACTCACCCCATCACAATCTCCCTCCATAACACTCTTTCCATCACACTGCATCTCCTTCACAACCTCCTCCTTCACTCTGACCACAGCAGAATCTCCCTCTCTCACAATCCCTCCATCACACTCCCTCCATCATATTCTCCCTCTACAACACACTCCCTCCATCACAATGCCTCCAACAAAAGCTCCCTCCATCACAATCTCCATTCATCACACTCTCCCTCCATAACATTCTCCCTCCATTACATTCTCTCCATCGCCCTCTCCCTCCATCACACTCTATCCATCACACTCTCTCCATCACACTGCATCTCCTTCACAACCCACTCCTGCACTCTCACTCCAGCAGAATCTCCCTTTCTCACACTCCCTCCATCCCCCTCTCCCTCCATCACACTCTCCCTCCATCACACACTCTATCCATAACATGCTCCCTCCGTCACACGTTCCTTCCATCACATTCCACATCCTTTAAACTCCCTCCATCACATTCTCCCTCCATCACACTCTCCCTCCATAACACACACCCTTCATCACACTCCATCCATCACACACGCACTCCATCACACTGTCCCTGCATCATACACCCTCCATCACACTCTCCCTCCATCACATTCTCCCTCCATTACACTCCCTCCATCCCACTTTTCCTTCTACACATTCCCTCCATCACAACCTCCCTCCATCACACTCCCTCCATCACACTCACCCCATCACAATCTCCCTCCATAACACTCTTTCCATCACACTGCCTCGCCTTGACAACCTCCTCCTTCACTCTGACTCCAGCAGAATCTCCCTCTCTCACACTCCCTCCATCACACTCTCCCTGGTTCACACTCTCCCTCCATCACACTCTCCCTCCATGACACGATCTATCCATAACACTCTCCCTCCGTCACACATTCCTTCCATCACATTCCACATCCATTAAACTCCCTCCATCACATTCTCCCTCCATCACACTCTCCCTCCATAACACACACCCTCCATCATACTCTCCTTCCATCAATCTCCCTCCATCACAATCTCCCTCCATAAGACACTCCCTCCATCACACTCCCTCCATCACACTCTCCCTCCATCACACATTCCCCCATCACATTCTCCCTCCATCACTCTTTTACCAACACAGTCTCCCTCCATCACAATCTGCCTCCATCACACTCTCCCTCCATTACACTCCCTCCATCACACTCTCCCTCCATCACACTCTCCCTCCATCACACTCCCTCCATCACAAACTCCATTCATCAAACTCTCCCTCCATAACATTCTCCCTCCATCACACTCCCTCCATCACCCTCCCTCCATCACACTCCCTCCATCACAATCTCCCTCCATCACATTCTCCCTCCATCACACTCCCACCATCCCCCTTTTCCTTCTACATGTACCATCAATCACAAACTCCCTCCATCACACTCCCTCCATCACACTCTCCCCATCGCACTCTCCCTCCATCACACTCTCTCCATCACACTGCATCTCCTTGACAACCTCCTCCTTCACTCTCATTCCAGCAGCATCTCCCTCTCTCACAATCCCTCCATCACACTCCCTCCATCACACTCTCTACATCACACTCCCTCCATCACACTCTCCCTCCTTCACACTCTCCTCTCCATCACACTCTCCCTCCATCACATTCTCCCTCCATCACAGTCTCCCTCCATAACACACTCCCTCTGTCACACACTCCCTACATCACTCTCCCTCCATCACAATCTCCCCCCAACACACTCCCTCCATTACACTCCCTCCATCACACTCTCCCTCCATCACACATTCCCTCCATAACATTCTCCCTCCATCACTCTCCCTCCATCACACTCTCCCTCCATCACACTCTCCCCATCACATTCTCCCTCCATTACACTCCCAACATCACACACCCTCCATCACACTCACTCCACCACACTCTCCCTCCATCACACTCTCTCCATCACACTCTCCATTCATCACACTCTCCCTCCATAACATTCGCGCTCCATCAAACTCTCTCCATCACACACTCCCTCCATCATACTCCCTCCATCACGCTCCCTCCATCACACTCACTCCATCACACTCTCCCTCCATCACTCTCCCTCCATCACAATCTCCCTCCATCCCACTCTCCCTCACTCACTCTCCCTCCATCACAATCTCCCTCCATAACACACTCCCTCCATCACACTGCCTCCATAACACACTCCCTCCATCACACTGCCTCCATCTCACTCTCCCTCCATAACATTCTACCTCCATCACACTCTCTCCATCGACTCTCGCTCCATCACACTCACTCCATCACACTCGCCCTCCATCACAGTCCCTCCATCACACTCTCACTCCATGGCACTCTCCCTCCATCACACTCTCCATTCATTACACTCTCCCTCCATAACTTGCTCCCGCTATCACACTCTCTCCATCACACTCTCCCTCCATCACACTCTCTCCATTTAACTCTCCCTCCATCACTCTCACTCCATCACAATCTCCCTCTATAACACCCTCCCTCAATCACACACTCCATTCATCTCACTCTCCCTCCATAACATTCTCCCTCCATCAAACTCTCTCCATTGCACTCTCCCTCCATCACACTCTCTCCATCACACTCTCTCCATCACATTGCATCTCCTTCACAACCTCATCCTTCACTCTCACTCCAGCAGAATCTCCCTTTCTCACATTCCCTCCATCCCCCATTCCCTCAATCACATTCCCTCCGTAACAAACTCCCTTCATCACATTCCCTCCATCACACTCCCTCCATCACACTCTCCCGCCATCACACTCCCTCCATCACACTCCCTCCTTCACAATGTCCCTCCATCACACTCTTTCCATCACACTGCATCTCCTTCACAACCTCCTCCTTCACTCTGACCCCAGCAGAAAATCCCTCTCTCACAATCCCTCCATCACACTCCCTCCATTACACTCCCTCCATCACAAGCTCCCTACTTCACACTCTCCCTCCATCACACATTCCCTCCATCACATTCTACTTCCATTACACTCCCTCCATCACATTCTCCCTCCATAACACACTCCCTCCATCACACTCCATCCATCACACACTCCCTCCATCACACATTCCCTCCATCACATTCTCCCTCCATCACTCTCCCTCCATCACATTCTCCCTCCGTCACACTCTCCCTACGTCACAATCACCCTCCATTAAACTCCCTCCATAACACTCCCTCCATCACACTCTCCTTCAATCACACTCTCCCTTCATCACACTCCCTCCATCACACTCTCCATTCATCACTCTCTCCCTCCATAACATTCTCCCTCCATCACAATCTCTCCATCACGTTCGCGCTCCATCACACTGTCTCCATCACCCTCTCCCTCCATCACACTCTCTCCATCACACTCTCCCTCCATCACACTCCCTCCATCACACTCTCCCTCCATCAATCTCCCTCAATCACAACCTCCCTCCATAACACACTACCTCCATCACACACCATCCATCGCACGTTCTCTCCATCTCACATACCCTCCATCACATTTTCCCTCCATCACACTACCTCCATCGCACTCTCCCTCCATCACACTCTCCTTCCGTCACACTCTCCCTCCATTACACTCCCACCATCACGCTCCCTTCATCACAGTCACTCCATCACATTCTCCCTCCATTGCACTCCCTCCATCCAACTCTCCCTCCATCACACTCCCTCCATCACACTCTCCATTCATCACAATCTCCCTCCATAACATTCTCCCTCCATCACACTCTCTCCATCACACTCTCCCTCCATCACTCTCCTTCCATCACCATCTCCCTCTATAATACACTCCCTCCATCACACTGCCTCCATCATACTGTCGCTCCATCACAATCTCCATTCAACACACTCTCCCTCCATAACATTCTACCTCCATTACATTCTCTCCATCGCCCTCTCCCTCCATCACACTCTATCCATCACACTCTCTCCATCGCACTGCATCTCATTCACAACCTCCTCCTGCACTCTCACGCAGGCAGAATCTCCCTTTCTCACACTCTTTCCATCCCCCTCTCCCTCCATCACATTCCCTTCTTAAACACTCACTCCATCACACTGTCCCTCCATCATACACCCTCCATCACACTCTCCCTCCATCACTCTCCCTCCATCACACTCTCCCTCCATCACATTCTCCCTCCATCACACTCCCTCCATCCCTTTTCCTTCTACACATTTCCACCATCACAAACTCCCTCCATCACATTCTACCTCCATCACACTCACCCCATTCAATCTCCCTCCATAACACTCTTTCCATCACACTGCCTCGCCTTGACAACCTTCTCCTTCACTCTGACTCCAGCAGAATCTCCCTCTCTCACAATCCCTCCATCACAATGCCTCCATCACACTCTCTCCATCACACTCCCTCCATCACACTCTCCCTCCATCACACGATCGATCCATAACACTCTCCCTCTGTCACACATTCCTTCCATCACATTCCACATCCATTAAACTCCCTTCATCACATTCTCCCTCCATCACACTCTCCCTCTATAACACGCACCCTCCATCATACTCTCCTTCCATCAATCTCCCTCCATCACAATCTCCCTCCATAAGACACTCCCTCCATCACACTCTCCCTCCATCACACATTCCCCCATCACATTCTCCCTCCATCACTCTTTTACCAATACCGTCTCCCTCCATCACAATCTGCCTCCATCACACTCTCCCTCCATTTCACTCCCTCCATCACACGCCCTACATCACACTCACTCCATCACACTCTCCCTCCATCACACTGCCTCCATCACACTCTCCCTCCATCACACTCTCCCTCCATCACACTCCCTCCATCACAAACTCCATTCATCAAACTCTCCCTCCATAACATTCTCCCTCCATCACACTGTCCCTCCATCACACTCCCTCCATCACAGTCCCTCCATCACACTCCCTCCATCACACTCTCTCTCCATCAAATTCTCCCTCCATCACACTCTCACCATCCCCCTTTTCCATCTACACATTCCCTCAATCACATACTCGCTCCATCACAATCCCTCCATCACACTCTCCCCATCGCACTCTCCCTCCATCACACTCTCTCCATCACACTGCATCTCCTTCACAACCTCCTCCTTCACTCTCATTCCAGGAAGAATCTCCCTCTCTCACAATCCCTGCATCACTCTCCCTCCATCACACTCTCTACATCACACACCAACCATCAAACTCTCCCTCCTTCACACTCTCCTCTCCATCACACTCTCCCTCCATCACATTCTCCATCCATCACAGTCTCCCTCCATAACACACTTCCCTCCCTCACACTCTCCCTAAATCACTCTCCCTCCATCACAATCTCCCCCATAACACACTCCCACCATCACACTCTCCCTCCATCACACATTCCCTCCATAACATTCTCCCTCCATCACTCTCCCTCCATCACACTCTCCATTCATCACACTCTCCCTCCATAACATTCGCGATCCATCAATATCTCTCCATCACACACTCCCTCCATCATACTCCCTCCATCATGCTCCCTCCATCACACTCCCTCCATCACACTCTCCCTCCTTCACACTCTCCTCTGCATCACACACTCCCTCCATAACATTCTCCCTCCATCACAGTCTCCCTCCATAACACACTCCCTCCGTCACACACTCCCTACATCACTCTCCCTCCATCACAATCTCTCCCCCTAACACACTCCCTCCATTACACTCCATCCATCACACCCTCCCTCCATCACACATTCCCTCCATAACATTCTCCCTCCATCACTCTCCCTCCATCACACTCTCCCTCCATCACACTCTCCCCATCACATTCTCCCTCCATTACACTGCCAACATCACACACCCTCCATCACGCTCACTCCACCACACTCTCCCTCCATCACACTCCCTCCATCACACTCTCCATTCATCACACTCTCCCTCCATAACATTCGCGCTCCATCACACTCTCTCCATCACACACTCCCTCCATCATACTCCCTCCATCATGCTCCCTCCATCACAATCACTCCATCACACTCTCCCTCCATCACTCTCCCTCCATCACAATCTCCCTCCATAACACACTCCCTCCATAACACTGCCTCCATAACACACTCCCTCCATCACACTGCCTCCATCTCACTCTCCCTCCATAACATTCTACCTCCATCACACTCTCTCCATCGCACTCTTGCTCCATCACACTCACTCCATCACAATCGCCCTCCATCACAGTCCCTCCATCACACTCTCACTCCATGGCACTCTCCCTCCATCACACTCTCCATTCATTACACTCTCCCTCCATAACATTCTCCAGCAATCACACTCTCTCCATCACACTCTCCCTCCATTACACTCTCTCCATCTCACTCTCCCTCCATCACTCTCCCTCCATCACAATCTCCCTGTATAACACCCTCCCTCAATCACACACTCCATTCATCTCACTCTCCCTCCATAACATTCTCCCTCCATCAAACTCTCTCCATTGCACTCTCCCTCCATCACACTCTCTCCATCACACTCTCTCCATCACACTGCATCTCCTTCACAACGTCATCCTTCAATCTCACTCCAGCATAATCTCCCTTTCTCACACTCCCTCCATCCCCCATTCCCTCCAACACATTCCCTCCATAACAAACTCCCTCCATCACATTCCCTCCATCACACTCCCTCCATCACACTCTCCCTCCATCACACTCCATCCATCGCACTCCCTCCATCACACTCTCCCTCCATCACACTCTTTCCATCATACTGCATCTCCTTCACATCCTTCTCTTTCACTCTAACTCCAGCAGAATCTCCCTCTCTCACAATACCTCCATCACACTCCCTCCATTACACTCCCTCCATCACACGCTCCCTTCTTCACACTCTCCCTCCATCATACTCTCCCTCCATCACACATTACCTCCATCACATTCTAAGTTCATTACACTGCCTCCATCACATTCTCCCTCCATAACACAATTCCTCCATCACACTCCATCAATTACACACTCCCTCCGTCACACATTCCCTCCATTACATTCTCCCACCATCACTCTCCCTACATCACACTCTCCCTCCATCACACTCTCCCTCTGTCACACTCACCCTCCATTACACTCCCTCCATCACACTCCCTCCATCACACTCACACCATCACACTCTCCCTCTATCACACTCCCTCCATCACACTCTCCTTCCATCCACACTCTCCCTCCATCACACTCCCTCCATCACACTCTCCATTCATCACACTCTCCCACCATAACATTCTCCCTCCATCACAATCTCTCCATCACATTCTCCCTCCATCACACTCTCTCCATCACACTCTCCCTCCATCACACTCTCTCCATCACACTCTCCCTCCATCACACTCTCTCCATCACACTCTCCCTCCATCACTCTCCCTCAATCACAATCTCCCTCCATAACACACTATCTCCATCACACACCATCCATCGCACTTTCCCTCCATCTCATATTCCCTCCATCACATTTTCCCTCCATCACACTACCTCCATCACACTCTCCCTCCATCACACTCTCCCTCCATTACACTCCCTCCATCACGCTCCCTCCATCACACTCACTACATCAAACTCTCCCTCCATTACAATCCCTCCATCACACTCTCCCTCCATCACACTCCCTCCATCACACTCTCCCTCCATCAATCTCCCTCAATCACAACCTCCCTCCATAACACACTACCTCCATCACACACCATCCATCGCACGTTCCCTCCATCTCACATACCCTCCATCACATTTTCCCTCCATCATTCTACCTCCTTCGCACTCTCCCTCCATCAAACTCTACTTCCGTCACGCTCTCCCTCCATTACACTCCCACCATCACGCTCCCTTCATCAAAGTCACTCCATCACATTCACCCTCCATTGCACTCCCTCCATCAAACTCTCCCTCCATCACACTCCCTCCATCACACTCTCCATTCATCACATTCTCCCTCCATAACACACTCCCTCCATCACACTGCCTCCATAACACACTCCCTCCATCACACTGCCTCCATCTCACTCTCCCTCCATAACATTCTACCACAAACACATTCTCTCCATTGCACTCTCGCTCCATCACACTCACTCCATCACACTCGCCCTCCATCACAGTCCCTCTATCACACTCTCGCTCCATGACACTCTCCCTCCATGACACTCCCTCCATCACACTCTCCATTCATTACACTCTCCCTCCATAACATTCTCCAGTTATCACACTCTCTCCATCACACTCTCCCTCCATCACACTCTCTCCATCACACTGCATCTCCTTCACAACGTCATCCTTCACTCTCACTCCAGCATAATCTCCCTTTCTCACACTCCCTCCATCACACTCTCCCTCCATCACACTCTCTCCATCACACTCTCCCTCCATCGCTCTCCTTCCATCACCATCTCCCTCTATAATACACTCCCTCCATCACACTGCCTCCATCACACTATCCCTCCATCACACTCTCCATTCAACACACTCTCATTCCATAACATTCTACCTCCATTACATTCTCTCCATCGCCCTCTCCCTCCATCACACTCTATCCATCACACTCTCTCCATCGCACTGCATCTCCTTCACAACCTCCTCCTGCACTCTCACGCAGGCAGAATCTCCCTTTCTCATACTCTTTCCATCCCCCTCTCCCTCAATCACATTCCCTTCGTCACACTCACTGCATCACACTGTCCCACCATCATACACCCTCCATCACACTCTCTCTCCATCACACTCTCGCTCCATCACTCTCCCTCCATCACACTCTCCCTCCATCACATTCTCCCTCCATCACACTCCCTCCATCCTCCTTTTCCTTCTACACATTCCCACCATCACAAACTCCCTCCATCACATTCTACCTCCATCACACTCACCCCATTCAATCTCTCTCCATCACCCTCCTTCCATCACACTCTCCCTCCATCACACTCTTCCTCCATCACACTCTCCCTCCATCACACTCCCTCAATTACTCTCTCCATTCATCAAACTCTCCCTCCATCACACTCTCCCTCCATCACATTCTCCCTCCATCACACTCCCAACATCCCCCTTTTCCATCTACACATTCCCTCAATCACAAACTCCCTCCATCACACTCCCTCCATCACACTCTCCCCATCGCACTCTCCCTCCATCACACTCTCTCCATCACACTGCATCTCCTTCACAACCTCCTCCTGCACTCTCACGCAGGCAGAATCTCCCTTTCTCACACTCTTTCCATCCCCCTCTCCCTCCATCACATTCCCTTCATCACACTCACTCCATCACACTGTCCCTCCATCATACACCCTCCATCACACTCTCCCTCCATCACTCTCCCTCCATCCCACTCTTCCTCCATCACATTCTTCCTCCATCACACTCCCTCCATCCCTTTTCCTTCTAGACATTTCCACCATCACAAACTCCCTCCATCACATTCTACCTCCATCACACTCACCCCATTCAATCTCCCTCCATAACACTCTTTCCATCACACTGCCTCGCCTTGACAACCTCCTCCTTCACTCTGACTCCAGCAGAATATCCCTCTCTCACAATCCCTCCATCATACTGCCTCCAGCACAGTCTCTCCAAAACATTCCCTCCATCACACTCTCCCTGGTTCACACTCTCCCTCCATCACACTCTCCCTCCATCACACACTCTATCCATAACACGCTCCCTCCGTCACATGTTCCTTCCTTCACATTCCACATTATTTAAACTCCCTCCATCACATTCTCCCTCCATCAAACTCTCCCTCCATAACACACACCCTCCATCACACTCTCATTCCATCACTCTCCCTCCATCACAATCTCCCTCCATAAAACACTCCCTCCATCACAATCCCTCCATCACACTCTTCCTCCATCACACATTCCCTCCTTCACATTCTCCCTCCAACACACTTCTGCCATCACACTCTCCCTCCATTAAACTCTCCCGCCATCACACTCTCCCTCCATTACACTCCCTCCATCACACTTCCTACATCACACTCACTCAATCACACTCTCCCTCCATCACACTCCCTCCATCACATTCTCCCTCCATCACACTCTCCCTCCATCACACTCTCCCTCCATCACACTCCCTCAATTACTCTCTCCATTCATCAAAATCTCCCTCCATAACATTCTCCCTCCATCACACTATCTCCATCACACTGTCCCTCCATCACACTCCCTCCATCACAGTCCCTCCATCACACTCCCTCCATCACACTCTCTCTCCATCAAATTCTCCCTCCATCACACTCCCACCATCCCCCTTTTCCATCTACACATTCCCTCAATCACATACTCGCTCCATCACAATCCCTCCATCACACTCTCCCCATCGCACTCTCCCTCCATCACACTCTCTCCATCACACTGCATCTCCTTCACAACCTCCTCCTTCACTCTCATTCCAGGAAGAATCTCCCTCTCTCACAATCCCTGCATCACTCTCCCTCCATCACACTCTCTACATCACACACCAACCATCAAACTCTCCCTCCTTCACACTCTCCTCTCCATCACACTCTCCCTCCATCACATTCTCCATCCATCACAGTCTCCCTCCATAACACATTCCCTCCCTCACACTCTCCCTAAATCACTCTCCCTCCATCACAATCTCCCCCATAACACACTCCCACCATAACACTCTCCCTCCATCAGATATTCCCTCCATAATATTCTCCCTCCATCACTCTCCATTCATCACACTCTCCCTCCATAACATTCGCGCTCCATCACACTCTCTCCATCACACGCTCCCTCCATCACTCTCCCTCCATCACAATCTCCCTCCATCACACTCTACATCCATCACTCTCCCTCCATCACATTCTCCCTCCATAACACACTCCCTCCATCACACTGCCTCCATAACACACTCCTTCCATCACACTGCCTCCATCTCACTCTCCCTCCATAACATTCTACCACAAACACATTCTCTCCATTGCACTCTCGCTCCATCACACTCACTCCATCACACTCGCCCTCCATCACAGTCCCTCTATCACACTCTCGCTCCATGACACTCTCCCTCCATGACACTCCCTCCATCACACTCTCCATTCATTACACTCTCCCTCCATAACATTCTCCAGTTATCACACTCTCTCCATCACACTCTCCCTCCATCACACTCTCTCCATCACACTCTCCCTCCATCACTCTCCCTCCATCACAACCTCTCTCTATAACACCCTCCCTCCATCACACTCTCCATTCTTCACACTCTCCCTCCATAACATTATCCCTCCATCACACTCTCTCCATCGCACTCTCCCTCCATCACACTCTCTCCATCACACTCTCTCCATCACACTGCATCTCCTTCACAACGTCATCCTTCACTCTCACTCCAGCATAATCTCCCTTTCTCACACTCCCTCCATCCCCCATTCCCTCCAACACATTCCCTCCATAACAAACTCCCTCCATCACATTCCCTCCATCACACTCCCTCCATCACACTCTCCCTCCATCACACTACATCCATCACACTCCCTCCATCACACTCGCCCTCCATCACAGTCTTTCCATCATACTGCATCTCCTTCACAACCTTCTCTTTCACTCTAACTCCAGCAGAATCTCCCTCTCTCACAATACCTCCATCACACGCCCTCCATTACACTCCCTCCATCACACGCTCCCTTCTTCACACTCTCCCTCCATCATACTCTCCCTCCATCACACATTACCTCCATCACATTCTACGTCCATTACACTGCCTCCATCACATTCTCCCTCCATCACACAATTCCTCCATCACACTCCATCAATTACACACTCCCTCCGTCACACATTCCCTCCATTACATTCTCCCACCATCACTCTCCCTACATCACACTCTGCCTCCATCACACTCTCCCTCTGTCACACTCACCCTCCATTACACTCCCTCCATCACACTCCCTCCATCACACTCACACCATCACACTCTCCCTCTATCACACTCCCTCCATCACACTCTCCTTCCATCCACACTCTCCCTCCATCACACTCCCTCCATCACACTCTCCATTCATCACACTCTCCCACCATAACATTCTCCCTCCATCACAATCTCTCCATCACATTCTCCCTCCATCACACTCTCTCCATCACAATCTCCCTCCATCACACTCTCTCCATCACACTCTAACTCCATCACACTCTCTCCATCACACTCTCCCTCCATCACTCTCCCTCAATCACAATCTCCCTCCATAACACACTATCTCCATCACACACCATCCATCGCACTTTCCCTCCATCTCATATTCCCTCCATCACATTTTCCCTCCATCACACTACCTCCATCACACTCTCCCTCCATCACACTCTCCCTCCATTACACTCCCTCCATCACGCTCCCTCCATCACACTCACTCCATCAAACTCTCCCTCCATTACAATCCCTCCATCACACTCTCCCTCCATCACACTCCCTCCATCACACTCTCCCTCCATCAATCTCCCTCAATCACAACCTCCCTCCATAACACACTACCTCCATCACACACCATCCATCGCACGTTCCCTCCATCTCACATACCCTCCATCACATTTTCCCTCCATCATTCTACCTCCTTCGCACTCTCCCTCCATCAAACTCTACTTCCGTCACGCTCTCCCTCCATTACACTCCCACCATCACGCTCCCTTCATCAAAGTCACTCCATCACATTCACCCTCCATTGCACTCCCTCCATCAAACTCTCCCTCCATCACACTCCCTCCATCACACTCTCCATTCATCACAATCTCCCTTCATAACATTCTCCCTCCATCACACTCTCTCCATCACACTCTCCCTCCATCGCTCTCCTTCCATCACCATCTCCCTCTATAATACACTCCCTCCATCACACTGCCTCCATCACACTATCCCTCCATCACACTCTCCATTCAACACACTCTCATTCCATAACATTCTACCTCCATTACATTCTCTCCATCGCCCTCTCCCTCCATCACACTCTATCCATCACACTCTCTCCATCGCACTGCATCTCCTTCACAACCTCCTCCTGCACTCTCACGCAGGCAGAATCTCCCTTTCTCATAGTCTTTCCATCCCCCTCTCCCTCAATCACATTCCCTTCGTCACACTCACTCCATCACACTGTCCCACCATCATACACCCTCCATCACACACTCTCTCCATCACACTCTCGCTCCATCACTCTCCCTCCATCACACTCTCCCTCCATCACATTCTCCCTCCATCACACTCCCTCCATCCCCCTTTTCCTTCTACACATTCCCACCATCACAAACTCCCTCCATCACATTCTACCTCCATCACACTCACCCCATTCAATCTCTCTCCATCACCCTCCTTCCATCACACTCTCCCTCCATCACACTCTTCCTCCATCACACTCTCCCTCCATCACACTCCCTCAATTACTCTCTCCATTCATCAAACTCTCCCTCCATCACACTCTCCCTCCATCACATTCTCCCTCCATCACACTCCCAACATCCCCCTTTTCCATCTACACATTCCCTCAATCACAAACTCCCTCCATCACACTCCCTCCATCACACTCTCCCCATCGCACTCTCCCTCCATCACACTCTCTCCATCACACTGCATCTCCTTCACAACATCCTCCTTCACTCTCATTCCAGGAAGAATCTCCCTCTCTCACAATCCCTCCATCACTCTCCCTCCATCACACTCCTCCTGCACTCTCACGCAGGCAGAATCTCCCTTTCTCACACTCTTTCCATCCCCCTCTCCCTCCATCACATTCCCTTCATCACACTCACTCCATCACACTCTCCCTCCATCATACACCCTCCATCACACTCTCTCTCCATCACACTCTCGCTCCATCACTCTCCCTCCATCACACTCTCCCTCTATCACATTCTCCCTCCATCACACTCCCTCCATCCCCCTTTTCCTTCTACACATTCCCACCATCACAAACTCCCTCCATCACATTCTACCTCCATCACACTCACCCCATTCAATCTCTCTCCATCACACTCCAACCATCACACTCTCCCTCCTTCACACTCTCCTCTCCATCACACTCTCCCTCCATCACATTCTCCATCCATCACAGTCTCCCTCCATAACACATTCCCTCCCTCACACTCTCCCTAAATCACTCTCCCTCCATCACAATCTCCCCCATAACACACTCCCACCATAACACTCTCCCTCCATCAGATATTCCCTCTATAACATTCTCCCTCCATCACTCTCAATTCATCACACTCTCCCTCCATAACATTCGCGCTCCATCACACTCTCTCCATCACACGCTCCCTCCATCACTCTCCCTCCATCACAATCTCCCTCCATCACACTCTACTTCCATCACTCTCCCTCCATCACAATCTCCCTCCATAACACACTCCCTCCATCACACTGCCTCCATAACACACTCCTTCCATCACACTGCCTCCATCTCACTCTCCCTCCATAACATTCTACCACAAACACATTCTCTCCATTGCACTCTCGCTCCATCACACTCACTCCATCACACTCGCCCTCCATCACAGTCCCTCTATCACACTCTCGCTCCATGACACTCTCCCTCCATGACACTCCCTCCATCACACTCTCCATTCATTACACTCTCCCTCCATAACATTCTCCAGCTATCACACTCTCTCCATCACACTCTCCCTCCATCACACTCTCTCCATCACACTCTCCCTCCATCACTCTCCCTCCATCACAACCTCTCTCTATAACACCCTCCCTCCATCACACTCTCCATTCTTCACACTCTCCCTCCATAACATTATCCCTCCATCACACTCTCTCCATCGCACTCTCCCTCCATCACACTCTCTCCATCACACTCTCTCCATCACACTGCATCTCCTTCACAACGTCATCCTTCACTCTCACTCCAGCATAATCTCCCTTTCTCACACTCCCTCCATCCCCCATTCCCTCCAACACATTCCCTCCATAACAAACTCCCTCCATCACATTCCCTCCATCACACTCCCTCCATCACACTCTCCCTCCATCACACTACATCCATCACACTCCCTCCATCACACTCGCCCTCCATCACAGTCTTTCCATCATACTGCATCTCCTTCACAACCTTCTCTTTCACTCTAACTCCAGCAGAATCTCCCTCTCTCACAATACCTCCATCACACGCCCTCCATTACACTCCCTCCATCACACGCTCCCTTCTTCACACTCTCCCTCCATCATACTCTCCCTCCATCACACATTACCTCCATCACATTCTACGTCCATTACACTGCCTCCATCACATTCTCCCTCCATCACACAATTCCTCCATCACACTCCATCAATTACACACTCCCTCCGTCACACATTCCCTCCATTACATTCTCCCACCATCACTCTCCCTACATCACACTCTGCCTCCATCACACTCTCCCTCTGTCACACTCACCCTCCATTACACTCCCTCCATCACACTCCCTCCATCACACTCACACCATCACACTCTCCCTCTATCACACTCCCTCCATCACACTCTCCTTCCATCCACACTCTCCCTCCATCACACTCCCTCCATCACACTCTCCATTCATCACACTCTCCCACCATAACATTCTCCTCCATCTCATCATCTCCATCACACTCTCTCCATCACATTCTCCCTCCATCACACTCTCTCCATCACAATCTCCCTCCATCACACTCTCTCCATCACACTCTCCCTCCATCACTCTCCCTCAATCACAATCTCCCTCCATAACACACTATCTCCATCACACACCATCCATCGCACTTTCCCTCCATCCCATATTCCCTCCATCGCATTTTCCCTCCATCACACTACCTCCATCACACTCTCCCTCCATCACACTCTCCCTCCATTACACTCCCTCCATCACGCTCCCTCCATCACACTCACTCCATCAAACTCTCCCTCCATTACAATCCCTCCATCACACTCTCCCTCCATCACACTCCCTCCATCACACTCTCCCTCCATCAATCTCCCTCAATCACAACCTCCCTCCATAACACACTACCTCCATCACACACCATCCATCGCACGTTCCCTCCATCTCACATACCCTCCATCACATTTTCCCTCCATCATTCTACCTCCTTCGCACTCTCCCTCCATCAAACTCTACTTCCGTCACGCTCTCCCTCCATTACACTCCCACCATCACGCTCCCTTCATCAAAGTCACTCCATCACATTCTCCCTCCATTGCACTCCCTCCATCAAACTCTCCCTCCATCACACTCCCTCCATCACACTCTCCATTCATCACAATCTCCCTTCATAACATTCTCCCTCCATCACACTCTCTCCATCACACTCTCCCTCCATCGCTCTCCTTCCATCACCATCTCCCTCTATAATACACTCCCTCCATCACACTGCCTCCATCACACTATCCCTCCATCACACTCTCCATTCAACACACTCTCATTCCATAACATTCTACCTCCATTACATTCTCTCCATCGCCCTCTCCCTCCATCACACTCTATCCATCACACTCTCTCCATCGCACTGCATCTCCTTCACAACCTCCTCCTGCACTCTCACGCAGGCAGAATCTCCCTTTCTCATACTCTTTCCATCCCCCTCTCCCTCAATCACATTCCCTTCGTCACACTCACTCCATCACACTGTCCCTCCATCATACACCCTCCATCACACTCTCTCTCCATCACACTCTCGCTCCATCACTCTCCCTCCATCACACTCTCCCTCCATCACATTCTCCCTCCATCACACTCCCTCCATCCCCCTTTTCCTTCTACACATTCCCACCATCACAAACTCCCTCCATCACATTCTACCTCCGTCACACTCACCCCATTCAATCTCTCTCCATCACCCTCCTTCCATCACACTCTCCCTCCATCACACTCTTCCTCCATCACACTCTCCCTCCATCACACTCCCTCAATTACTCTCTCCATTCATCAAACTCTCCCTCCATCACACTCTCCCTCCATCACATTCTCCCTCCATCACACTCCCAACATCCCCCTTTTCCATCTACACATTCCCTCAATCACAAACTCCCTCCATCACACTCCCTCCATCACACTCTCCCCATCGCACTCTCCCTCCATCACACTCTCTCCATCACACTGCATCTCCTTCACAACATCCTCCTTCACTCTCATTCCAGGAAGAATCTCCCTCTCTCACAATCCCTCCATCACTCTCCCTCCATCACACTCCTCCTGCACTCTCACGCAGGCAGAATCTCCCTTTCTCACACTCTTTCCATCCCCCTCTCCCTCCATCACATTCCCTTCATCACACTCACTCCATCACACTCTCCCTCCATCATAAACCTTCCATCACACTCTCTCTCCATCACACTCTCGCTCCATCACTCTCCCTCCATCACACTCTCCCTCTATCACATTCTCCCTCCATCACACTCCCTCCATCCCCCTTTTCCTTCTACACGTTCCCACCATCACAAACTCCCTCCATCACATTCTACCTCCATCACACTCACCCCATTCAATCTCTCTCCATCACACTCCAACCATCACACTCTCCCTCCTTCACACTCTCCTCTCCATCACACTCTCCCTCCATCACATTCTCCATCCATCACAGTCTCCCTCCATAACACATTCCCTCCCTCACACTCTCCCTAAATCACTCTCCCTCCATCACAATCTCCCCCATAACACACTCCCACCATCACACTCTCCCTCCATCACACATTCCCTCCATAACATTCTCCCTCCATCACATTCTCCCTCCATTACACTCCCTCCATCACACACCCTCCATCACACTCACTCCATCACACTCTCACTCTATAACACTCCCTCCTTCACACTCTCCATTCATCACACTCTCCCTCCATAACATTCGCGCTCCATCACACACTCTCCATAACACACTCCCTCCATCACACTCCCTCCATCATGCTCCCTCCATCACACTCACTCCATCACACTCTCCCTCCATCACTCTCCCTCCATCACAATCTCCCTCCATCACACTCTCCATCCATCACTCTCCCTCCATAACAATCACCCTCCATAACACACTCCCTCCATCACACTGCCTCCATAACACACTCCCTCCATCGCACTGCCTCCATCTCACTCTCCCTCCATAACATTCTACCACAATCACACTCTCTCCATCGCACTCTCGCTCCATCACACTCACTCCATCACACTCGCCCTCCATCACAGACCCTCCATCACACTCTCCATTCATTACACTCTCCCTCCATAACATTCTCCAGCTATCACACTCTCTCCATCACACTCTCCCTCCATCACACTCTCTCCATCACACTCTCCCTCCATCACTCTCCCTCCATCACAATCTCACTCTATAACACCCTCCCTCCATCACACTCTCCATTCTTCACACTCTCCCTCCATAACATTATCCCTCCATCACACTCTCTCCATAACATTCTCCCTCCATCACACTCTCTCCATCACACTCTCCCTCCATCACTCTCCTTCCATCACCATCTCCCTCTATAATACACTCCCTCCATCACACTGCCTCCATCACACTGTCCCTCCATCACACTCTCCATTCAACACACTCTCCCTCCATAACATTCTACCTCCATTACATTCTCTCCATCGCCCTCTCCCTCCATCACACTCTATCCATCACACTCTCTCCATCGCACTGCATCTCCTTCACAACCTCCTCCTGCACTCTCACGCAGGCAGAATCTCCCTTTCTCACACTCTTTCCATCCCCCTCTCCCTCCATCACATTCCCTTCGTCACACTCACTCCATCACACTGTCCCTCCATCATACACCCTCCATCACACTCTCTCTCCATCACACTCTCGCTCCATCACTCTCCCTCCATCACACTCTCGCTCCATCACATTCTCCCTCCATCACACTCCCTCCATCCCCCTTTTCCTTCTACACATTCCCACCATCACAAACTCCCTCCATCACATTCTACCTCCATCACACTCACCCCATTCAATCTCCTTCCATAACACTCTTTCCATCACACTGCGTCGCCTTGACAACCTCCTCCTTCACTCTGACTCCAGCAGAATCTCCCTCTCTCACAATCCCTCCATCATACTGCCTCCAGCACAGTCTCTCCATCACACTCCCTCCATCACACACTCTATCCATAACACTCTCCCTCCATCACACGTTCCTTCCATCACATTCCACATCCTTTAAACTCCCTCCATCACATTCTCCCTCCATCACATTCTCCCTCCACCACAAACTCCCTCCATAACACACACCCTCCATCACACTCTCATTCCATCACTCTCCCTCCATCACAATCTCCCTCCATAAAACACTCCCTCCATCACAATCCCTCCATCACATTCTCCCTCCATCACACATTTGCCATCACACTCTCCCTCCATCAAACTCTCCCTCCATCACACTCTCCCTCCATTACACTCCCTCCATCACACTTCCTACATCACACTCACTCCATCACACTCTCCCTCCATCACACTCCCTCCATCACACTCTCCCTCCATCACACTCTCCCTCCATCACACTCTCCCTCCATCACACTCCCTCAATTACTCTCTCCATTCATCAAACTCTCCCTCCGTAACATTCTCCCTCCATCACACTATCTCCATCACACTGTCCCTCCATGACACTCCCTCCATCACAGTCCCTCCATCACACTCCCTCCATCACACTCTCCCTCCATCACATTCTCACTCCATCACACTCCCACCATCCCCCTTTTCCATCTACACATTCCCTCAATCACAAACTCCCTCCATCACACTCCCTCCATCACACTCTCCCCATCGCATTCTCCCTCCATCACACTCTCTCCATCACACTGCATCTCCTTCACAACATCCTCCTTCACTCTCATTCCAGGAAGAATCTCCCTCTCTCACAATCCCTCCATCACTCTCCCTCCATCACACTCTCTACATCACACTCCAACCATCACACTCTCCCTCCTTCACACTCTCCTCTCCATCACACTCTCCCTCCATCACATTCTCCATCCATCACAGTCTCCCTCCATAACACATTCCCTCCCTCACACTCTCCCTAAATCACTCTCCCTCCATCACAATCTCCCCATAACACACTCCCACCAACACACTCTCCCTCCATCACACATTCCCTCCATAACATTCTCCCTCCATCACTCTCCCTCCATCACACTCTCCCTTCATCACACTCTCCCTCCATCACATTCTCCCTCCATTACACTCCCTCCATCACACACCCTCCATCACACTCACTCCATCACACTCTCACTCTATAACACTCCCTCCATCACACTCTCCCTCCATCACACTCACCCTCCATCACACTCCCTCCTTCACACTCTCCATTCATCACACTCTCCCTTCATAACATTCGCGCTCCATCACACTCTCTCCATCACACACTCTCTCCATCACACTCCCTCCATCACGCTCCCTCCATCACATTCATTCCATCACACTCTCCCTCCATCACACTCTCCATCCATCTCTCTCCCTCCATCACAATCTCCCTCCATAACACACTCCCTCCATCACACGGCCTCCATAACACACTCCCTCCATCACACTGCCTCCATCTCACTCTCCCTCCATAACATTCTACCACAATCACACTCTCTCAATCGCACTCTCGCTCCATCACACTCACTCCATCACACTCGCCCTCCATCACAGTCCCTCCATCACACTCTCGCTCCTTAACACTCTCCCTCCATCACACTCCCTCCATCACACTCTCCATTCATTACACTCTCCCTCCATAACATTCTCCAGCTATCACACTCTCTCCATCACACTCTCCCTCCATCACACTCTCTCCATCACACTCTCCCTCCATCACTCTCCCTCCATCACAATCTCCCTCTATAGCACCCTCCCTCCATCACACTCTCCATTCTTCACATTCTCCCTCCATAACATTATCCCTCCATCACACTCTCTCCATCGCACTCTCCCTCCATCACACTCTCTCCATCACAGTCTCTCCATCACATTGCACCTCCTTCACAACGTCATCCTTCACTCTCACTCCAGCAGAATCTCCCTTTCTCACACTCCCTCCATCCCCCATTCCCTCCATCACATTCCCTCCATAACAAACTCCCTCCATCACATTCCCTCCATCACACTCCCTCCATCACACTCTCCCTCCATCACACTCCATCCATCACACTCCCTCCATCACACTCTCCCTCCATCACACTCTTCATCATACTGCATCTCCTTCACAACCTTCTCTTTCACTCTAACTCCAGCAAAATCTCCCTCTCTCACAATCCCTCCATCACACTCCCTCCATTACACTCCCTCCATCACATGCTCCCTACTTCACACTCTCCCTCCATCATACTCTCCCTCCATCACACATTCCCTCCCTCACATTCTACATCAATTACACTGCCTCCATCACATTCTCCCTCCATAACACAATCCGTCCATCACACTCCATCAATCACACACTCCCTCCGTCACACATTCCCTCCATCACATTCTCCCACCATCACTCTCCCTACATCACACTCTCCCTCCATCACACTCTCCTTCCCTCACACTCTCCCTCCATTACACTCCCTCCATCACACTCCCTCCATCACACTCACACCATCACACTCTCCCTCTATCACACTCCCTCCATCACACTCTCCTTCCATCACACTCTCCCTCCATCACACTCCCTCCATCACACTCTCCATTCATCACACTCTCCCTCCATAACATTCTCCCTCCATCACAATCTCTCCATCACATTCTCCCTCCATCACACTCTCTCCATCACACTCTCCCTCCATCACACTCTCTCCATCACACTCTCCCTCCATCACTCTCCCTCAATCACAATCTCCCTCCATAACACACTATCTCCATCACACACCATCCATTGCACTTTCCCTCCATCTCATATTCCCTCCATCACATTTTCCCTCCATCACACTACCTCCATCACACTCTCCCTCCATCACACTGTCCCTCCATTACACTCCCTCCATCACGCTCCCTCCATCACACTCACTCCATCACACTCTCCCTCCATTACAATCGCTCCTTCACACTCTTCCTCCATCACACTCCATCCATCACACTCTCCATTCATCACAATCTCCCTCCATAACATTCTCCCTCCATCACACTCTCTCCATCACACTCTCCCTCCATCACACTCTCTCCATCACACTCTCCCTCCATCACTCTCTTCCATCACAATCTCCCTCTATAATGCACTCCCTCCATCACACTGCCTCCAACACACTGTCCCTCCATCACACTCACCATTCAACACACTCTCCCTCCATCACATTCTCCCTCCATCACACTCCCACCATCCCCCTTTTCTTTCTACACATTCCCTCGATCACAAACTCCCTCCATCACATTCCCTCCATCACAGTCTCCCCATCGCACTCTCCCTCCATCACACTCTCTCCATAACACTGCATCTCCTTCACAACCTCCTCATTCACTCTCATTCCAGCAAGAATCTCCCTCTCTAATAATCCCTCCATCACACTCCCTCCATCACACTCTCTACATCACACTCCAACCATCACACTCTCCCTCGTTCACACTCTCCTCTCCATCACACTCTCCCTCCATCACATTCTCCCTCCATCACAGTCTCCCTCCATAACACATTCCCTCCCTCACACTCTCCCTAAATCACTTTCCCTCCATCACAATCTCCCCCCATAACACACTCCCTCCATCATACTCCATCCATCACACGCTCCCTCCATCACACATTCCCTCCATAACATTCTCCCTCCATCACTCTCCCTCCATCACACTCTCCCTCCATCACACTCTCCCACCATAACATTCTCCCTCCATTACACTCCCTTCATCACACACCCTCCATCACACTCTCCCTCCATCACACTCACCCTCCATCACACTCCCTCCATCAAACTTTGCATTCATCAGACTCTCCCTCCATAACATTCGCGCTCCAACACACTCTCTCCATCACACACTCCCTCCATCACATTCCCTCCATCACGCTCCCTCCATCACTCTCACTGCATCACACTCTCCCTCCATCACTCTCCCTCCATCACAATCTCCCTCCATCACACTCTCCATCCATCACTCTCCCTCCATCACAATCTCCCTCCATAACACACTCCCTCCATCACACTGCCTCCATAACACACTCCCTCCATCACACTTCCTCCATCTCAATCTCCCTCCATAACATTCTACCACAATCACACTCTCTCCATCGCACTCTCGCTCCGTCACACTCACTCCATCACACTCGCTCTCCATCACAGTCCCTCCATCGCACTCTCGCTCCATCACACTCCCTCCATCACACTCTCCATTCATTACACTCTCCCTCCATAACATTCTCCAGCTATCACACTCTCTCCATCACACTCTCCCTCCATCACACTCTCTCCATCACACTCTCCCTCCATCACTATCCCTCCATCAGAATCTCACTCTAAAACACCATCCCTCCATCACACTCTCCATTCTTCACACTCTCCCTCCATATCATTATCCCTCCATCACACTCTCTCCATCGCACTCTCCCTCCATCACTCTCTCTCCATCACACTCTCTCCATCACATTGCATCTCCTTCACAACGTCATCCTTCACTCTCACTCCAGCAGAATCTCCCTTTCTCACACTCCCTCCATCCCCCATTCCCTCCATCACATTCCCTCCATAACAAATTCCCTCCATCACATTCCCTCCATCACACTCCCTCCATCGCACTCTCCCTCCATCACACTCCATCCATCACAATCCCTCCATCACACTCTCCCTCCATCAAACCCTTTCCATCACACTGCATCTCCTTCACAACCTTCTCTTTCACTCTAACTCCTGCAGAATCTCCCTCTCTCACAAAATCTCCATCACACTCCCTCCATTACACTCCCTCCATCACACGCTCCCTACTTCACACTCTCCCTCCATCATACTCTCCCTCCATCACACATTCCCTCCATCACATTCTACATCCATTACACTGCCTCCATCACATTCTCCCTCCATAACACAATCCCTCCATCACACTCCATCAATCACACACTCCCTCCGTCACACATTCCCTCCATCACATTCTCCCGCCATCACTCTCCCTACATCACACTCTCCCTCCATCACACTCTCCCTCCATCACACTCTCCCTCCATTACACTCCCTCCATCACACTCCCTCCATCACACTGACACCATCACACTCTCCCTCTATCACACTCCCTCCATCACACTCTCTTTCCATCACACTCTCCCTCCATCACACTCCCCATTCATCACACTCTCCCTCAATAACATTCTCCCTCCATCACAATCTCTCCATCACATTCTCCCTCCATCACACTCTCTCCATCACACTCACCCTCCATCACACTCGCTCCATCACACTCTCCCTCCATCACACTCTCTCCATCACACTGTCCCTCCATCACTCTCCCTCAATCACAATCTCCCTCCGTAACACACTACCTCCATCACACAACATCCATCACACTTTCCCTCCAACTCACATTCCCTCCATCACATTTTCCCTCCATCACACTACCTCCATCACACTCTCCCTCCATCACACTCTCCCTCCATTACACTCCCTCCATCACGCTTCCTCCATCACGCTCCCTCCATCACACTCACTCCATCACACGCTCCCTCCATTACAATCCCTCCTTCACACTCTTCCTCCATCACACTCCATCCATCACACTCTCCATTCATCACAATCTCCCTCCATAACATTCTCCCTCCATCACACTCTCTCCATCACACTCTCCCTCCATCACACTCTCTCCTTCACACTCTCCCACAATCATTCTCTTCCATCACAATGTCCCTCTATAACACACTCCCTCCATCACACTGCCTCCAACACACTGTCCCTCCATCACACTCACCATTCAACACACACTCCCTCCATCTCATTCTCCCTCCATCACACTCCCACCATCCCCCTTTTCTTTCTACACATTCCCTCAATCACAAACTCCCTCCATCACACTCCCTCCATCACACTCTCCCCATCGCACTCTCCCTCCATCACACTATCTCCATAACACTGCATCTCCTTCACAACCTCCTCATTCACTCTCATTCCAGCAAGAATCTCCCTCTCTCATAATCCCTCCATCACACTCCCTCCATCACACTCTCTACATCACACTCACGCCATCACACTCTCCCTCCTTCAGCCTCTCCTCTCCATCTCACTCTCCCTCCATCACATTCTCCCTCCATCAAACTCTCCCTCCATAACACATTCCCTCCCTCACACTCTCCCTACATCACTCTCCCTCCATCGCAATCTCCCCCATAACACACTGCCTCCATCACAAGCTCCCTCCATCACACTCTCCATTCATCACACTGTCCCTCCATAACACACTCCCTCCATCACACTGCCTCCATCACAATCTCCCTGCATCACACTCTCCATTCATCACACTCTCCCTCCATAACATTCTCCCTCCATCACACTCACTCCATCACACTTACCCCATCACACTCGCTCCATCACACTCTCCCTCCATCACAATCTCTCCATCGCCCTCTCCCTCCATCACACTCTATCCATCGCACTCACTCCATCACACTGCATCTCCTTCACAACCTCCTCCTGCACTCTCACTCCAGCAGAATCTCCCTTTCTCACACTCCCTCCATCACCCTCTCCTTCCATCACATTCCCTCCATCACACTCACTCCATCACACTGTCACTCCATCATACACCCTCCATCACACTTTCCCTCCATCACACTCTCCCTCCCTCACTCTCCCTCCATCACACTCTCCCTCCATCACATTCTCCCTCCATCACACTCCCTCCATCCCACTTTTCCTTCTACACATTCCCTCCATCACAAACTCCCTCCATCACACTCCCTCCATCACACTCACCCCATCACAATCTCCCAACATAACACTATTTCCATCACACTGCCTCGCCTTGACAACCTCCTCCTTCACACTGACTCCAGCAGAATCTCCCTCTCTCACAATCCCTCCATCACACTCTCCCTGGTTCACACTCTCCCTCCATCACATTCTCCCTCCATCACACACTCTATCCATAACACTCTCCCTCCATCACACATTCCTTCATCACATTTAAAATCCGTTAAACTCCCTCCATCACATTTTCCTTCCATCATACTCTCCCTCCATAACACACACACTCCATCACACTCTCCCTCCATCACTATCCCTCCATCACAGTCCCTCCATAAGACACTCCCTCCATCACACTCCCTCCATCACACTCTCCCTCCATCACACATACCCTCCATCACATTCTCCCTCCATCACTCTTTTGCTATCACACTATCCCTCCATCACACTCTCCCTCCATCACACTCTCCCTCCATCACACTCTCCCTCCATCACACTCCCTCCATCACACTCTCCATTCATCAAACTCTCCCTCCATAACATTCTCCCTCCATCACACAATCTCATCACACACTCCCTCCATCACACTCCCTCCATCACACTCTCCCTCCATCACATTCTGCCTCCATCACACTCCCACTATCCCCCTTTTCCTTCTACACATTACCTCAATCACAAACTCCCTCCATCACACTCCCTCCATCACAATCTCCCCATCGCACTCTGCCTCCATGACACTCTCTCCATCACACTGCATCTCCTTCACAACCTCCTCCTTAACTCTCATTCCAGCAGAATCTCCCACTCTCACCATCACTCCATTACAATGCCTCCATCGCACTCTCTACATCACACTCCCTCCATCACACTCTCCCTCCTTCACACTCTCCTCTCCATCACACTCTCCCTCCATCACATTCTCCCTCCATCAAAGTCTCCCTCCATAACACATTCCCTCCCTCACACTCTCCCTAAATCACACTCCCTCTATCACACTCCATCCATCACACTCTCCCTCCATCACACATTCCCTCCATAACATTCTCCCTCCATCACTCACCCTCCATCACACTCTCCCTCCATCACACTCTCCCTCCATCACATTCTCCCTCCATTACACTCCCTCCATCACACACCGTCCATCACACTCACACCATCACAATCTCACTCCATCACACTCCCTCCATCACACACTCCCTCCATCACACTCACCCACCATCACACTCCCTCCATCACACTCTCCATTAATCACACTCTCCCTCCATAACATTCGCGCTCCATCACAATCTCTCCATCACACTCCCTCCATCACACTCTCCCTCCATCACATTCTCCCTCCATCACACTCCCACCATCCCGCTTTTCCATCACACTCCCTCAATCACAAACTCCCTCCATCACAATCCCTCCATCACACTCGCCCCATCGCACTCTCCCTCTCCCTCCATCACACTCTCTCCATCTCACTGCATCTCCTTCACAACCTCCTCCTTCACTCTCATTCCAGGAAGAATCTCCGTCTCTCACAATCCCTCCATCACTCTCCGTCCATCACACTCTCTACATCACACTCCAACCATCACACTCTCCCTCCTTCAAACTCTCCTCTCCATCACACTCTCCCTCCATCACATTCTCCCTCCATCACAGTTTCCCTCCATAACACATTCCCTCCCTCACACTCTCCGTAAATCACTCTCCCTCCATCACAATCTCCCCCCATAACACACTCCCTCCATCACACTCCATCCATCACACTCTCCCTCCATCACACATTCCCTCCATACCATTCTCCCTCCATCACTCTCCCTTCATCACACTATCCCTCCATCACAATCTCCGTCCATCACATTCTCCCTCCATTACACTCCCTCCATCACACACGCTCCATCAAACTCACTCCATCACACTCACCCTCCATCACACTCCCTCCATCACACTCTCCATTCATCACACACTCCCTCCATAACATTCGCGCTCCAACACACTCTCTCCATCACACTCTCCCTCCATCACACTCCCTCTATCACGCTCCCTCCATCACACTCACTCCATCACACTCTCCCTCCATCACAATCTCCCTCCATCACACTCTCCATCCATCACTCTCCCTCCATCACAATCTCCCTCCATAACACACTCCCTCCATCACACTGCCTCCATAACACAATCCCTCCATCACACTGCCTCCATCTCACTCTCCCTCCATAACATTCTACCTCCATCACACTCTCTCCATCACACTCTCGCTCCATCGCACACACTCCATCACACTCGCCCTCCATCACAGTCCATCCATCACACTCTCGCTCCATGACACTCTCCCTCCATCACAGTCCCTCCATCGCACTATCCATTCATTACACTCTCCCTCCTTAACATTCTCCAGCTATCACACTCTCTCCATCACACTCTCCCTCCATCACACTCTCTCCATCACACTCTCCCTCCATCACTATCCCTCCATCACAATCTCCCTCTTTAACACCCTCCCTCCATCACACTCTCCATTCTTCACATTCTCCCTCCATAACAGTATCCTCCATCACACTCTCTCCATCGCACTCTCCCTCCATCACACTCTCTCCATCACACTCTCTCCATCACAATGCATCTCCTTCACAAGCTCATCCTTCACTCTCACTCCAGCAGAATCTCCCTTTCTCACACTCCCTCCATTCCCCATTCCCTCCATCACATTCCCTCCATAACAAAGTCCCTCCATCAAATTCCCTCCATCACACTCCCTCCATCACACTCTCCCTCCATCACACTCCATCCATCACACGCCCTCCATCAGATTCTCCCTCCATCACACTCTTTCCATCACACTGCATCTCCTTCACAACCTTCTCTTTCACTCTAACTCCAGCAGAATCTCCCTCTCTCACAATCCCTCCATCACACTCTCCATTACACTCCCTCCATCACATGCTCCCTACTTCTCTCTCTCCCTCCATCAAACTCTCCCTCCATCACACATTCCCTACATCACATTCTCCCTCCATCACACTCCCTCCATCACATTCTCCCTCCAAGACACTCCCTACATCACACACTCCCTCCAACACGCTCGCTCCATTACACCCTCCCTCCATCACACACTCCCTCCATCACACTCCCTCCATCACACACTCCCTCCATCACACTCTCCCTCCATGACACTCCCTCCATCACACTTACCCTCCATCACACTCTCCCTCCACCACATTCTCCCTCCATCACACTCTCACTCCATCACACACAATCTTCCTCCATCACTTTTTCTCCATCACACTCCCTCATCACACTCTCCCTCCATTACATTCTCTCTCCATCACACTCTCCCTCCATGACACTCCCTCCATCACACTCTCCTTCCTACACATCCTCCTCCTTCGCTCTCACTGCAGAAGAATCTCACTTTGTCTCACTCCCTCCATCACACTCACCCTCCATCACAGTCTCCCTCTATCACACTCCCTCCATCACACTCTCCCTCCATCGCATTCTTGCTCCATCAAACTCCCTCCATCACACTCTCCCTACATCACATTGTCCCTCCATCGCATTCCCCCTCCATCACTCTCCCTCCATCGCATTCTCCATCCATCACACTCCATCCATCACATTCTCCCTCCATCACACTCCCTCCATCACATTCTCCCTCCATCACTCTCTCTCCATCACACTCTCCCTCCATCACACTCCCTCCATCACATTCTCCCTCCATCACACTCCCTCCATCACGTTCTCCCTCCATCACACTCTCTGCATCACACTCTCCCTCCATCACACTCCCTCCATCACATTCTCACTCCATCACACTCTCTCCATCACACTCTCCCTCCATCACACTCCCTCCATCACACTCTCCCTCCATCACATTCTCTCCATCACAATTTCTCTCCATTACACTCCCACTATTACTCACTCTCCATCACTCTTTACCTCCTTCAGCTACGACCACCATCTCCCTCTTTCTCCTTTACAATCCTTATTCATCACACTCTCCTTCCATCACACACTCCCTCCTTCACACTCACCTCCATCAACCTCTCTCTATCATCCTCACTACTTCACAATCTTTCCATCGCACTCACTACCCATCACACAATCCCTCCATTAGATTCTCGCTCCATCACACTCCCTCCATCACACTCACTCTCCATCATATTCTCCCTCCATCACACTCTCCCTCAATCACACTCTCCCGCCATCACACTCTCCCTCCATAACATTCCCTCCATCACATTCTCTGTCATCATGCTCCCTCCATTTCACTATCCCTACATCACACTCTTCCTCCATCACATTCTCCCTCCATCACACTCCCTCCATCACATTCTCCCTCCAAGACACTCCCTACATCACACACTCCCTCCAACACGCTCCCTCCATTACACCCTCCCTCCATCACACACTCCCTCCATCACAGTCACTCCATCACACACTCTATCCATGACACTCTCCCTCCATGACACTACCTCCATCACACTCACCATCCATCACACTCTCCCTCCACCACATTCTCCCTCCATCACACTTTCACTCCATCACACACAAGCTTCCTCCATCACTTTCTCTCTCCATCACACTCCCTCATCACACTCTCCCTCCATTATATTCTCTCTCCATCACACTCTCCCTCCATGACACTCCCACCATCACACTCTCCTTCCTACACATCCTCCTCCTTCTCTCTCACTCCAGCAGAAACTCACTTTGTCTCACTCCCACCATCACACTCACCCTCCATCACAGTCTCCCTCTATCACACTCCATCCTTCACACTCTCCCTCCATCGCATTCTCTCTCCATCACACACCCTCCATCACACTCTCCCTACATCACATTGACCCTCCATCGCATTCCCCCTCCATCACTCTCCCTCCATCGCATTCTCCCTCCATCACACTCCATCCATCACATTCTCCCTCCATCACACTCCCTCCATCACAGTCTCCCTCCATTACACTCTCCCACCATCGCATTCTCCCTCCACCACACTCCCTCCATCACATTCTCCCTCCATCACACTCCCTCCATCACATTCTCCCTCCATCACACTCTCTCCATCACACTCTCCCTCCATCACATTCTCTCCATCACAATTTCTCTCCATTACACTCCCTCTATTACTCACTCTCCATCACTCTTTACCTCCTTCAGCTTCGACCACCATCTCCCTCTTTCTCCTTTACAATCTCTATCCATCACCCTCTCCTTCCATCACACACTCCCTCCTTCACACTCACCTCCATCAACCTCTCTCTATCATCCTCACTACTTCACAATCTTTCCATCGCACTCACTACCCATCACACAATCCCTCCATTACATTCTCGCTCCATCACACTCCCTCCATCACACTCACTCTCCATCATATTCTCCCTCCATCACACTCTCCCTCAATCACACTCTCCCTCCATCACACTCTCGCTCCTTAACATTCCCTCCCTCAAACTCCCTGCATTGCACTCCCTCCATCACACTCCCTCCATCACATTCTCCCTCCATCACGCTCTCTCCATCACATGCTCCCTCCATTACACTCTCTCTCCATCACATTCACTCCATCACACTCTCTCTACATCACATTCTTCCTCCATCAGACTCTCCCTCGATCACAATCTCTCTCCATCACATTCTCCCTCCATCATGCTGTCTCTCCATCTCATTCTCTCCATCATACTCTGCCTCCATCACACTCTCCCTCCATCACTCGCTCTTTCCATGGCATTCCCTCCATCATGCTCTCTCCATCACATGCTCCCTCCATTACACTCTCTCTCCATCACATTCCCTCCATCACACTCTCCCTACATCACTATCTCACTCCATCATACTCTCCCTCCATCACTGGCTCTTTCCATGGCATTCCCTCCATCACACTCCCTCCATCACACTCTCCCTCCATCACATTCTCCCTCCATCATACTCCCTCCATCACAATCACCACATCACACTCTCCCTCCATCACATTCACCCTCCATCACATTCCCTCCATCACATTCTCTGTCATCATGCTCCCTCCATTTCACTATCCCTACATCACACTCTTCCTCCATCACATTCTCCCTCCATCACACTCCCTCCATCACATTCTCCCTCCAAGGCACTCCCTACATCACACACTCCCTCCAACACGCTCCCTCCATTACACCCTCCCTCCATCACACACTCCCTCCATCACAGTCACTCCATCACACACTCTATCCATGACACTCTCCCTCCATGACACTACCTCCATCACACTCACCATCCATCACACTCTCCCTCCTACACATTCTCCCTCCATCACACTTTCACTCCATCACACACAAGCTTCCTCCATCACTTTCTCTCTCCATCACACTCCCTCATCACACTCTCCCTCCATTATATTCTCTCTCCATCACACTCTCCCTCCATGACACTCCCACCATCACACTCTCCTTCCTACACATCCTCCTCCTTCTCTCTCACTCCAGCAGAAACTCACTTTGTCTCACTACCACCATCACACTCACCCTCCATCACAGTCTCCCTCTATCACACTCCATCCTTCACACTCTCCCTCCATCGCATTCTCTCTCCATCACACACCCTCCATCACACTCTCCCTACATCACATTGACCCTCCATCGCATTCCCCCTCCATCACTCTCCCTCCATCGCATTCTCCCTCCATCACACTCCATCCATCACATTCTCCCTCCATCACACTCCCTCCATCACAGTCTCCCTCCATTACACTCTCCCACCATCGCATTCTCCCTCCACCACACTCCCTCCATCACATTCTCCCTCCATCACACTCCCTCCATCACATTCTCCCTCCATCACACTCTCTCCATCACACTCTCCCTCCATCACATTCTCTCCATCACAATTTCTCTCCATTACACTCCCTCTATTACTCACTCTCCATCACTTTTTACCTCCTTCAGCTTCGACCACCATCTCCCTCTTTCTCCTTTACAATCTCTATCCATCACACTCTCCTTCCATCACATACTCCCTCCTTCACACTCACCTCCATCAACCTCTCTCTATCATCCTCACTACTTCACAATCTTTCCATCGTACTCACTACCCATCACACAATCCCTCCATTACATTCTCGCTCCATCACACTCCCTTTATCACACTCACTCTCCATCATATTCTCCCTCCATCACACTCTCCCTCAATGACACTCTCCCTCCATCACACTCTCCCTCCATAACATTCCCTCCCTCAAACTCCCAGCATTGCACTCCCTCCATTACACTCTCTCTCCATCACATTCCCTCCATCACACTCTCCCTACATCACTGTCTCCCTCCATCACACTCTCCCTCCATCACTGGCTCTTTCCATGACATTCCCTCCATCACACTCCCTCCATCACACTCTCCCTCCATCACATTCTCCCTCCATCACACTTCCGCCATCACAATCACCACATCACACTCTCCCTCCATCGCATTCACCCTCCATCACACTCCCTCCATCACATTCTCTGTCATCATGCTCCCTCCATCACACTATCCCTACATCACACTCTTCCTCCATCACATTCTCCCTCCATCACACTCCCTCCATCACATTCTCCCTCCAAGACACTCCCTACATCACACACTCCCTCCAACACGCTCCCTCCATTACACCCTCCCTCCATCACACACTCCCTCCATCACAATCCCTCCATCACACACTCCCTCCATCACACTCTCCCTCCATGACACTCCCTCCATCACACTCACCCTCCATCACACTCTCCCTCCACCACATTCTCCCTCCATCACACTCTCACTCCATCACACAAAATCTTCCTCCATCACTTTTTCTCCATCACACTCCCTCCATCACATTCTCCCTCCATCAGACTCCCTCCATCAGATTCTCCCTCCAACACGTTCCCTCCATTACACCCTCCCTCCATCACACACTCCCTCCATTACACTCCCTACATCACGCACTCTCTCTATCACGCTCCCTCCATCACACTCTTCCACCATCACAAATCCCTCCATCACACTCTGTCTCCATCTTGCTCCCTCCATCACACACTCCCTCCATCACACTCTCCCTCCATCACATTCTCTCCCTCACAATTTGTCTCCATCATACTGCCTCCATCACACTATCCCTCCTTCACACTCGCTCTCACTCCAGCAGAATCTCACTTTGTCTCACTCCCTCCATCACACTCACCCTCCATCACAGTCTTCCTCTATCACACTCCCTCCCTCACACACTCCCTCCATCACACTCTCCCTACATCACATTGTCCCTCCATTGCATTCCCCCTCCATCACACTCCATCCATCACATTCTCCCTCCATCACACTCCCTCCATCACATTCTCCCTCCATCACACTCTCTCCATTACACTCTCCCTCCATCACACTCCCTCCATCACATTCTCCCTCCATCACACTCTCTCCATCACACTCTTCCTCCATCACACTCCCTCCATCATATTCTCCCTCCATCACACTCCCTCCATCACATTCTCCCTCCATCACACTCTCTCCATCACACTCTCCCTCCATCACACTCCCTCCATCACATTCTCACTCCATCACACTCTCTCCATCACACTCTCCCTCCATCACACTCCCTCCGTTACACTCTCCCTCCATCACATTCTCTCCATCACAATTTCTCTCCATTACACTCCCACTATTACTCACTCTCCATCACTCTTTACCTCCTTCAGCTTCGACCACCATCTCCCTCTTTCTCCTTTACAATCTCTATCCATCACCCTCTCCTTCCATCACACACTCCCTCCTTCTCACTCACCTCCATCAACCTCTCTCTATCATCCTCACTACTTCACAATCTTTCCATCGCACTCACTACCCATCACACAATCCCTCCATTAGATTCTCGCTCCATCACACTCCCTCCATCACACTCACTCTCCATCATATTCTCCCTCCATCACACTCTCCCTCAATCACACTCTCCCTCCATCACACTCTCCCTCCATAACATTCCCTCCCTCAAACTCCCTGCATTGCACTCCCTCCATCACACTCCCTCCATCACATTCTCCCTCCATCACGCTCTCTCCATCACATGCTCCCTCCATTACACTCTCTCTCCATCACATTGACTCCATCACACTCTCCCTCCATCACACTCTCTCTCCATCACATTCTCCCTCCATCATGCTGTCTCTCCATCTCATTCTCTCCATCATACTCTGCCTCCATCACACTCTCCCTCCATCACTCGCTCTTTCCATGGCATTCCCTCCATCACGCTCTCTCCATCACATGCTCCCTCCATTACCCTCTCTCTCCATCACATTCCCTCCATCACACTCTCCCTACATCACTGTCTCCCTCCATCACACTCTCCCTCCCTCACTGGCTCTTTCCATGACATTCCCTCCATCACACTCCCTCCATCACACTCTCCCTCCATCACATTCTCCCACCATCACACTCCCTCCATCACAATCACCACATCACACTCTCCCTCCATCACATTCACCCTCCATCACACTCCTTCCATCACATTCTCTGTCATCATGCTCCCTTCATCACACTATCCCTACATCACACTCTTCCTCCATCACATTCTCCCTCCATCACACTCCCTCCATCACATTCTCCCTCCACGAGACTCCCTACATCACACACTCCCTCCAACACGCTCCCTCCATTACACCCTCCCTCCATCACACACTCACTCCATTACACTTCCTACATCACGCACTCTCTCTATCACGCTCCCTCCATCACACTCTTCCACCATCACAAATCCCTCCATTACACTCTGTCTCCATCTTGCTCCCTCCATCACACACTCCCTCCATCACACTCTCCCTCCATCACATTCTCTCCCTCACAATTTGTCTCCATCATACTGCCTCCATCACACTATCCCTCCTTCACAATCGCTCCATGAGAAACTCCCCCATCACACACTCCTACATCACTTTCTCCGTCAATCACATTCCCTCAATCACACTCCACATCCATAATATTCTCCCTCCATTACACTCCCTACATCACACTCTCACTCCATCACACTTTCCCTTCATCATACACTACCTCCATCACACTCTACCTCCATCACACTCTCCCTCCATCACACTCACTCCATCACACTCTCCCTCCATCACACTCTCCCTCCATCACACTCTCCCTGCATCACACTTTTTCCCTCCAGCACATTCTCCCTCCATTACACTCCCTCCATCACACACTCCCTCCATCACATTCTCCCTCCATGACACTCCCTCCATCACACTCACCCTCCATCACACTCTCCCTCCACCACATTCTCCCTCCATCACACTCTCACTCCATCACACACAATCTTCCTCCATCACTTTCTCTCTCCATCCCACTCCCTCATCACACTCTCCCTCCATTTATTCTCTCTCCATCACACTCTCCCTCCATGACACTCCCTCCATCACACTCACCTTCCTACACATCCTCCTCCTTCGCTCTCACTCCAGCAGAATCTCACTTTGTCTCACTCCCTCCATCACACTCCCTCCATCGCAGTCTCCCTCCATTACACTCTCCCTCCATCGCATTCTCCCTCCATCACACTCTCCCTGCATCACACTCTCTCTCCATCACAATGCCTCCATCACACATTCCCTCCATCACAATGTCCCTCCATCACACTCTCCCTCCATCACATTCTCCCTCCATCACACTCTACCTCCATGAAAATCCCTCCATCAAACTCACCCACAATAACACTCTCCCTCCACCACATTCTCCCTCCATCATACTCTCTCTCCATCACACTCCCTCCAGCACTCTCTTCCTCCAACACATTCTACTTCCATCACACTCCCTCATCACGTTCCCTCCATCAAAATCTCCCTCCATCACATTCTCCCTCTATCACATTCCCTCCATCACACTCTCCCTCCATTACATTCACTCTCCATCACACTCTCCCTCCATCACACTCCCTAAATCACACTCTCCTTCCTACACATCCTCCTCCTTCGCTCTCACTCCAGCAGAATCTCACTTTGTCTCACTCCCTCCATCACACTCACCCTCCATCACAGTCTCCCTCTATCACACTCCCTCCATCACACTCTCCATCCATCGCATTCTCCCTCCATCACACCCCCACCATCTCACGCCCTCCATCACACTGTCCCTCCATCACACTCTCCCTCCTTCACATTCTCCCTCCATCATTCTCCCTCCATCAATCTCCCTCCATCACACTCACCCTCCATCATATTCTCCCTCCATCACACTCTCCCTCAATCACACTCTCCCTCCATCACACTCTCCCTCCATAACATTCCCTCCCTCAAACTCCCTGCATTGCACTCCCTCCATCACACTCCCTCCATCACATTCTCCCTCCATCACGCTCTCTCCATCACATGCTCCCTCCATTACACTCTCTCTCCATCACATTGACTCCATCACACTCTCCCTCCATCACACTCTCTCTCCATCACATTCTCCCTCCATCATGCTGTCTCTCCATCTCATTCTCTCCATCAAACTCTGCCTCCATCACACTCTCCCTCCATCACTCGCTCTTTCCATGGCATTCCCTCCATCACGCTCTCTCCATCACATGCTCCCTCCATTACACTCTCTCTCCATCACATTCCCTCCATCACACTCTCCCTACATCACTGTCTCCCTCCATCACACTCTCCCTCCCTCACTGGCTCTTTCCATGACATTCCCTCCATCACACTCCCTCCATCACACTCTCCCTCCATCACATTCTCCCTCCATCACACTCCCTCCATCACAATCACCACATCACACTCTCCCTCCATCACATTCAAACTCCATCACACTCCTTCCATCACATTCTCTGTCATCATGCTCCCTTCATCACACTATCCCTACATCACACTCTTCCTCCATCACATTCTCCCTCCATCACACTCCCTCCATCACATTCTCCCTCCACGAGACTCCCTACATCACACACTCCCTCCAACACGCTCCCTCCATTACACCCTCCCTCCATCACACACTCACTCCATTACACTTCCTACATCACGCACTCTCTCTATCACGCTCCCTCCATCACACTCTTCCACCATCACAAATCCCTCCATCACACTCTGTCTCCATCTTGCTCCCTCCATCACACACTCCCTCCATCACACTCTCCCTCCATCACATTCTCTCCCTCACAATTTGTCTCCATCATACTGCCTCCATCACACTATCCCTCCTTCACAATCGCTCCATGAGAAACTCCCCCATCACACACTCCTACATCACTTTCTCCGTCAATCACATTCCCTCAATCACACTCCACATCCATAATATTCTCCCTCCATTACACTCCCTACATCACACTCTCACTCCATCACACTTTCCCTTCATCATACACTACCTCCATCACACTCTACCTCCATCACACTCTCCCTCCATCACACTCACTCCATCACACTCTCCCTCCATCACACTCTCCCTCCATCACACTCTCCCTGCATCACACTTTTTCCCTCCAGCACATTCTCCCTCCATTACACTCCCTCCATCACACACTCCCTCCATCACATTCTCCCTCCATGACACTCCCTCCATCACACTCACCCTCCATCACACTCTCCCTCCACCACATTCTCCCTCCATCACACTCTCACTCCATCACACACAATCTTCCTCCATCACTTTCTCTCTCCATCCCACTCCCTCATCACACTCTCCCTCCATTTATTCTCTCTCCATCACACTCTCCCTCCATGACACTCCCTCCATCACACTCACCTTCCTACACATCCTCCTCCTTCGCTCTCACTCCAGCAGAATCTCACTTTGTCTCACTCCCTCCATCACACTCCCTCCATCGCAGTCTCCCTCCATTACACTCTCCCTCCATCGCATTCTCCCTCCATCACACTCTCCCTGCATCACACTCTCTCTCCATCACAATGCCTCCATCACACATTCCCTCCATCACAATGTCCCTCCATCACACTCTCCCTCCATCACATTCTCCCTCCATCACACTCTACCTCCATGAAAATCCCTCCATCAAACTCACCCACAATAACACTCTCCCTCCACCACATTCTCCCTCCATCATACTCTCTCTCCATCACACTCCCTCCAGCACTCTCTTCCTCCAACACATTCTACTTCCATCACACTCCCTCATCACGCTCCCTCCATCAAAATCTCCCTCCATCACATTCTCCCTCCATCGCACTCTCGCTCCATCACACTCCCTCCATCACATTCTCCCTACATCACAGTCTCCCTCTATCACATTCCCTCCATCACACTCTCCCTCCATTACATTCACTCTCCATCACACTCTCCCTCCATCACACTCCCTAAATCACACTCTCCTTCCTACACATCCTCCTCCTTCGCTCTCACTCCAGCAGAATCTCACTTTGTCTCACTCCCTCCATCACACTCACCCTCCATCACAGTCTCCCTCTATCACACTCCCTCCATCACACTCTCCATCCATCGCATTCTCCCTCCATCACACACCCTTCATCACACTCTCCCTACATCACATTGTCCCTCCATCGCATTCCCCCTCCATCACTCTCCCTCCATCGCATTCTCCCGCCATCACACTCCATCCATCACATTCTCCCTCCATCACACTCCCTCCATCACGCTCTCCCTCCATTACACTCTCCCTCCATAGCATTCTCCCTCCATCACACTCCCTCCATCACATTCTCCCTCCATCACACTCTCTCCATCACACTCTCCCTCCATCACACTCCCTCCATCACATTCTCCCTCCATCACACTCTCTCCATCACACTCTCCCTCCATCACACTTCCTCCATCACACTCTCCCTCCTTCAGCTTCTACCACCATCTCCCTCTTTCTCCTTTACAACCTCTATCCATCACACTCTCCCTCCATCACACACTCCCTCCTTCACACTCACCTCCATCACCCTCTCTCTATCATCCTCACTATTTCACAATCTTTCCATCGCACTCACTACCCATCACACAATCCCTCCATTAGATTCTTGCTCCATCACACTCCCTCCATCACACTCACTCTCCATCATATTCTCCCTCCATCACACTCCCTCCATCATACTCTCCCTCAATCACACTCTCCCTCGATCACACTCTCCCTCCATCACATTCCCTCCCTTAAACTCCCAGCATTACACTCTCCCTCCCACAAAATCCCTGCATTACACTCTCCCTCCATCATACTCTCCCTCCAACACATACTCTCCATCACACACCCTCCATCACATTGTCCCTCCATCACACTCCCTCCATCACACTCCATTCATCACACTCTCCCTCCATCACACTCCCTCCATCTCACTCCCTCCATTACACTGTCCCTCCATCAAACTCTTCCTCCATCACATTCTCCTCCATCACACTCCCTCCATCACACTCCCTCCATCATACTCCCTCCATCACAATCTCCCTCCATCACGTTCTCTCCATCACATGCTCCCTCCATTACACACTGTCTCCATCACACTCTCTCTCCATCACATTACTCCTCCATCAGACTCTCCCTCCATCACAATCTCTCACCATCACATTCTCCCTCCATCACGCTGTCTATCCATCTCATGCACTCCTTCAAGCTCTGCCTCCATCACACTATCCCTCCATCACCCTCTCTTTCCATGACATTCCCTCCATCACACTCTCCCTACATCACTGTCTCCCTCCATCACATTCTCCCTCCATCACACTCCCTCCATCACAATCCCTACATCACACTCTCCCTCCATCACATTCAACCGCCATCACACTCTCTCCATCACACTCTCTGCCATCATGCTCCCTCCATCAGACTATCCCTACATTACACTCTCCCTCCATCATATTCTCCCTCCATCTCACTCCCTGCATCACACACTCTCTCCATCACGCTCCCTCCATCACACTCTCCCTCCATCACATTCACCCTCCATCACACTCCCTCCATCACAATCCCTACATCACACTCTCCCTCCATCACATTCAACCGCCATGACACTCTCTCCATCACACTCTCTGCCATCATGCTCCCTCCATCAGACTATCCCTACATTACACTCTCCCTCCATCATATTCTCCCTCCATCTCACTCCCTGCATCACACACTCTCTCCATCACGCTCCCTCCATCACACCCTCCCTCCATCACACATCCCTCCATCACACACCCTCCATCACGCACTCTCTCTATCACGCTCCCTCCAACACACTCTCCCACCATCACAAATCCCTCCATCACACTCTGTCTCCATCATGCAACCTCCATCACACACTCCCTCCATCACACTCTCCCTCCATCACATTCTCTTCCTCACAATTTGTCTCCATCACACTGCCTCCATCACATGATCCCTCCTTCACACTCGCTCCATGACACTCTCCCCCATCACCCACTCCCTACATCACATTCCCCGTCAATCACACTCCCTCGATCACACTCTCCATCCATAATATTCTCCCTCCATTACACTCCCTACATCACACTCTCACTCCATCACACTTTCCCTCCATCACACACTCCTCCCATCACATTCTCCCTCCATCATACTCTCCCTCCATCACACTCAATCCATCACACTCGCCCTCCAACACACTCTCCCAGCATCACACTCTTCCTTCATCACATTCTCCCTCCATCACACTCCCTCCATCAAACACTCCCTCCATCACACTCACCCTCCACCACATTCTCCCTCCATCACACTCTCTCTCCATCACACTCCCTCAATCACACTCTTCCTCCATCACTTTCACCCTCCATCACACTCCCTCATCACACTCTCCCTCCAGCACATTTTCCCTCCATCACAATCTCCCTCCATCACATTCCCTCCATCACACTCTCCCTCCTTCACATCCTCCTCCTTCACTCTCACTCCAGCAGAATCTCACTTTGTCTCACTCCCTCCATCACACTCTCCCTCCATTGCATTCTCCCTCCGTCACACTCTCACTACATCACATTCTCCCTCCATCGCATTCCCCCTCCATCACACTCTCTCCATCACACTCTCCCTCCATCACATTCTCCCTCCATCACACTCTCTCAGTCACACTCTCCCTGCATCACACTCCCTCCATCATACTCTCCCTCCATCACACGCCATCCATCACATTTTCCCTCCATCATTCACCCTCCATCACACTCTCCCTCCATCACACTCTCCCTCCATCACATTCTCCCTCCATCACACACTCCGTCCATCGCATTCACCCTCCACCACACTCCCTCCATCACACTCTATCTCCATCACGCTGCCTCCATCACACTCTCCCTCCATCACCTTCTCCCTCCATCATATTCTCTTCATCACATTCCCTCCATCACACACTCACTCCATCACACTGTCCCTCCATCACACTCTCCCTGCATCACACTATCCCTCCATCACATTCTCCCTCCATCATACTCCCTCCATCACACACTCCCTCCATCACACTCTCCCTCCATGACACTCCCTCCATCACACTCACCATCCATCACAGTCTCCCTCCACCACATTCTCCCTCCATCACACTCTCACTCCATCACACACAATCTTCCTCTATCACTTTCTCTCTCCATCACACTTACTCATCACACTCTCCCTCCATCACATTTTCCCTCCATCACACTCTCCCTCCATCACACTCCCTCCATCACACTCTCCCTCCTTCACATGCTCCTCCTTCACTCTCACTCCGGCAGAGTCTCACTTTGTCTCACTCCCTCCATCATACTCTCCCTCCATCACATTCTCCCTCCAACACACTCTCACTACATCACATTCTCCCTCCATCGCATTCCGCCTCCATCACACTAACACCATCACACTCTCCTTCCATCGCATTCTCCCTCCATCAGACTCCTTCCATCACATTCTCCCTCCATCACACTCCCTCCATCACATTCTCCCTCCATCACACTCTATCTCCATTACGCTCCCTCCATCACACTCTCCCTCCATCACAGTCTCCCTCTAACACATTCCCTCCATCACACTCTCCCTCCATTACATTCTCTCTCTATCACTCTCTCCCTCCATCACACTCCCTCTATCACACTCACTCCTACACATCCTCCTCCTTCGCTCTCACTCCAGCAGAATCTCACTTTGTCTCACTCCCTCCATCACACTCACCCTCCTTCACAGTCTACTTCTATCACACTCCCTCCATCACACTCTCCCTCCATCGCATTCTCCCTCCATCACACTCCATCCATCACATTCTTCCTCCATCACACTTCCTCCATCACACTCTCCCTCCATGACACTCTCCCTCCATCGCATTCTCCCTCCATCACACACCCTCCATCACATTCTCCCTCCATCACACAACCTCCATCACATTCTCCCTCCATCACACTCTCTCCATCACACTCTCCCTCCATCACACTCCCTCCATCACACTCTCCCTCCATCACATTCTCTCCATCACAATTTCTCTTCATTACACTCCCTCTATTACTCACTCTCCATCACACTCTCCCTCCTTCAGCTTCTACCACCATCTCCCTCTTTCTCCTTTACAATCTCTATCCATCACACTCTCCCTCCATCACACACTCCCTCCTTCACACTCACCTCCATCACCCTCTCTCTATCATCCTCACTATTTCACAAACTTTCCATCGCACTCACTATCCATCACACAATCCCTCCATTAGATTCTTGCTCCATCACACTCCCTCCATCACACTCACTCTCCATCATATTCTACCTCCATCACACTCCCTCCATCATACTCTCCCTCAATCACTCTCTGCCTCGATCACACTCTCCCTCCATCACATTCCCTCCCTCAAACTCCCTGCATTACACTCTCCCTCCCACAAACTCCCTGCATTACACTCACCCTCCTTCATACGCTCCCTCCAACACATTCTCTCCATCACACTCCCTCCATCACACTTTCCCTCCATCACACTCCCTCCATCACACTCCCTCCATCACACTCCCTCCATCAAAATCTCCTTCCATCACGCTCTCTCCATCACATGCTGCCTCCATTACACTCTGTCTCCATCACAATCACTCCATCACACTCTCTCTCCATCACATTCCTCCTCCATCAGACTCCTGCTCCATCACAATCTCTCTCCATCATATTCTCCCTCCAACACACTCCCGACATCACACACTCTGTCCATCACGCTCCGTCCATCACACCCTCCCTCCATCACCCTCTCTTTCCATGACATTCCCTCCATCACACTCTCCCTACATCACTGTCTCCCTCCATCACACTCCCTCCATCACACTCTCCCTCCATCACATTCTCCCTCCATCACACTCCCTCCATCACAATCCCTACATCACACTCTCCCTCCATCACATTCACCCGCCATCACACTCTCTCCATCACACTCTCTGCCATCATGCTCCCTCCATCAGACTATCCCTACATCACACTCTCCCTCCATCATATTCTCCCTCCATCACACTCCCTCTGTCACATTCTCCCTCCAACACACTCCCGACATCACACACTCTCTCCATCACGCTCCCTCCATCACACCCTCCCTCCATCACACATTCCCTCCATCACACTCCCTACATCACGCACTCTCTCTATCACGCTCCCTCCAACACACTCTCCCACCATCACAAATCCCTCCATCACACTCTGTCTCCATCATGCAACCTCCATCAAACACTCCCTCCATCACACTCTCCCTCCATCACATTCTCTCCCTCACAATTTGTCTCCATCACACTGCCTCCATCACACTATCCCTCCTTCACACTCGTTCCATGACACTGTCCCACATCACCCACTCCCTACATCACATTCTCCGTCAATCACACTCCCTCGATCACACTCTCCATCCATAATATTCTCCCTCCATTACACTCCCTACATCACACTCTCACTCCATCACACTTTCCCTCCATCACACACTCGGTCCATCACACTCTCCCTCCATCATACTCTCCCTCCATCACACTCACTCCATCACACTCGCCCTCCATCACACTCTCCCAGCATCACACTCTCCCTCCATCACATTCTGCCTCCATCACACTCCCTCCATCAAACACTCCCTCCATCACACTCAACCTCCACCACATTCTACCTCCATCACACTCTCTCTCCATCACACTCCCTCCATCACACTCTTCCTCCATCACTTTCTCCCTCCATCACGTTCCCACATCACACTCTCCCTCCATGACATTTTCCCTCCATCACACTCTCCCTCCATCACATTCCCTCCATCACACTCTCCCTCCTTCACATCCTCCTCCTTCACTCTCACTCCAGCAGAATCTCACTTTGTCTCACACCCTCCATCACACTCTCCCTCCGTCGCATTCTCCCTCCATCACACTCCTTCCATCACATTCTCCCTCCATCACTCTCCCTCCATCATACTCTCCCTCTATCACACTCTCCCTCCAACGCATTCTCCCTCCGTCACACTCCTTCCATCACATTCTCCCTCCAGCACTCTGCCTCCATCATAATCTCCCTCCATCACACTCCCTCCATCACATTCTCCCTCCAACACAATCCCTCCATCACATTCTCCCTCCATCACACAATCTCAGTCACACTCTCCCTGCATCACACTCCCCCCATCATACTCTGCCTCCATCACACTCCATCCATCACATTCTCCCTCCATCATTCTCCCTCCATCACACTCTCTCAGCCACACTCTCCCTGCATCACACTCCGTCCGTCATTCTCCCTCCATTACACTCTCCCTCATCACCCTCTCCTTCCATCGCATTCTCCCTCCATCACTCTTCCTCCCTCACATTCTCCCTCCATCACACACTCCGTCCATCGCATTCTCCCTCCATCACACTCCCTCCATCACATTCTCCCTCCAACACACTCCCTACATCACACACTCTCTCCAACATGCTCACTCCATTACACCCTCCCTCCATCACACACTCCCTCCATCACAGTTCCTACATCACGCACTCTCTCTATCACGCTCCCTCCATCACACACTCTCCCGCCAACACACTCCCGCCATCACAAGTCCTGCCATCATGCTCCCTCTATCACACTAACCCTACATCACACTCTCCCTCCATCATATTCTCCCTCCATCACACTCCCTCCATCACATTCTCCCTCCAACACACTCCCTACATCACACACTCTCTCCAACATGCGCCCTCCATTACACCCTCCCTCCATCACACACTCCCTCCATCACAGTCCCTACATCACGCACTCTCTCTATCACGCTCCCTCCATCACACACTCTCTCCATCACGCTCCCTGCATCACACTCTCCCTCCATCACCTTCTCCCTCCATCATATTCTCTCCATCACACTCCCTCCATCACACACTCCCTCCATCATATTCTCCCTCCATCACATTCCCTCCATCACACTCCCTGCATCACAATCTCCCTCCATCACACTCTCTCCATCACACTCCATCCATCACATTGTCGCTCCATCACATTCTCCCTCCATCATTCTCCCTCCATCAAACTCCCTCCATCACACTCTCCCTCCATCACATTCTCCCTCCATCACACTTCCTCCATCAAGCTGCTTCTCCAGCTCATTCTCTCCATCACACTCTGCCTCCATCACACTCTCCCTCCATCACTGGCTCTTTCCATGACATTCCTTCCATCACACTCTCCCAACTTCACTGTCTCCCTCCATCACACTCTCCCTCCATCACTGGCTCTTTCCATGACAATCACTCCATCACACTCCCTCCATCACACTCTCCCTCCATCACATTCTCCCTCCAACCCCCCCCATCACAATCCCCACATCACACTCTCCCTCCAACACATTCACCCTCCATCACACTCCCTCCATCACATTCTCTGCCATCATGCTCCCTCCATCACACTAACCCTACATCACACTCTCCCTCCATCATATTCTCCCTCCATCACACTCCCTCCATCTCATTCTCCCTCCAATACACTCCCTACATCACACTGTCTCTCCAACATGCTCCCTCCATTACACCCTCCCTCCATCACACACTCTCTCCATCACAGTCCCTACATCACGCACTCTCTCTATCACGCTCCCTCCATCACACTCTCCCGCCGTCACAAATCCCTCCATCACACTCTGTCTCCATCATGCTCCCTCCATCACACACAACCTCCATCAGACTCTCCCTCCATCACAGTCCCTACATCACGCACTCTCTCTATCACACTCCCTCCATCAAACACTCCCTCCATCACACTCAACCTCCACCACATTCTACCTCCATCACACTCTCTCTCCATCACACTCCCTCCATCACACTCTTCCTCCATCACTTTCTCCCTCCATCACGTTCCCACATCACACTCTCCCTCCATGACATTTTCCCTCCATCACACTCTCCCTCCATCACATTCCCTCCATCACACTCTCCCTCCTTAACATCCTCCTCCTTCACTCTCACTCCAGCAGAATCTCACTTTGTCTCACACCCTCCATCACACTCTCCCTCCGTCGCATTCTCCCTCCATCACACTCCTTCCATCACATTCTCCCTCCATCACTCTCCCTCCATCATACTCTCCCTCTATCACACTCTCCCTCCAACGCATTCTCCCTCCGTCACACTCCTTCCATCACATTCTCCCTCCAGCACTCTGCCTCCATCATAATCTCCCTCCATCACACTCCCTCCATCACATTCTCCCTCCAACACAATCCCTCCATCACATTCTCCCTCCATCACACAATCTCAGTCACACTCTCGCTGCATCACACTCCCCCCATCATACTCTGCCTCCATCACACTCCATCCATCACATTCTCCCTCCATCATTCTCCCTCCATCACACTCTCTCAGCCACACTCTCCCTGCATCACACTCCGTCCGTCATTCTCCCTCCATTACACTCTCCCTCATCACCCTCTCCTTCCATCGCATTCTCCCTCCATCACTCTTCCTCCCTCACATTCTCCCTCCATCACACACTCCGTCCATCGCATTCTCCCTCCATCACACTCCCTCCATCACATTCTCCCTCCAACACACTCCCTACATCACACACTCTCTCCAACATGCTCACTCCATTACACCCTCCCTCCATCACACACTCCCTCCATCACAGTTCCTACATCACGCACTCTCTCTATCACGCTCCCTCCATCACACACTCTCCCGCCAACACACTCCCGCCATCACAATTCCTGCCATCATGCTCCCTCCATCACACTAACCCTACATCACACTCTCCCTCCATCACATTCTCCCTCCAACACACTCCCTACATCACACACTCTCTCCAACATGCTCCCTCCATTACACCCTCCCTCCATCACACACTCCCTCCATCACAGTCCCTACATCACGCACTCTCTCTATCACGCTCCCTCCATCACACACTCTCTCCATCACGCTCCCTGCATCACACTCTCCCTCCATCACCTTCTCCCTCCATCATATTCTCTCCATCACACTCCCTCCATCACACACTCCCTCCATCATATTCTCCCTCCATCACATTCCCTCCATCACACTCCCTGCATCACAATCTCCCTCCATCACACTCTCTCCATCACACTCCATCCATCACACTGTCGCTCCATCACATTCTCCCTCCATCATTCTCCCTCCATCAAACTCCCTCCATCGCACTCTCCCTCCATCACATTCTCCCTCCATCACACTTCCTCCATCAAGCTGCTTCTCCAGCTCATTCTCTCCATCACACTCTGCCTCCATCACACTCTCCCTCCATCACTGGCTCTTTCCATGACATTCCTTCCATCACACTCTCCCTACTTCACTGTCTCCCTCCATCACACTCTCCCTCCATCACTGGCTCTTTCCATGACAATCACTCCATCACACTCCCTCCATCACACTCTCCCTCCATCACATTCTCCCTCCAACCCCCCCCATCACAATCCCCACATCACACTCTCCCTCCAACACATTCACCCTCCATCACACTCCCTCCATCACATTCTCTGCCATCATGCTCCCTCCATCACACTAACCCTACATCACACTCTCCCTCCATCATATTCTCCCTCCATCACACTCCCTCCATCACATTCTCCCTCCAATACACTCCCTACATCACACTGTCTCTCCAACATGCTCCCTCCATTACACCCTCCCTCCATCACACACTCCCTCCATCACAGTCCCTACATCACGCACTCTCTCTATCACGCTCCCTCCATCACACTCTCCCGCCGTCACAAATCCCTCCATCACACTCTGTCTCCATCATGCTCCCTCCACCACACACAACCTCCATCACACTCTCCCTCCATCACAGTCCCTACATCACGCACTCTCTCTATCACGCTCCCTCCATCACACTCTCCCGCCATCACAAATCCCTCCATCACACTCTGTCTGCATCATGCTCCCTCCATCACACACAACGTCCATCACACTCTCCCTCCATCACATTCTCTCCCTCACAATTTGTCTCCATCATACTGCCTCCATCACACTATCCCTCCATTACATTCTCGCTCCATCACACTCCCTCCATCACACTCACTCTCCATCATATTCTCCCTCCATCACACACTCCCTCAATCACACTCTCCCTCCATCACACTCTCCCTCCATAACATTCCCTCCCTCAAACTCCCTGCATTACACTCCCTCGATCACACTCCCTCCATCACATTCTCCCTCCATCATGCTGTCTCTCCATCTCATTCGCTCCATCATACACTGCCTCCATCACACTCTCCCTCCATCACTCGCTCTTTCCATGACATTCCCTCCATCACGCTCTCTCCATCACATGCTCCCTCCATTACACTCTCTCTCCATCACATTCCCTCCGTCACACTTTCCCTACATCACTGTCTCCCTCCATCACACTCTCCCTCCATCACTGGCTCTTTAATGACATTCCCTCCATCACACTCCCTCCATCACACTCTCCCTCCATCACATTCTCCCTCCATCTCACTCCCTCCATCACCCTATCCCTACATCACACTCCTCCTCCATCACTTTCTCCCTCCATCACACTTCCTCCATCAATCTGCTTCTCCATCTCATTCTCTCCATCACACTATCCCTCCATCACACTCTCCCTCCATCACTGGCTCTTTCCATGACATTCCTTCCATCACACTCTCCCTACTTCACTGTCTCACTCCATCACACCCTCCCTCCATCACTGGCTCTTCCATGACATTCCCTCCATCACACTCCCTCCATCACACTCTCCCTCCATCACATTCTCCTTCCATCACAATCCCTCTATCACAATCCCCACATCACACTCTCCCTCCATCACATTCACCCTTCATCACACTCCCTCCATCACAATCCCTGCCATCATGCTCCCTCCATCACACTAACCCTACATCACACTCTCCCTCCATCATATTCTCCCTCCATCACACTCCCACCATCACATTCTCCCTCCAACACACTCCCTACATCACACACTCTCTCCAACATGCTCCATCCATTACACCCTCCCTCCATCACACTCGATACATCACGCACTCTCTCTATCACGCTCCCTCCATTACACTCTCTCTCCATCACGCTCCCTCCATCACGCTCTCCCTCCATCACCTTCTCCCTCCGTCATATTCTCTCCATCACACTCCCTCCATCACACACTCCCTCCATCATATTCTCCCTCCATCATATTCCCTCCATCACACTCCCTGCATCACAATCTCCCTCCATCACACTCACTCCATCACACTCCATCCATCACACTCTCCGTCCATCACATTCTCCCTCCATCATTCTCCCTCCATCAATCTCCCTCCATCACACTCTCCCTCCATCACATTCTCCCTCCATCACACTTCCTCCATCAAGCTGCTTCTCCATCTCATTCTCTCCATCACACTCTGCCTCCATCACACTCTCCCTCCATCACTGGCTCTTTCCATGACATTCCTTCCATCACACTCTCCCTACTTCACTGTCTCCCTCCATCACACTCTTCCTTTATCACTCGCTCTTTCCATGACATTCCCTCCATCACATTCCCTCCATCACACTCTCCCTCCATAACATTCTCCCTCCATCACACTCCCTCCATCACAATCCCCACATCACACTCTCCCTCCATCACATTCACCCTCCATCACACTCCCTCCATCACATTCTCTGCAATCATGCTCCCTCCATCACACTAACCCTACATCACACTCTCCCTCCATCATATTCTCCCTCCATCACACTCCCTCCAACACATTCTCCCTCCAATACACTCCCTACATCACACACTCTCTCCAACATGCTCCCTCCATTACACCCTCCCTCCATCACACACTCCCTCCATCACAGTCCCTACATCACGCACTCTCTCTATCACGCTCCCTCCATCACACTCTCCCGCCATCACAAATCCCTCCATCACACTCTGTCTCCATCATGCTCCCTCCATCACACAAAACCTCCATCACACTCTCCCTCCATCACATTCTCTCCCTCACAATTTGTCTCCATCATACTGCCTCCATCACACTATCCCTCCATTCCATTCTCGCTCCATCATACTCCCTCCATCACACTCACTCTGCATCATATTCTCCCTCCATCACACACTCCCTCAATCACACTCTCCCTCCATCACACTCTCCCTCCATAACATTCCCTCCCTCAAACTCCCTGCATTACACTCCCTCGATCACACTCCCTCCATCACATTCTCCCTCCATCATGCTCTCTCCATCACGTGTTCCCTCCATTACACTCTCTCTCCATCACATTCACTCCATCGCACTCTCTCTCCATCACACTCTTCCTCCATCAGACTCTCCCTCCATCACACTCTCTCTCCATCTCATTCTCCCTCCATCATGCTGTCTCTCCATCTAATTCTCTCCATCATACACTGCCTCCATCACACTCTCCCTCCATCACTCGCTCTTTCCATGACATTCCCTCCATCACACTCCCTCCATCACACTCTCCCTCCATCACATTCTCCCTCCATCACACTCCCTCCATCACAATCCCCACTTCACACTCTCCCTCCATCACATTCACCCTCCATCACACTCCCTCCATCACAATTCCTGCCATCATGCTCCCTCCATCACACTAACCCTACATCACACTCTCCCTCCATCATATTCTCCCTCCATCACACTCCCTCCATCACATTCTCCCTCCAACACACTCCCTACATCACAAACTCTCTCCAACATGCTCCCTACATTACACCCTCCCTCCATCACACACTCCCTCCATCACAGTCCCTACATCACGCACTCTCTCTATCATGCTCCCTCCATCACACACTCTCTCCATCACGCTCCCTCCATCACACTCTCCCTCCATCAACTTCTCCCTCCATCATATTCTCTCCATCACACTCCCTCCATCACACACTCCCTCCATCATATTCTCCCTCCATCACATTCCCTCCATCACACTCCCTGCATCACAATCTCCCTCCATCACACTCCCTCCATCACACTCCATCCATCACACTGTCCCTCCATCACATTCTCCCTCCATCATTCTCCCTCCATCAAACTCCCTCCATCACACTCTCCCTCCATCACATTCTCCCTCCATCACACTTCATCCATCAAGCTGCTTCTCCATCTCATTCTCTCCATCACACTCTGCCTCCATCACACTCTCCCTCCATCACTGGCTCTTTCCATGACATTCCTTTATTCACACTCTCCCTACTTCACTGTCTCCCTCCATCACACTCTCCCTCCATCACTGGCTCTTTCCATGACATTCACTCCATCACACTCCCTCCATCACACTCTCCCTCCATCATATTCTCCCTCCAACCCCCCATCACAATCCCCACATCACACTCTCCCTCCATCACATTCACCCTCCATCACACTCCCTCCATCACATTCTCTGCCATCATGCTCCCTCCATCACAGAAACCCTACATCACACTCTCCCTCCATCATATTCTGCCTCCATCACACTCCCTCCATCACATTCTCCCTCCAATACACTCCCTACATCACACTGTCTCTCCAACATGCTCCCTCCATTACACCCTCCCTCCATCACACACTCCCTCCATCACAGTCCCTACATCACGCACTCTCTCTATCACGCTCCCTCCATCACACTCTCCCGCCATCACAAATCCCTCCATCACACTCTGTCTCCATCATGCTCCCTCCATCACACACAACCTCCATCACACTCTCCCTCCATCACATTCTCTCCCTCACAATTTGTCTCCATCATACTGCCTCCATCACACTATCCCTCCATTACATTCTCGCTCCATCACTCTCCCTCCATCACACTCACTCTCCATCATATTCTCCCTCCATCACACACTCCCTCAATCACACTCTCCCTCCATCACACTCTCCCTCCATAACATTCCCTCCCTCAAACTCCCTGCATTACACTCCCTCGATCACACTCCCTCCATCACATTCTCCCTCCATCACGCTCTCTCCATCACATGCTCCATCCATTACACTCTCTCTCCATCACATTCACTCCATCACACCCTCTCTCCATCACACTCTTCCTCCATCAGACTCTCCCTCCATCACACTCTCTCTCCATCACATTCTCCCTCCATCATGCTGTCTCTCCATCTCATTCGCTCCATCATACACTGCCTCCATCACACTCTCCCTCCATCACTCGCTCTTTCCATGACATTCCCTCCATCACGCTCTCTCCATCACATGCTCCCTCCATTACACTCTCTCTCAATCACATTCCCTCCGTCACACTTTCCCTACATCACTGTCTCCCTCCATCACACTCTCCCTCCATCACTGGCTCTTTAATGACATTCCCTCCATCACACTCCCTCCATCACACTCTCCCTCCATCACATTCTCCCTCCATCTCACTCCCTCCATCACCCTATCCCTACATCACACTCCTCCTCCATCACTTTCTCCCTCCATCACACTTCCTCCATCAATCTGCTTCTCCATCTCATTCTCTCCATCACACTATCCCTCCATCACACTCTCCCTCCATCACTGGCTCTTTCCATGACATTCCTTCCATCACACTCTCCCTACTTCACTGTCTCCCTCCATCACACCCTCCCTCCATCACTGGCTCTTTCCATGACATTCCCTCCATCACACTCCCTCCATCACACTCTCCCTCCATCACATTCTCCTTCCATCACAATCCCTCTATCACAATCCCCACATCACACTCTCCCTCCATCACATTCACCCTTCATCACACTCCCTCCATCACAATCCCTGCCATCATGCTCCCTCCATCACACTAACCCTACATCAAACTCTCCCTCCATCATATTCTCCCTCCATCACACTCCCACCATCACATTCTCCCTCCAACACACTCCCTACATCACACACTCTCTCCAACATGCTCCATCCATTACACCCTCCCTCCATCACACTCGATACATCACGCACTCTCTCTATCACGCTCCCTCCATTACACTCTCTCTCCATCACGCTCCCTCCATCACGCTCTCCCTCCATCACCTTCTCCCTCCGTCATATTCTCTCCATCACACTCCCTCCATCACACACTCCCTCCATCATATTCTTCCTCCATCATATTCCCTCCATCACAATCCCTGCATCACAATCTCCCTCCATCACACTCCCTCCATCACACTCCATCCATCACACTGTCCCTCCATCACATTCTCCCTCCATCATTCTCCCTCCATCAAACTCCCTCCATCACACTATCCCTCCATCACATTCACCCTCCATCACACTCCCTCCATCACATTCTCTGCAATCATGCTCCCTCCATCACACTAACCCTACATCACACTCTCCCTCCATCATATTCTCCCTCCATCACACTCCCTCCAACACATTCTCCCTCCAATACACTCCCTACATCACACTCTCTCTCCAACATGCTCCCTCCATTACACCCTCCCTCCATCACACACTCCCTCCATCACAGTCCCTACATCACGCACTCTCTCTATCACGCTCCCTCCATCACACTCTCCCGCCATCACAAATCCCTCCATCACACTCTGTCTCCATCATGCTCCCTCCATCACACACAACCTCCATCACACTCTCCCTCCATCACATTCTGTCCCTCACAATTTGTCTCCATCATACTGCCTCCATCACACTATCCCTCCATTCCATTCTCGCTCCATCACACTCCCTCCATCACACTCACTCTCCATCATATTCTCCCTCCATCACACACTCCCTCAATCACACTCTCCCTCCATCACACTCTCCCTCCATAACATTCCCTCCCTCAAACTCCCTGCATTACACTCCCTCGATCACACTCCCTCCATCACATTCTCCCTCCATCACGCTCTCTCCATCACATGCTCCATCCATTACACTCTCTCTCCATCACATTCACTCCATCACACCCTCTCTCCATCACACTCTTCCTCCATCAGACTCTCCCTCCATCACACTCTCTCTCCATCACATTCTCCCTCCATCATGCTGTCTCTCCATCTCATTCGCTCCATCATACACTGCCTCTATCACACTCTCCCTCCATCACTCGCTCTTTCCATGACATTCTCTCCATCACGCTCTCTCCATCACATGCTCCCTCCATTACTCTCTCTCTCCATCACATTCCCTCCATCACACTTTCCCTACATCACTGTCTCCCTCCATCACTCTCTCCCTCCATCACTGGCTCTTTAATGACATTCCCTCCATCACACTCCCTCCATCACACTCTCCCTCCATCACATTCTCCCTCCATCTCACTCCCTCCATCACACTATCCCTACATCACACTCCTCCTCCATCACTTTCTCCCTCCATCACACTTCCTCCATCAATCTGCTTCTCCATCTCATTCTCTCCATCACACTATCCCTCCATCACACTCTCCCTCCATCACTGGCTCTTTCCATGACATTCCTTCCATCACACTCTCCCTACTTCACTGTCTCCCTCCATCACACCCTCTCTCCATCACTGGCTCTTTCTATGACATTCCCTCCATCACACTCCCTCCATCACAATCTCCCTCCATCACATTCTCCCTCCATCACAATCCCTCCATCACAATCCCCACATCACACTCTCCCTCCATCACATTCACCCTTCATCACACTCCCTCCATCACAATCCCTGCCATCATGCTCCCTCAATCACACTAACCCTACATCACACTCTCCCTCCATCATATTCTCCCTCCATCACACTCCCACCATCACATTCTCCCTCCAACACACTCCCTACATCACACACTCTCTCCAACATGCTCCATCCATTACACCCTCCCTCCATCACACTCGATACATCACGCACTCTCTCTATCACGCTCCCTCCATTACACTCTCTCTCCATCACGCTCCCTCCATCACGCTCTCCCTCCATCACCTTCTCCCTCCGTCATATTCTCTCCATCACACTCCCTCCATCACACACTCCCTCCATCATATTCTCCCTCCATCATATTCCCTCCATCACACTCCCTGCATCACAATCTCCCTCCATCACACTCACTCCATCACACTCCATCCATCACACTCTCCGTCCATCACATTCTCCCTCCATCATTCTCCCTCCATCAATCTCCCTCCATCACACTCTCCCTCCATCACATTCTCCCTCCATCACACTTCCTCCATCAAGCTGCTTCTCCATCTCATTCTCTCCATCACACTCTGCCTCCATCACACTCTCCCTCCATCACTGGCTCTTTCCATGACATTCCTTCCATCACACTCTCCCTACTTCACTGTCTCCCTCCATCACACTCTTCCTTTATCACTCGCTCTTTCCATGACATTCCCTCCATCACATTCCCTCCATCACACTCTCCCTCCATAACATTCTCCCTCCATCACACTCCCTCCATCACAATCCCCACATCACACTCTCCCTCCATCACATTCACCCTCCATCACACTCCCTCCATCACATTCTCTGCAATCATGCTCCCTCCATCACACTAACCCTACATCACACTCTCCCTCCATCATATTCTCCCTCCATCACACTCCCTCCAACACATTCTCCCTCCAATACACTCCCTACATCACACACTCTCTCCAACATGCTCCCTCCATTACACCCTCCCTCCATCACACACTCCCTCCATCACAGTCCCTACATCACGCACTCTCTCTATCACGCTCCCTCCATCACACTCTCCCGCCATCACAAATCCCTCCATCACACTCTGTCTCCATCATGCTCCCTCCATCACACAAAACCTCCATCACACTCTCCCTCCATCACATTCTCTCCCTCACAATTTGTCTCCATCATACTGCCTCCATCACACTATCCCTCCATTCCATTCTCGCTCCATCATACTCCCTCCATCACACTCACTCTGCATCATATTCTCCCTCCATCACACACTCCCTCAATCACACTCTCCCTCCATCACACTCTCCCTCCATAACATTCCCTCCCTCAAACTCCCTGCATTACACTCCCTCGATCACACTCCCTCCATCACATTCTCCCTCCATCATGCTCTCTCCATCACGTGTTCCCTCCATTACACTCTCTCTCCATCACATTCACTCCATCGCACTCTCTCTCCATCACACTCTTCCTCCATCAGACTCTCCCTCCATCACACTCTCTCTCCATCTCATTCTCCCTCCATCATGCTGTCTCTCCATCTAATTCTCTCCATCATACACTGCCTCCATCACACTCTCCCTCCATCACTCGCTCTTTCCATGACATTCCCTCCATCACACTCCCTCCATCACACTCTCCCTCCATCACATTCTCCCTCCATCACACTCCCTCCATCACAATCCCCACTTCACACTCTCCCTCCATCACATTCACCCTCCATCACACTCCCTCCATCACAATTCCTGCCATCATGCTCCCTCCATCACACTAACCCTACATCACACTCTCCCTCCATCATATTCTCCCTCCATCACACTCCCTCCATCACATTCTCCCTCCAACACACTCCCTACATCACAAACTCTCTCCAACATGCTCCCTACATTACACCCTCCCTCCATCACACACTCCCTCCATCACAGTCCCTACATCACGCACTCTCTCTATCATGCTCCCTCCATCACACACTCTCTCCATCACGCTCCCTCCATCACACTCTCCCTCCATCAACTTCTCCCTCCATCATATTCTCTCCATCACACTCCCTCCATCACACACTCCCTCCATCATATTCTCCCTCCATCACATTCCCTCCATCACACTCCCTGCATCACAATCTCCCTCCATCACACTCCCTCCATCACACTCCATCCATCACACTGTCCCTCCATCACATTCTCCCTCCATCATTCTCCCTCCATCAAACTCCCTCCATCACACTCTCCCTCCATCACATTCTCCCTCCATCACACTTCATCCATCAAGCTGCTTCTCCATCTCATTCTCTCCATCACACTCTGCCTCCATCACACTCTCCCTCCATCACTGGCTCTTTCCATGACATTCCTTTATTCACACTCTCCCTACTTCACTGTCTCCCTCCATCACACTCTCCCTCCATCACTGGCTCTTTCCATGACATTCACTCCATCACACTCCCTCCATCACACTCTCCCTCCATCATATTCTCCCTCCAACCCCCCATCACAATCCCCACATCACACTCTCCCTCCATCACATTCACCCTCCATCACACTCCCTCCATCACATTCTCTGCCATCATGCTCCCTCCATCACAGAAACCCTACATCACACTCTCCCTCCATCATATTCTCCCTCCATCACACTCCCTCCATCACATTCTCCCTCCAATACACTCCCTACATCACACTGTCTCTCCAACATGCTCCCTCCATTACACCCTCCCTCCATCACACACTCCCTCCATCACAGTCCCTACATCACGCACTCTCTCTATCACGCTCCCTCCATCACACTCTCCCGCCATCACAAATCCCTCCATCACACTCTGTCTCCATCATGCTCCCTCCATCACACACAACCTCCATCACACTCTCCCTCCATCACATTCTCTCCCTCACAATTTGTCTCCATCATACTGCCTCCATCACACTATCCCTCCATTACATTCTCGCTCCATCACTCTCCCTCCATCACACTCACTCTCCATCATATTCTCCCTCCATCACACACTCCCTCAATCACACTCTCCCTCCATCACACTCTCCCTCCATAACATTCCCTCCCTCAAACTCCCTGCATTACACTCCCTCGATCACACTCCCTCCATCACATTCTCCCTCCATCACGCTCTCTCCATCACATGCTCCATCCATTACACTCTCTCTCCATCACATTCACTCCATCACACCCTCTCTCCATCACACTCTTCCTCCATCAGACTCTCCCTCCATCACACTCTCTCTCCATCACATTCTCCCTCCATCATGCTGTCTCTCCATCTCATTCGCTCCATCATACACTGCCTCCATCACACTCTCCCTCCATCACTCGCTCTTTCCATGACATTCCCTCCATCACGCTCTCTCCATCACATGCTCCCTCCATTACACTCTCTCTCAATCACATTCCCTCCGTCACACTTTCCCTACATCACTGTCTCCCTCCATCACACTCTCCCTCCATCACTGGCTCTTTAATGACATTCCCTCCATCACACTCCCTCCATCACACTCTCCCTCCATCACATTCTCCCTCCATCTCACTCCCTCCATCACCCTATCCCTACATCACACTCCTCCTCCATCACTTTCTCCCTCCATCACACTTCCTCCATCAATCTGCTTCTCCATCTCATTCTCTCCATCACACTATCCCTCCATCACACTCTCCCTCCATCACTGGCTCTTTCCATGACATTCCTTCCATCACACTCTCCCTACTTCACTGTCTCCCTCCATCACACCCTCCCTCCATCACTGGCTCTTTCCATGACATTCCCTCCATCACACTCCCTCCATCACACTCTCCCTCCATCACATTCTCCTTCCATCACAATCCCTCTATCACAATCCCCACATCACACTCTCCCTCCATCACATTCACCCTTCATCACACTCCCTCCATCACAATCCCTGCCATCATGCTCCCTCCATCACACTAACCCTACATCAAACTCTCCCTCCATCATATTCTCCCTCCATCACACTCCCACCATCACATTCTCCCTCCAACACACTCCCTACATCACACACTCTCTCCAACATGCTCCATCCATTACACCCTCCCTCCATCACACTCGATACATCACGCACTCTCTCTATCACGCTCCCTCCATTACACTCTCTCTCCATCACGCTCCCTCCATCACGCTCTCCCTCCATCACCTTCTCCCTCCGTCATATTCTCTCCATCACACTCCCTCCATCACACACTCCCTCCATCATATTCTTCCTCCATCATATTCCCTCCATCACAATCCCTGCATCACAATCTCCCTCCATCACACTCCCTCCATCACACTCCATCCATCACACTGTCCCTCCATCACATTCTCCCTCCATCATTCTCCCTCCATCAAACTCCCTCCATCACACTATCCCTCCATCACATTCACCCTCCATCACACTCCCTCCATCACATTCTCTGCAATCATGCTCCCTCCATCACACTAACCCTACATCACACTCTCCCTCCATCATATTCTCCCTCCATCACACTCCCTCCAACACATTCTCCCTCCAATACACTCCCTACATCACACTCTCTCTCCAACATGCTCCCTCCATTACACCCTCCCTCCATCACACACTCCCTCCATCACAGTCCCTACATCACGCACTCTCTCTATCACGCTCCCTCCATCACACTCTCCCGCCATCACAAATCCCTCCATCACACTCTGTCTCCATCATGCTCCCTCCATCACACACAACCTCCATCACACTCTCCCTCCATCACATTCTGTCCCTCACAATTTGTCTCCATCATACTGCCTCCATCACACTATCCCTCCATTCCATTCTCGCTCCATCACACTCCCTCCATCACACTCACTCTCCATCATATTCTCCCTCCATCACACACTCCCTCAATCACACTCTCCCTCCATCACACTCTCCCTCCATAACATTCCCTCCCTCAAACTCCCTGCATTACACTCCCTCGATCACACTCCCTCCATCACATTCTCCCTCCATCACGCTCTCTCCATCACATGCTCCATCCATTACACTCTCTCTCCATCACATTCACTCCATCACACCCTCTCTCCATCACACTCTTCCTCCATCAGACTCTCCCTCCATCACACTCTCTCTCCATCACATTCTCCCTCCATCATGCTGTCTCTCCATCTCATTCGCTCCATCATACACTGCCTCTATCACACTCTCCCTCCATCACTCGCTCTTTCCATGACATTCTCTCCATCACGCTCTCTCCATCACATGCTCCCTCCATTACACTCTCTCTCCATCACATTCCCTCCATCACACTTTCCCTACATCACTGTCTCCCTCCATCACTCTCTCCCTCCATCACTGGCTCTTTAATGACATTCCCTCCATCACACTCCCTCCATCACACTCTCCCTCCATCACATTCTCCCTCCATCTCACTCCCTCCATCACACTATCCCTACATCACACTCCTCCTCCATCACTTTCTCCCTCCATCACACTTCCTCCATCAATCTGCTTCTCCATCTCATTCTCTCCATCACACTATCCCTCCATCACACTCTCCCTCCATCACTGGCTCTTTCCATGACATTCCTTCCATCACACTCTCCCTACTTCACTGTCTCCCTCCATCACACCCTCTCTCCATCACTGGCTCTTTCTATGACATTCCCTCCATCACACTCCCTCCATCACAATCTCCCTCCATCACATTCTCCCTCCATCACAATCCCTCCATCACAATCCCCACATCACACTCTCCCTCCATCACATTCACCCTTCATCACACTCCCTCCATCACAATCCCTGCCATCATGCTCCCTCAATCACACTAACCCTACATCACACTCTCCCTCCATCATATTCTCCCTCCATCACACTCCCACCATCACATTCTCCCTCCAACACACTCCCTACATCACACACTCTCTCCAACATGCTCCATCCATTACACCCTCCCTCCATCACACTCGATACATCACGCACTCTCTCTATCACGCTCCCTCCATCACACTCTCTCTCCATCACGCTCCCTCCATCACGATCTCTCTCCATCACCTTCTCCCTCCGTCATATTCTCTCCATCACACTCCCTCCATCACACACTCCCTCCATCATATTCTCCCTCCATCATATTCCCTCCATCACACTCCCTGCATCACAATCTCCCTCCATCACACTCCCTCCATCACACTCCATCCATCACACTGTCCCTCCATCACATTCTCCCTCCATCATTCTCCCTCCATCAAACTCCCTCCATCACACTCTCCCTCCATCACATTCTCCCTCCATCACACTTCCTCCATCAAGCTGCTTCTCCATCTCATTCTCTCCATCACAATCTGCCTCCATCACACTCTCCCTCCATCAATGGCTCTTTCCATGACATTCCTTCCATCACACTCTCCCTACTTCACTGTCTCCCTCCATCACACTCTCCCTTTATCACTCGCTCTTTCCATGACATTCCCTCCATCACATTCCCTCCATCACACTCTCCGTCCATAACATTCTCCCTCCAACACACTCCCTCCATCACAATCCCCACATCACACTCTCCCTCCATCACATTCACCCTCCATCACACTCCCTCCATCACATTCTCTGCAATCATGCTCCCTCCATCACGCTAACCCTACATCACACTCTCCCTCCATCATATTCTCCCTCCATCACACTCCCTCCAACACATTCTCCCTCCAATACACTCCCTACATCACACACTCTCTCCAACATGCTCCCTCCATTACACCCTCCCTCCATCACACACTCCCTCCATCACAGTCCCTACATCACGCACTCTCTCTATCACGCTCCCTCCATCACACTCTCCCGCCATCACAAATCCCTCCATCACACTCTGTCTCCATCATGCTCCCTCCATCACACAAAACCTCCATCACACTCTCCCTCCATCACATTCTCTCCCTCACAATTTGTCTCCATCATACTGCCTCCATCACACTATCCCTCCATTCCATTCTCGCTCCATCATACTCCCTCCATCACACTCACTCTGCATCATATTCTCCCTCCATCACACACTCCCTCAATCACACTCTCCCTCCATCACACTCTCCCTCCATAACATTCCCTCCCTCAAACTCCCTGCATTACACTCCCTCGATCACACTCCCTCCATCACATTCGCCCTCCATCACGCTCTCTCCATCACGTGTTCCCTCCATTACACTCTCTCTCCATCACATTCACTCCATCGCACTGTCTCTCCATCACACTCTTCCTCCATCAGACTCTCCCTCCATCACACTCTCTCTCCATCTCATTCTCCCTCCATCATGCTGTCTCTCCATCTCATTCTCTCCATCATACACTGCCTCCATCACACTCTCCCTCCATCACTCGCTCTTTCCATGACATTCCCTCCATCACACTCCCTCCATCACACTCTCCCTCCATCACATTCTCCCTCCATCACACTCCCTCCATCACAATCCCCACTTCACACTCTCCCTCCATCACATTCACTCTCCATCACACTCCCTCCATCACAATTCCTGCCATCATGCTCCCTCCATCACACTAGCCCTACATCACACTCTCCCTCCATCATATTCTCCCTCCATCACACTCCCTCCATCACATTCTCCCTCCAACACACTCCCTACATCACAAACTCTCTCCAACATGCTCCCTACATTACACCCTCCCTCCATCACACACTCCCTCCATCACAGTCCCTACTTCACGCACTCTCTCTATCACGCTCCCTCCATCACTCACTCTCTCCATCACGCTCCCTCCATCACACTCTCCCTCCATCACCTTCTCCCTCCATCATATTCTCTCCATCACACTCCCTCCATCACACACTCCCTCCATCATATTCTCCCTCCATCACATTCCCTCCATCACACTCCCTGCATCACAATCTCCCTCCATCACACTCCCTCCATCACACTCTATCCATCACACTGTCCCTCCATCACATTCTCCCTCCATCATACTCCCTCCATCAAACTCCCTCCATCACACTCTCCCTCCATCACATTCTCCCTCCATCACACTTCATCCATCAAGCTGCTTCTCCATCTCATTCTCTCCATCACACTCTGCCTCCATCACACTCTCCCTCCATCACTGGCTCTTTCCATGATATTCCTTTATTCACACTCTCCCTACTTCACTGTCTCCCTCCATCACACTCTCCCTCCATCACTGGCTCTTTCCATGACATTCACTCCATCACACTCCCTCCATCACACTCTCCCTCCATCATATTCTCCCTCCAACCCCCCCATCACAATCCCCGCATCACACTCTCCCTCCATCACATTCTCTGCCATCATGCTCCTTCCATCACACTAACCCTACATCACACTCTCCCTCCATCATATTCTCCCTCCATCACACTCCCTCCATCACATTCTCCCTCCAATACACTCCCTACATCACACTGTCTCTCCAACATGCTCCCTCCATTACACCCTCCCTCCATCACACACTCCCTCCATCACAGTCCCTACATCACGCACTCTCTCTATCACGCTCCCTCCATCACACTCTCCCGCCATCACAAATCCCTCCATCACACTCTGTCTCCATCATGCTCCCTCCATCACACACAACCTCCATCACACTCTCCCTCCATCACATTCTCTCCCTCACAATTTGTCTCCATCATACTGCCTCCATCACACTATCCCTCCATTACATTCTCGCTCCATCACACTCCCTCCATCACACTCACTCTCCATCATATTCTTCCTCCATCACACACTCCCTCAATCACACTCTCCCTCCATCACACTCTCCCTCCATAACATTCCCTCCCTCAAACTCCCTGCATTACACTCCCTCGATCACACTCCCTCCATCACATTCTCCCTCCATCACTCGCTCTTTCCATGACATTCCCTCCATCACGCTCTCTCCATCACATGTTCCCTCCATTACACTCTCTCTCCATCACATTCCCTCCATCACACTTTCCCTACATCACTGTCTCCCTCCATCACACTCTCCCTCCATCACTGGCTCTTTCCATGACATTCCCTCCATCACACTCCCTCCATCACACTCTCCCTCCATCACATTCTCCCTCCATCACACTCCCTCCATCACACTATCCCTACATCACACTCTCCCTCCATCACATTCACCCTCAATCACACTCCCTCCATCACATTCTCTGTCATCATGCTCCCTCCATCACACTATCCCTACATCACACACTTCTTCCATCACATTCTCCCTCCATCACACTCCCTCCATCACATTCTCCCTCCAACACACTCCCTACATCACACACTCTCTCCAACACGCTCCCTCCATTACACCCTCCCTCCATTACACCCTCCCTCCATCACACTCGATACATCACACACTCTCTCTATCACGCTCCCTCCAACACACTCTTCCACCATCACAAATCCCTCCATCACACTCTGTCTCCATCTTGCTCCCTCCATCACACACTCCCTCCATCACACTCTCCTCCCATCACATTCTCTCCCTCACAATTTGTCTCCATCATACTGCCTCCATCACACTATCCCTCCTTCACACTCGCTCCATGACAAACTCCCCCATCACACACTCCTACATCACATTCTCCGTCAATCACACTCCCTCAATCACACTCTCCATCCATAATATTCTCCCTCCATTACACTCCCTACATCACACTCTCACTCCATCACACTTTCCCTCCATCACACACTTCCTCCATCACACTCTACCTCCATCACACTCTCCCTTCATCACACTCACTCCATCACACTCTCCCTCCATCACACTCTCCCTGCATCACACTATCCGTCCATCACATTCTCCGTCCATCACAGTCCCTCCATCACACACTCCCTCCATCACACTCTCCCTCCATCACACTATCCCTGCACCACATTCTCCCTCCATCACACTCTCACTCCAGCACACACAATCTTGATCCATCACTTTCTCTCTCCATCACACTGCCTCATCACACTTTCCCTCCATCACATTTTCCCTCCATCACACTCTCCCTCCATCACACTCCCTCCATCACACTCTCCCTCCTTCACATTCTCCTCCTTCACTCTCACTCCAGCAGAATCTCACTTTGTCTCACTCCCTCCATCACTTTCTCCCTCCATCGCATTCTCCCTCCATCACACTCTCACTACATCACATTCTCCCTCCATCGCATTCCCCCTCCATCACACTCCCACCATCACACTCTCCTGCCATAGCATTCTCCCTTCATCAGTCACCTTCCATCACATTCTCCCTCCATCACACTCCCTCCATCACATTCTCCCTCCATCACACTCTCTCTCCATCACGCTCCCTCCATCACACTCTCCCTCCATCACAGTCTCCCTCTAACACATTCCCTCCATCACAAACTCCCTCCATCACATTCTCCCTCCATCAAACTCTCTCTCCATCACGCTCCCTCCATCACACTCTCCCTCCATCACAGTCTCCCTCCATCACAATCCCTCCATCACACTCTCCCTCCTACACATCCTCCTCCTTCGCTCTCACTCCAGCAGAATCTCACTTTGTCTCACTCCCTCCATCACACTCACCCTCCATCACAGTCTCCTGCTATCACAGTCCCTCCATCACACTCTCCCTCCATCGCATTCTCCCTCAATCACACACCCTCCATCACACTCTCCCTACATCACATTCTCCCTCCATCACATTCTCCTCCATCAAACTCCCTCCATGGCATTCTCCCTCCATCACACTCCATCCATCACATTCTTCCTCCATCACACTTCCTCCATCACACTCTCCCTCCATGACACTCTCCCTCCATCGCATTCTCCCTCCATCACACACCCTCCATCACATTCTCCCTCCATCACACTGCCTCCATCACATTCTCCCTCCATCACACTCTCTCCATCACACTCTCCCTCCATCACACTCCCTCCATCACACTCTCCCTCCATCACATTCTCTCCATCACAATTTCTCTCCATTACACTCCCTCTATTACTCACTCTCCATCACACTCTCCCTCCTTCAGCTTCTACCACCATCTCCCTCTTTCTCCTTTACAATCTCTATCCATCACACTCTCCCTCCATCACACACTCCCTCCTTCACACTCACTTCCATCACGCTCTCTCTATCATCCTCACTATTTCACAATCTTTCCATCGCACTCACTACCCATCACACAATCCCTCCATTAGATTCTTGCTCCATCACACTCCCTCCATCACACTCACTCTCCATCATATTCTCCCCCAATCACACTCCCTCCATCATACTCTCCCTCAATCACAGTCTCCCTCGATCACACTCTTCCTCCATCACATTCCCTCCCTCAAACTCCCAGCATTACACTCTCCCTCCCACAACATCCCTGCATTACACTCTCCCTCCATCATACTCTCCCTCCAACACATTCTCTCCATCACACTCCCTCCATCATACTGTCCCTCCATCACACTCTCCCTCCATCACACTCCCTCCATCACACTGTTCCTCCATCAAACTCTTCCTCCATCACATTCTCCTCCATCACACTCCCTCCATCACACTCCCTCCATCACTCTCCCTCCATCACAATCTCCCTCCATCACGCTCTCTCCATCACATGCTCCCTCCATTACACTCTGTCTCCATCACACTCACTCCATCACACTCTCTCTGCATCACATTACTCCTCCATCAGACTCTCCCTCCATCACAATCTCTCTCCATCACATCCTCCCTCCATCACGCTGTCTATCCATCTCATTCACTCCTTCACGCTCTGCCTCCATCACACTATCCCTCCATCACCCTCTCTTTCCATGACATTCCCTCCATCACACTCTCCCTACATCACTGTCTCCCTCCATCACACTCCCTCCATCACACTCTCCCTCCATCACATTCTCCCTCCATCACACTCCCTCCATCACAATCCCTACATCACACTCTCCCTCCATCACATTCACCCGCCATCACACTCTCTCCATCACACTCTCTGCCATCATGCTCCCTCCATCAGACTATCCCTACATCACACTCTCCCTCCATCATATTGTCCCTCCATCACACTCCCTCCATCACATTCTCCCTCCAAGACACTCCCTACATCACTCACTCTCTCCATCACGCTCCCTCCATCACACCCTCCCTCCATCACACACTCCCTCCATCACACTCCCTCCATCACGCACTCTCTCTATCACGCTCCCTCCAACACACTCTCCCACCATCACAAATCCCTCCATTACACTGTGTCTCCATCAGGCAACCTCCATCACACACTCCCTCCATCACACTCTCCCTCCATCAAATTCTCTCCCTCACAATTTGTCTCAATCACACTGCCTCCAACACACTATCCCTCCTTCACACTCGCTCCATGACACTCTCCCCCATCACCCACTCCCTACATCACATTCTCCGTCAATCACACTCCCTCGATCACACTCTCCATCCATAATATTCTCCCTCCATTACACTCCCTACATCACACTCTCACTCCATCACACTTTCCCTCCATCACACACTCCCTCCATCACACTCTCCCTCCATCACACTCTCCCTCCATCACACTCACTCCATCACACTCGCCCTCCATCACACTCTCCCAGCATCACACTCTCCCTCCATAACACTCCCTCCATCAAACACTCCCTCCATCACACTCACCCTCCATCACATTCTCCCTCCATCACACTCTCTCTCCATCACACTCCCTCCATCATTCTCTTCCTTCATCACTTTCTCCCTCCATCACACTCCCTCATCACACTCTCCCTCCATCACATTTTCCCACCATCACACTCCATCCATCACATTCTCCCTCCAACACACTCTCCCTCCATCGCATTCTCCCTCCATCACTCTCCCTCCATCACATTCTCCCTCCATCACACACTCCGTCCATCGCATTCTCCCTCCACCACACTCCCTCCATCACACTCTATCTCCATCATGCTGCCTCCATCACACTCTCCCTCCATCACACACTCCCTCCATCATATTCTCCCTCCATCACATTCCCTCCATCACACTCCCTGCATCACAATCTCCCTCCATCACAGTCCCTCCATCACACTCCATCCATCACACTGTCTCTCCATCACATTCTCCCTCCATCATTCACCCTCCATCAAACTCCCTCCATCACACTCTCCCTCCATCATTTTCTCCCTCCATCACACTTCCTCCATCAAGCTGTCTCTCCATCTCATTATCTCCATCACACTCTGCCTCCATCACACCCTCCCTCCATCACTGGCTCTTTCCATGACATTCCCTCAATCACACTCTCCCTACTTCACTGTCTCCCTCCATCACACTCTCCCTCCATCACTGGCTCTTTCCATGACATTCCCTCCATCACACTCGCTACATCACACTCTCCCTCCATCACATTATCCCTCCATCACACTCCCTCCATCACTATCACTACATCACACTCTCCCTCCATCATATACTCCCTCCATCACACTCCCTCCATCACTTTCTCCCTCCAACACACTCCCTACATCACACACTCTCTCCATCACGCTTCCTCCATTACACCCTCCCTCCATCACACACTCCCTCCATCACACTCCCTATATCACGCTCTCTCTCTATCACGCTCCCTCCATCACACTCTCCCACCATCACAAATCCCTCCATCACACTCTGTCTCCATCATGCTCCTTCCATCACACTCACCCTCCATCAAACTCTCCCTCCACCACATTCTCCCTCCATCACACTCTCACTCCATCACTGTCTCCCTCCATCACACTCCCTCCATCACACTCTCCCTCCATCACATTCTCCCTCTATCACACTCCCTCCATCACAATCGCTACATCACACTCTCCCTCCATCACATTCACCCGCCATCACACTCTCTCCATCACACTCTCTGCCATCATGCTCCCTCCATCAGACTATCCCTACATCACACTCTCCCTCCATCATATTCTCCCTCCATCACACTCCCTCCATCACATTCTCCCTCCAACACAATCCCTACATCACACACTCTCTCCATCACGCTCCCTCCATCACACCCTCCCTCCATCACACATTCCCTCCATCACACTCCCTACATCACGCACTCTCTCTATCATGCTCCCTCCAACACACTCTCCCACCATCACAAATCCCTCCATCACACTCTGTCTCCATCATGCTCCCTCCATGAAACACTCCCTCCATCACACTCTCCCTCCATCACATTCTCTCCCTCACAATTTGACTCCATCACACTGCCTCCATCACACTATCCCTCCTTCACACTCGCTTTATGACACTCTCCCCCATCACACACTCCCTACGTCACATTCTCCGTCAATCACACTCCCTCGATCACACTCTCCATCCATAATAATCTCCCTCCATTACACTCCCTTCATCACACTCTCACTCCATCACACTTTCCCAACATCACACATTCCCTCCATCACAATCTCCCTCCACCATATTCTTCCTCCATCACACTCACTCCATCACACTCGCCCTCCATCACACTCACACAGCATCCCACTCACCCTCCACCACATTCTCCCTCCATCACACTCTCTCTCCATCACACTACCTCCATCACACTCTTCCTCCATCACTTTCTCCCTCCATCACAGTCCCTCATCACACTCTCCCTCCATCACATATTCCCTCCATCACACTCTCCCTCCATCACATTCCCTCCATCACACTCTCCCTCCTTCACATCCTCCTCCTTCACTCTCACTCCAGCAGAATCTCACTTTGTCTCACTCCCTCCATCACACTCTCCCTGCATCGCATTCTCCCTCCATTGCATTCCCCCTCCATCTCACTCCCTCCATCACACTCTCCCTCCATCACATTCCCTCCATCACACTCTCCCTCCTTCACATCCTCCTCCTTCACTCTCACTCCAGCAGAATCTCACTTTGTCTCACTCCCTCCATCACACTCTCCCTCCATCGCATTCTCCCTCCATCACACTCTCACTACATCGCATTCTCCCTCCATTGCATTCCCCCTCCATCCCACTCCCTCCATCACACTCTCCATCCATCGCATTCTCCCTCCATCACACTCCTTCCATCACATTCTCCCTCCATCACTCTCCCTCCATCACACTATCCCTCCATCACACTCTCCCTCCAACGCATTCTCCCTCCATCACACATTCCCTCCATCACACTCCCTACATCACGCACTCTCTCTATCACCCTCCCTCCAACACACTCTCCCAGCATCACAAATCCCTCCATCACACTCTGTCTCCATCATGCTCCCTCCATCACACACTCCTTCCATCACACTCTCCCTCCATCACATTCTCTCCCTCACAGTTAGACTCCATCACACTGCCTCCAACACACTATCCCTCCTTCACACTCGCTCCATGACACTCTCCCCCATCACACACTCCCTACATCACATTCTCCGTCAATCACACTCCCTCGATCACACTCTCCATCCATAATAATCTCCCTACATTACACTCCCTACATCACACTCTCACTCCATCACACTTTCCCAAAATCACACACTCCCTCCATCACAATCTCCCTCCAACATACTCTCATTCCATCACACTCACTCCATCACACTCGCCCTCCATCACACTCTCCGAGAATCCCACTCACCCTCCACCACATTCTCCCTCCATCATGCTCTCACTCCATCACACTCCCTCATCACACTCTCCCTCCATCACATTTTCCCTCCATCACACTCTCCCTCCATCTCATTCCATCCATCACACTCTCCCTCCTTCACATCCTCCTCCTTTACTCTCACTCCAGCAGAATCTCACTTTGTCTCACTCCCTCCATCACACTCTCCCTGCATCGCATTCTCCCTCCATCACACTCTCACTACATCCCATTCTCCCTCCATTGCATTCCCCCTCCATTTCACTCCCTCCATCACACTCTCCCTCCATCGCATTCTCCCTCCATCACACTCCCTCCATCACATTCTCTCTCCAACACACTCCCTCCATCACATTCTCCCTCCATCACACTCTCTCAATCACACTTTCCCTGCATCACACTCCCTCCATCACACTCTCCCTACATCACACTCCATCCATCACATTCTCCCTCCATCATTCTCCTTCCATCACACTCTCCCTCCATCACACTCTCCCTCCATCGCATTCTGCCTCCATCACTCTCCCTCCATCACATTCTCCCTGCATCACACACTCCATCCATCACATTCTCCCTCCACCACACTCCCTCCATCACACTCTGTCTCCAACACTCTCCCTCCATCACCTTCTCCCTCCATCATATTCTCTCCATCACACTCCCTCCATCAGTCACTCCCTCCATCATATTCTCCCTCCATCACATACCCTCCATCACACTCCCTGCATCACAATCTCCCTCCATCACACTCCCTCCATCACACTCCATCCATCACACTGTCCCCCATCACATTCTCCCTCCATCATTCTCCCTCCATCAAACTCCCTCCATCACACTCTCCCTCCATCACATTCTCTCTCCAGCAGATTCTCCCTCCATCACGCTGTCTCTCCATCTCATTCTCTACATCACGCTCTACATCCATCACACGATCCCTCCATCACCCTCTCTTTCCATGACATTCCCTCCATCACACTCTACCTACATCACTGTCTCCCTCCATCACACTCCCTCCATCACACTCTCCCTCCATCACATTCTCCCTCCATCACACTCCCTCCATCACAATCCCTACATCAGACTCTCCCTCCATCACATTCACCCGCCATCACACTCTCTCCATCACACTCTCTGCCATCATGCTCCCTCCATCAGACTATCCCTACATCACACTCTCCCTCCATCATATTCTCCCTCCATCACACTCCCTCCATCACATTCTCCCTCCAACACACTCCCTACATCACACACTCTCTCCATCACGCTCCCTCCATCACACCCTCCCTCCATCACACACTCCCTCCAACACACTCCCTACATCACACACTCTCTCCATCACGCTCCCTCCATCACAACCTCCCTCCATCACACATTCCCTCCATCACACTCCCTACATCAGGCACTCTCTCTACCACGCTCCCTCCAACACAATCTCCCACCATCACAAATCCCTCCATCACACTCTGTCTCCATCATGCTCCCTCCATCACACACTCCCTCCATCACACTCTCTGCCATCATGCTCCCTCCATCAGACTATCCCTACATCACACTCTCCCTCCATCATATTCTCCCTCCATCACACGCCCTCCATCACATTCTCCCTCCAACACACTCCCTACATCACACACTCTCTCCATCACGCTCCCTCCATCACACCCTCCCTCCATCACACACTCCCTCCAACACACTCCCTACATCACACACTCTCTCCATCACGCTCCCTCCATCACACCCTCCCTCCATCACACATTCCCTCCATCACACTCCCTACATCACGCACTCTCTCTATCAAGCACCCTCCAACACACTCTCCCACCATCACAAATCCCTCCATCACACTCTGTCTCCATCATGCTCCCTCCATCACACACTCCCTCCATCACACTCTCCCTCCATCACATTCTCTCCCTCACAATATGACTCCATCACACTGCCGCCATCACACTATCCCTCCTTCACACTCGCTCCATGACACTCTCCCCCATCACACACTCCCTACATCACATTCTCCGTCAATCACACTCCCTCGATCACACTCTCCATCCATAATAATCTTCCTCCACTACACTCCCTACATCACACTCTCACTCCATCACACTTTCCCAACATCACACACTTCCTCCATCACAATCTCCCTCCATCATACTCTCCCTCCATCACACTCACTCCATCACACTCACCCTCCATCACACTCTCCCAGCATCCCACTCACCCTCCACCACATTCTCCCTCCATCACACTCTCTCTCCATCACACTCCCTCCATCACACTCTTCCTCCATCACTTTCTCCCTCCATCACACTCCCTCATCACAGTCTCCCTCCATCACATTTTCCCTCCATCACACTCTCCCTCCATCACATTCCCTCCATCACACTCTCCCTCCTTCACATCCTCCTCCTTCACTCTCACTCCAGCAGAATCTCACTTTGTCTCACTCCCTCCATCAGACTCTCCCTCCATTACATTCTCCCTACATCACACTCTCACTACATCACATTCACCCTCCATCGCATTCCCCCTCCATCACACTCCCTCCATCACACTCTCCCTCCATCGCATTCTCCCTCCATCACACTCCTTCCATCACATTCTCCCTCCATCACTGTCCCTCCATCACACTCTCCCTCCATCACACTCTCCCTCCAACGCATTCTCCCTCCATCAAACTCCCTCCATCACATTCTCCCTCCAACACACTCCCTCCATCACATTCTCCCTCCATCACACTCCCTCAATCACACTCTCCCTGCCTCACACTCCCTCCATCACACTCTCCCTCCATCACACTCCATCCATCACATTCTCCCTCCATCATTCTCCCTCCATCACACTCTCCCTCCATCACACTCTCCCTCAATCGCATTCTCCCTCCATCACTCTCCCTCCATCACATTCTCCATCCATCACACAATCCGTCCATCACATTCTCCCTCCACCACACTCCCTCCATCACACTGTATCTCCATCACTCTCCCTCCATCACACTCTCCCTCCATCACACACTCCCTCCATTATATTCTCCATCCATCACATTCCCTCCAACAAACTCCCTGCATCACAATCTCCCTCCATCACAATCCCTCCATCACACTCCATCCATCACACTGTCCCTCCATCACATTCTCCCTCCATCATTCTCCCTCCATCAAACTCCCTCCATCACACTCTCCCTCCATCACATTCTCAATCCATCACACTTCCTCCATCATATTCTCTCTATCACGCTCTCTCCATCACATTCTCCCTCCATCACACTCTATCTCCATCACACTCCCTCCATCACACTCTCCCTCCATCACACTCTCCCTACATCACACTCTCTCTCCATCACTGTCACCCTCCATCACACTCCCTCCATCACTCTCTCCCTCCTACACATCTTCCTCCTTCGCTCTCACTCCAGCAGAATCTCACTTTGTCTAACTCCCTCCATCACACTCACCCTCCATCACAGTCTCCCTCTATCACACTCCCTCCATCACACTCTCCCTCCATTGCATTCTCCCTCCATCACACACCCTCCATCACACTCTCCCTACATCACATTGTCCCTCCATCGCATTCCCCCTCCATCACTCTCCCTCCATCGCATTGTCCCTCCATCACAATCCATCCATCACGTTCTCCCTCCATCACACTCCCTCCATCACACTCTGTCTCCATCATGCTCCTTCCATCACACTCACCCTCCATCAAACTCTCCCTCCACCACATTCTCCCTCCATCACACTCTCACTCCATCACTGTCTCCCTCCATCACACTCCCTCCATCACACTCTCCCTCCATCACATTCTCCCTCTATCACACTCCCTCCATCACAATCGCTACATCACACTCTCCCTCCATCACATTCACCCGCCATCACACTCTCTCCATCACACTCTCTGCCATCATGCTCCCTCCATCAGACTATCCCTACATCACACTCTCCCTCCATCATATTGTCCCTCCATCACACTCCCTCCATCACATTCTCCCTCCAACACAATCCCTACATCACACACTCTCTCCATCACGCTCCCTCCATCACACCCTCCCTCCATCACACATTCCCTCCATCACACTCCCTACATCACGCACTCTCTCTATCATGCTCCCTCCAACACACTCTCCCACCATCACAAATCCCTCCATCACACTCTGTCTCCATCATGCTCCCTCCATGAAACACTCCCTCCATCACACTCTCCCTCCATCACATTCTCTCCCTCACAATTTGACTCCATCACACTGCCTCCATCACACTATCCCTCCTTCACACTCGCTTTATGACACTCTCCCCCATCACACACTCCCTACGTCACATTCTCCGTCAATCACACTCCCTCGATCACACTCTCCATCCATAATAATCTCCCTCCATTACACTCCCTTCATCACACTCTCACTCCATCACACTTTCCCAACATCACACACTCCCTCCATCACAATCTCCCTCCACCATATTCTTCCTCCATCACACTCACTCCATCACACTCGCCCTCCATCACACTCACACAGCATCCCACTCACCCTCCAGCACATTCTCCCTCCATCACACTCTCTCTCCATCACACTCCCTCCATCACACTCTTCCTCCATCACTTTCTCCCTCCATCACAGTCCCTCATCACACTCTCCCTCCATCACATATTCCCTCCATCACACTCTCCCTCCATCACATTCCCTCCATCACACTCTCCCTCCTTTACATCCTCCTCCTTCACTCTCACTCCAGCAGAATCTCACTTTGTCTCACTCCCTCCATCACACTCTCCCTCCATCGCATTCTCCCTCCATCACACTCTCACTACATCGCATTCTCCCTCCATTGCATTCCCCCTCCATCCCACTCCCTCCATCACACTCTCCATCCATCGCATTCTCCCTCCATCACACTCCTTCCATCACATTCTCCCTCCATCACTCTCCCTCCATCACACTATCCCTCCATCACACTCTCCCTCCAACGCATTCTCCCTCCATCACACATTCCCTCCATCACACTCCCTACATCACGCACTCTCTCTATCACCCTCCCTCCAACACACTCTCCCAGCATCACAAATCCCTCCATCACACTCTGTCTCCATCATGCTCCCTCCATCACACACTCCTTCCATCACACTCTCCCTCCATCACATTCTCTCCCTCACAGTTAGACTCCATCACACTGCCTCCAACACACTATCCCTCCTTCACACTCGCTCCATGACACTCTCCCCCATCACACACTCCCTACATCACATTCTCCGTCAATCACACTCCCTCGATCACACTCTCCATCCATAATAATCTCCCTACATTACACTCCCTACATCACACTCTCACTCCATCACACTTTCCCAAAATCACACACTCCCTCCATCACAATCTCCCTCCAACATACTCTCATTCCATCACACTCACTCCATCACACTCGCCCTCCATCACACTCTCCGAGAATCCCACTCACCCTCCACCACATTCTCCCTCCATCATGCTCTCACTCCATCACACTCCCTCATCACACTCTCCCTCCATCACATTTTCCCTCCATCACACTCTCCCTCCATCTCATTCCATCCATCACACTCTCCCTCCTTCACATCCTCCTCCTTTACTCTCACTCCAGCAGAATCTCACTTTGTCTCACTCCCTCCATCACACTCTCCCTGCATCGCATTCTCCCTCCATCACACTCTCACTACATCCCATTCTCCCTCCATTGCATTCCCCCTCCATTTCACTCCCTCCATCACACTCTCCCTCCATCGCATTCTCCCTCCATCACACTCCCTCCATCACATTCTCTCTCCAACACACTCCCTCCATCACATTCTCCCTCCATCACACTCTCTCAATCACACTTTCCCTGCATCACACTCCCTCCATCACACTCTCCCTCCATCACACTCCATCCATCACATTCTCCCTCCATCATTCTCCTTCCATCACACTCTCCCTCCATCACACTCTCCCTCCATCGCATTCTGCCTCCATCACTCTCCCTCCATCACATTCTCCCTGCATCACACACTCCATCCATCACATTCTCCCTCCACCACACTCCCTCCATCACACTCTGTCTCCAACACTCTCCCTCCATCACCTTCTCCCTCCATCATATTCTCTCCATCACACTCCCTCCATCAGTCACTCCCTCCATCATATTCTCCCTCCATCACATACCCTCCATCACACTCCCTGCATCACAATCTCCCTCCATCACACTCCCTCCATCACACTCCATCCATCACACTGTCCCCCATCACATTCTCCCTCCATCATTCTCCCTCCATCAAACTCCCTCCATCACACTCTCCCTCCATCACATTCTCTCTCCAGCAGATTCTCCCTCCATCACGCTGTCTCTCCATCTCATTCTCTACATCACGCTCTACATCCATCACACGATCCCTCCATCACCCTCTCTTTCCATGACATTCCCTCCATCACACTCTACCTACTTCACTGTCTCCCTCCATCACACTCCCTCCATCACACTCTCCCTCCATCACATTCTCCCTCCATCACACTCCCTCCATCACAATCCCTACATCAGACTCTCCCTCCATCACATTCACCCGCCATCACACTCTCTCCATCACACTCTCTGCCATCATGCTCCCTCCATCAGACTATCCCTACATCACACTCTCCCTCCATCATATTCTCCCTCCATCACACTCCCTCCATCACATTCTCCCTCCAACACACTCCCTACATCACACACTCTCTCCATCACGCTCCCTCCATCACACCCTCCCTCCATCACACACTCCCTCCAACACACTCCCTACATCACACACTCTCTCCATCACGCTCCCTCCATCACACCCTCCCTCCATCACACATTCCCTCCATCACACTCCCTACATCAGGCACTCTCTCTACCACGCTCCCTCCAACACAATCTCCCACCATCACAAATCCCTCCATCACACTCTGTCTCCATCATGCTCCCTCCATCACACACTCCCTCCATCACACTCTCTGCCATCATGCTCCCTCCATCAGACTATCCCTACATCACACTCTCCCTCCATCATATTCTCCCTCCATCACACGCCCTCCATCACATTCTCCCTCCAACACACTCCCTACATCACACACTCTCTCCATCACGCTCCCTCCATCACACCCTCCCTCCATCACACACTCCCTCCAACACACTCCCTACATCACACACTCTCTCCATCACGCTCCCTCCATCACACACTCCCTCCATCACACATTCCCTCCATCACACTCCCTACATCACGCACTCTCTCTATCAAGCACCCTCCAACACACTCTCCCACCATCACAAATCCCTCCATCACACTCTGTCTCCATCATGCTCCCTCCATCACACACTCCCTCCATCACACTCTCCCTCCATCACATTCTCTCCCTCACAATATGACTCCATCACACTGCCTCCATCACACTATCCCTCCTTCACACTCGCTCCATGACACTCTCCCCCATCACACACTCCCTACATCACATTCTCCGTCAATCACACTCCCTCGATCACACTCTCCATCCATAATAATCTTCCTCCACTACACTCCCTACATCACACTCTCACTCCATCACACTTTCCCAACATCACACACTTCCTCCATCACAATCTCCCTCCATCATACTCTCCCTCCATCACACTCACTCCATCACACTCACCCTCCATCACACTCTCCCAGCATCCCACTCACCCTCCACCACATTCTCCCTCCATCACACTCTCTCTCCATCACACTCCCTCCATCACACTCTTCCTCCATCACTTTCTCCCTCCATCACACTCCCTCATCACAGTCTCCCTCCATCACATTTTCCCTCCATCACACTCTCCCTCCATCACATTCCCTCCATCACACTCTCCCTCCTTCACATCCTCCTCCTTCACTCTCACTCCAGCAGAATCTCACTTTGTCTCACTCCCTCCATCAGACTCTCCCTCCATTACATTCTCCCTACATCACACTCTCACTACATCACAATCACCCTCCATCGCATTCCCCCTCCATCACACTCCCTCCATCACACTCTCCCTCCATCGCATTCTCCCTCCATCACACTCGTTCCATCACATTCTCCCTCCATCACTGTCCCTCCATCACACTCTCCCTCCATCACACTCTCCCTCCAACGCATTCTCCCTCCATCACACTCCCTCCATCACATTCTCCCTCCAACACACTCCCTCCATCACATTCTCCCTCCATCACACTCCCTCAATCACACTCTCCCTGCCTCACACTCCCTCCATCACACTCTCCCTCCATCACACTCCATCCATCACATTCTCCCTCCATCATTCTCCCTCCATCACACTCTCCCTCCATCACACTCTCCCTCAATCGCATTCTCCCTCCATCACTCTCCCTCCATCACATTCTCCATCCATCACACAATCCGTCCATCACATTCTCCCTCCACCACACTCCCTCCATCACACTGTATCTCCATCACGCTCCCTCCATCACACTCTCCCTCCATCACACACTCCCTCCATTATATTCTCCATCCATCACATTCCCTCCAACAAACTCCCTGCATCACAATCTCCCTCCATCACAATCCCTCCATCACACTCCATCCATCACACTGTCCCTCCATCACATTCTCCCTCCATCATTCTCCCTCCATCAAACTCCCTCCATCACACTCTCCCTCCATCACATTCTCAATCCATCACACTTCCTCCATCATATTCTCTCTATCACGCTCTCTCCATCACATTCTCCCTCCATCACACTCTATCTCCATCACACTCCCTCCATCACACTCTCCCTCCATCACACTCTCCCTACATCACACTCTCTCTCCATCACTGTCACCCTCCATCACACTCCCTCCATCACTCTCTCCCTCCTACACATCTTCCTCCTTCGCTCTCACTCCAGCAGAATCTCACTTTGTCTAACTCCCTCCATCACACTCACCCTCCATCACAGTCTCCCTCTATCACACTCCCTCCATCACACTCTCCCTCCATTGCATTCTCCCTCCATCACACACCCTCCATCACACTCTCCCTACATCACATTGTCCCTCCATCGCATTCCCCCTCCATCACTCTCCCTCCATCGCATTGTCCCTCCATCACAATCCATCCATCACGTTCTCCCTCCATCACACTCCCTCCATCACACTCTACCTCCAAAACACTCTCCCTCCATCGCATTCTCCCTCCATCAGATACCCTCCATCACATTCTCCCTCCATCACACTCCCTCCATCACATTCTCCCTCCATCACACTGCCTCCATCACACTCTCCCTCCATCACACTCCCTCCATCACACTCTCCCTCCATCACATTCTCTCCATCACAATTTCTCTCCATTACACTCCCTCTATTACTCACTCTCCATCACACTCTCCCTCCTTCAGCTTCTACCACCATCTCCCTTTTTCTCCTTTACAATCTCTATCCATCACACTCTCCTTCAATCACACACTCCCTCCTTCACACTCACCTCCATTACCCACTCTCTATCATCCTCACTACTTCACATTCTTTCCGTTGCACTCACTACCCATCACACAATCCCTCCATTACATTCTCGCTCCATCACACTCCCTCCATCACACTCACTCTCCATCATATTCTCCCTCCATCACACTCCCTCCATCACACTCTCCCTCAATCACACTCTCCCTCCGTCACACTTTCCCTCCATCACATTCCCTCGCTCAAACTCCCTGCATTACACTCTCCCTCCCTCAAACTCCCTGCATTACACTCTCCCTCCAACATATTCTCCCACCAACACATTCTCTCCATCACACTTCCTCCATAACACTGTCCCTCCATCACACTCGCTCCATCAAACTCCCTCCATCACACTCCCTCCATCACACACTCCCTCCATCACACTCCCTCCATCTCACTCCCTCCATTACACTGTCCCTCCATCACACTCTCCCTCCATCACTTTCTACCTCCATCATTCTCCCTCCATCTTTCTCCCTCCATCAAACTCCCTCCATCACACTCACTATCCATCATGGTCTCTCCTTCACATTCTCCCTCCATTACACTCACTCTCCATCACACTCACCATCACACTCTCTCTCCATCGCACTCTTCCTCCATCACACTCTCTCTCCATCACACTCTCTCTCCATCACATTCTCCCTCCATCACGCTGTCTCTCCATCTCATTCTCTCCATCACACTCTGCCTCCATCACACTCTCCCTGCATCACTCGCTCTTTCCATGACATTCCCTCCATCACACTCCCTCCATCACACTCTCCCTCCATCACATTATTCCTCCTTCACACTCCCTCCATCACAATCCCTACATCACACTCTCCCTCCATCACATTCACCCTCCATCACACTCTCTCCATCACACTCTCTGCCATCATGCTCCCTCCATCAGACTATCCCTACATCACACTCTCCTTCCATCATATTCTCCCTCCATCACACTCCCTCCATCACATTCTCCCTCCAACACACTCCCTACATCACACACTCTCTCCATCACGCTCCCTCCATCACACCCACCCTCCATCACATACTCCCTCCATCACACTCCCTACATCACGCACTCTCTCTATCACGCTCCGTCCATCACACTCTCCCACCATCACAAATCCCTCCATCACACTCTGTCTCCATCATGCTCCCTCCATCACACACTCCCTCCATCACACTCTCCCTCCATCACATTCTCTCCCTCACAATTTGTCTCCATCATACTGCCTCCATCACATTATCCCTCCTTCACATTCGATCCATGACACTCTCCCCAATCACACACTCCCTACATCACATTCTCCGTCAATCACACTCCCTCGATCACACTCTCCATCCATAATATTATCCCTCCATTACACTCCCTACATCACACTCTCACTCCATCACACTTTCCCTCCATCACACACTCCCTCTATCACACTCTCCCTCCATCACACTATCCAACCATCATACTCACTCCATCACACTTTCCCTCCATCGCACTCTACCAGCATCACACTCTTCCTCCATCACATTCTCCCTCCATCACACTCCCTCCTTCATACACACCCTTCATCACACTCTCCCTCCATGACATTCCCTCCATCACACTCTCCCTGCATCACTGTCTCCCTCCATCACCCTCCCTCCATCACACTCTCCCTCCATCACATTCTTCCTCCTTCACACTCCCTCCATCACACTCCCTCCATCACACACTCCCTCCATCACACTCCCTACATCACGCACTCTCTCTATCACGCTCCCTCCATCACACTCTCCCACCATCACAAATCCCTCCATCACACTCTGTCTCCATCATGCTCCCTCCATCACATACTCCCTCCATCGCACTCTCCGTCCATCATATTCTCTCCCTCACAATTTGTCTCCTTCACACTGCCTCCATCACATTATCCCTCCTTCACATTCGCTCCATGACACTCTCCCCAATCACACACTCCCTACATCACATTCTCCATCAATCACACTCCCTCGATCACACTCTCCATCCATAATATTATCCCTCCATTACACTCCCTACATCACACTCTCACTCCATCACACTTTCCCTTCATCACACACTCCCTCTATCACACACTCCCTCCATCACACTATCCAACCATCATACTCACTCCACCACACTTTCCCTCCATCGCCCTCTCCCAGCATCACAATCTTCCTCCATCACATTCTCCCTCCATCACACTCCCTCCTTCATACACACCCTTCATCACACTCTCCCTCCATGTCATTCCCTCCATCACACTCTCCCTACATCACTGTCTCCCTCCATCACACTCCCTCAATCACACTCTCCCTCCATCACATTCTTCCTCCTTCACACTCCCTCCATCACAATCCCTACATCACACTCTCCCTCCATCACATTCACCCTCCATCACACTCCCTCCATCACACTCTCTGCCATCATGCTCCCTCCATCAGACTATCCCTACATCACAATCTCCCTCCATCATATTCTCCCTCCATCACACTCCCTCCATCACATTCTCCCTCCAACACACTCCCTTAATCACACACTTTCTCCATCACGCTCCCTCCATCACATCCTCCCTCCATCACACACGCCCTCCATCACACTCAATACATCACGCACTCTCTCTATCACGCTCCCTCCATCACAATCTCCCACAATCACAAATCCCTCCATCACACTCTGTCTCCATCATGCTCCCTCCATCACACACTCCCTCCATCACACTCTCCCTCCATCACATTCTCTCCCTCACAATTTTTCTCCTTCACACTGCCTCCATCACATTATCCCTCCTTCACATTCGATCCATGACACTCTCCCCAATCACACACTCCCTACATCACATTCTCCGTCAATCACAATCCCTCGATCACACTCTCCATCCATAATATTATCCCTCCATTACACTCCCTACATCACACTCTCACTCCATCACACTTTCCCTCCATCACACACTCCCTCTATCACACTCTCCCTCCATCACACTATCCAACCATCATACTCACTCCATCACACTTTCCCTCCATCGCACTCTACCAGCATCACACTCTTCCTCCATCACATTCTCCCTCCATCACACTCCCTCCTTCATACACACCCTTCATCACACTCTCCCTCCATGACATTCCCTCCATCACACTCTCCCTGCATCACTGTCTCCCTCCATCACCCTCCCTCCATCACACTCTCCCTCCATCACATTCTTCCTCCTTCACACTCCCTCCATCACACTCCCTCCATCACACACTCCCTCCATCACACTCCCTACATCACGCACTCTCTCTATCACGCTCCCTCCATCACACTCTCCCACCATCACAAATCCCTCCATCACACTCTGTCTCCATCATGCTCCCTCCATCACACACTCCCTCCATCGCACTCTCCCTCCATCACATTCTCTCCCTCACAATTTGTCTCCTTCACACTGCCTCCATCACATTATCCCTCCTTCACATTCGCTCCATGACACTCTCCCCAATCACACACTCCCTACATCACATTCTCCATCAATCACACTCCCTCGATCACACTCTCCATCCATAATATTATCCCTCCATTACACTCCCTACATCACACTCTCACTCCATCACACTTTCCCTTCATCACACACTCCCTCTATCACACACTCCCTCCATCACACTATCCAACCATCATACTCACTCCACCACACTTTCCCTCCATCGCACTCTCCCAGCATCACAATCTTCCTCCATCACATTCTCCCTCCATCACACTCCCTCCTTCATACACACCCTTCATCACACTCTCCCTCCATGTCATTCCCTCCATCACACTCTCCCTACATCACTGTATCCCTCCATCACACTCCCTCAATCACACTCTTCCTCCATCACATTCTTCCTCCTTCACACTCCCTCCATCACAATCCCTACATCACACTCTCCCTCCATCACATTCACCCTCCATCACACTCCCTCCATCACACTCTCTGCCATCATGCTCCCTCCATCAGACTATCCCTACATCACAATCTCCCTCCATCATATTCTCCCTCCATCACACTCCCTCCATCACATTCTCCCTCCAACACACTCCCTTAATCACACACTCTCTCCATCACGCTCCCTCCATCACATCCTCCCTCCATCACACACGCCCTCCATCACACTCAATACATCACGCACTCTCTCTATCACGCTCCCTCCATCACAATCTCCCACAATCACAAATCCCTCCATCACACTCTGTCTCCATCATGCTCCCTCCATCACACACTCCCTCCATCACACTCTCCCTCCATCACATTCTCTCCCTCACAATTTGTCTCCTTCACACTGCCTCCATCACATTATCCCTCCTTCACACTCGCTCCATGACACTCTCCCCAATCACACACTCCCTATATCACATTCTCTGTCAATCACACTCCCTCGATCACACTCTCCATCCATAATATTATCCCGCATTACACTCCCTACATCACACTCTCACTCCATGACACTTTCCCTCCATCACACACTCCCTCCATCACACTCTCCCTCCGTCACACTATCCAACCATCATACTCACTCCATCACACTTTCCCTCCATCGTACTCTCCCAGCATTACACTCTCCCTCCATCACATTCACCCTCCATCACACTCCCTGCTTCATACACACCCTTCATCACACTCTCCCTCCATGACACTCCCTCCATCACACTCAACCTCCATCACACAGTCTCTCCAACACATTCTCCCTCCATCACACTCTCTCTCCATCACACTCCCTCCATCTCACCTTTCCTCCATCACTTTCTCCCTCCATCACACTCCCTCATCACACTCTCCCTCCATCACATTTTCCCTCCATCACACTCTCCCTCCATCACACTCCATCCATCACACTCTCCCTCCTTCACATCCTCCTCCTTCACTCTCACCCCAGAAGAATCTCACTTTGTCTCACTCCCTCCATCACACTCTCCCTCCATTGCATTCTCCCTCCATCACACTCTCACTACATCACATTCTCACTCCATCGCATTCCCTCTCCATCACACTCTCCCTCCATCGCATTCTCCCTCCATCACACTCCTTCCATCACATTCTCCCTCCATCACACTCCCTCCATCACATTCTCCCTCCATCACACTCTCTCAATCACACTCTGCCTCCATCACACTCCCTCCATCACACTCTCCCTCCATCACACTTCATCCATCACATTCTCCCTCCATCACTCTCCCTCCATCACTCTCCCTCCATCACACTCTCCCTCCATCACACTCTCCCTCCATCACATTCTCTCCTTCTCAATTTCTCTCCATCACACTCTCTCCATCACACTCTGTCTCCATCACAATCTGCCTTCATCACACTCTCCCTCCATCACACTCTCCCTCCATCACATTCTCTCCCTCACAATCTGTCTCCAAAACACTGCCTCCGTCACACTATCCCTCCTTCACATCCGCTCCATTACACTCTCCCCCATCACACACTCCACACATCACATTCTCCGTCAATCACACTCCCTCGATCACATTCTCCATCCATAATATTCTCCCTACATTACACTCACTACATCACACTCTCACTCCATCACACTTTCCCTCCATCACACACTCCCTCCATCACACTCTCCCTCCATCACACTATCCCTCCATCACTCTCACTCCATCACACTCTCCCTCCATCACATTCTCCCAGCATCACACTCTCCCTCCATCACATTCTCCCTCCATCACACTCTCTCCCCATCACACTCCCTCCATCACAATCTTCCTCCATCACTTTCTCCCTCCATCACACTCTCCCTCCATCATACACCCTCATCACACTCTCCCTGCATCACATTTTCCCTCCATCACACTCTCCCTCCATCACACTCCCTCCATCACACTCTCCCTCCTTCACATCCTCCTCCTCCACTCTCACTCCAGAAGAATCTCACTTTGTCTCACGCCCTCCATCACACTCTCCCTCCATCGCATTCGCCCTCCATCACATTCCCCCATTTCACACTCCCTCCATCGCATTCAACCTCCATCACACTCCTTCCATCACATTCTCCCTCCATCACTCGCCCTCCATCACATTCTCCCTCCATCACACTCTCCCTCCATCGCATTCTCCCTCCATCACACTCCCTCAATCAAATTCTCCCTCCAACACACTCCCTCCATCACATTCTCCCTGCATCATTCTCCCTCCATCAAGCTCCTTCCATCACACGCTCCCTCCATCACATTCTCCCTCCATCACACTCTATCCCCATCACACTCCCTCCATCACACTCTCTCTCCATGACGTTCCCTCCATCACACTCTCCCTCCATCACATTCTCTCTCCATCACATTCTCTCCATCACACTCCGTCCATCACACACTCCATCCATCATATTCTCCCTCCATCACATTCCCTCCATCACACTCCCTGCATCACATTCACCCTCCATCACACTCCATCCCTCACACTCTCTGCCATCATGCTCCCTCCATCACACTATCCGTACATCACACACTCTCTCCATCATATTCTCCCTCCATCACACTCCCTCCATCACATTCTCCCTCCAACACACTCCCTACATCACACACTCTCTCCATCACGCTCCCTCCATCACACCCTCCCTCCATCAAACACTCCCTCCATCATACTCCCTACATCACGCACTCTCTCTATCTTGCTCCCTCCATCTCACTCTCCCACCATCACACACTCCCTCCATCACACTCTGTCTACATCATGCTCCCTCCATCACACACTCCCTCCATCACACTCCCTCCATCACATTGTCCCTCCATCACACTCTCCCTCCATCATATTCTCCCTGCATCATTCTCCCTCCATCAAACTCCCTTCATCACACTCTCCCTCCATCACATTCTCACTCCATCACACTCTATCTCCATCACACTCCCTCCATCACACTCTCCCTCCATCACACACTCACTACATCACACTCTCTCTCCATCACAATCTCCCTTCATCACAATGTCTCTCCATCTTTTTCTCTCCATCACACTCTGCCTCCATCACACTCTTCCTCCATCACACTCTTTTTCCATGACTCTCCCTCCATCACATTCACCCTCCATCACACTCCCTCCATCACAATCCCTACAACACACTCTCCATCCATCACAGTCACCTTCCATCACAGTCCCTCCATCACACTCTATCTCCATGATGCTCCCTCCATGACACGCTCCCTACATCAAACTCTCCCTCCATCATATTCTACCTCCATCACACTCTCCCTCCATCACAATCTGCCTTCATCACACTCTCGCTCCATCACACTCTCCCTCCATCACATTCTCTTCCTCACAATTTGTCTCCATCAAACTGCCTCCATCACACTATCCCTCCATCACTCTCACTCCATCACACTCTCCCTCCATCACACTCTCCCAGCGTCACACTCTCCCTCCATCACATTCTCACTCCATCACACTCTATCTCCATCACACTCCCTCCATCACACTCTCCCTCCATCAGACACTCCCTACATCACACTCTCTCTCCATCACAATCTCCCGTCATCACAATGTCTCTCCATCTTTTTCTCTCCATCACACTCTGCCTCCATCACACTCTTCTCCATCACACACCCCCTCTTTCAGACTCACCTACATCACCCTCTATCTATCAACCTCACTCCATCACACTCCCTCCATCACACTCCCTCCATCAGATTCTCCCTCCATCACGCTCTCTCCATCACATTCTCCCTCCATCACAATCTCTCTCCATCACACTCAATCCATCACACTCTCTCTCCATCGCACTCTTCCTCCATCAAAATCTCCCTCCATCACACTCCCTTTCCATCACATTCTCTCTCCATCACACTGTCTCTCCATCTCATTCTCTCCATCACACTCTGCCTCCATCACACTCTCCCTCCATCATACTCTCTTTCCATGACACTCCCTCCATCACATTTTCCCTCCATCACACTCCCTCCATCACAATCCCTACGTCACACTCTCCATCCATCACACTCACCTTCCATCACAGTCCCTCCATCACACTCTATCTCCATGATGCATCCTCCATGACACGCTCCCTACATCAAACTATCCCTCCATCACATTCCACCTCCATCACACTCCCTACATCACATTCTCCCTCCATCACATTCTCGCTCCATCACACTCTCTCTCCTTCACGCTCCCTCCATCACACTCTTCTCAATCACACACTCCCTCCTTCACACTCACCTACATCACCCTCTCTCTATCAACCTCACTCCATCACACTCCCTCCATCACTCTCCCTCCATCACATTCTCCCTCCATCACGCTCTCTCCATCACATTCTCCTTGCATCACACTCTCTCTCCATCACACTCTCTCCATCACAATCTCTCTCCATCACACTCTTCCTCCATCAGACTCTCCCTCCATCACACTCTCTTTCCATCACATTCTCCCTCCATCACACTGTCCCTCCATCTCATTCTCTCCATCACACTCTGCCTCCATCACACTCTCCCTCCATCACCCTCTCTTTCCATGATATTCCCTCCATCACACTCTCCCTACAGCACAGTCTCCCTCCATCACACTCCCTCCATCACACTCTCCCTTCATCACATTCTCCCTCCATCACACTCCCACCATCACAATCCCTACATCACACACTCCCTCCATCACATTCACCCTCCATCACACTCCATCCCTCACACTCTCTGCCATCATGCTCCCTCCATCACACTATCTGTTAATCACACTCTCTCTCCATCATATTCTCCCTCCATCACACTCCCTCCATCACACACTCCCTCCATCACACACTATCTCCATCACATTCTCTCCATCACACTCCGTCCATCACACAAACCCTCCATCATATTCTCCCTCCATCACATTCCCTGCATCACACTCCCTGCATCACACTCTCCCTCCATCACACTCCCTCCATCACACTCTCCCTCCATCACACACTCCCTACATCACACTCTCTCTCCATCACAATCTCCCTTCATCACAATGTCTCTCCATCTTTTTCTCTCCATCACACTCTGCCTCCATCACACTCTTCCTCCATCACACTCTCTTTCCATGACTCTCCCTCCATAACATTCACCCTCCATCACACTCCCTCCATCACAATCCCTACATCACACTCTCCATCCATCACAGTCACCTTCCATCACAGTCCCTCCATCACACTCTATCTCCATGATGCTCCCTCCATGACACGCTCCCTACATCAAACTCTCCCTCCATCATATTCTACCTCCATCACACTCCCTCCATCACATTCTTCCTCCATCACACTCCCTCCATCACACTCTCCCTCCATCACATTCACGCTCCATCACACTCTCTCTCCATCACACTCCCTCCTTCACACTCTTATCCATCACACACCCCCTCTTTCACACTCACCTACTTCACCCTCTATCTGTCAAACTCACTCCATCACACTCCCTCCATCACACTCCCTCCATCAGATTCTCCCTCCATCACGCTCTCTCCATCACATTCTCCCTCCATCACAAACTCTCTCAATCACACTCACTCCATCACACTCTCTCTCCATCACACTCTTCCTCCATCAGAATCTCCCTCCATCACACTCCCTTTCCATCACATTCTCCCTCCATCACACTGTCTCTCCATCTCATTCTCTCCATCACACTCTGCCTCCATCACACTCTCCCTCCATCATACTCTCTTTCCATGACACTCCCTCCATCACATTTTCCCTCCATCACACTCCCTCCATCACAATCCCTACGTCACACTCTCCATCCATCCCACTCACCTTCCATCACAGTCCCTCCATCACACTCTATCTCCATGATGCACCCTCCATGACACGCTCCCTACATCAAACTATCCCTCCATCACATTCCACCTCCATCACACTCCCTACATCACATTCTCCCTCCATCACATTCTCGCTCCATCACACTCTCTCTCCTTCACGCTCCCTGCATCACACTCTTCTCCATCACACACTCCCTCCTTCACACTCACCTACATCACCCTCTCTCTATCAACCTCACTCCATCACACTCCCTCCATCACTCTCCCTCCATCACATTCTCCCTCCATCACGCTCTCTCCATCACATTCTCCTTGCATCACAATCTCTCTCCATCACAATCACTCCATCACAATCTCTCTTCATCACACTCTTCCTCCATCAGACTCTCCCTCCATCACACTCTCTTTCCAAAACATTCTACCACCATCACACTGTCCCTCCATCTCATTCTCTCCATCACACTCTGCCTCCATCACACTCTCCCTCCATCACCCTCTCTTTCCATGATATTCCCTCCATCACACTCTCCCTACAGCACAGTCTCCCTCCATCACACTCCCTCCATCACACTCTCCCTTCATCACATTCTCCCTCCATCACACTCCCACCATCACAATCCCTACATCACACACTCCCTCCATCACATTCACCCTCCATCACACTCCATCCCTCACACTCTCTGCCATCATGCTCCCTCCATCACACTATCTGTTAATCACACTCTCTCTCCATCATATTCTCCCTCCATCACACTCCCTCCATCACATTCTCCCTCCATCATACTCTCTACATCACTCACTCTATCTATCTTGCTCCCTCCATCACACTCTCCCACCATCACACACTCCCTCCATCACACTCTGTCTCCATCATGCTCCCTCCATCACACACTCCCTCCATCACACACTATCTCCATCACATTCTCTCCATCACACTCCATCCTTCACACAAACCCTCCATCATATTCTCCCTCCATCACATGCCCTGCATCACACTCCCTGCATCACACTCTCCCTCCATCACACTCCCTCCATCACACTCCCTCCATCACATTGTCCCTCCATAACACTCTCCCTCCATCATATTCTCCCTGCATCATTCTCCCTCCATCAAACTCCCTCCATCACACTCTCCCTCCATCACATTCTCACTCCATCACACTCTATCTCCATCACACTCCCTCCATCACACTCTCCCTCCATCACACACTCCCTACATCACACTCTCTCTCCATCACAATCTCCCTTCATCACAATGTCTCTCCATCTTTTTCTCTCTATCACACTCTGCCTCCATCACACTCTTCCTCCATCACACTCTCTTTCCATGACTCTCCCTCCATAACATTCACCCTCCATCACACTCCCTCCATCACAATCCCTACATCACACTCTCCATCCATCACAGTCACCTTCAATCACAGTCCCTCCATCACACTCTATCTCCATGATGCTCCCTCCATGACACGCTCCCTACATCAAACTCTCCCTCCATCATATTCTACCTCCATCACACTCCCTCCATCACATTCTTCCTCCATCACACTCCCTCCATCACACTCTCCCTCCATCACATTCACGCTCCATCACACTCTCTCTCCATCACACTCCCTCCATCACACTCTTCTCCATCACACACCCCCTCTTTCACACTCACCTACTTCACACTCTATCTATCAACCTCACTCCATCACACTCCCTCCATCACACTCCCTCCATCAGATTCTCCCTCCATCATGCTCTCTCCATCACATTCTCCCTCCATCACAAACTCTCTCAATCACACTCACTCCATCACACTCTCTCTCCATCACACTATTCCTCCATCAGAATCTCCCTCCATCACACTCCCTTTCCATCACATTCTCCCTCCATCACACTGTCTCTCCATCTCATTCTCTCCATCACACTCTGCCTCCATCACACTCTCCCTCCATCATACACTCTTTCCATGACACTCCCTCCATCACATTCTCCCTCCATCACACTCCCTCCATCACAATCCCTACGTCACACTCTCCATCCATCACACTCACCTTCCATCACAGTCCCTCCATCACACTCTATCTCCATGATGCACCCTCCATGACACGCTCCCTACATCAAACTATCCCTCCATCACATTCCACCTCCATCACACTCCCTACATCACATTCTCCCTCCATCACATTCTCGCTCCATCACACTCTCTCTCCTTCATGCTCCCACCATCACACTCTTCTCCATCACACACTCCCTCCTTCACACTCACCTACATCACCCTCTCTCTATCAACCTCACTCCATCACACTCCCTCCATCACTCTCCCTCCATCACATTCTCCCTCCATCATGCTCTCTCCATCACATTCTCCCTGCATCACAATCTCTCTCCATCAAACTCACTCCATCACACTCTCTCTCCATCACAATCTTCCTCCATCAGACTCTCCCTCCATCACACTCTCTTTCCATCACATTCTCCCTCCATCACACTGTCCCTCCATCTCAATCTCTCCATCACACTCTGCCTCCATCACACTCTCCCTCCATCACCCTCTCTTTCCATGATATTCCCTCCATCACACTCTCCCTACAGCACAGTCTCCCTCCATCACACTCCCTCCATCACACTCTCCCTTCATCACATTCTCCCTCCATCACACTCCCACCATCACAATCCCTACATCACACACTCCCTCCATCACATTCACCCTCCATCACACTCCCTCCCTCACACTCTCTGCCATCATTCTCCCTCCATCACACTATCCGTACATCACACTCTCTCTCCATCATATTCTCCCTCCATCACACTCCCTCCATCACATTCTCCCTCCAACACACTCCCTACATCACACACTCTCTCCATCACGCTCCCTCCATCACACCCTCCCTCCATCACACACTCCCTTCTTCATACTCCCTACATCACGCACTCTCTCTATCTTGCTCCCTCCATCACACTATTCCACCATCACACACTCCCTCCATCACACTCTGTCTCCATCATGCTCCCTCCATCACACACTCCCTCCATCACACTCTATCTCCATCACATTCTCTCCATCACACTCTGTCCATCACACACACCCTCCATCATATTCTCCCTCCATCACATTCCCTCCATCACACTTCCTGCATCACACTCTCCCTCCATCACACTCCCTCCATCACACTCCCTCCATCACATTGTCCCTCCATCACACTCTCCCTCCATCATATTCTCCCTGCATCATTCTCCCTCCATCAAACTCCCTCCATCACACTCTCCCTCCATCACATTCTCACTCCATCACGCTCTATCTCCATCACACTCCCTCCATCACACTCTCCCTCCATCACACACTCCCTACATCACACTCTCTCTCCATCACAATCTCCCATCATCACAATGTCTCTCAATCTTTTTCTCTCCATCACACTCTGCCTCCATCACACTCTTCCTCCATCACACTCTCATTCCATGACTCTCCCTCCATAACATTCTCCCTCCATCACACTCCCTCCATCACACACACCCTCCATCACACTCTCCCTCCAACACATTGTCCGTCCATCACACTCTCCCTCCATCATATTCTCCCTGCATCATTCTCCCTCCATCAAACTCCCTCCATCACACTCTCCCTCCATCACATTCTCACTCCATCACACTCTATCTCCATCACAATCCCTCCATCACACTCTCCCTCCATCACACACTCCCTACATCACACTCTCCCTCCATCACACTCCCTTTCCATCACATTCTCCCTCCATCACACTGTCTCTCCATCTCATTCTCTCCATCACGCTCTGCCTCCATCACACTATCCCTCCATCATACTCTCTTTCCATGACACTCCCTCCATCACATTTTCCCTCCATCACACTCCCTCCATCACAATCCCTACGTCACACTCTCCATCCATCACACTCACCTTCCATCACAGTCCCTCCATCACACTCTATCTCCATGATGCACCCTCCATGACACGCTCCCTACATCAAACTATCCCTCCTTCACATTCCAACTCCATCACACTCCCTACATCACATTCTCCCTCCATCACATTCTCGCTCCATCACACTCTCTCTCCTTCACGCTCCCTGCATCACACTCTTCTCCATCACACACTCCCTCCTTCACACTCACCTACATCACCCTCTCTCTATCAACCTCACTCCATCACACTCCCTCCATCACTCTCCCTCCATCACATTCTCCCTCCATCACGCTCTCTCCATCACATTCTCCTTGCATCACAATCTCTCTCCATCACAATCACTCCATCACAATCTCTCTTCATCACACTCTTCCTCCATCAGACTCTCCCTCCATCACACTCTCTTTCCATCACATTCTCCCTCCATCACACTGTCCCTCCATCTCATTCTCTCCATCACACTCTGCCTCCATCACACTCTCCCTCCATCACCCTCTCTTTCCATGATATTCCCTCCATCACACTCTCCCTACAGCACAGTCTCCCTCCATCACACTCCCTCCATCACACTCTCCCTTCATCACATTCTCCCTCCATCACACTCCCACCATCACAATCCCTACATCACACACTCCCTCCATCACATTCACCCTCCATCACACTCCATCCCTCACACTCTCTGCCATCATGCTCCCTCCATCACACTATCTGTTAATCACACTCTCTCTCCATCATATTCTCCCTCCATCACACTCCCTCCATCACATTCTACCTCCAACACACTCCCTACATCACACACTTTCTCCATCACGCTCCCTCCATCACACCCTCCCTCCATCACACACTCCCTCCATCATACGCTCTACATCACACACTCTATCTATCTTGCACCCTCCATCACACTCTCCCACCATCACACACTCCCTCCATCACACTCTGTCTCCATCATGCTCCCTCCATCACACACTCCCTCCATCACACACTATCTCCATCACATTCTCTCCATCACACTCCATCCTTCACACAAACCCTCCATCATATTCTCCCTCCATCACATTCCCTGCATCACACTCCCTGCATCACACTCTCCCTCCATCACACTCCCTCCATCACACTCCCTCCATCACATTGTCCCTCCATCACACTCTCCCTCCATCATATTCTCCCTGCATCATTCTCCCTCCATCAAACTCCCTCCATCACACTCTCCCTCCATCACATTCTCACTCCATCACACTCTATCTCCATCACACTCCCTCCATCACACTCTCCCTCCATCACACACTCCCTACATCACACTCTCTCTCCATCACAATCTCCCTTCATCACAAAGTCTCTCCATCTTTTTCTCTCCATCACACTCTGCCTCCATCACACTCTTCCCCCATCAGACTCTCTTTTCATGACTCTCCCTCCATAACATTCACCCTCCATCACACTCCCTCCATCACAATCCCTACATCACACTCTCCATCCATCACAGTCACCTTCAATCACAGTCCCTCCATCACACTCTATCTCCATGATGCTCCCTCCATGACACGCTCCCTACATCAAACTCTCCCTCCATCATATTCTACCTCCATCACACTCCCTCCATCACATTCTTCCTCCATCACACTCCCTCCATCACACTCTCCCTCCATCACATTCACGCTCCATCACACTCTCTCTCCATCACACTCCCTCCATCACACTCTTCTCCATCACACACCCCCTCTTTCACACTCACCTACTTCACACTCTATCTATCAACCTCACTCCATCACACTCCCTCCATCACACTCCCTCCATCAGATTCTCCCTCCATCATGCTCTCTCCATCACATTCTCCCTCCATCACAAACTCTCTCAATCACACTCACTCCATCACACTCTCTCTCCATCACACTATTCCTCCATCATAATCTCCCTCCATCACACTCCCTTTCCATCACATTCTCCCTCCATCACACTGTCTCTCCATCTCATTCTCTCCATCACACTCTGCCTCCATCACACTCTCCCTCCATCATACACTCTTTCCATGACACTCCCTCCATCACATTCTCCCTCCATCACACTCCCTCCATCACAATCCCTACGTCACACTCTCCATCCATCACACTCACCTTCCATCACAGTCCCTCCATCACACTCTATCTCCATGATGCACCCTCCATGACACGCTCCCTACATCAAACTATCCCTCCATCACATTCCACCTCCATCACACTCCCTACATCACATTCTCCCTCCATCACATTCTCGCTCCATCACACTCTCTCTCCTTCATGCTCCCACCATCACACTCTTCTCCATCACACACTCCCTCCTTCACACTCACCTACATCACCCTCTCTCTATCAACCTCACTGCATCACACTCCCTCCATCACTCTCCCTCCATCACATTCTCCCTCCATCATGCTCTCTCCATCACATTCTCCCTGCATCACAATCTCTCTCCATCACACTCACTCCATCACACTCTCTCTCCATCACAATCTTCCTCCATCAGACTCTCCCTCCATCACACTCTCTTTCCATCACATTCTCCCTCCATCACACTGTCCCTCCATCTCATTCTCTCCATCACACTCTGCCTCCATCACACTCTCCCTCCATCACCCTCTCTTTCCATGATATTCCCTCCATCACACTCTCCCTACAGCACAGTCTCCCTCCATCACACTCCCTCCATCACAATCTCCCTTCATCACATTCTCCCTCCATCACACTCCCACCATCACAATCCCTACATCACACACTCCCTCCATCAAATTCACCCTCCATCACAGTCGCTCCCTCACACTCTCTGCCATCATTCTCCCTCCATCACACTATCCGTACATCACACTCTCTCTCCATCATATTCTCCCTCCATCACACTCCCTCCATCACATTCTCCCTCCAACACACTCCCTACATCACACACTCTCTCCATCACGCTCCCTCCATCACACCCTCCCTCCATCACACACTCCCTCCATCATACTCCCTACATCACGCACTCTCTCTATCTTGCTCCCTCCATCACACTCTTCCACCATCACACACTCCCTCCATCACACTCTATCTCCATCACATTCTCTCCATCACACTCCGTCCATCACACACACCCTCCATCATATTCTCCCTCCATCACATTCCCTCCATCACACTTCCTGCATCACACTCTCCCTCCATCACACTCCCTCCATCACACTCCCTCCATCACATTGTCCCTCCATCACACTCTCCCTCCATCATATTCTCCCTGCATCATTCTCCCTCCATCAAACTCCCTCCATCACACTCTCCCTCCATCACATTCTCACTCCATCACACTCTATCTCCATCACACTCCCTCCATCACACTCTCCCTCCATCACACACTCCCTACATCACACTCTCTCTCCATCACAATCTCCCATCATCACAATGTCTCTCAATCTTTTTCTCTCCATCACACTCTGCCTCCATCACACACTTCCTCCATCACACTCTCTTTCCATGACTCTCCCTCCATAACATTCTCCCTCCATCACACTCCCACCATCACACACATCCTCCATCACACTCTCCCTCCAACACATTGTCCGTCCATCACACTCTCCCTCCATCATATTCTCCCTGCATCATTCTCCCTCCATCAAACACCCTCCCTCACACTCTCCCTCCATCACATTCTCACTCCATCACACTCTATCTCCATCACAATCCCTCCATCACACTCTCCCTCCATCACACACTTCCTACATCACACTCTCTCTCCATCACAATCTCCCTTCATCACAATGTCTCTCCATCTTTTTCTCTCCATCACACTCTGCCTCCATCACACTCTTCTCCATCACACACCCCCTCTTTCACACTCACCTACATCACCCTCTATCTATCAACCTCACTCCATCACACTCCCTCCATCACACTCCCTCCATCAGATTCTCCCTCCATCACGCTCTCTCCATCACCTTCTCCCTCCATCACAATCTCTCTCCATCACACTCAATCCATCACACTCTCTCTCCATCACACTCTTCCTCCATCAGAATCTCCCTCCATCACACTCCCTTTCCATCACATTCTCCCTCCATCACACTGTCTCTCCATCTCATTCTCTCCATCACACTCTGCCTCCATCACACTCTCCCTCCATCATACTCTCTTTCCATGACACTCCCTCCATCACATTTTCCCTCCATCACACTCCCTCCATCACAATCCCTACGTCACACTCTCCATCCATCACACTCACCTTCCATCACAGTCCCTCCATCACACTCTATCTCCATGATGCACCCTCCATGACACGCTCCCTACATCAAACTATCCCTCCATCACATTCCACCTCCATCACACTCCCTACATCACATTCTCCCTCCATCACATTCTCGCTCCATCACACTCTCTCTCCTTCACGCTCCCTCCATCACACTCTTCTCCATCACACACTCCCTCCTTCACACTCACCTACATCACCCTCTCTCTATCAACCTCACTCCATCACACTCCCTCCATCACTCTCCCTCCATCAAATTCTCCCTCCATCATGCTCTCTCCATCACATTCTCCTTGCATCACAATCTCTCTCCATCACAATCAATCCATCACAATCTCTCTCCATCACACTCTTCCTCCATCAGACTCTCCCTCCATCACACTCTCTTTCCATCACATTCTCCCTCCATCACACTGTCCCTCCATCTCATTCTCTCCATCACACTCTGCCTCCATCACACTCTCCCTCCATCACCCTCTCTTTCCATGATATTCCCTCCATCACACTCTCCCTACAGCACAGTCTCCCTCCATCACACTCCCTCCATCACACTCTCCCTTCATCACATTCTCCCTCCATCACACTCCCACCATCACAATCCCTACATCACACACTCCCTCCATCACATTCACCCTCCATCACACTCCATCCCTCACACTCTCTGCCATCATGCTCCCTCCATCACACTATCTGTTAATCACACTCTCTCTCCATCATATTCTCCCTCCATCACACTCCCTCCATCACATTCTCCCTCCAACACACTCCCTACATCACACACTCTCTCCATCACGCTCCCTCCATCACAACCTCCCTCCATCACACACTCCCTCCATCATACTCTCTACATCACGCACTCTATCTATCTTGCTCCCTCCATTACACTCTCCCACCATCACACACTCCCTCCATCACACTCTGTCTCCATCATGCTCCCTCCATCACACACTCCCTCAATCACACACTATCTCCATCACATTCTCTCCATCACACTCCGTCCATCACACAAACCCTCCATCATATTCTCCCTCCATCACATTCCCTGCATCACACTCCCTGCATCACACTCTCCCTCCATCACACTCCCTCCATCACATTCCCTCCATCACATTGTCCCTCCATCACACTCTCCCTCCATCATATTCTCCCTGCATCATTCTCCCTCCATCAAACTCCCTCCATCACACTCTCCCTCCATCACATTCTCACTCCATCACACTCTATCTCCATCACACTCCCTCCGTCACACTCTCCCTCCATCACACACTCCCTACATCACACTCTCTCTCCATCACAATCTCCCTTCATCACAATGTCTCTCAATCTTTTTCTCTCCATCACACTCTGCCTCCATCACACTCTCCCTCCATCACATTCACGCTCCATCACACTCTCTCTCCATCACACTCCCTCCATCACACTCTTCTCCATCACACACCCCCTCTTTCACACTCACCTATTTCACCCTCTATCTATCAACCTCACTCCATCACACTCCCTCCATCACACTCCCTCCATCAGATTCTCCCTCCATCACAAACTCTCTCAATCACACTCACTCCATCACACTCTCTCTCCATCACACTCTTCCTCCATCAGAATCTCCCTCCATCACACTCCCTTTCCATCACATTCTCCCTCCATCACACTGTCTCTCCATCTCATTCTCTCCATCACACTCTGCCTCCATCACACTCTCCCTCCATCATACTCTCTTTCCATGACACTCCCTCCATCACATTCTCCCTCCATCACACTCCCTCCATCACAATCCCTACGTCACACTCTCCATCCATCACACTCACCTTCCATCACAGTCCCTCCATCACACTCTATCTCCATGATGCACCCTCCATGACACGCTCCTTACATCAAACTATCCCTCCATCACATTCCACCTCCATCACACTCCCTACATCACATTCTCCCTCCATCACATTCTCGCTCCATCACACTCTCTCTCCTTCATGCTCCCACCATCACACTCTTCTCCATCACACACTCCCTCCTTCAAACTCACGTACATCACCCTCTCTCTATCAACCTCACTCCATCACACTCCGTCCATCACTCTCCCTCCATCACATTCTCCCTCCATCATGCTCTCTCCATCACATTCTCCCTGCATCACAATCTCTCTCCATCACACTCACTCCATCACACTCTCTCTCCATCACAATCTTCCTCCTTCAGACTCTCCCTCCATCACACTCTCTTTCCATCACATTCTCCCTCCATCACACTGTCCCTCCATCTCATTCTCTCCATCACACTCTGCCTCCATCACACTCTCCCTCCATCACCCTCTCTTTCCATGATATTCCCTCCATCACACTCTCCCTACAGCACAGTCTCCCTCCATCACACTCCCTCCATCACACTCTCCCTTCATCACATTCTCCCTCCATCACACTCCCACCATCACAATCCCTACATCACACACTCCCTCCATCACATTCACCCTCCATCACAGTCGCTCCCTCACACTCTCTGCCATCATTCTCCCTCCATCACACTATCCGTACATCACACTCTCTCTCCATCATATTCTCCCTCCATCACACTCCCTCCATCACATTCTCCCTCCAACAAACTCCTACATCACACACTCTCTCCATCACGCTCCCTCCATCACACCCTCCCTCCATCACACACTCCCTCCATCATAATCCCTACATCACGCACTCTCTCTATCTTGCTCCCTCCATCACACTCTTCCACCATCACACACTCCCTCCATCACACTCTGTCTCCATCATGCTCCCTCCATCACACACTCCCTCCATCACACTGTATCTCCATCACATTCTCTCCATCACACTCCGTCCATCACACACACCCTCCATCATATTCTCCCTCCATCACATTCCCTCCATCACACTTCCTGCATCACACTCTCCCTCCATCACACTCCCTCCATCACACTCCCTCCATCACATTGTCCCTCCATCACACTCTCCCTCCATCATATTCTCCCTGCATCATTCTCCCTCCATCAAACTCCCTCCATCACACTCTCCCTCCATCACATTCTCACTCCATCACACTCTATCTCCATCACACTCCCTCCATCACACTCTCCCTCCATCACACACTCCCTACATCACACTCTCTCTCCATCACAATCTCCCTTCATCACAATGTCTCTCAATCTTTTTCTCTCCATCACACTCTGCCTCCATCACACTCTTCCTCCATCACGCTCTCTTTCCATGACTCTCCCTCCATAACATCTCCCTCCATCACACTCCCTCCATCACAATCCCTACATCACACTCTCCATCCATCACAGTCACCTTCCATCACAGTGCCTCCATCACAATCTATCTCCATGATGCTCCCTCCATGACACGCTCCCTACATCAAACTCTCCCTCCATCATATTCTACCTCCATCACACTCCCTCCATCACATTCTCCCTCCATCACACTCCCTCCATCACAGACTCCCTCCATCAAATTCTCACTCCATCACACTCTCTCTCCATCACGCTCTCTCCATCACATTCCCCCTCCATCACACTCTCTCTCCATCACACTCCCTCAATCACACTCCCTCCATCAAATTCTCCCTCCATCATGCTCTCTCCATCACATTCTCTCTCCATCACAATCTCTATCCATCACACTCACTCCATCACACTCTCTCTCCATCACACTCTTCCTCCATCAGAATCTCCCTCCATCACACTCCCTTTCCATCACACTCTCCCTCCATCACCCTCTCTTTCCATGACATTCCCTCCATCACACTCTCCCTACAGCACAGTCTCCCTCCATTACTCTCCCTCCATCACACTCTCCCTCCATCACATTCTCCCTCCATCACACTCCCTCCATCACAATCCCAACTCACACTCTCCCTCAATCACATTCAACCTCCATCACACTCCATCCCTCACACTCTCTGTCATCATGCTCCCTCCATCACACTATCCGTACATCACACTGTCTCTCCATCATATTCTCCCTCCATCACACTCCCTCCATCACATTCTCCCTCCAACACACTCCCTACTTCACACACTCTCTCCATCACGCTCCCTCCATCATGCACTCTCTCTATCACGCTCCCTCCATCACGCTCTCCCACCATCACACACTCCCTCCATCACACTCTGTTTCCATCATGCTCCCTCCATCACACACTCCCTCCATCACACTCTCCCTCCATCACATTCTCTCCCTCAAAGTTTGTCTCCATCACACTGCCTCCATCACACTATCCCTCCTTCACATTCGCTCCATGACACAATTCGTCCTTCACACTCACCTCCATCAACCTCTCTCTATCAACCTCACTCCATCACACTCCCTCCATCATATTCTCCCTCCATCACGCTCTCTCCATCACATTCCCCCTCCATCACACTCTCTCTCCATCACACTATCTCCATCACACTCTTCTCCATCACACACCCCCTCTTTCACACTCACCTACATCAACCTCTCTCTATCAACCTCACTCCATCACACTCCCTCCATCATATTCTCCCTCCATCATGCTCACTCCATCACATTCTCCTTCCATCACAATCTCTCTCCATCACACTCTCTCCATCACACTCTCTCTCCATCACACTCTTCCTCCATCAGACTCTCCCTCCATCACACTCTGTCTCCATCACATTCTCCCTCCATCACACTGTCTCTCCATCTCATTCTCTCCATCACACTCTGCCCCCATCACACTCTCCCTCCATCACCCTCTCTTTCCATGACATTCCCTCCATCACACTCTCCCTACAGCACAGTCTCCCTCCTTCACAATCCCTCCATCACATTCTCCCTCCATCACACTCCATCAATCACAATCCCTACTTCACACTCTCCCTCCATCACATTCACGCTCCATCACACTCCCTCCCTCACACTCTCTGCCATCATGCTACCTCCATCACACTATCCCTACATCACACTCTCCCTCCATCATATTCTCCCACCATCACACTCTCCCTCCATCACTCTCTCCCTCCATCGCATTCTCCCTCCATCGCACTCCCTCAATCACACTCTCCCTCCATCACACTACATCCATCACATTCTCCCTCCACCACTCTCCCTCCATCACACTCACCCTCCATCACACTTCATCCATCACATTCTCCCTCCATCACACTCTCCCTCCATCACATTCTCTCCTTCTCAATTTCTCTCCATCACACTCTCTCCATCACACTCCCTCCATCACAATCTGCCTTCATCACACTCTCCCTCCATCACACTCTCCCTCCATCACATTCTCTCAATCACAATTTGTCTCCATCACACTGCCTCCATCACACTATCCCTCCATCACTCTCACTCCATCACACTATCCCTCCATCACACTCTCCCAGCATCACACTCTCCCTCCGTCACATTCTCCCTCCATCACACTCCCTCCATCACACACACCCTCCATCACACTCTACCTCCAACACATTCTCCCTCCATCACACTCTCTCCCCATCACACTCCCTCCATCACACTCTTCCTCCATCACTTTCTCCCTCCATCACACTCTCCCTCCATCACACTCCCTCCATCACACTCTCCCTCCATCACACACTCCCTACATCACACTCTCTCTCCATCACAATCTCCCTTCATCACAATGTCTCTCCATCTTTTTCTCTCCATCACACTCTGCCTCCATCACACTCTTCCTCCATCACACTCTCTTTCCATGACTCTCCCTCCATAACATTCTCCCTCAATCACACTCCCTCCATCACAATCCCTACATCACACTCTCCATCCATCACAGTCACCTTCCATCACAGTCCCTCCATCATACGCTATCTCCATAATGATCCCTCCATGACACGCTCCCTACATCAAACTCTCCCTCCATCATATTCTACCTCCATCACACTCCTCCATCACATTCTCCCTCCATCACACTCCCTCCATCACACTCTCCCTCCAAAACATTCTCGCTCCATCACACTCTCTCTCCATCACGCTCTCTCCATCACATTCCCCCTCCATCACACTCTCTCTCCATCACACTCCCTCCATCACACTCTTCTCCATCACACACACCCTCTTTCACACTCACCTACATCACGCTCTATCTATCAACCTCACTCCATCACACTCCCTCCATCACACTCCCTCCATCAGATTCTCCCTCCATCACGCTCTCTCCATCACTTTCTCCCTCCATCACAATCTCTCTCCTTCACACTCACTCCATCACACTCTCTCTCCATCACACTCTTCCTCCATCAGAATCTCCCTCCATCACACTCCCTTTCCATCACATTCTTCCTCCATCACAATGTCTCTCCATCTCATTCTCTCCATCACACTCTGCCTCCATCACACTCTCCCTCCATCATACTCTCTTTCCATGACACTCCCTCCATCACATTCTCCCTCCATCACACTCCCTCCATCACAATCCCTACGTCACACTCTCCATCGATCACACTCACCTTCCTTCACAGTCCCTCCATCACACTCTATCTCCATGATGCACCCTCCATGACACGCTCCCTACATCAAACTATCCCTCCATCACATTCCACCTCCATCACACTCCCTACATCACATTCTCCCTCCATCACATTCTCCTTCCATCACACTCCCTCCATCACAATCCCTACGTCACACTCTCCATCCATCACACTCACCTTCCATCACAGTCCCTCCATCACACTCTATCTCCATGATGCACCCTCCATGACACGCTCCCTACATCAAACTATCCCTCCATCACATTCCACCTCCATCACACTCCCTACATCACATTCTCCCTCCATCACATTCTCGCTCCATCACACTCTCTCTCCTTCACGCTCCCTCCATCACACTCTTCTCCATCACACACTCCCTCCTTCACACTCACCTACATCACCCTCTCTCTATCAACCTCACTCCATCACACTCCCTCCATCACTCTCCCTCCATCACATTCTCCCTCCATCACGCTCTCTCCATCACATTCTCCCTGCATCACAATCTCTCTCCATCACACTCACTCCATCACACTCTCTCTCCATCACACTCTTCCTCCATCAGACTCTCCCTCCATCACACTCTCTTTCCATCACATTCTCCCTCCATCACACTGTCCCTCCATCTCATTCTCTCCATCACACTCTGCCTCCATCACACTCTCCCTCCATCACCCTCTCTTTCCATGATATTCCCTCCATCACACTCTCCCTTCATCACATTCTCCCTCCATCACACTCCCACCATCACAATCCCTACATCACACACTCCCTCCATCACATTCACCCTCCATCACACTCCATCCCTCACACTCTCTGCCATCATGCTCCCTCCATCACACTATCCGTACATCACACTCTCTCTCCATCATATTCTCCCTCCATCACACTATCTGTACATCACACTCACTCTCCATCATATTCTCCCTCCATCACACTTCCTCCATCACATTCTCCCTCCAACACACTCCCTACATCACACACTCTCTCCATCACGCTCCCTCCATCACACCCTCCCTCCATCACACACTCCCTCCATCATACTCCCTACATCACGCACTCTCTCTATCTTGCTCCCTCCATCACACTCTCCCACCATCACACACTCGCTCCATCACACTCTTTCTCCATCATGCTCCCTCCATCACACACTCCCTCCATCACACTCTATCTCCATCACATTCTCTCCATCGCACTCCGTCCATCACACACACCCTCCATCATATTCTCCCTCCATCACATTCCCTGCATCACACTCCCTGCATCACACTCTCCCTCCATCACACTCCCTCCATCACACTCCCTCCATCACATTGTCCCTCCATCACACTCTCCCTCCATCATATTCTCCCTGCATCATTCTCCCTCCATCAAACTCCCTCCATCACACTCTCCCTCCATCACATTCTCACTCCATCACACTCTATCTCCATCACACTCCCTCCATCACACTCTCCCTCCATCACACACTCCCTACATCAAACTCTCTCTCCATCACAATCTCCCTTCATCACAATGTCTCTCCATCTTTTTGTCTCCATCACACTCTGCCTCCATCACACTCTTCCTCCATCACACTCTCTTTCCATGACTCTCCCTCCATAACATTCACCCTCCATCACACTCCCTCCATCATAATCCCTACATCACACTCTCGATCCATCACAGTCTCCTTCCATCACAGTCCCTCCATCACACTCTATCTCCATGATGCTCCCTCCATGACACGCTCCCTACATCAAACTCTCTCTCCGTCATATTCTACCTCCATCACACTCTCCGTCCATCACAATCTGCCTTCATCACACTCTCCCTCCATCACACTCTCCCTCCATCACATGCTCTTCCTCACAATTTGTCTCCATCACACTGCCTCCATCACACTATCCCTCCATCACTCTCACTCCATCACACTCTCCCTCCATCACACTCTCCCAGCATCACACTCTCCCTCCATCACATTCTCCCTCCATCACACTCCCTCCATCACACACACCCTCCATCACACTCTCCCTCCAACACATTGTCCCTCCATCACACTCTCCCTCCATCACATTCTCACTCCATCACACTCTATCTCCATCACACTCCCTCCATCACACTCTCCCTCCATCACACACTCCCTACATCACACTCTCTCTCCATCACAATCTCCCTTCATTACAATGTCTCTACATCTTTTTCTCTCCATCACACTCTGCCTCCATCACACTATTCTCCATCACACACCCCCTCTTTCACACTCAACTACATCACCCTCTATCTATCAACCTCACTCCATCACACTCCCTCCATCACACTCCCTCCATCACACTCTCTCTCCATCACGCTCTCTCCATCACATTCCCCCTCCATCACACTCTCTCTCCATCACACTCCCTCCATCACACTCCCTCCATCACACTCCCTCCATCAGATTCTCCCTCCATCACGCTCTCTCCATCACATTCTCCCTCCATCACAATCTCTATCCATCACACTCACTCCATCACACTCTCTCTCCATCACACTCTTCCTCCATCAGAATCTCCCTCCATCACACTCCCTTTCCATCACATTCTCCCTCCATCACACTGTCTCTCCATCTCATTCTCTCCATCACACTCTGCCTCCATCACACTCTCCCTCCATCATACTCTCTTTCCATGACACTCCCTCCATCACATTTTCCCTCCATCACACTCCCTCCATCACAATCCCTACGTCACATTCTCCATCCATCACAGTCACCTTCCATCACAGTCCCTCCATCACACTCTATCTCCATGATGCACCCTCCATGACACGCTCCCTACATCAAACTATCCCTCCATCACATTCCACCTCCATCACACTCCCTACATCTCATTCTCCCTCCATCACATTCTCGCTCCATCACACTCTCTCTCCTTCACGCTCCCTCCATCACACTCTTCTCCATCACACACTCCCTCCTTCACACTGACCTACATCACCCTCTCTCTATCAACCTCACTCCATCACACTCCCTCCATCACTCTCCCTCCATCACACTCTCCCTCCATCACGCTCTCTCCATCACATTCTCCCTGCATCACAATCTCTCTCCATCACACTCACTCCATCACACTCTCTCTCCATCACACTCTTCCTCCATCTGACTCTCCCTCCATCACACTCTCTTTCCATCACATTCTCCCTCCATCACACTGTCCCTCCATCTCATTCTCTCCATCACACTCTGCCTCCATCACACTCTCCCTCCATCACCCTCTCTTTCCATGATATTCCCTCCATCACACTCTCCCTACAGCACAGTCTCCCTCCATCACACTCCCTCCATCACACTCTCCCTTCATCACATTCTCCCTCCATCACACTCCCACCATCACAATCCCTACATCACACACTCCCTCCATCACATTCACCCTCCATCACACTCCATCCCTCACACTCTCTGCCATCATGCTCCCTCCATCACACTATCCGTACATCACACTCTCTCTCCATCATATTCTCCCTCCATCACACTCCCTCCATCACATTCTCCCTCCAACACACTCCCTACATCACACACTCTCTTCATCACGCTCCCTCCATCACACCCTCCCTCCATCACACACTCCATCCATCATACTCTCTACATCACGCACTCTATCTATCTTGCTCCCTCCATCACACTCTCCCACCATCACACACTCCCTCCATCACACTCTGTCTCCATCATGCTCCCTCCATCACACACTCCCTCCATCACACACTATCTCCATCACATTCTCTCCATCACACTCCGTTCATCACACAAACCCACCATCATATTCTCCCTCCATTACATTCCCTGCATCACACTCCCTGCATCACACTCTCCCTCCATCACACTCCCTCCATCACACTCCCTCCATCACATTGTCCCTCCATCACACTCTCCCTCCATCATATTCTCCCTGCATCATTCTCCCTCCATCTAACTCCCTCCATCACACTCTCCCTCCATCACATTCTCACTCCATCACACTCTATATCCATCACACTCCCTCCATCACACTCTCCCTCCATCACACACTCCCTCCTTCACACTCTCTCTCCATCACAATCTCCCTTCATCACAATGTCTCTCCATCTTTTTGTCTCCATCACACTCTGCCTCCATCACACTCTTCCTCCATCACACTCTCTTTCCATGACTCTCCCTCCATAACATTCACCCTCCATCACACTCCCTCCATCACAAACCCTACATCACACTCTCCATCCCTCACAGTCACCTTCCATCACAGTCCCTCCATCACACTCTATCTCCATGATGCTCCCTCCATGACACGCTCCCTACATCAAACTCTCCCTCCATCATATTCTACCTCCATCACACTCCCTCCATCACATTCTCCCTCCATCACACTCCCTCCATCACACTGTCCCTCCATCACATTCACGCTCCATCACACTCTCTCTCCATCACGCTCTCTCCATCACATTCCCCCTCAATCACACTCTCTCTCCATCACACTCCCTCCATCACACTCTTCTCCATCACACACCCCCTCTTTCACACTCACCTACATCACCCTCTATCTATCAACCTCACTCCATCACACTACCTCCATCACACTCCCTCCATCAGATTCTCCCTCCCTCACGCTCTCTCCATCACATTCTCCCTCCATCACAAACTCTCTCCATCACACTCACTCCATCACACTCTCCCTCCATCACACTCTCCCTTCATCACATCCTCCCTCCATCAAACTCCCACCATCACAATCCCTACATCACACACTCCCTCCATCATATTCACCCTCCATCACACTCCATCCCTCACACTCTCTGCCATCATGCTCCCTCCATCATACTATCAGTACATCACACTCTCTCTCCATTATATTCTCCCTCCATCACACTCCCTCCATCACATTCTCCCTCCAACACACTCCCTACATCACAGACTCTCTCCATCACGCTCCCTCCATCACACCCTTCCTCCATCACACACTCCCTCCATCATACTCCCTACATCACGCACTCTCTCTATCTTGCTCCCTCCATCACACTCTCCCACCATCACACACTCCCTCCATCACACTCTGTCTCCATCATGCTCCCTCCATCACACACTCCCTCCTTCACACTCTATCTCCATCACATTCTCTCCATCACACTCCGTCCATCACACACACCCTCCATCACACTCTCCCTCCAACACATTGTCCCTCCATCACACTCTCCCTCCATCACATTCTCACTCCATCACACTCTATCTCCATCACACTCCCTCCATCACACTCTCCCTCCATCACACACTCCCTACATCACACTCTCTCTCCATCACAATCTCCCTTCATTACAATGTCTCTACATCTTTTTCTCTCCATCACACTCTGCCTCCATCACACTATTCTCCATCACACACCCCCTCTTTCACACTCAACTACATCACCCTCTATCTATCAACCTCACTCCATCACACTCCCTCCATCACACTCCCTCCATCAGATTCTCCCTCCATCACGCTCTCTCCATCACATTCTCCCTCCATCACAATCTCTCTCCATCACACTCACTCCATCACACTCTCTCTCCATCACACTCTTCCTCCATCAGAATCTCCCTCCATCACACTCCCTATCCATCACATTCTCCCTCCATCACACTGTCTCTCCATCTCATTCTCTCCATCACACTCTGCCTCCATCACACTCTCCCTCCATCATACTCTCTTTTCATGACTCTCCCTCCATCACATTTTCCCTCCATCACACTCCCTCCATCACAATCCCTACGTCACACTCTCCATCCATCACACTCACCTTCCATCACAGTCCCTCCATCACACTCTATCTCCATGATGCACCCTCCATGACACGCTCCCTACATCAAACTATCCCTCCATCACATTCCACCTCCATCACACTCCCTACATCACATTCTCGCTCCATCACATTCTTGCTCCATCACACTCTCTCTCCTTCACGCTCCCTCCACAACACTCTTCTCCATCACACACTCCCTCCTTCACACTCAACTACATCAACCTCTCTCTATCAACCTCACTCCATCACACTCCCTCCATCACTCTCCCTCCATCACATTCTCCCTCCATCACGCTCTCTCCATCACATTCTCACTGCATCACAATCTCTCTCCATCACACTCACTCCATCACACTCTCTCTCCATCACACTCTTCCTCCATCAGACTCTCCCTCCATCACACTCTCTTTCCATCACATTCTCCCTCCATCACACTGTCCCTCCATCTCATTCTCTCCATCACACTCTGCCTCCATCACACTCTCCCTCCATCACCCTCTCTTTCCATGATATTCCCTCCATCACACTCTCCCTACAGCACAGTCTCCCTCCATCACACTCCCTCCATCACACTCTCCCTTCATCACATTCTCCCTCCATCACACTCCCACCATCACAATCCCTACATCACACACTCCCTCCATCACATTCGCCCTCCATCACACTCCATCCCTCACACTCTCTGCCATCATGCTCCCTCCATCACACTATCCGTACATCACACTCTCTCTCCATCATATTCTCCCTCCATCACACTCCCTCCATCACATTCTCCCTCCAACACACTCCCTACATCACACACTCTCTCCATCACGCTCCCTCCATCACACCCTCCCTCCATCACACACTCCCTCCATCATACTCTCTACATCACGCACTCTATCTATCTTGCTCCCTCCATCACACTCTCCCACCATCACACACTCCCTCCATCACACTCTGTCTCCATCATGCTCCCTCCATCACACACTCCCTCCATCACACACTATCTCCATCACATTCTCTCCATCACACTCCGTTCATCACACAAACCCACCATCATATTCTCCCTCCATTACATTCCCTGCATCACACTCCCTGCATCACACTCTCCCTCCATCACACTCCCTCCATCACACTCCCTCCATCACATTGTCCCTCCATCACACTCTCCCTCCATCATATTCTCCCTGCATCATTCTCCCTCCATCTAACTCCCTCCATCACACTCTCCCTCCATCACATTCTCACTCCATCACACTCTATATCCATCACACTCCCTCCATCACACTCTCCCTCCATCACACACTCCCTCCTTCACACTCTCTCTCCATCACAATCTCCCTTCATCACAATGTCTCTCCATCTTTTTGTCTCCATCACACTCTGCCTCCATCACACTCTTCCTCCATCACACTCTCTTTCCATGACTCTCCCTCCATAACATTCACCCTCCATCACACTCCCTCCATCACAAACCCTACATCACACTCTCCATCCATCACAGTCACCTTCCATCACAGTCCCTCCATCACACTCTATCTCCATGATGCTCCCTCCATGACACGCTCCCTACATCAAACTCTCCCTCCATCATATTCTACCTCCATCACACTCCCTCCATCACATTCTCCCTCCATCACACTCCCTCCATCACACTGTCCCTCCATCACATTCACGCTCCATCACACTCTCTCTCCATCACGCTCTCTCCATCACATTCCCCCTCCATCACACTCTCTCTCCATCACACTCCCTCCATCACACTCTTCTCCATCACACACCCCCTCTTTCACACTCACCTACATCACCCTCTATCTATCAACCTCACTCCATCACACTACCTCCATCACACTCCCTCCATCAGATTCTCCCTCCCTCACGCTCTCTCCATCACATTCTCCCTCCATCACAAACTCTCTCCATCACACTCACTCCATCACACTCTCCCTCCATCACACTCTCCCTTCATCACATCCTCCCTCCATCAAACTCCCACCATCACAATCCCTACATCACACACTCCCTCCATCATATTCACCCTCCATCACACTCCATCCCTCACACTCTCTGCCATCATGCTCCCTCCATCATACTATCAGTACATCACACTCTCTCTCCATTATATTCTCCCTCCATCACACTCCCTCCATCACATTCTCCCTCCAACACACTCCCTACATCACAGACTCTCTCCATCACGCTCCCTCCATCACATCCTTCCTCCATCACACACTCCCTCCATCATACTCCCTACATCACGCACTCTCTCTATCTTGCTCCCTCCATCACACTCTCCCACCATCACACACTCCCTCCATCACACTCTGTCTCCATCATGCTCCCTCCATCACACACTCCCTCCTTCACACTCTATCTCCATCACATTCTCTCCATCACACTCCGTCCGTCACACACACCCTCCATCATATTCTCCCTCCATCACATTCCCTCCATCACACTCCCTGCATCACACTCTCCCTCCATCACACTCCCTCCATCACACTCCCTCCATCACATTGTCCCTCCATCAAACTCTCCCTCCATCATATTCTCCCTGCATCATTCTCCCTCCATCAAACTCCCTCCATCACACTCTCCCTCCAAAACATTCTCGCTCCATCACACTCTATCTCCATCACACTCCCTCCATCACACTCTCCCTCCATCACACACTCCCTACATCACACTCTCTCTCCATCACAATCTCCCTTCATCACAATTTCTCTCCATCTTTTTCTCTCCATCACACTCTGCCTCCATCACACTCTTCCTCCATCACACTCTCTTTCCATGACTCTCCCTCCATAACATTCTCCCTCCATCACACTCCCTCCATCACAATCCCTACATCACACTCTCCATCCATCACAGTCACCTTCCATCATAGTCCCTCCATCACACGCTATCTCCATGATGCTCCCTCCATGACACGCTCCCTACATCAAACTCTCCGTCCATCATATTCTACCTCCATCACACTCCCTCCATCACATTCTCCCTCCATCACACGCCCTCCATCACACTCTCCCTCCATCACCTTCTCACTCCATCACACTCTCTCTCCATCACGCTCTCTCCATCACATTCCCCCTCCATCACACTCTCTCTCCATCACACTCCCTCCATCACACTCCCTCCATCACACTCCCTCCATCAGATTCTCCCTCCATCACGCTCTCTCCATCACATTCTCCCTCCATCACAATCTCTACCCATCACACTCACTCCATCACACTCTCTCTCCATCACACTCTTCCTCCATCAGAATCTCCCTCCATCACACTCCCTTTCCATCACATTCTCCCTCCATCACACTGTCTCTCCATCTCATTCTCTCCATCACACTCTGCCTCCATCACACTCTCCCTCCATCATACTCTCTTTCCATGACACTCCCTCCATCACATTTTCCCTCCATCACACTCCCTCCATCACAATCCCTACGTCACATTCTCCATCCATCACAGTCACCTTCCATCACAGTCCCTCCATCACACTCTATCTCCATGATGCACCCTCCATGACACGCTCCCTACATCAAACTATCCCTCCATCACATTCCACCTCCATCACACTCCCTACATCTCATTCTCCCTCCATCACATTCTCGCTCCATCACACTCTCTCTCCTTCACGCTCCCTCCATCACACTCTTCTCCATCACACACTCCCTCCTTCACACTGACCTACATCACCCTCTCTCTATCAACCTCACTCCATCACACTCCCTCCATCACTCTCCCTCCATCACATTCTCCCTCCATCACGCTCTCTCCATCACATTCTCCCTGCATCACAATCTCTCTCCATCACACTCACTCCATCACACTCTCTCTCCATCACACTCTTCCTCCATCTGACTCTCCCTCCATCACACTCTCTTTCCATCACATTCTCCCTCCATCACACTGTCCCTCCATCTCATTCTCTCCATCACAATCTGCCTCCATCACACTCTCCCTCCATCACCCTCTCTTTCCATGATATTCCCTCCATCACACTCTCCCTACAGCACAGTCTCCCTCCATCACACTCCCTCCATCACACTCTCCCTTCATCACATTCTCCCTCCATCACACTCCCACCATCACAATCCCTACATCACACACTCCCTCCATCACATTCACCCTCCATCACACTCCATCCCTCACACTCTCTGCCATCATGCTCCCTCCATCACACTATCCGTACATCACACTCTCTCTCCATCATATTCTCCCTCCATCACACTCCCTCCATCACATTCTCCCTCCAACACACTCACTAAATAACACACTCTCTCCATCACGCTCCCTCCTTTACACCCTCCCTCCATCACACACTCCCTCCATCATACTCTCTACATCACGCACTCTATCTATCTTGCTCCCTCCATCACACTCTCCCACCATCACACACTCCCTCCATCACACTCTGTCTCCATCATGCTCCCTCCATCACACACTCCCTCCATCACACACTATCTCCATCACATTCCCTCCATCACACTCCGTCCATCACACAAACCCTCCATCATATTCTCCATCCATCACATTCCCTGCATCACACTCCCTGCATCACACTCTCCCTCCATCACACTCCCTCCATCACACTCCCTCCATCACATTGTCCCTCCATCACACTCTCCCTCCATCATATTCTCCCTGCATCATTCTCCCTCCATCAAACTCCCTCCATCACACTCTCCCTTCAAAACATTCTCACTCCATCACACTCTATCTCCATCACACTCCCTCCATCACACTCTCCCTCCATCTCACACTCCCTACATCACACTCTCTCTCCATCACAATCTCCCTTCATCACAATTTCTCTCCATCTTTTTCTCTCCATCACACTCTGCCTCCATCACACTCTTCCTCCATCACACTCTCTTTCCATGACTCTCCCTCCATAATAATCTCCCTCCATCACACTCCCTCCATCACAATCCCTACATCACACTCTCCATCCATCACAGTCACCTTCCATCATAGTCCCTCCATCACACGCTATCTCCATGATGCTCCCTCCATGACACGCTCCCTACATCAAACTCTCCGTCCATCATATTCTACCTCCATCACACTCCCTCCATCACATTCTCCCTCCATCACACGCCCTCCATCACACTCTCCCTCCATCACCTTCTCACTCCATCACAATCTCTCTCCATCACACTCTCTCCATCACATTCCCCCTCCATCACACTCTCTCTCCATCACACTCCCTCCATCACACTCCCTCCATCACACTCCCTCCATCAGATTCTCCCTCCATCACACTCCCTCCATCACATTCTCCCTCCAACACACTCCCTACATCACAGACTCTCTCCATCACGCTCCCTCCATCACACCCTTCCTCCATCACACACTCCCTCCATCATACTCCCTACATCACGCACTCTCTCTATCTTGCTCCCTCCATCACACTCTCCCACCATCACACACTCCCTCCATCACACTCTGTCTCCATCATGCTCCCTCCATCACACACTCCCTCCTTCACACTCTATCTCCATCACATTCTCTCCATCACACTCCGTCCATCACACACACCCTCCATCATATTCTCCCTCCATCACATTCCCTCCATCACACTCCCTGCATCACACTCTCCCTCCATCACACTCCCTCCATCACACTCCCTCCATCACATTGTCCCTCCATCAAACTCTCCCTCCATCATATTCTCCCTGCATCATTCTCCCTCCATCAAACTCCCTCCATCACACTCTCCCTCCAAAACATTCTCACTCCATCACACTCTATCTCCATCACACTCCCTCCATCACACTCTCCCTCCATCATACACTCCCTACATCACACTCTCTCTCCATCACAATCTCCCTTCATCACAATTTCTCTCCATCTTTTTCTCTCCATCACAGTCTGCCTCCATCACACTCTTCCTCCATCACACTCTCTTTCCATGACTCTCCCTCCATAACATTCTCCCTCCATCACACTCCCTCCATCACAATCCCTACATCACACTCTCCATCCATCACAGTCACCTTCCATCATAGTCCCTCCATCACACGCTATCTCCATGATGCTCCCTCCATGACACGCTCCCTACATCAAACTCTCCGTCCATCATATTCTACCTCCATCACACTCCCTCCATCACATTCTCCCTCCATCAAACGCCCTCCATCACACTCTCCCTCCATCACCTTCTCACTCCATCACACTCTCTCTCCATCACGCTCTCTCCATCACATTCCCCCTCCATCACACTCTCTCTCCATCACACTCCCTCCATCACACTCCCTCCATCACACTCCCTCCATCAGATTCTCCCTCCATCACGCTCTCTCCATCACATTCTCCCTCCATCACAATCTCTATCCATCACACTCACTCCATCACACTCTCTCTCCATCACACTCTTCCTCCATCAGAATCTCCCTCCATCACACTCCCTTTCCATCACATTCTCCCTCCATCACACTGTCTCTCCATCTCATTCTCTCCATCACACTCTGCCTCCATCACACTCTCCCTCCATCATACTCTCTTTCCATGACACTCCCTCCATCACATTTTCCCTCATCACACTCCCTCCATCACAATCCCTACATCACATTCTCCATCCATCACAGTCACCTTCCATCACAGTCCCTCCATCACACTCTATCTCCATGATGCGCCCTCCATGACATGCTCCCTACATCAAACTATCCCTCCATCACATTCCACCTCCATCACACTCCCTACATCTCATTCTCCCTCCATCACATTCTCGCTCCATCACACTCTCTCTCCTTCACGCTCCCTCCATCACACTCTTCTCCATCACACACTCCCTCCTTCACACTGACCTACATCACCCTCTCTCTATCAACCTCACTCCATCACACTACCTCCATCACTCTCCCTCCATCAGATTCTCCCTCCATCACGCTCTCTCCATCACACTCTCCCTCCATCACATTCTCCCTTCATCACATTCTCCCTCCATCACACTCCCACCATCACAATCCCTACATCACACACTCCCTCCATCACATTCACCCTCCATCACACTCCATCCCTCACACTCTCTGCCATCATGCTCCCTCCATCACACTATCCGTACATCACACTCTCTCTCCATCATATTCTCCCTCCATCACACTCCCTCCATCACATTCTCCCTCCAACACACTCCCTACATAACACACTCTCTCCATCACGCTCCCTCCATCAAACCCTCCCTCCATCACACACTCCCTCCATCATACTCCCTACATCACGCACTCTCTCTATCTTACTCCCTCCATAACACTCTCCCACCATCACACACTCCCTCCATCACACTCTGTCTCCATCATGCTCCCTCCATCACACACTCCCTCCTTCACACTCTATCTCCATCACATTCTCTCCATCACACTCCGTCCATCACACACACCCTCCATCATATTCTCCCTCCATCACATTCCCTCCATCACACTCCCTGCATCGCACTCTCCCTCCATCACACTCCCTCCATCACATTCCCTCCATCACATTGTCCCTCCATCACACTCTCCCTCCATCATATTCTCCCTGCATCATTCTCCCTCCATCAAACTCCCTCCATCACACTCTCCCTCCATCACATTCTCACTCCATCATACTCTATCTCCATCACACTCCCTCCATCACACTCTCCCTCCATCACACACTCCCTACATCACACTCTCTCTCCATCACAATCTCCCTTCATCACAATGTCTCTCAATCTTTTTCTCTCCATCACACTCTGCCTCCATCACACTCTTCCTCCATCAAACTCTCTTTCCATGACTCTCCCTCCATAATATTCTCCCTCCATCACACTCCCTCCATCACAATCCCTACATCACACTCTCCATCCATCACAGTCAACTTCCATCACAGTCCCTCCATCACACTCTATCTCCATCATGCTCCCTCCATGACACGCTCCCTACATCAAACTCTCCCTCCATCATATTCTACCTCCATCACACTCCCTCCATCACATTCTCCCTCCATCACACTCCCTCCATCACACTCTCCCTCCATCACATTCTCACTCCATCACACTCTCTCTCCATCACGCTCTCTCCATCACATTCCCCCTCCATCACACTCTCTCTCCATCACACTCCCACCATCAACACTCCCTCCATCACATTCTCCCTCCATCATGCTCTCTCCATCACATTCTCCCTCCATCACAATCTCTTTCCATCACACTCACTCCATCACACTCTCTCTCCATCACCCTCTTCCTCCATCAGAATCTCCCTTCATCACACTCCCTTTCCATCACATTCTCCCTCCATCACACTGTCTCTCCATCTCATTCTCTCCATCACACTCTGCCTCCATCACACTCTCCCTCCATCACCCTCTCTTTCCATGACATTCCCTCCATCACACTCTCCCTACAGCACAGTCACCCTCCATCACTCTCCCTCCATCACACTCACCCTCCATCACATTCTCCCTCCATCACACTCCCTCCATCACAATCCAAATCACACTCTCCCTCAATCACATTCACCCTCCATCACACTCCATCCCTCACACTCTCTGTCATCATGCTCCCTCCATCACACTATCCGTACATCACACTCTCTCTCCATCATATTCTCCCTCCATCACACTCCCTCCATCACATTCTCCCTCCAACACACTCCCTACATCACACACTCTCTCCATCACGCTCCCTCCATCATACACTCCCTCCATCACAAACTCCCTCCATCATACTCCCTACATCATGCACTCTCTCTATCACGCTCCCTCCATCATGCTCTCCTACCATCGCACACTCCCTCCATCACACTCTGTTTCCATCATGCTCCCTCCATCACACACTCCCTCCATCACATTCTCCCTCCATCACATTCTCTCCCTCAAAATTTGTCTCCATCACTCTGCCTCCATCACACTATCCCTCCTTCACACTCGCTCCATGACACACTTCGTCCTTCACACTCACCTCCATCAACCTCTCTCTATCAACCTCACTCCATCACACTCCCTCCATCATATTCTCCCCTCCATCACGCTCTCTCCATCACATTCTCCCTCAATCACATTCCCCCTCCATCACACTCTCTCTCCATCACACTACCTCCATCACACTCTTCACCATCACACACCCCCTCTTTCACAATCACCTACATCAACCTCTCTCTATCAACCTCACTCCATCACACTCCCTCCATCATATTCTCCCTCCATCATGCTCTCTCCATCACATTCTCCCTCCATCACAATATCTCTCCATCACACTCTCTCCATCACACTCTCTCTCCATCACACTCTTCCTCCATCAGACTCTCCCTCCATCACACTCTGTCTCCATCACATTCTCCCTCCATCACACTGTCTCTCCATCTCATTCTCTCCACCACACTCTGCCCCATCACACTCTCCCTCCATCACTCTCTCTTTCCATGACATTCCCTCCATCACACTCTCCCTACAGCACAGTCTCCCTCCATCACAATCCCTCCATCACACTCTCCCTCCATCACATTCTCCCTCCATCACACTCCATCAATCACAATCCCTACTTCACACTCTCCCTCCATCACATTCACGCTCCATCACACTCCCTCCCTCACACTCTCTGCCATCATGCTCCCTCCATCACACTATCCCTACATCACACTCTCCCTCCATCATATTGTCCCACCATCACACTCTCCCTCCATCACACTCTCCCTCCATCGCATTCTCCCTCCATCGCACTCCCTCAATCACACTCTCCCTCCATCACACTTCATCCATCACATTCTCCCTCCATCACTCTCCCTCCATCACATTCTCCCTCCATCACTCTCCCTCCATCACACTCTCCCTCCATCACACACTCCCTCCATCACATTCTCTCCTTCTCAATTTCTCTCCATCACACTCTCTCCATCACACTCCCTCCGTCACACTCTCCCTCCATCACACTCTCCCTCCATCACATTCTCTCCCTCACAATTTGTCTCCATCACACTGCCTCCATCACACTATCCCTCCATCACTCTCACTCCATCACACTCTCCCTCCATCACACTCTCCCAGCATCACACTCTCCCTCCATCAAATTCTCCCTCCATCACACTCCCTCCATCACACACACCCTCCATCACACTCTCCCTCCAACACATTCTCCCTCCATCACACTCTCTCCCCATCACACTCCCTCCATCACACTCTTCCTCCATCACTTTCTCCCTCCATCACACTCTCGCTCCATCATACTCCCTCATCACACTCTCCCTCCATCACACTTTCCCTCCATCACACTCTCCCACCATTACACTCCCTCCATCACACTCTCCCTCCTTCACATCCTCCTCCTCCACTCTCACTCCAGAAGAATCTCACTTTGTCTCACTCCCTCCATCACACTCTCCCTCCATCGCATTCCCCCTCCATCACACTCCCCCATCACACACTCCCTCCATTGCATTCAACCTCCATCACACTCCTTCCATCACGTTCTCCCTCCATCACTCTCCCTCCATCACATTCTCCCTCCATCACACTCTGCCTCCATCGCATCTCCCTCCATCACACTCCCTCAATCACATTCTCCCTCCAACACACTCCCTCCATCACATTCTCCCTCCATCACACTCTCTCAATCACACTTTCCTCCATCACACTCCCTCCATCACACTCTCCCTCCATCACACTCCAACCATCACATTCTCCCTCCATCACTCTTCCTCCATCTCACTCTCCCTCCATCACACTCTCACTCCATCGCATTCTCCATTCACCACTCTTCCTCCATCACATTCTCCCTCCATCACACTCTCCGTCCATCACATTCTCCCTCCACCACACTCCCTCCATCACACTCTCTCTCCATCACGTTCCCTCCATCACACTCTCCCTCCATCACATTCTCTCTCCATCACATTCTCTTCATCACACTCCGTCCATCACACACTCCTTCCATCATATTCTCCCTCCATCACATTCCCTCCATCACATTCCCTGCATCACACTCTCCCTCCATCACGCTGCCTCCTTCACACTACCTCCATCACACTGTCCCTCCATCACACTCTCCCTAAATCAGATTCTCCCTGCATCATTCTCCCTCCATCAAACTCCATCCATCACACTCTCCCATCATCACATTCTTCCTCCATCACACTCTATCCCCATCACACTCCCTCCATCACACTCTCCCTCCATCACACTCTCCCTAAATCACACTCTCTCTCCATCACAATCTCCCTCCATCACAATGTCTCTCCATCTCATTCTCTCCATCACACTCTGCCTCCATCACACTTTCCCTCCATCATACTCTCTTTCCATGACACTCCCTCCATCACATTCTCCCTCCATCACACTCCCTCCATCACAATCCCTACGTTACACTCTCCATCCATCACAGTCACCTTCCATCACAGTCCCTCCATCACAATCTATCTCCATGATGCACCCTCCATGTCACGCTCCCTACATCAAACTCTCCCTCCATCACATTCTCCCTCCATCACGTTCTCCCTCCATCAAGCTCTCTCCATCACATTCTCCCTCCATCACATTCACGCTCCATCACACTCCCTCCCTCACACTCTCTGCCATCATGCTCCCTCCATCACACTATCCCTACATCACACTCTCCCTCCATCATATTGTCCCACCATCACACTCTCCCTCCATCACACTCTCCCTCCATCGCATTCTCCCTCCATCACACTCCCTCAATCACACTCTCCCTCCATCACACTTCATCCATCACATTCTCACTCCATCACTCTCCCTCCATCACACTCTCCCTCCATCACACTTCATCCATCACATTCTCCCTCCATCACTCTCCCTCCATCACACTCTCCCTCCATCACACACTCCCTCCATCACATTCTCTCCTTCTCAATTTCTCTCCATCACACTCTCTCCATCACACTCCCTCCGTCACACTCTCCCTCCATCACACTCTCCCTCCATCACATTCTCTCCCTCACAATTTGTCTCCATCACACTGCCTCCATCACACTATCCCTCCATCACTCTCACTCCATCACACTCTCCCTCCATCACACTCTCCCAGCATCACACTCTCCCTCCATCACATTCTCCCTCCATCACACTCCCTCCATCACACACACCCTCCATCACACTCTCCCTCCAACACATTCTCCCTCCATCACACTCTCTCCCCATCACACTCCCTCCATCACACTCTTCCTCCATCACTTTCTCCCTCCATCACACTCTCCCTCCATCATACTCCCTCATCACACTCTCCCTCCATCACACTTTCCCTCCATCACACTCTCCCACCATTACACTCACTCCATCACACTCTCGCTCCTTCACATCCTCCTCCTCCACTCTCACTCCAGAAGAATCTCACTTTGTCTCACTCCCTCCATCACACTCTCCCTCCATCGCATTCCCCCTCCATCACACTCCCCCATCACACACTCCCTCCATCGCATTCAACCTCCATCACACTCCTTCCATCACGTTCTCCCTCCATCACTCTCCCTCCATCACATTCTCCCTCCATCACACTCTGCCTCCATCGCATCTCCCTCCATCACACTCCCTCAATCACATTCTCCCTCCAACACACTCCCTCCATCACATTCTCCCTCCATCACACTCTCTCAATCACACTTTCCTCCATCACACTCCCTCCATCACACTCTCCCTCCATCACACTCCAACCATCACATTCTCCCTCCATCACTCTTCCTCCATCTCACTCTCCCTCCATCACACTCTCACTCCATCGCATTCTCCTTTCACCACTCTTCCTCCATCACATTCTCCCTCCATCACACTCTCCGTCCATCACATTCTCCCTCCACCACACTCCCTCCATCACACTCTCTCTCCATCACATTCCCTCCATCACACTCTCCCTCCATCACATTCTCTCTCCATCACATTCTCTTCATCACACTCCGTCCATCACACACTCCTTCCATCATATTCTCCCTCCATCACATTCCCTCCATCACATTCCCTGCATCACACTCTCCCTCCATCACGCTGCCTCCTTCACACTACCTCCATCACACTGTCCCTCCATCACACTCTCCCTAAATCAGATTCTCCCTGCATCAGTCTCCCTCCATCAAACTCCATCCATCACACTCTCCCATCATCACATTCTTCCTCCATCACACTCTATCCCCATCACACTCCCTCCATCACACTCTCCCTCCATCACACTCTCCCTAAATCACACTCTCTCTCCATCACAATCTCCCTCCATCACAATGTCTCTCCATCTCATTCTCTCCATCACACTCTGCCTCCATCACACTTTCCCTCCATCATACTCTCTTTCCATGACACTCCCTCCATCACATTCTCCCTCCATCACACTCCCTCCATCACAATCCCTACGTTACACTCTCCATCCATCACAGTCACCTTCCATCACAGTCCCTCCATCACAATCTATCTCCATAATGCACCCTCCATGTCACGCTCCCTACATCAAACTCTCCCTCCATCACATTCTCCCTCCATCACACTCCCACCATCACAATCCCTACATCACACTCTCCCTCCATCACATTCACGCTCCATCACACTCCCTCCCTCACACTCTCTGCCATCATGCTCCCTCCATCACACGATCCCTACATCACACTCTCCCTCCATCATATTGTCCCACCATCACACTCTCCCTCCATCACACTCTCCCTCCATCGCATTCTCCCTCCATCGCACTCCCCCAATCACACTCTCCCTCCATCACACTTCATCCATCACATTCTCCCTCCATCACTCTCCCTCCATCACACTCTCCCTCCATCACACTTCATCCATCACATTCTCCCTCCATCACTCTCCCTCCATCACACTCTCCCTCCATCACACACTCCCTCCATCAAATTCTCTCCTCAATTTCTCTCCATCACACTCTCTCCATCACACTCCCTCCGTCACACTCTCCCTCCATCACACTCTCCCTCCATCACATTCTCTCCCTCACAATTTGTCTCCATCACACTGCCTCCATCACACTATCCCTCCATCACTCTCACTCCATCACACTCTCCCTCCATCACACTCTCCCAGCATCACACTCTCCCTCCATCACATTCTCCCTCCATCACACTCCCTCCATCACACACACCCTCCATCACACTCTCCCTCCAACACATTCTCCCTCCATCACACTCTCTCCCCATCACACTCCCTCCATCACACTCTTCCTCCATCACTTTCTTCCTCCATCACACTCTCCCACCATCATACTCCCTCATCACACTCTCCCTCCATCATACTTTCCCTCCATCACACTCTCCCACCATTACACTCCCTCCATCACACTCTCCCTCCTTCACATCCTCCTCCTCCACTCTCACTCCAGAAGAATCTCACTTTGTCTCACTCCCTCCATCACACTCTCCCTCCATCGCATTCCCCCTCCATCACACTCCCCCATCACACACTCCCTCCATCGCATTCAACCTCCATCACACTCCTTCCATCACCTTCTCCCTCCATCACTCTCCCTCCATCACATTCTCCCTCCATCACACTCTGCCTCCATCGCATCTCCCTCCATCACACTCCCTCAATCACATTCTCCCTCCAACACACTCCCTCCATCACATTCTCCCTCCATCACACTCTCTCAATCACACTTTCCTCCATCACACTCCCTCCATCACACTCTCCCTCCATCACACTCCAACCATCACATTCTCCCTCCATCACTCTTCCTCCATCTCACTCTCCCTCCATCACACTCTCACTCCATCGCATTCTCCTTTCACCACTCTTCCTCCATCACATTCTCCCTCCATCACACTCTCCGTCCATCACATTCTCCCTCCACCACACTCCCTCCATCACACTCTCTCTCCATCACATTCCCTCCATCACACTCTCCCTCCATCACATTCTCTCTCCATCACATTCTCTTCATCACACTCCGTCCATCACACACTCCTTCCATCATATTCTCCCTCCATCACATTCCCTCCATCACATTCCCTGCATCACACTCTCCCTCCATCACGCTGCCTCCTTCACACTACCTCCATCACACTGTCCCTCCATCACACTCTCCCTAAATCAGATTCTCCCTGCATCATTCTCCCTCCATCAAACTCCATCCATCACACTCTCCCATCATCACATTCTTCCTCCATCACACTCTATCCCCATCACACTCCCTCCATCACACTCTCCCTCCATCACACTCTCCCTAAATCACACTCTCTCTCCATCACAATCTCCCTCCATCACAATGTCTCTCCATCTCATTCTCTCCATCACACTCTGCCTCCATCACACTTTCCCTCCATCATACTCTCTTTCCATGACACTCCCTCCATCACATTCTCCCTCCATCACACTCCCTCCATCACAATCCCTACGTTACACTCTCCATCCATCACAGTCACCTTCCATCACAGTCCCTCCATCACAATCTATCTCCATGATGCACCCTCCATGTCACGCTCCCTACATCAAACTCTCCCTCCATCACATTCCACCTCCATCACTCTCCCTCCATCACGTTCTCCCTCCATCACGCTCTCTCCATCACATTCTCCCTCCATCACAATCTCTCTCCATCACACTCTTCCTCCATCAGACTCTCCCTCCATAACACGCTCTTTCCATCACATTCTCCCTCCATCACACTGTCCCTCCATCTCATTCTCTCCATCACACTCTGCCTCCATCACACTCTCCCTCCATCACCCTCTCTTTCCATGATATTCCCTCCATCACACTCTCCCTACAGCACAGTTTCCCTCCATCACACTCCCTCCATCACACTCTCCCTCCATCACATTCTCCCTCCATAACACTCCCACTATCACAATCCCTACATCACACTCTCCCTTCTTCACATTCACCCTCCATCACACTCCCTCCCTCACACTCTCTGCCATCATGCTCCCTCCATCACACTATCCGTACATCACACTCTCTCTCCATCATATTCTCCCTCCATCACACTCTCTCCATCACATTCTCCCTCCAACACACTCCCTACATCACACACTCTCTCCATCACGCTCCCTCCATCACACACTCCCTCCATCACACACTCCCTCCATCATACACCCTACATCACGCACTTTCTCTATCTTGCTCCCTCCATCACACTCTCCCACCATCACACACTCCCTCCATCACACTCTGTCTCCATCATGCTCCCTCCATCACACACTCCCTCCATCACACTCTATCTCCATCACATTCTCTCCATCACACTCCGTCCATCACACACACCCTCCATCATATTCTCCCTCCATCACATTCCCTCCATCACACTTCCTGCATCACACTCTCCCTCCATCAAACACCCTCCATCACACTCCCTCCATCACATTGTCCCTCCATCACACTCTCCCTCCATCATATTCTCCCTGCATCATTCTCCCTCCATCAAACTCCCTCCATCACACTCTCCCTCCATCACATTCTCACTCCATCACACTCTATCTCCATCACACTCCCCCATCACACTCTCCCTCCATCACACACTCCCTACATCACACTCTCTCTCCATCACAATCTCCCTTCATCACAATGTCTCTCCATCTTTTTCTCTCCATCACACTCTGCCTCCATCACACTCTTCCTCCATCACACTCTCTTTCCATGACTCTCCCTCCATAACATTCTCCCTCCATCACACTCCCTCCATCACAATCCCTCCATCACACTCTCCATCCATCACAGTCACCTTCCATCACAGTCCCTCCATCACACTCTATCTCCATGATGCTCCCTCCATGACACGCTCCCTACATCAAACTCTCCCTCCATCATATTCTACCTCCATCACACTCCCTCCATCACACTGTCCCTCCATCACATTCTCACTCCATCACACTCTCTCTCCATCATGCTCTCTCCATCACATTCCCCCTCCATCAAACTCTCTCTCCATCACACTCCCTTCATCACACTCATCTCCATCACACACCCCCTCTTTCACACTCACCTACATCACCCTCTCTCTATCAACCTTACTGCATCACACTCCCTCCATCACACTCCCTGCATCACATTCTCCCTCCATCACAAACTCTCTCCATCACACTCACTCCATCACACTCTCTCTCCATCACACTCTTCCTCCATCAGAATCTCCCTCCATCACACTCCCTTTCCATCACATTCTCCCTTCCTGCACACTGTCTCTCCATCTCATTCTCTCCATCACACTCTGCCTCCATCACACTCTCCCTCCATCACCCTCTGTTTCCATGACATTCCCTCCATCACACTCTCCCTACAGCACAGTCTCCCTCCATCACTCTCCCTCCATCACACTCTCCCTCCATCACATTCTCCCTCCATCACACACCCTCCATCACAATCCCAAATCACACTCTCCCTCCATCACATTCACCCTCCATCACACTCCATCCCTCACACTCTCTGTTATCATGTTCCCTCCATCACACTATCCGTACATCACACTTTCTCTCCATCATATTCTCCCTCCATCACACTCCCTCCATCACATTCTCCCCCAACACACTCCCTACATCGCACACTCTCTCCATCACGCTCCCTCCATCATAAACTCTCTCCATCACAAACTCCCTACATCATGCACTCTCTCTATCACGCTCCCTCCATCAGGCTCTCCCACCATCACACACTCCCTCCATCACACTCTGTTTCCATCATGCTCCCTCCATCACACACTCCCTCCATCACACTCTCCCTCCATCACATTCTCTCCCTCAAAATCTGTCTCCATCACACTGCCTCCATCACACTATCCCTCCTTCACACTCGCTCCATGACACAATTCGTCCTTCACACTCACCTCCATCAACCTCTCTCTATCAACCTCACTCCATCACACTCCCTCCATCATATTCTCCCTCCATCCCGCTCTCTCCATCACATTCACCCTCCATCACATTCCCCCTCCATCACACTCTCTCTCCATCACACTACCTCCATCACACTCTTCTCCATCACACACCCCCTCTTTCACACTCACCTACATCAACCTCTCTATATCAACCTCACTCCATCACACTCCCTCCATGATATTCTCCCTCCATCATGCTCTCTCCATCACATTCTCCCTCCATCACAATCTCTCTATATCACACTCTCTCCATCACACTCTCTCACCATCACACTCTTCCTCCATCAGACTCTCCCTCCATCACACTCTGCCCCCATCACACTCTCCCTCCATCACCCTCTCTTTCCATGACATTCCCTCCATCACACTCTCCCTACAGCACAGTCTCCCTCCATCACAATCCCTCCATCACACTCTCCCTCCATCACATTCTCCCTCCATCACACTCCCTCCCTCACACTCACTGCCTTCATGCTCCCTCCATCACACTATCCCTACATCACACTCTCCTTCCATCATATTCTCCCTCCTTCACACTCCCTCCATCACTTTCTCACTCCATCAGACTCTCTCCATCACAATCGTACATCACACTCTCCATCCATCACATTCACACTCCATCACAGTCCGTCCATCACACTCTCTCTCCATCATGCTCCCTCCATGACACGCTCCCTAAATCAAACTCTCCCTCCATCACATTCTACCTCCATCACACTCCCTCCATCACATTCTCCCTCCATCACACTCCCTCCATCACACTCCCTCCATCACAATCCCTACATCACACTCTCCCTCCATCACATTCACCCTCCATCACACTCCATCCCTCACACTCTCTGTCATCATGCTTCCTCCATCACACTATCCCTACATCACACTCTCTCTCCATCATATTCTCTCTCCATCACACTCCCTCCATCTCATTCTCCCTCCAACACACTCCCTACATCACACACTCTCTCCATCACTCTCCCTCCATCATACCCTCCCTCCATCACAAACTCCCTCCATCATACTCCCTACATCATGCACTCTCTCTTTCACGCTCCCTCCATCACGCTCTCCCACCATCACACACTCCCTCCATCACACGCTGTCTCCATCATGCTCCCTCCATCACACACTCCCTCCATCACACTCTCCCTCCATCACATTCTCTCCCTCACAATTTGTCTCCATCACACTGCCTCCCTCACACTATCCCTCCTTCACACTCACTCCATGACACTCTCCCCCATCAGACACTCCCTACACCACATTCTCTGTCAATCACACTCCCTCGATCACACTCTCCCTCCATAAAATTCTCCCTCCATTACACTCCCTACATCACTCTCTCACTCCATCACACTGCCTCCATCACATTTCCCTCAATCACAAACTCCCTCCATCACATTTTCCCTCCATCACACTCTCCCTCCATCACACTCACCCCATCACCCTCTACTTCCATCACACACTCCCTGCATCACACACTCTCTCCATCACACTGCCTCCATCACACTTTCCTTCCATCACACTCTCCCACCATCACACTCTCCCTCCATCACATTCTCCCTCCATCACACTCCCTCCATCACACACTCCCTTCATCACACTCTCCCTCAATGACACTCCATCCATCACACTCACCCTCCATCACACTCTCCCTCCACCACATTCTCCCTCCATCACACTCTCTCTCCATCACACTCCCTCCATCACACTCTTCCTCCATCACTTTCTCCCTCCATCACACTCCCTCATCACACTCTCCCTCCATCACATTCTCCCTCCATCACACTTTCCCTCCATCACAGTCCCTCCATCACACTCTCCCACCTTCACATCCTCCTCCTTCACTCTCACTCCAGCAGAATCTCACTTTGTCTCACTCCTTCCATCACACTCTCCCTCCATTGCATTCTCCCTCCATCACACTCTCACTACATCACATTCTCCCTCCATCGCATTCCCCCTCCATCACACTCCCTCCATCACATTCTCCCTCCATCGCATTCCCCCTCCATCACACTCCTTCCATCACATTCTCCCTCCATCACTCTCGCTCCATCACACTCTCCCTCCATCACACTCTCTCCATCGCACTCTCCCTCCATCACACTCCCTCCATCACACTCTCCCTCCATCAAATTCTCTCCATCACAATTTCTCTCCATTACACTCCCTCTATTACTCACTCTCCATCACACTCTCCCTCCTTCAGCTTCTACCACCATCTCCCTCTTTGTCCTTTACAATCTCGATCCATCACATTCTCCTTCCATCACACACTCCCTCCTTCACACTCACCTCCATCACCCTCTCTCTATCATCCTCACTACTTCACAATCTTTCCATCGCACTCTCTAACCATCACACAATCCATCCATTACATTCTCGCTCCATCACACTCCCTCCATCACACTCACACTCCATCATATTCTGCCTCCATCACACTCCCTCCATCGATTTCTCCCTCCATCACGCTCTCTCCATCACATTCTCCCTCCATCACAATCTCTCTCCATCACACTCACTCCATCACACTCTCTCTCCACCACACTCTTCCTCCATCAGTATCTCACTCCATCACACTCTATTGCAATCACATTCTCCCTCCATCACACTCCATCAATCACAATCCCTACTTCACACTCTCCCTCCATCACATTCACGCTCCATCACACTCCCTCCCTCACACTCTCTGCCATCATGCTCCCTCCATCACACTATCCCTACATCACACTCTCCCTCCATCATATTCTCCCTCCATCACACTCCCTCCATCACTTTCTCACTCCATCAGACTCCTTCCATCACAATCCCTACATCACACTCTCCATCCATCACATTCACACTCCATCACAGTCCGTCCATCACACTCTCTCTCCATCATGCTCCCTCCATGACATGCTCCCTAAATCAAACTCTCCCTCCATCACATTCTACCTCCATCACACTCCCTCCATCACATTCTCCCTCCATCACACTCCCTCCATCACACTCCCTCCTTCACAATCCCTACATCACACTCTCCCTCCATCACATTCACCCTCCATCACACTCCATCCCTCACACTCTCTGTCATCATGCTCCCTCCATCACACTATCCGTACATCACACTCTCTCTCCATCATATTCTCTCTCCATCACACTCCCTCCATCACATTCTCCCTCCAACACACTCCCTACATCACACACTCTCTCCATCACGCTCCCTCCATCATACCCTCCCTCCATCACAAACTCCCTCCATCATACTCCCTACATCATGCACTCTCTCTATCACGCTCCCTCCATCACGCTCTCCCACCATCACACACTCCCTCCATCACACGCTGTCTGCATCATGCTCCCTCCATCACACACTCCCTCCATCACACTCTCCCTCCATCACATTCTCTCCCTCACAATTTGTCTCCATCACACTGCCTCCATCACACTATCCCTCCTTCACACTCGCTCCATGACACTCTCCCCATCAGACAATCCCTACACCGCATTCTCTGTCAATCACACTCCCTCGATCACACTCTCCCTCCATAAAATTCTCCCTCCATTACACTCCCTACATCACACTCTCACTCCGTCACACTGCCTCCATCACACTTTCCCTCCAACACAAACTCCCTCCATCACACTCTCCCTCCATCACTCTCCCACCATCATACTCTACGTCCATCACACTCTCCCTGCATCACACACTCTCTCCATCCCACTGCCTCCATCACACTTTCCCTCCATCACACTCTCCCTCCATCACACTCTCCCTCCATCACACTCACTCCATCACACTTTACGTCCATCACACTCTCCCTGCATCACACACTCTCTCCATCAAACTGCCTCCATCACACTTTACCTCCATCACACTCTCCCTCCATCACACTCTCCCTCCATCACATTCTCCCTCCATCACACTCTCCATCCATCGCATTCCCCCTCCATCACACTCCCTCCATCACACACTCCCTCCATCGCATTCTCCCTCCATCACACTCCTTCCATCACATTCTCCCTCCATCACTCTCCCTCGATCAGACTCTCCCTCCATTACACTCTTCCTCCATCGCATTCTCCCTCCAACACACTCCCTCCATCACACTCTCTCCATCACACTCTCCCTGCATCACACTCCCTCCATCACACTGTCCCTCCATCACATTCTCTCCATCACAATTTCTCTCCATTACACTCCATCTATTACTCACTCTCAATCACACTCTCCCTCCTTCAGCTTCTACCACCATCTCCCTCTTTCTCCTTTACAATCTCAATCCATCACATTCTCCTTCCATCACACACTCCCTCCTTCACACTCACCTCCATCACCCTCTCTCTATCATCGTCACTACTTCACAATCTTTCCATCGCACTCACTACCCATCACACAATCCATCCATTACATTCTCGCTCCATCAGACTCCATCCATCACACTCAATCTCCATCATATTCTTCCTCCATCACACTCCCTCCATCACACTCTCCCTCAATCACACTCTCCCTCCATCACACTCTCCCGCCATCACATTCCTTCCCTCAAACTCCCTGCATTACACTCTCCCTCCCTCAAAATCCCTGCATTACACTCTCCCTCCATCATACTCTCCCTCCAACACATTCTCTCCATCACACTCCCTCCATCACACTGTCCCTCCATCACATTCCCTCCATCACACTCCCTCCATCACACTCCCTCCATCTCACTCCCTCCATTACACTGTCCCTCCATCACACTCTCCCTCCATCACTTTCTCCTGCCAACATTCTCCCTCCATCAAACTCCCTCCATCACATTCTCCCTCCATCACACTCCCTCCATCACACTCCCTCCATCACACTCCCTCCATCACATTCTCCCTCCAACACACTCCCTACATCACACACTCTCTCCATCACGCTCCCTACATCACACCCTCCCTCCATCACAAAATCCCTCAATCACACTCCCTACATCACACACTCTCTCTATCACGCTCCCTCCATCACACTCTTCCACCATCACAAATCCCTCCATCACACTCTGTCTCCATCATGCTCCCTCCATCACACATTCCCTCCATCACACTCTCCCTCCATCACATTCTCTCCCTCACAATTTGTCTCCATCACACTGCCTCCATCACACTATCCCACCTTCACACTCACTCCATGACACTCTCCCCCATCACACACTCCCTACATCACATTCTCCATCAATCACAATTCCTTGATCACACTCTCCGTCCATAATATTCTCCCGCCATTACATGCCCTACATCACAGTCTCACTCCATCAAACTTTCCCTCCATCACACACTACCTCCATCACACTCTCCCTCCATCACACTCTCCCTCCATCACACTCACTCCATTACACTCCCCCTCCATCACAATCTCCCTGCATCACACTCTACCTCCATCACATTCTCCCTCCGTCACACTCCCTCCATGACACTCCCTCCATCACACTCTCTCTCCATCACACTCCCTCCATCACACTCTTCCTCCATCACCTCTCCCTCCAGCACACTCCCTCATCACACTCTCCCTCCATAACATTTTCCCTCCATCACACTCTCCCTCCATCACACTCCCTCCATCACGCTCTCCCTCTTTCACATCCTCCTCCTTCACTCTCACTCCAGCAGAATCTCACTTTGTCTCATTCCCTCCATCACACTCTCCCTCCATCGCATTCTCCCTCCATCACACTCTCGCTACATCACATTCTCCCTCCATTGCATTCCCCCTCCATCACACTCCCTCCATCACACTCTCCCTCCATCGCATTCTCCCTCCATCACACTCCTCCCATCACATTCTCCCTCCATCACTCTCCCTCGATCAAACTCTCCCTCCATCACACTCTCCCTCCATCGCATTCTCCATCCATCACACTCCCTCCATCATATTCTCCCTCCAAAACACTCCCTACATCACATTCTCCCTCCATCACACTCTCTCAATCACACTCTCCCTCCATCACACTCCCTCCATCACACTCCCTCCATCACACTCTCCCTCCATTACACTCCATCCATCACATTCTCCTTCCATCACTCTCCCTCCATCACATTCTCCCTCCGTCACACTCTCCCTCCTTCACATTCTCCCTCCATCAAACTCTCTCTCCATCACTCTCACTCCATCATATTCTCCCTCCATCACACACTCCGTCCAGCTCATTCCACCTCCATCACACTCCCTCCATCACATTCTCTCTCCATCACACAACCTCCTTCACAATCCCTCCGTCACACTCTCCCTCCATCACATTCTCCCTCCATCACACTCTCTCTCCATCACGCTCTCTCCATCACATTCCCCCTGCATCACACGCTCTCTCCATCACACTCCCTCAATCAAAATCTTCTCCATCACACACTCCCTCCTTCACACTCAACCTCCATCATCCTCTCTCTATCAACCTCACTCCATCACACTCCCTCCATCATATTGTCCCTCCATCAAGCTCTCTCCATCACAATCTCCCTCCATCACAATCTCTCTCCATCACACTCTCTCCATCACACTCTCTCTCCATCACACACCCTCCATCACACTCATCTGCATCACACACTCCCTCCTTCACACTCACCTCCATCAACCTCTCTCTATCAACCTCACTCCATCACACTCCCTCCATCATATTCTCCCTCCATCACGCTCTCTCCATCACATTCTCCCTGCATCACAATCTCTCTCCATCACACTCTCTCCATCACACGCTCTCTCCATCACACTCTTCCTCCATCAGACTCTCCCTCCATCACACTCTGTCTCCATCACATTCTCCCTCCATCACACTGTCTCTCCATCTCATTCTCTCCATCACACTCTGCCTCCATCACACCCTCCCTCCATCACCCTCTCTTTCCATGGCATTCCCTCCATCACACTCTCCCTACAGCACAGTCTCCCTCCATCACACTCCCTCCATCACACTCTCCCTCCATCACATTCTCCCTCCATCACACTCCCTCCATCACAATCCCTAATTCACACTCTCCCTACATCACATTCACCCTCCATCACACTCCCTCCCTCACAATCTCTTCATCATGCACCCTCCATCACACTATCCCTACATCACACACACCCTCCATCATATTCTCCCTCCATCACACTCCCTCCATCACTTTCTCACTCCATCACACTCCCTCCATCACAATCCCTACATCACACTCTCCATCCATCACATTCACCCTCCATCACTTTCTGTCCATCACACTCTCTCTCCATCATGCTCCCTCCATGACACGCTCCCTAAATCAAACTCTCCCTCCATCACATTCTACCTCCATCACACTCCCTCCATCACATTCTCCCTCCATCACACTCCCTCCATCACAATCCCTCCATCACACTCTCCCTCCATCAGATTCCCCCTGCATCACACTCTCTCTCCATCACACTCCCTCCATCAAACTCTTCTCCATCACACACTCCCTCCTTCGCACTCAACTCCATCAACCTCTCTCTATCAACCTCACTCCATCACACTCCCTCCATCATATTCTCCCTCCATCACGCTCTCTCCATCATATTCTCCGTCCATCACAAACTCTCTCCATCACACTCTCTCCATCACACTCTGCCTCCATCAAACTCCCCCTCCATCACCCTCACTTTCCATGACATTCCATCCATCACACTCTCCCTACAGCACAGTCTCCCTGCATCACACTCCCTCCATCACACTCTCCCTCCATCACATTCTCCCTCCATCACACTCCATCCATCACAATCCCTACTTCACACTCTCCCTCCATCACATTCACGCTCCATCACACTCCCTCCCTCACACTATCTGCCATCATGCTCCCTCCATCAAACTCTCCCTCCATCACATTCTCCCTCCATCACACTCCATCCATCACAATCCCTACTTCACACTCTCCCTCCATCATATTCTCCCTCCATCACAGTCCCTCCATCACATTCTCCCTCCAACAAACTCCCTACATCACACACTCTCTCCATCACGCTCCCTCCATCACACCCTCCCTCCATCACACACTCCCTCCATCATACTCCCTACATCACGCACTCTCTCAATCACGCTCCCTCCATCACACTCTCCCACCATCACACACTCCCTACATCACACTCTGTCTCCATCATGCTTCCTCCATCACACACTCCCTCCATCACACTCTCCCTCCATCACATTCTCCCCCTCACAATTTGTCTCCATTACACAGCCTCCATCACACTATCCCTCCTTCACACTCGCTCCATGACACTCTCCCCATCATACACTCCCTACATCACATTCTCCTTCAATCACACTCCCTCCATAAAATTCTCCCTCCATTACAATCCCTACATCACAGACTCATTCCATCACATTGCCTCCATCACACTTTCCCTCCATCACACTCTCCCTCCTTCACACTCGCCCTCCATCACACTCTCACTCCATCACATTCTCCCTCCATCACACTCCCTCCATCACACACTCACTCCATCACACTCTCCCTCCATGAAACTCCCTCCATCACACTCACCAACCATAACACTCTCCCTCTAACACATTCCCCCTGCATCACACTCTCTCTCCATCAAACTCCCTCCATCACAAACTCTCTCCATCTCACTCTCTCCATCACACTCTGCCTCCATCACACACCCCCTCCATCACCCTCTCTTTCCATGACATTCCATCCATCACACTCTCCCTACAGCAGTCTCCCTCCATCACACTCCCTCCATCACAATCTCCCTCCATCACATTCTCCCTCCATCACACTCCATCCATCACAATCCCTACTTCACACTCTCCCTCCAACACATTCACGCTCCATCACACTCCCTCCCTCACACACTCTGCCATCATGCTCCTTCCATCACACTATCCCTACATCACACTCTCCCTCAATCATATTCTCCCTCCATCACACTCCCTCCATCAGATTCTCCCTCCAACAAACTCCCTACATCACACACTCTCTCCATCACGCTCCCTCCATCACACCCTCCCTCCATCACACAAACCCTCCATCATACTCCCTACATCACGCATTCTCTCAATCACGCTCCCTCCATCACACTCTCCCACCATCACACACTCCCTACATCACACTCTGTCTCCATCATGCTTCCTCCATCACACACTCCCTCCATCACACTCTCCCTCCATCACATTCTCCCCCTCACAATTTGTCTCCATTACACTGCCTCCATCACACTATCCCTCCTTCACACTCGCTCCATGACATTCTTCCCATCAGACACTCCCTACATCACATTCTCCTTCAATCACACTCCCTCCATAAAATTCTCCCTCCATTACAATCCCTACATCACACACTCACTCCATCACATTGCCTCCATCACACTTTCCCTCCATCACACTCTCCCTCCTTCACACTCACCCTCCATCACACACTCCCTCCATCACACTCCCTCCATCACACTCACCAACCATAACACTCTCCCTCTAACACATTCCCCCTGCATCACACTCTCTCTCCATCGAACTCCCTCCATCACACTCTTCTCCATCACACACTCCCTCCTTCAAACTCACCTCCATCAACCTCTCTCTATCAACCTCACTCCATCGCTCTCCCTCCATCATATTCTCCTTCCATCATGCTCTGTCCATCACATTCTCCATCCATCACAATCTCTCTCCATCACATTCTCTCCATCACACTCTGTCTCCATCACACTCTCCCTCCAACACCCTCTCTTTCCATGACATTGCATCCATCACACTCTCCCTACTGCACAGTTTCCCTCCATCACACTCCCTCCATCACACTCTCCCTCCATCACATTCTCCCTCCATCACACTCCCTCCATCACAATCCCTACTTCACACTCTCCCTCCATCATATTCAGGCTCCATCACACTCCCTCCCTCACACACACTGCCATCATGCTCCCGCCATCACACTCTCTGCCATCATGCTCCCTCCATCACACTATCCCTTCATCACACTCCCCCTCCATCATATTCGCCCTCCATCACACTCCCTCCATCACTTTCTCACTCCATCACACTCCCTCCATCACAATCCATACATCACACTCTCCATCCATCACATTCACCCTCCATCACAGTCCGTCCATCACACTCTCTCTACATCATGCTCCCTCCATGACACGCTCCCTAAATCAAACTCTCCCTCAATCACATTCTACCTCCATCACACTCCCTCCATTACATTCTCCCTCCATCACACTCCCTCCATCACAATCCCTACTTCACACTCTCCTTCCATCACATTCACCCTCCAGCACAGTCCCTCCCTCACAATCTCTGCCATCATGCTCCCTCCATCACACTATCCCTACATCACACACCCCCTCCATCATATTCTCCCTCCATCACACTCCCTCCATCACTTTCTCACTCCATCACACTCCCTCCATCACAATCCCTACATCACACTCTCCATCCATCACATTCACCCTCCATCACAGTCCGTCCATCACACTCTCTCTCCATCATGCTCCCTCCATGACACGCTCCCTAAATCAAACTCTCCCTCCATCACATTCTACCTCCATCACACTCCCTCCATCACATTCTCCCTCCATCACACTCCCTCCATCACAATCCCTCCATCACACTCTCCCTCCATCACATTCCCCCTGCATCACACACTCTCCATCACACTCCCTCCATCAAACTCTTCTCCATCACACACTCCCTCCTTCGCACTCGCCTCCATCAACCTCTCTCTATCAACCTCACTCCGTCACACTCCCTCCATCATATTCTCCCTCCATCACACTCTCTCCATCACATTCTCCGTCCATCACAAACTCTCTCCATCACACTCTCTCCATCACACTCTGCCTCCATCACACTCCCCCTCCATCACCCTCTCTTTCCATGACATTCCATCCATCACACACTCCCTACAGCACAGTCTCCCTCCATCACACTCCCTCCATCGCACACTCCCTCCATCACATTCTCCCTCCATCACACTCCATCCATCACAATCCCTACTTCACACTCTCCCTCCATCACATTCACGCTCCATCACAGTCCCTCCCTCACACACTCTGCCATCATGCTCCCTCCATCACACTATCCCTACATCACACTCTCCCTCCATCATATTCTCCCTCCATCACACTCCCTCCATCACATTCTCCCTCCAACAAACTCCCTACATCACACACTCTCTCCATCACGCTCCCTCCATCACAACCTCCCTCCATCACACACTCCCTCCATCATACTCCCTACATAACGCACTCTCTCAATCACGCTCCCTCCATCACACTCTCCCACCATCACACACTCCCTACATCACACTCTGTCTCCATCATGCTTCCTCCATCACACACTCCCTCCATCACACTCTCCCTCCATCACATTCTCCCCCTCACAATTTGTCTCCATTACACTGCCTCCATCACACTATCCCTCCTTCACACTCGCTCCATGACATTCTTCCCATCAGACACTCCCTACATCACATTCTCCTTCAATCACACTCCCTCCATAAAATTCTCCCTCCATTACAATCCCTACATCACACACTCACTCCATCACATTGCCTCCATCACACTTTCCCTCCATCACACTCTCCCTCCTTCACACTCACCCTCCATCACACACTCCCTCCATCACACTCCCTCCATCACACTCACCAACCATAACACTCTCCCTCTAACACATTCCCCCTGCATCACACTCTCTCTCCATCGAACTCCCTCCATCACACTCTTCTCCATCACACACTCCCTCCTTCAAACTCACCTCCATCAACCTCTCTCTATCAACCTCACTCCATCGCTCTCCCTCCATCATATTCTCCTTCCATCATGCTCTGTCCATCACATTCTCCATCCATCACAATCTCTCTCCATCACATTCTCTCCATCACACTCTGTCTCCATCACACTCTCCCTCCAACACCCTCTCTTTCCATGACATTGCATCCATCACACTCTCCCTACTGCACAGTTTCCCTCCATCACACTCCCTCCATCACACTCTCCCTCCATCACATTCTCCCTCCATCACACTCCCTCCATCACAATCCCTACTTCACACTCTCCCTCCATCATATTCAGGCTCCATCACACTCCCTCCCTCACACACACTGCCATCATGCTCCCGCCATCACACTCTCTGCCATCATGCTCCCTCCATCACACTATCCCTTCATCACACTCCCCCTCCATCATATTCGCCCTCCATCACACTCCCTCCATCACTTTCTCACTCCATCACACTCCCTCCATCACAATCCATACATCACACTCTCCATCCATCACATTCACCCTCCATCACAGTCCGTCCATCACACTCTCTCTACATCATGCTCCCTCCATGACACGCTCCCTAAATCAAACTCTCCCTCAATCACATTCTACCTCCATCACACTCCCTCCATTACATTCTCCCTCCATCACACTCCCTCCATCACAATCCCTACTTCACACTCTCCTTCCATCACATTCACCCTCCAGCACAGTCCCTCCCTCACAATCTCTGCCATCATGCTCCCTCCATCACACTATCCCTACATCACACACCCCCTCCATCATATTCTCCCTCCATCACACTCCCTCCATCACTTTCTCACTCCATCACACTCCCTCCATCACAATCCCTACATCACACTCTCCATCCATCACATTCACCCTCCATCACAGTCCGTCCATCACACTCTCTCTCCATCATGCTCCCTCCATGACACGCTCCCTAAATCAAACTCTCCCTCCATCACATTCTACCTCCATCACACTCCCTCCATCACATTCTCCCTCCATCACACTCCCTCCATCACAATCCCTCCATCACACTCTCCCTCCATCACATTCCCCCTGCATCACACACTCTCCATCACACTCCCTCCATCAAACTCTTCTCCATCACACACTCCCTCCTTCGCACTCGCCTCCATCAACCTCTCTCTATCAACCTCACTCCGTCACACTCCCTCCATCATATTCTCCCTCCATCACACTCTCTCCATCACATTCTCCGTCCATCACAAACTCTCTCCATCACACTCTCTCCATCACACTCTGCCTCCATCACACTCCCCCTCCATCACCCTCTCTTTCCATGACATTCCATCCATCACACACTCCCTACAGCACAGTCTCCCTCCATCACACTCCCTCCATCGCACACTCCCTCCATCACATTCTCCCTCCATCACACTCCATCCATCACAATCCCTACTTCACACTCTCCCTCCATCACATTCACGCTCCATCACAGTCCCTCCCTCACACACTCTGCCATCATGCTCCCTCCATCACACTATCCCGACATCACACTCTCCCTCCATCATATTCTCCCTCCATCACACTCCCTCCATCACATTCTCCCTCCAACAAACTCCCTACATCACACACTCTCTCCATCACGCTCCCTCCATCACAACCTCCCTCCATCACACACTCCCTCCATCATACTCCCTACATAACGCACTCTCTCAATCACGCTCCCTCCATCACACTCTCCCACCATCACACACTCCCTACATCACACTCTGTCTCCATCATGCTTCCTCCATCACACACTCCCTCCATCACACTCTCCCTCCATCACATTCTCCCCCTCACAATTTGTCTCCATTACACTGCCTCCATCACACTATCCCTCCTTCACACTCGCTCCATGACACTCTCCCCATCAGACACTCCCTACATCACATTCTCCTTCAATCACACTCCCTCCATAAAATTCTCCCTCCATTACAATCCCTACATCACACACTCACTCCATCACATTGCCTCCATCACACTTTCCCTCCATCACACTCTCCCTCCTTCACACTTGCCCTCAATCACACTCTCCCTCCATCACATTCTCCCTCCATCACATTGTCCCTCCATCACACTCCCTCCATCACACACTCCCTCCATCACACTCTTCCTCCATGACACTCCCTCCATCACACTCACCAACCATCACACTCTCCCTCTAACACATTCCCACTGCATCACACTCTCTCTCCATCACACTCCCTCCATCACACTCTTCTCCATCACACACTCCCTCCTTCACACTCCCCTCATCAACCTCTCTCTATCAACCTCACTCCATCACTCTCCCTCCATCATATTCTCCTTCCATCATGCTCTCTCCATCACATTCTCCGTCCATCACAATCTCTCTCCATCACATTCTCTCCATCACACTCTCTCTCCTTCACACTCTTCCTCCATCAGACTCTCCCTCCATCACACTCTGTCTCCGTCACACTCTCCCTCCAACACCCTCTCTTTCCATGACATTCCATCCATCACACTCTCCCTACAGCACAGTTTCCCTCCATCACACTCCCTCCATCACAATCTCCCTCCATCACATTCTCCCTCCATCACACTCCCTCCATCACAATCCCTACTTCACACTCTCCCTCCATCATATTCACGCTCCATCACACTCCCTCCCTCATACACTCTGCCATCATGCTCCCTCCATCACAATATCCCGGCATCACACTCCCCCTCCATCATATTCTCCCTCCATCACATTCTCCCTCCAACACACTCCCTACATCACACACTCTCTCCATCATGCTTCCTCCATCACACTCTCCCTCCATCATATTCTCCCCCTCACAATTTGTCTCCAACACACTGCCTCCATCTCACTATCCCTCCTTCACACTCGCTCCATGACACTCTCCCCCATCAGACACTCCCTCAATCACATTCTCCTTCAATCACACTCCCTCGATCACACTCTCCCTCCATAAAATTCTCCCTCCATTACAATCCCTACATCACACACTGACTCCATCACGCTGCCTCCATCAGACTTTCCCTCCATCACACTCTCCCTCCATCACACTCTCCCTCCATCACACTCTCCCTCCATCACACTCACACCATCACACTCTCCCTCCATCAGACTCACCTTGCATCACAGACTCTCTCCATCACACTGCCTCCATCACACTTTCCCTCCTTCACACTCGCCCTTTATCACACTCTCCCTCCATCACATTCTCCCTCCATCACACTCCCTCCATCACACACTCCCTCCATCACTCTCTCCCTCCATGACACTCCCTCCATTACACTCATCAACCATCACACTCTCCCTCTAACACATTCTCCCTCCATCACACTCTCTCTCCATTATACCCCCTCCAACACACTCTTCCTCCATGACTTTCTCCCTCCATCACACTCCCTCATCACACTCTCTTTCCGTCACATTCTCCCTCCATCACACTCCCTTCATAACACTCTGTCTCCTTTATGCTCCCCCCATCACACACTCCCACCATCACACTCTCCCTCCATCACATTCTCTCCCTCACAATTTGTCTCCATCACACTGCCTCCATCACACTATCCCTCCTTCACACTCGCTCCATGACACTCTCCCCCATCAGACACTCCCTACATCACATTCTCCGTCATTCACACTCCCTCGATCACAATCTCCCTCCATAAAATTCTCCCTCCATTATACCCCCTACATCACACACTCACTCCATCACACTGCCTCCATCACACTTTCCCTCCATCACACACTCCCTCCATCACAATCTCCCTCCATCACACTCTCCCTCCATCACACTCACTCTATCACACTCTCCCTCCATCACACTCACTCTATCACACTCTCCCTCCAGCACACTCTCCCTGCATCACACACTCTCTCCATCACACTGCCTCCATCTCACTTTCCCTCCATCACACTCTCCCTCCATCACACTCTACCTCCTTCACATTCTCCCTCCATCACACTACCTCCATCACACACTCCCTCCATCAGACTCTCCCTCCATGACACTCCTTCCATCACACTCACCCTCCATCTCACTCTCCCTCCACCACATTCTCCCTCCATCACACTCTCTCTCCATCACACTCCCTCCATCACACTCTTCCTCCATCACTTTCTCCCTCCATCACACTCCCTCATCACACTCTCCCTCCATCACATTCTCCCTCCATCACACTCTCTCTCCATCACACTCCCTCCATCACACTCTTCCTCCATCACTTTCTCCCTCCATCACACTCCCTTCATCACACTCTCCCTCCTTTACATCCTCCTCCTTCACTCTCACTCCAGCAGAATCTCACTTTGTCTCACACCCTCCATCACACTCTCCCTCCATCGCATTCTCCCTCCATCAATCTCCTTCCATCGCATTCTCCCTCCATCACTCTCCCTCCATCACACTCTCACTATATAACACTCTCCCTCAATCGCATTCTCCCTCCATCACACTACCTCCATCACAATCTCCCTCCAACAAACTCCCTCCATTACATTCTCCCTTCATCACACTCTCACAATCACACTCTCCCTCCATCACACGCCCTCCATCACATTCTCCCTCCATCACTCTCCCTCCATCACACACACCCTCCATCACAATCTCCCTCCATCCCACACTCCCTCCATCACATTCTCTCCATCACGGTCCCTCCATCACACTCTCCCTCCATCACACTCCATCCATCACATTCTCGCTCCATCACTCTCCCTCCATCACACTCTCCCTCCATCACACTCTCCCTCCATCGCATTCTCCCTCCATCACTCTCCCTCCACCACACTCCCTCCATCAAGCTCTCTCTCCATCACGCTCCCTCCATCACACTCTCCCTCCATCACAATCTCCCTCCATCACATTCTCTCCATCACAGTCCCTCCATCACACACTCCCTCCGTCATATTCTGCCTCCATCACACTCTCCCTCCATCAAACTCCCTCCATCACACTCCCTCCATCACACTGTCCCTCCATCACACTCTCCCTCCATTACATTCTCCCTCCATCATTCTCCCTCCATCATATGCTCTCTCTATCATGCTCCATCAATCACATTCTCCCTCCATCAAACTCTATCTCCATCACACTCCCTCCATCGCACTCTCCCTCTATCACACTCTCCCTACATCATACTCTCTCTCCAACACATTCTCCCTCCATCACAATGTCTCTCCATCTCATTCTCTACATCACACTTTGCCTCCATCACACTCCCCCTCCATCACACTTTCTTTCCATGACACTCCCTTCATCACATTCTCCCTCCATCACACTCCCTCCATCACAATGCCTACATCACACTCTCCATCCATCACATTCACCTTCCATCAATCTCCCTCCCTCACACTCTCTGCCATCATGCTCCCTCCATCACGAACCCTACATCACAGTCTCCCTCCATCATATTCTCCCTCCATCACACTCACTCCATCACATTCTCCCTCCAACACACACCCTACATCACACACTCCCTCCGTCATATTCTACCTACATCACACTCCCTGCATCACACTCCCTCCATCACACTCTCCGTCCATCAAACTCTCTCCATCGCACTCCCTCCATCACATTGTCCCTCCATCACACTCTCCCTCCATTACATTCTCCCTCCATCACTCTCCCTCCATCACACTCTCCCTCCATCACAATCTCCCTCCATCACATTCTCTCCATCACAGTCCCTCCATCACACACTCCCTCCGTCATATTCTCCCTACATCACACTCCCTGCATCACACTCCCTCCATCAATCTCTCCCTCCATCAAACTCCCTCCATCACACTCCCTCCATCAAACTGTCCCTCCATCACACTATCCCTCCATTACATTCTCCCTCCATCATTCTCCCTCCATCATATTCTCTCTCTATCATACTCCCTCCTTCACATTCTCCCTCCATCAAACTCTCCCTACATCATACTCTCTCTCCAACACATTCTCCCTCCATCACAATGTCTCTTCTTCTCATTCTCTCCTTCAAACTTTGCCTCCATTACACTCCCCCTCCATCACACTTTCTTTCCATGACACTACCTTCATCACATTCTCCCTCCATCACACTCACTCCATCACAATCCCTACATCACACTCTCTATCCATCACATTCACCCTCCATCACAGTTCCTCCATCACTCTCTCTCTCCATCATGCTCCCTCCATGACACGATCCGTACATCAAACTCTCCCTCCAACACATTCTACATCCATCACTCTCCCTCCATCACATTCTCCCTCCATGACACTCTCTCCATCACATTCCCCTTCCATCACACTCTCTCTTCATCACACTCCCTCCATCACACTCCTCTCCATCACACACTCCCTCCTTCAGACTCACCTCCATCACACTCTCTCTATCAACCTCACTCCATCACACTCCCTCCATCACGCTCTCTCTCCACCACATTCTCCCTCCATCACACTCTCTCTCCATCACACTCCCTCCATCACACTCTTCCTCCATCACTTTCTCCCTCCATCACACTCCCTCATCACACTCTCCCTCCATCACATTCTCTCTCCATCACACTCTCTCTCCATCACACTCCCTCCATCACACTCTTCCTCCATCACTTTCTCCCTCCATCACACTCCCTTCATCACACTCTCCCTCCTTTACATCCTCCTCCTTCACTCTCACTCCAGCAGAATCTCACTTTGTCTCACACCCTCCATCACACTCTCCCTCCATCGCATTCTCCCTCCATCAATCTCCTTCCATCGCATTCTCCCTCCATCACTCTCCCTCCATCACACTCTCACTATATAACACTCTCCCTCAATCGCATTCTCCCTCCATCACACTACCTCCATCACAATCTCCCTCCAACAAACTCCCTCCATTACATTCTCCCTTCATCACACTCTCACAATCACACTCTCCCTCCATCACACGCCCTCCATCACATTCTCCCTCCATCACTCTCCCTCCATCACACACACCCTCCATCACAATCTCCCTCCATCCCACACTCCCTCCATCACATTCTCTCCATCACGGTCCCTCCATCACACTCTCCCTCCATCACACTCCATCCATCACATTCTCGCTCCATCACTCTCCCTCCATCACACTCTCCCTCCATCACACTCTCCCTCCATCGCATTCTCCCTCCATCACTCTCCCTCCACCACACTCCCTCCATCAAGCTCTCTCTCCATCACGCTCCCTCCATCACACTCTCCCTCCATCACAATCTCCCTCCATCACATTCTCTCCATCACAGTCCCTCCATCACACACTCCCTCCGTCATATTCTGCCTCCATCACACTCTCCCTCCATCAAACTCCCTCCATCACACTCCCTCCATCACACTGTCCCTCCATCACACTCTCCCTCCATTACATTCTCCCTCCATCATTCTCCCTCCATCATATGCTCTCTCTATCATGCTCCATCAATCACATTCTCCCTCCATCAAACTCTATCTCCATCACACTCCCTCCATCGCACTCTCCCTCTATCACACTCTCCCTACATCATACTCTCTCTCCAACACATTCTCCCTCCATCACAATGTCTCTCCATCTCATTCTCTACATCACACTTTGCCTCCATCACACTCCCCCTCCATCACACTTTCTTTCCATGACACTCCCTTCATCACATTCTCCCTCCATCACACTCCCTCCATCACAATGCCTACATCACACTCTCCATCCATCACATTCACCTTCCATCAATCTCCCTCCCTCACACTCTCTGCCATCATGCTCCCTCCATCACGAACCCTACATCACAGTCTCCCTCCATCATATTCTCCCTCCATCACACTCACTCCATCACATTCTCCCTCCAACACACACCCTACATCACACACTCCCTCCGTCATATTCTACCTACATCACACTCCCTGCATCACACTCCCTCCATCACACTCTCCGTCCATCAAACTCTCTCCATCGCACTCCCTCCATCACATTGTCCCTCCATCACACTCTCCCTCCATTACATTCTCCCTCCATCACTCTCCCTCCATCACACTCTCCCTCCATCACAATCTCCCTCCATCACATTCTCTCCATCACAGTCCCTCCATCACACACTCCCTCCGTCATATTCTCCCTACATCACACTCCCTGCATCACACTCCCTCCATCAATCTCTCCCTCCATCAAACTCCCTCCATCACACTCCCTCCATCAAACTGTCCCTCCATCACACTATCCCTCCATTACATTCTCCCTCCATCATTCTCCCTCCATCATATTCTCTCTCTATCATACTCCCTCCTTCACATTCTCCCTCCATCAAACTCTCCCTACATCATACTCTCTCTCCAACACATTCTCCCTCCATCACAATGTCTCTTCTTCTCATTCTCTCCTTCAAACTTTGCCTCCATTACACTCCCCCTCCATCACACTTTCTTTCCATGACACTACCTTCATCACATTCTCCCTCCATCACACTCACTCCATCACAATCCCTACATCACACTCTCTATCCATCACATTCACCCTCCATCACAGTTCCTCCATCACACTCTCTCTCCATCATGCTCCCTCCATGACACGATCCGTACATCAAACTCTCCCTCCAACACATTCTACATCCATCACTCTCCCTCCATCACATTCTCCCTCCATGACACTCTCTCCATCACATTCCCCTTCCATCACACTCTCTCTTCATCACACTCCCTCCATCACACTCCTCTCCATCACACACTCCCTCCTTCAGACTCACCTCCATCACACTCTCTCTATCAACCTCACTCCATCACACTCCCTCCATCACGCTCTCTCTCCATCACACACTCTCCATCACACTCTCTCTCCATCTCACTCTTCCTCCATCAGAATCTCCCTCCATCACAATCTCTCACCATTATATTCTCCCTCCATCACACTGTCTCTCCATCTTATTCTCTCCATCACACTCCCTCCATCACACTCTCCCTCCATCACATTCTCCCTCCATCACACTCCCTCCATCACAATCCCTACATCACACTCTCCCTCCATCACATTCACCCTCCATCAAACTCCCTCCCTCACACTCTCAGCCATCATGCTCCCTCCATCAAACGATCCCTACATCACACTCTGCCTCCATCATATTCTCCCTCCATCACATTCACCCCATCACATTCTCCCTCCAACACACACCCTACATCACACACTCTCTCCATCATTCTCCCTCCATCACACTCGCCCACCATCACACACTCCCTCCATCTCACTACCTACTTCACACACTCTCTCTATCACGCTCCCTCCATCACACTCTCCCACCATCACATACTCCCTCCAAAACACTTTGTCTCTTTTATGCTCCCTCCATCACACTATCCCACCACCACACTCTCCCTCCATCACACTCTCTCTCCATCACAATTTGTCTCCATCACACTGCCTCCATCACACTATCCCTCCTTCACACTCGCTCCATGACACTCTCCCCCATCACACATTCCCTACATCACATTCTCCGTCAATCACACTCCCTCGTTCACACTCTCCCTCCATAATATTCTCCCTCCATTACACGCCCCACATCACACTCTCACTCCATCACACTGCCTCCTTTATACTTTCCCTGCATCACACTCTCCCTCCATCACACTCACTCCATCACACTCTCCCACCATCACACTCTCCCTGCAACAAACTCTCTCTCTGAAAAACAGCCTCCATCACACTTTGCCTCCATCACACTCTACCTCCATCACACTCTCTCTCCATCCCACTCCCTCCATCACACTCATCCTCCATCACTTTCTCCCTCCATCACACTCGCTCCATCACACTCCCTTCCCCAATCGCACACTCCCTCCATCACACACTCCCTCCATCACACTCCCTCCATCACACTCTCACTCCATCACTATCCCTCCATCACAATCTCTCTCCATCACTCTCTCCCTCCATCACACTTCCTCCATCACACACTCCAACCTTCACATCCCCCTCCTTCACTCTCACTCCAGCAGAATCTCACTTTGTCTCACTAACTGCATCACACTCTCCCTCCATCACAGTCTCCCTCTTTCAGACTCCCTCCGTCACACTCTGCCTCAATCACATTCTCCCTCCATCACACTCCCACCATCACATGCTCCCTCCATCACACTCCCTCCATCACAATCTCACTACATCACATTCTCCCTCCTTCGCTTTCCCCCTCCATCACACTCCCTCAATCACACTCTCCCTCTATCACATTCTCCCTACACCACACTCCCTCCATCACACTCTCTCTACATCACACTCTTCCTCCATCAGAATCTCCATCGATCACACTCTCTCTCCATAACATTCTCCGGCCATCACACTGTCTCTCCATCTCATTCTCTCCATCACAATCCCTACATCACACTCTCCCTCCATCATATTCTCCCTCCATCACACTCACTCCATCACATTCTCCCTCCAAAACACACCCTACAGCACACACTCCCTCTGTCATATTCTCCCTACATCACACTCCCTGTATCACACTCCCTCCATCACACTCTCCCTCCATCAAACTCTCTCCATCACACTCCCTCCATCACACTGTCCCTCCATCAGACTGGCCCTCCAATACATTCTCCCTTCATCACACTCTCTCAATCACACTCTCCATCCATCAAACGCCCTCCATCACATACTCCCTCCATCACTCTCCCTCCATCACACTCTCCCTCCATCACAATCTCCCTCCATCCCACACTCCCTCCATCACATTCTCTCCATCATGGTCCCTCCATCACACTCTCCCTCCATCACACTACATCCATCACATTCTCGCTACATCACTCTCCCTCCATCACACTCTCCCTCCATCGCAATCTCCCTCCATCGCATTCTCCCTCCATCACTCTCCCTCCATCACTCTCCCTCCATCACACTCTCCCTCCATCACACTCTCCCTCTATCAAATTCTCACTCCACCATACTCCCTCCATCACACACTCTCTCCATCACGCTCCCTCCATCACACTCTCCCTCCATCACAATCTCCCTCCATCACATTCTCTCCATCACAGTCCCTCCATCACACACTCCCTCCATCATATTCTCCCTACATCACACTCCCTGCATCACACTCCCTCCATCACACTCTCCCTCCATCAAACTCCCTCCATCACACTCCCTCCATCACACTGTCCCTCCATCACACTCTCCCTCCATTACATTCTCCCTCCATCATTCTCCCTCCATCATATTCTCTCTCTATCATGCTCCCTCCATCACACTCTCCCTACATCATATTCTCTCTCCAACACATTCTCCCTCCATCACAATGTCTCTCCATCTCATTCTCTCCATCACACTTTGCCTCCATCACACTCCCCCTCCATCACACTTTCTTTCCATGACACTCCCTTCATCACATTCTCCCTCCATCACACTCACTCCATCACAATCCCTACATCACACTCTCCATCCATCACATTCACCCTCCATCACAGTTCCTCCATCACACTCTCTCTCCATCATGCTCCCTCCATGACACGATCCGAACATCAAACTCTCCCTCCATCATATTCTCCCTCCATCACACTCACTCCATCACATTCTCCCTCCAACACACACCCTACATCACACACTCTCTCCATCAATCTCCCTCCATCACACTCGCCCACCATCACACACTCCCTCCATCACACTCCCTCCTTCACGCACTCTCTCTATCACGCTCCCTCCATCACATACTCCCACCATCACATACTCCCTCCAAAACACTTTGTCTCTATTATGCTCCCTCCATCACACTCTCCCACCATCACACTCTCCCTCCATCACACTCTCTCTCCATCACCATTTTTCTCCATCTCAATGCCTCCATCACACTATCCCTCCTTCACACTCCCTCGACCACACTCTCCCTCCATAATATTCTCCCTCCATTACACTCCCCACATCACGCTCTCACTCCATCACACTGCCTCCTTTACACATTCCCTTCATCACACTCTCCCTCCATCACATTCACTCCATCACACTCTCCCTCCATCACACTCTCCCTGCAACAAACTCTCTCTCTGAAAAACTGCCTCCATCACACTTTCCCTCCATCACACTCTCTCTCCATTCCACTCCCTCCATCACACTCATCCAAAAATCACTTTCTCCCTCCATCACACTCGCTCCATCACACTCCCTTCCCCAATCGCACACTCCCTCCATCACACACTCCCTCCATCACACTCCCTCCATCACAATCCCTACATCACACTCTCCATCCATCACATTCACCCTCCATCACAGTTCCTCCATCATTCTCTCTCTCCAACATGCTCCATCTTTGACACGATCCGTACATCAAACTCTCCCTCCAACACATTCTACATCCATCACACTCCCTCCATCACATTCTCCCTCCATGAAACTCTCTCCATCACATTCCCCTTCCATCACACTCTCTCTTCATCACACCTCCTCCATCACACTCTTCTCCATCACACACTCCCTCCTTCACACTCACCTCCATCATCCTCTCTCTAACAACCTCACTCCATCACAGTCCCTCCATCACACTCTCTCTCCATCACACTCTCTCTATCACACTCTCTCTCCATCACACTCTTCCTCCATCAGAATCTCCCTCCATCACACTCTCTCTCCATTACATTCTCCCTCCATCACACTGTCTCTCCATCTCATTCTGTCGATCACACTACCTCCATCACACTCTCCCTCCATCATATTCTCCCTCCATCACACTCCCTCCATCACATTCCCTACATCACACTCTCCCTCCATCACATTCACCCTCCATCAAACTCCCTAACTCACACTCTCTGCCATCATGCTCCCTCCATCACACGATCCCTACATCACACTCTGCCTCCATCATATTCTCCCTCCATCACACTCACTCCATCACATTCTCCCTCCAACACACACCCTACATCACACACTCTCTCCATCATTCTCCCACCATCACACTCACCCACCATCACACACTCCCTCCATCACACTCCCTACTTCACGCACTCTCTCTATCACGCTCCCTCCATCACACTCTACCACCATCATATACTCCCTCCAAACCACTTTGTCTCCATTATGCTCCTCCATCACACTCTCCCAACATCACACTTTCCTTAAATCACACTATACCTCCATTACACTCTCCCTCCATCACACTCTCTCTCCATCCCACTCCCTCCATGACACTCATCCTCCATCAGTTTCTCCCTCCATCACACTCGCTCCATCACACTCCCTTCCCCAATCGCACACTCCCTCCATCACACTCTCCCTCCATCACTCTCCCTCCATCACAATCTCTCTCCATCACACTCTCCCTCCATCATTCTCCCTCCATCACACACTCCCTCCTTCACATCCTCCTCCTTCACTCTCACTCCTGCAGAATCTCACTTTGTCTCACTACCTCCATCACACTCTCCCTACATCACAGTCTCCCTCTTTCACACTCCCTCCGTCAAACTCTGCCTCAATCACATTCTCACTCCATCACACTCCCTCCATCACAATCTCCCTCCATCACATTCTCTCCATCACAGTCCCTCCATCACACACTCCCTCCATCATATTCTCCCTACATCACACTCCCTGCATCACACTCACTCCATCACACTCTCCCTCCATCAAACTCCCTCCATCACACTCCCTCCATCACACTGTCCCTCCATCACACTCTCCCTCCATTACATTCTCCCTCCATCATTCTCCCTCCATCATATTCTCTCTCTATCATGCTCCCTCCATCACATTCTCCCTCCATCAAACTCTATCTCCATCAAACTCCCTCCATCACACTCTCCCTCCATCACACTCTCCCTACATCATATTCTCTCTCCAACACATTCTCCCTCCATCACAATGTCTCTCCATCTCATTCTCTCCATCACACTTTGCCTCCATCACACTCCCCCTCCATCACACTTTCTTTCCATGACACTCCCTTCATCACATTCTCCCTCCATCACACTCACTCCATCACAATCCCTACATCACACTCTCCATCCATCACATTCACCCTCCATCACAGTTCCTCCATCACACTCTCTCTCCATCATGCTCCCTCCATGACACGATCCGAACATCAAACTCTCCCTCCATCATATTCTCCCTCCATCACACTCACTCCATCACATTCTCCCTCCAACACACACCCTACATCACACACTCTCTCCATCATTCTCCCTCCATCACACTCGCCCACCATCACACACTCCCTCCATCACACTCCCTCCTTCACGCACTCTCTCTATCACGCTCCCTCCATCACATACTCCCACCATCACATACTCCCTCCAAAACACTTTGTCTCTATTATGCTCCCTCCATCACACTCTCCCACCATCACACTCTCCCTCCATCACACTCTCTCTCCATCACCATTTTTCTCCATCTCAATGCCTCCATCACACTATCCCTCCTTCACACTCCCTCGACCACACTCTCCCTCCATAATATTCTCCCTCCATTACACTCCCCACATCACGCTCTCACTCCATCACACTGCCTCCTTTACACATTCCCTTCATCACACTCTCCCTCCATCACATTCACTCCATCACACTCTCCCTCCATCACACTCTCCCTGCGACAAACTCTCTCTCTGAAAAACTGCCTCCATCACACTTTCCCTCCATCACACTCTCTCTCCATTCCACTCCCTCCATCACACTCATCCAAAAATCACTTTCTCCCTCCATCACACTCGCTCCATCACACTCCCTTCCCCAATCGCACACTCCCTCCATCACACACTCCCTCCATCACACTCCCTCCATCACAATCCCTACATCACACTCTCCATCCATCACATTCACCCTCCATCACAGTTCCTCCATCATTCTCTCTCTCCAACATGCTCCATCTATGACACGATCCGTACATCAAACTCTCCCTCCAACACATTCTACATCCATCACACTCCCTCCATCACATTCTCCCTCCATGAAACTCTCTCCATCACATTCCCCTTCCATCACACTCTCTCTTCATCACACCTCCTCCATCACACTCTTCTCCATCACACACTCCCTCCTTCACACTCACCTCCATCATCCTCTCTCTAACAACCTCACTCCATCACAGTCCCTCCATCACACTCTCTCTCCATCACACTCTCTCTATCACACTCTCTCTCCATCACACTCTTCCTCCATCAGAATCTCCCTCCATCACACTCTCTCTCCATTACATTCTCCCTCCATCACACTGTCTCTCCATCTCATTCTGTCGATCACACTACCTCCATCACACTCTCCCTCCATCATATTCTCCCTCCATCACACTCCCTCCATCACATTCCCTACATCACACTCTCCCTCCATCACATTCACCCTCCATCAAACTCCCTAACTCACACTCTCTGCCATCATGCTCCCTCCATCACACGATCCCTACATCACACTCTGCCTCCATCATATTCTCCCTCCATCACACTCACTCCATCACATTCTCCCTCCAACACACACCCTACATCACACACTCTCTCCATCATTCTCCCACCATCACACTCACCCACCATCACACACTCCCTCCATCACACTCCCTACTTCACGCACTCTCTCTATCACGCTCCCTCCATCACACTCTACCACCATCATATACTCCCTCCAAACCACTTTGTCTCCATTATGCTCCTCCATCACACTCTCCCAACATCACACTTTCCTTCCATCACACTCTACCTCCATTACACTCTCCCTCCATCACTCTCTCTCTCCATCCCACTCCCTCCATGACACTCATCCTCCATCAGTTTCTCCCTCCATCACACTCGCTCCATCACACTCCCTTCCCCAATCGCACACTCCCTCCATCACACTCTCCCTCCATCACTCTCCCTCCATCACAATCTCTCTCCATCACACTCTCCCTCCATCATTCTCCCTCCATCACACACTCCCTCCTTCACATCCTCCTCCTTCACTCTCACTCCTGCAGAATCTCACTTTGTCTCACTACCTCCATCACACTCTCCCTACATCACAGTCTCCCTCTTTCACACTCCCTCCGTCAAACTCTGCCTCAATCACATTCTCACTCCATCACACTCCCTCCATCACATTCTCCATCCATCACACTCCCACCATCACATTCTCCCTCCATCACACTCCCTCCATCACAATCTCACTACATCACATTCTCCCTCCTTCGCTTTGCCCCTCCATCACACTCCCTCAATCACACTCTCCCTCTATCACATTCTCCCTCCACCACACTCCCTCCATCACACTCTCTCTCCATCACGCTCCCTCCATCACTCTCTCCATTCATCACAATCTCCATCCATCACATTCTCTCCATCACAGTCCCTCCATCACACACTCCCTCCGTCATATTCTCCCTACATCTCACTCCCTGCATCACACTCCCTCCATCACACTCTCCCTCCATCAAACTCTCTCCATCACACTCCCTCCATCACACTGTCCCTCCATCACACTCTCCCTCCATTACATTCTTTCTTCATCACACTCTCTTAATCACACTCTCCATCCATCACACGCCCTCCATCACTCTCCCTCCATCACTCTCCCTCCATCACACTCTCCCTCCATTACACTCTCCCTCTATCAAAATCTCCCTCCACCACACTCCCTACATCACACTCTCTCTCCATCACGCTCCCTCCATCACACTCTCCCTCCATCACAATCTCCCTCCATCACATTCTCTCCATCACAGTCCCTCCATCACACACTCCCTCCGTCATATTCTCCCTACATCACAATCCCTGCATCACACTCCCTCCATCACACTCTCCCTCCATCAAACTCCCTCCATCACACTCCCTCCATCACACTGTCCCTCCATCACACTCTCCCTCCATTACATTCTCCCTCCATCATTCTCTCTCTATCATATTCTCTCTCTATCATGCTCCCTCCATCAGATTCTCCCTCAATCAAACTCTATCTCAATCACCCTCCCTCCATCACACTCTCCCTACATCATACTCTCTCTCCAACACATTCTCCCTCCTTCACAATGTCTCTCCATCTCATTCTCTCAATCACACTTTGCCTCCATCACACTCCCCGTCCATCACACTTTCTTTCCATGACACTCCCTTCATCACATTCTCCCTCCATCACACTAAATCCATCACAATCCCTACATCACACTCTCCATCCATCACATTCACCCTCCATCACAGTTCCTCCATCACACTCTCTCTGCATCATGCTTCCTCCTTGACACGATCCGTACATCAAACTCTCCCTCCAACACATTCAACATCCATCACACTCCCTCCATCACATTCTCCCTCCATGACACTCTCTCCATCACATTCCCCTTCCATCACACTCTCTCTTCATCACAATCCCTCCATCACACTCTTCTCCATCACACACTCCCTCCTTCACACTCACCTCCATCATCCTCTCTCTATCAACCTCACTCCATCACACTCCCTCCATCACACTCTCTCTCCATCACACTCTCTCCATCACACTCTCTCTCCATCACACTCTTCCTCCATCAGAATCTCCCTCCATCACACTCTCTCTCCATTATATTCTCCCTCCATCACACTGTCTCTCCATCTCATTCTCTCCATCACACTCCCTCCATCACACTCTCCCTCCATCACATTCTCCCTCCATCACACTCCCTCCATCACAATCCCTACATCACACTCTCCCTCCATCACATTCACCCTCCATCAAACTCCCTCCCTCACACTCTCAGCCATCATGCTCCCTCCATCACACGATCCCTACATCACACTCTGCCTCCATCATATTCTCCCTCCATCACACTCACTCCATCACATTCTCCCTCCAACACACACCCTACATCACACACTCCCTCCGTCATATTCTCCCTACATCACACTCCCTGCATCACACTCCGTCCATCACAGTCTCCCTCCATCAAACTCTCTCCATCACACTCCCTCCATCACACTGTCCCTCCATCACACTCTCCCTCCATTACATTCTCCCTTCATCACACTCTCTCAATCACACACTCTTTCCATCACTCTCCCTCCATCACACTCTCTCTCCATTACAATCTCCCTCCATTCCACACTCCCTCCATCACATTCTCTCCATCATGGTCCCTCCATAACACTCTACCTCCATCACACTCCATCCATCACATTCTCGCTCCATCACTCTCTCTCCATCACACTCTCCCTCCATCACACTCTCCCTTCATCGCATTCTCCCTCCATCACTCTCCCTCCATCACTCTCCCTCCATCACACTCTCCCTCTATCAAATTCTCCCTCCACCACACTCCCTCCATCACACTCTCTCTCCATCACGCTCCCTCCATCACACTCTCCCTCCATCACAATCTCCCTCCATCACATTCTCTCCATCACAGTCCCTCCATCACACACTCCCTCCGTCATATTCTCCCTACATCACACTCCCTGCATCACACTCCCTCCATCACACTCTCCCTCCATCAAACTCCCTCCATCACACTGTCCCTCCATCACACTCTCCCTCCATTACATTCTCCCTCCATCATTCTCCCTCCATCATATTCTCTCTCTATCATGCTCCCTCCATCACATTCTCCCTCCATCAAACTCTATCTCCATCACACTCCCTCCATCACACTCTCCCTCCATCACACTCTCCCTACATCATACTCTGTCTCCAACACATTCTCCCTCCATCACAATGTCTCTCCATCTCATTCTCTCCATCACACTTTGCCTCCATCACACTCCCCCTCTATCACACTTTCTTTCCAAGACACTCCCTTCATCACATTCTCCCTCCATCACACTAAATCCATCACAATCCCTACATCACACTCTCCATCCATCACATTCACCCTCCATCACAGTTCCTCCATCACACTCTCTCTCCATCATGCTTCCTCCATGACACGATCCGTACATCAAACTCTCCCTCCAACACATTCAACATCCATCACACTCCCTCCATCACATTCTCCCTCCATGACACTCTCTCCATCATATTCCCCTTCCATCCCACTCTCTCTTCATCACACTCCCTCCAACACACTCTTCTCCATCACACACTCCCTCCATCACACTCCCTCCATCACACTGTCCCTCCATCACACTCTCCCTCCATTACATTCTCCCTCCATCATTCTCTCTCTATCATATTCTCTCTCTATCATGCTCCCTCCATCAGATTCTCCCTCAATCAAACTCTATCTCAATCACACTCCCTCCATCACACTTTCCCTCCATCACACTCTCCCTACATCATACTCTCTCTCCAACACATTCTCCCTCCTTCACAATGTCTCTCCATCTCATTCTCTCAATCACACTTTGCCTCCATCACACTCCCCGTCCATCACACTTTCTTTCCATGACACTCCCTTCATCACATTCTCCCTCCATCACACTAAATCCATCACAATCCCTACATCACACTCTCCATCCATCACATTCACCCTCCCTCACAGTTCCTCCATCACACTCTCTCTGCATCATGCTTCCTCCATGACACGATCCATACATCAAACTCTCCCTCCAACACATTCAACATCCATCACACTCCCTCCATCACATTCTCCCTCCATGACACTCTCTCCATCACATTCCCCTTCCATCACACTCTCTCTTCATCACACTCCCTCCATCACACTCTTCTCCATCACACACTCCCTCCTTCACACTCACCTCCATCATCCTCTCTCTATCAACCTCACTCCATCACACTCCCTCCATCACACTCTCTCTCCATCACACTCTCTCCATCACACTCTCTCTCCATCACACTCTTCCTCCATCAGAATCTCCCTCCATCACACTCTCTCTCCATTATATTCTCCCTCCATCACACTGTCTCTCCATCTCATTCTCTCCATCACACTCCCTCCATCACACTCTCCCTCCATCACATTCTCCCTCCATCACACTCCCTCCATCACAATCCCTACATCACACTCTCCCTCCATCACATTCAACCTCCATCAAACTCCCTCCCTCACACTCTCAGCCATCATGCTCCCTCCATCACATGATCCCTACATCACACTCTCCCTCCATCATATTCTCCCTCCATCACACTCACTCCATCACATTCTCCCTCCAACACACACCCTACATCACACTCTTCTCCATCACACACTCCCTCCTTCACACTCACCTCCATCATCCTCTCTCTATCAACCTCACTCCATCACACTCCCTCCATCACACTCTCTCTCCCTCACAATCTCTCCATCACACTCTCTCTCCATCACACTCTCTCTCCATTATATTCTCCCTCCATCACACTGTCTCTCCATCTCATTCTCTCCATCACACTCCCTCCATCACACTCTCCCTCCAACACATTCTCCCTCCATCACACTCCCTCCATCACAATCCCGACATCACACTCTCCCTCCATCACATTCACCCTCCATCAAACTCCCTCCCTCACACTCTCAGCCATCATGCTCCTTCCATCACACGATCCCTACATCACACTCTCCCTCCATCATATTCTCCCTCCATCACACTCACTCCATCACATTCTCCCTCCAACACATACCCTACAGCGCACAATCCCTCCGTCATATTCTCCCTACATCACACTCCCTGCATCACACTCCCTCCATCAAAGTCTCCCTCCATCAAATTCTCTCCATCACACTCCCTCCATCACAATGTCCCTCCATCACACTCTCCCTCCATTACATTCTCCCTTCATCACACTCTCTCAATCACACACTCTTTCCATCACTCTCCCTCCATCACACTCTCCCTCCATTACAATCTCCCTCCATTCCACACTCCCTCCATCACATTCTCTCCATCATGGTCCCTCCATCACACTCTACCTCCATCACACTCCATCCATCACATTCTCGCTCCATCACTCTCTCTCCATCACACTCTCCCTCCATCACACTCTCCCTTCAACGGATTCTCCCTCCATCACTCTCCCTCCATCACTCTCCCTCCATCACACTCTCCCTCCATCACACTCTCCCTCTATCAAATTCTCCCTCCACCACACTCCCTCCATCACACTCTCTCTCCATCACGCTCCCTCCATCACACTCTCCCTCCATCACAATCTCCCTCCATCACATTCTCTCCATCACAGTCCCTCCATCACACACTCCCTCCGTCATATTCTCCCTACAACACACTCCCTGCATCACACTCCCTCCATCACACTCTCCCTCCATCAAACTCCCTCCATCACACTGTCCCTCCATCACACTCTCGCTCCATTACATTCTCCCTCCATCATTCTCCCTCCATCATATTCTCTCTCTATCATGCTCCCTCCATCACATTCTCCCTCGATGAAACTCTATCTCCATCACACTCCCTCCATCACACTCTCCCTCCATCACACTCTCCCTACATCATACTCTCTCTCCAACACATTCTCCCTCCATCACAGTGTCTCTCCATCTCATTCTCTCCATCACACTTTGCCTCCATCACACTCCCCCTCCATCACACTTTCTTTCCAAGACACTCCCTTCATCACATTCTCCCTCCATCACACTCCCTCCATCACACTCTCTCTCCATCATGCTCCCTCCATGACACGATCCGTACATCAAACTCTCGCTCCAACACATTCTACATCCATCACTCTCCCTCCATCACATTCTCCCTCCATGACACTCTCTCCATCACATTTCCCTTCCATCACACTCACTCTTCATCACACTCCCTCCATCACACTCTTCTCCATCACACACTCCCTCCTTCACACTCACCTCCCTCACCCTCTCTCTATCAACCTCACTCCATCACATTCTCCCTCCATCACACTCTCTCTCCATCACTCTCTCTCCATCACACTCTCTCTCCATTACATTCTCCCTCCATCACACTGTCTCTCCATCTCATTCTCTCCATCACACTCCCTCCATCACACTCTGCCTCATCACATTCTCCCTCCATCACACTCCCTCCATCACAATCCCTACATCACACTCTCCCTCCATCACATTCACCCTCCATCAAACTCCCTCCCTCACACTCTCTGCCATCATGCTCCCTCCATCACACGATCCCTACATCATACTCTCCCTCCATCATATTCTCCCTCCATCACACTCACTCCATCACATTCTCCCTCCAACACACACCCTACATCACACAATGTCTCCATCATTCTCCCTCCAACACACTCGCTCACCATCACACACTCCCTCCATCACACTCCCTTTTCACGCACTCTCTCTATCTAGATCCCTCCATCACACTATCCCACCATCACATACTCCCTCCAAAACACTTTGTCTCCATTATGTTCCCTCCATCACACTCTCCCACCATCACACTCTCCCTCCATCACACTCTCTCTCCATCACAATTTGTCTCCATCACACTGCCTCCATCACACTATCCCTCCTTCAAACTCGCTCCACGACACTCTCCCCCATCACACATTCCCTACAAAAAAATTCTCCGTCAATCACACTCCCTCGATCACACTCTACCTCCATAATATTCTCCCTCCATTACACGGCCCACATGACACTCTCACTCCATCACACTGCCTCAATTACACGTTGCCTCCATCACACGCTCCCTCCATCACACTCACTCCATCACACTCTTCCTCCATCACACACTACCTCCATGACTCTTTCCCTCCATCACACTCTCTCTCCATCCCACTCCCTCCATCACACTCTTCCTCCATCACTTTCTCCCTCCATCACACTCTCCCACCATCACACTCTACCTCCATCACACTCTCTCTCCATCACAATTTGTCTCCATCACACTGCCTCCATCACATAATCCCTCCTTCACACTCGCTCCATGACCCTCTCCCCCATCACACATTCCCTACATCACATTCTGCGTCAATCACACTCCCTCGATCACACTCTCCCTCCTTAATATTCTCCCTCCATTACACGCCCCACATCACGCAATCACTCCATCACACTGCCTCCTTTACACTTTCCCTTCATCACACTCTCCCTCCATCACACTCACTCCATCACACTCGCCCTCCATCACACTCTCCCTGCAACAAACTCTCTCTCTGAAAAACTGCCTCCATCACACTTTCCCTCCATCACACTCTACCTCCATTACACTCTCCCTCCATCACACTCTCTCTCCATTCCACTCCCTCCATCACACTCATCCTCCATCACTTTCTCCCTCCATCACACTCGCTCCATCACACTCCCTTCCCAAATCGCACACTCCCTCCATCACACACTCCCTCCATCACACTCCCTCCATCACACTCTCCCTCCATCACTCTCCCTCCATCACAATCTCTCTCCATCACTCTCTCCCTCCATCACACTCCCTCCATCACACACTCCCTCCTTCACATCCCCCTCCTTCACTCTCACTCCAGCAGAATCTCACTTTGTCTCACTACCTGCATCACACTCTCCTTCCATCACAGTCTCCCTCTTTCACACTCTCTCCGTCACACTCTGCCTCAATCACATTCTCACTCCATCACACTCCCTCCATCACATTCTCCCTCCATCACACTCCCACCATCACATTCTCCCTCCATCACACTCCCTCCATCACAATCTCACTACATCACATTCTCCCTCCTTCGCTTTCCCCCTCCATCACACTCCCTCATTCACACTCTCCCTCTATCACATTCTCCCTCCACCACACTCCCTCCATCAAACTCTCTCCATCACGCTCCCTCGATCACTCTCTCCCTCCATCACAATCTCCCTCCATCACATTCTCTCCATCACCGTCTCCCTCTTTCACACTCCCTCCGTCACACTCTGCCTCGATCACATTCTCAATCCATCACACTCCCTCCATCACATTCTCCCTCCATCACACTCCCACCATCACATTCTCTCTCCATCACACTCCCTCCATCACAATCTCACTACATCACATTCACCCTCCTTCGCTTTCCCCCTCCATCACGCTCCCTCCATCACTCTCTCCCTCCATCACAATCTCCCTCCATCACATTCTCTCCATCATAGTCCCTCCATCACACTCCCACCGTCATATTCTCCCTACATCACACTCCCTGCATCACACTGCCTCCATCACACTCTCCCTCCATCAAACTCTCTCCATCACACTCCCTCCATCACACTGTCCCTCCATCACACTCTCCCTCCATTACATTCTCCCTTCATCACAATCTCTCAATCACACTCTCCATCCATCACACGCCCTCCATCACATTCTCCCTCTATCACTCTCCCTCCATCACACTCTCCCTCCATCACAATCTCCCTCCATCCCACACTCCCTCCATCACATTCTCTCCTCACGGTCCATCCATCACACTCTCCCTCCATCACACTCCATCCATCACATTCTCGCTCCATCACTCTCCCTCCATCACACTCTCCCTCCATCACACTCTCCCTCCATCGCATTCTCCCTCCATCACTCTCCCTCCATCACTCTCCCTCCATCACACTCTCCCTCCATCACACTCTCCCTCTATCAAATTCTCCCTCCACCACACTCCCTCCATCACACTCTCTCTCCATCACGCTCCCTCCATCACACTCTCCCTCCATCACAATCTCCCTCCATCACATTCTCTCCATCACAGTCCCTCCATCACACACTCCCTCTGTCATATTCTCCCTACATCACACTCCCTGCATCACACTCCCTCCATCACACTCTCCCTCCATCAAACTCCCTCCATCACACTCCCTCCATCACACTGTCCCTCCATCACACTCACCCTCCATTACATTCTCCCTCCAACATTCTCCCTCCATCATATTCACTCCCTATCACACTCCCTCCATCACACTCTCCCTCCATCACACTCTCCCTACATCATACTCTCTCTCCAACACATTCTCCCTCCATCACAATGCCTCTCCATCTCATTCTCTCCATCACACTTTGCCTCCATCACACTCACCCTCCATCACACTTTCTTTCCATGACACTCCCTTCATCACATTCTCCCTCCTTCACACTCCCTCCATCACAATCCCTACATCACACTCTCCATCCATCACATTCACCCTCCATCACAGTTCCTCCATCACACTCTCTCTCCATAATGCTCCCTCCATGACACGATCCGTACATCAAACTCTCCCTCCAACACATTCTACATCCATCACACTCCCTCCATCACATTCTCCCTCCATGACACTCTCTCCATCACATTGCCCTTCCATCACACTCTCTCTTCATCACACTCCCTCCATCACAATCTTCGCCATCACACACTCCCTCCTTCACACTCACCTCCATCATCCTCACTCTATCAACCTCACTCCATCACACTCCCTCCATCACACTCTCTCTCCATCCCACTCCCTCCATCACACTCTTCCTCCATCACTTTCTACCTCCATCACACTCTCCCACCATCACACTCTCCCTCCATCACACTCTCTCTCCATCACAAGTTGTCTCCATCACACTGGCTCCATCACACTATCCCTCCTTCACACTCGCTTCATGACACTCTCCCCCATCACACATTCCCTACATCACATTCTCCGTCAATCACACTCCCTCGTTCACACTCTCCCTCCATAATATTCTCCCTCCATTACCCGCCCCACATCTCACTCCCACTCCATCACACTGCCTCCATTACACTTTCCCTTCATCACACTCTCCCTCCATCACACTCACTCCATCACACTCTCCCTCCATCACACTCTCCCTGCAACAAACTCTCTCTCTGAAAAACTGCCTCCATCACACTTTCCCTCCATCACACTCTACCTCCATTACACTCTCCCTCCTTCACACTCTCTCTCCATCCCACTCCCTCCATCACACTCATCCTCCATCACTTTCTCCCTCCATCACATTCGCTCCATCACGCTCCCTTCCCCAATCGCACACTCCCTCTATCACACACTCCCTCCATCACACTCCCTCCATCACACTCTCCCTCCATCACTCTCCCTCCATCACAATCTCTCTCCATCACTCTCTCCCAACATCACACTCCCTCCATCACACACTCCCTCCTTCACATCCCCCTCCTTCACTCTCACTCCAGCAGAATCTCACTTTGTCTCACTACCTGCATCACACTCTCCCTCCATCACAGTCTCCCTCTTTCACACTCCCTCCGTCAAACTCTGCCTCCATCACATTATCACTCCATCACACTCCCTCCATCACATTCTCCCTCCATCACACTCCAACCATCACATTCGCCAGCCATCAAACTCCCTCCATCACAATCTCACTACATCACATTCTCCCTCCTTCGCTTTCCCCCTCCATCACACTCCCTCAATCACACTCTCCCTCTAACAAATTCTCCCTCCAACACACTCCCTCCATCACACTCTCTCTCCATCACGCTCCCTCCATCACTCTCTCCCTCCATCACAATCCCCTTCAATACATTCTCTCCATCACAGTCTCCCTCTTTCACACTCCCTCCGTCACACTCTGCCTCGATCACATTCTCACTCCATCACACTCCCTCCATCACACTCTACCTCCATCACTCTCCCTCCATCACAATCTCTCTCCATCACTCTCTCCCTCCATCACACTCCCTCCATCACACACTCCCTCCTTCACATCCCCCTCCTTCACTCTCACTCCAGCAGAATCTCACTTTGTCTCACTACCTGCATCACACTCTCCCTCCATCACAGTCTCCCTCTTTCACACTCTCTCCGTCACACTCTGCCTCAATCACATTCTCACTCCATCACACTCCATCCATCACATTCTCCCTCCATCACACTCCCACCATCACATTCTTTTCCATCACACTCCCTCCATCACAATCTCACTACATCACATTCTCCCTCCTTCGCTTTCCCCCTCCATCACACTCCCTCAATCACACTCTCTCTCTATCACATTCTCCCTCCACCACACTCCCTCCAACACACTCTCTCTCCATCACGCTCCCTCCATCACTCTCTCCCTCCATCACAATCTCCCTCCATCACATTCTCTCCATCACCATCTCCCTCTTTCACACTACCTCCGTCACACTCTGCCTCGATCTCATTCTCAATCCATCACCCTCCCTCCATCACATTCTCCCTCCATCACACTACCACCATCACATTCTCCCTCCATCACACTCCCTCCATCACAATCTCACTACATCACATTCTCCCTCCTTCGCTTTCCCCCTCCATCACACTCCCTCAATCATTTTCTGCCTCTATCACATTCTCCCTCCACCACACTCCCTCCCTCACACTCTCTCTCCATCACGCTCCCTCCATCACTCTCTCCCTCCATCACAATCTCCCTCCATCACATTCTCTCCATCACAGTCCCTCCATCACACACTCCCTCCGTCATATTCTCCCTACATCACACTCCCTGCATCACACTGCCTCCATCACACTCTCCCTCCATCAAACTCTCTCCATCACACTCCCTCCATCACACTGTCCCTCCATCACACTCTCCCTCCATTACATTCTCCCTTCATCAAAATCTCTCAATCACACTCTCTATCCATCACACGCCCTCCATCTCATTCTCCCTCTATCACTCTCCCTCCATCACACTCTCCCTCCATCAAAATCTCCCTCCATCCCACACTCCCTCCATCACATTCTCTCCATCACGGTCCCTCCATCACACTCTCCCTCCATCACACTCCATCCATCACATTCTCGCTCCATCACTCTCCCTCCATCACACTCTCCCTCCATCAAACTCTCCCTCCATCGCATTCTCCCTCCATCACTCTCCCTCCATCACTCTCCCTCCATCACACTCTCCCTCCATCACACTCTCCCTCTATCAAATTCTCCCTCCACCACACTCCCTCCATCACACTCTCTCTCCATCATACTCCCTCCATCACACTCTCCCTCCATCACAATCTCCCTCCATCACATTCTCTCCATCACAGTCCCTCCATCACACACTCCCTCCGTCATATTCTCCCTACATCACACTCCCTGCATCACACTCCCTCCATCACACTCTCCCTCCATCAAACTCCCTCCATCACACTCCCTCCATCACACTGTCCCTCCATCACACTCTCCCTCCATTACATTCTCCCTCCAACATTCTCCCTCCATCATATTCTCTCTCTATCACACTCCCTCCATCACACTCTCCCTCCATCACACTCTCCCTACATCATACTCTCTCTCCAACACATTCTCCCTCCATCACAATGTCTCTCCATCTCATTCTCTCCATCACACTTTGCCTCCATCACACTCACCCTCCATCACACTTTCTTTCCATGACACTCCCTTCATCACATTCTCCCTCCTTCACACTCCCTCCATCACAATCCTTACATCACACTCTCCATCCATCACATTCACCCTCCATCACAGTTCCTCCATCACACTCTCTCTCCATAATTCTCCCTCCATGACACGATCCGTACATCAAACTCTCCGTCCAACACATTCTACATCCATCACACTCCCTCCATCACATTCTCCCTCCATGACACTCTCTCCATCACATTCCCCTTCCATCACACTCTCTCTTCATCACACTCCTTCCATCACACTCTTCTCCATCACACACTCCCTCAATCACACTCACCTCTATCATCCTCACTCTATCAACCTCACTCCATCACACTCCCTCCATCATACTCTCTCTCCATCCCACTCCCTCCATCACACTCTTCCTCCATCACTTTCTACCTCCATCACACTCTCCCACCATCACACTCTCCCTCCATCACACTCTCTCTCCATCACAATTTGTCTCCATCACACTGCCTCCATCACACTATCCCTCCTTCAAACTCGCTTCATGACACTCTCCCCCATCACACATTCCCTACATCACATTCTCCGTCAATCACACTCCCTCGTTCACACTCTCCCTCCGTAATATTCTCCCTCCATTACCCGCCCCACATCACACTCTCACTCCATCACACTGCCTCCATTACACTTTCCCTTCATCACACTCTCCCTCCATCACACTCACTCCATCACACTCTCCCTCCATCACACTCTCCCTGCAACAAACTCTCTCTCTGAAAAACTGCCTCCATCACACTTTCCCTCCATCACACTCTACCTCCATTACACTCTCCCTCCATCACACTCTCTCTCCATCCTACTCCCTCCATCACACTCATCCTCCATCACTTTCTCCCTCCATCACACTCGCTCCATCACGCTCCCTTCCCCAATTGCACACTCCCTCCATCATACACTCCCTCCATCACACTCCCTCCATCACACTCTCCCTCCATCACTCTCCCTCCATCACAATCTCTCTCCATCACTCTCTCCCTCCATCACACTCCCTCCATCACACACTCCCTCCTTCACATCCCCCTCCTTCACTCTCACTCCAGCAGAATCTCACTTTGTCTCACTACCTGCATCACACTCTCCCTCCATCGCAGTCTCCCTCTTTCACTCTCCCTCCGTCACACTCTGCCTCAATCACATTCTCACTCCATCACACTCCCTCCATCACATTCTCCCTCCATCACACTCCCACCATCACATTCTCCCTCCATCAAACTCCCTCCATCACAATCTCACTACATCACATTCTCCCTCCATCACTTTCCCCCTCCATCACAATCCCTCAATCACACACTCCCTCTATCAAAGTCTCCCTCCACCACACTCCCTCCATCACACTCTCTCTCCATCACGCTCCCTCCATCACTCTCTCCCTCCATCACAATCTCCCTCCATCACATTCTCTCCATCACAGTCTACCTCTTTCACACTCCCTCCGTCACACTCTGCCTCGATCACATTCTCACTCCATCACACTCCCTCCATCACATTCTCCCTCCATCACACTCCCACCATCACATTCTCCCTCCATCACACTCCCTCCATCACAATCTCACTACATCACATTCTCCCTCCTTTGCTTTCCCCCTCCATCACACTCCCTCAATCACACTCTCCCTCTATCACATTCTCCCTCCACCACACTCCCACCATCAAACTCTCTCTCCATCACGCTCCCTCCATCACTCTCTCCCTCCATCACAATCTCCCTCCATCACATTCTCTCCATCACAGTCCATCCATCACACACTCCCTCCATCATATTCTCCCTACATCACACTCTCTGCATCACACTCCCTCCATCACACTCTCCCTCCATCACACTCTCCCTCCATCGCATTCTCCCTCCATCACTCTCCCTCCATCACTCTCCCTCCATCACACTCTGCCTCCATCACACTCTCCCTCTATCAAATTCTCCCTCCACCACACTCCCTCCAGCACACTCTCTCTCCATCACGCTCCCTCCATCACACTCTCCCTCCATCACAATCTCCCTCCATCACATTCTCTCCATCACAGTCCCTCCATCACACACTCCCTCCGTCATATTCTCCCTACATCACACTCCCTCCATCACACTGTCCCTCCATCACACTCTCCCTCCATTACATTCTCCCTCCAACATTCTCCCTCCATCATATTCTTTCTCTATCACACTCCCTCCATCACACTCTCCCTCCATCACACTCTCCCTACATCATACTCTCTCTCCAACACATTCTCCCTCCATCACAATGTCTCTCCATCTCATTCTCTCCATCACACTTTGCCTCCATCACACTCACCCTCCATCACACTTTCTTTCCATGACACTCCCTTCATCACATTCTCCCTCCTTCACACTCCCTCCATCACAATCCCTACATCACACTCTCCATCCATCACATTCACCCTCCATCACAGTTCCTCCATCACACTCTCTCTCCATAATACTCCCTCCATGACACGATCCGTACATCAAACTCTCCCTCCAACACATTCTACATCCATCACACTCCCTCCATCACACTCTCCCTCCATCACTCTCCCTCCATCACAATCTCTCTCCATCACTCTCTCCCTCCATCACACTCCCTCCATCACACACTCCCTCCTTCACATCCCCCTCCTTCACTCTCACTCCAGCAGAATCTCACTTTGTCTCACTACCTGCATCACACTCTCCCTCCATCACAGTCTCCCTCTTTCACACTCCCTCCGTCAAACTCTGCCTCAATCACATTCTCACTCCATCACACTCCCTCAATCACATTCTCCCTCCATCACACTCCCACCATCACATTCTCCAGCCATCAAACTCCCTCCATCACAATCTCACTACATCACATTCTCCCTCCTTCGCTTTCCCCCTCCATCACATTCCCTCAATCACACTCTCCCTCTAACCAATTCTCCCTCCAACACACTCCCTCCATCGCACTCTCTCTCCATCACGCTCCCTCCATCACTCTCTCCCTCCATCACAATCCCCTTCAATACATTCTCTCCATCACAGTCTCCCTCTTTCACACTCCCTCTGTCACACTCTGCCTCGATCACATTCTCACTCCATCACACTCCCTCCATCACACTCTACCTCCATCACTCTCCCTCCATCACAATCTCTCTCCATCACTCTCTCCCTCCATCACACTCCCTCCATCACACACTCCCTCCTTCACATCCCCCTCCTTCACTCTCACTCCAGCAGAATCTCACTTTGTCTCACTACCTGCATCACACTCTCCCTCCATCACATTCTCCCTCTTTCACACTCTCTCCGTCACACTCTGCCTCAATCACATTCTCACTCCATCACACTCCATCCATCACATTCTCCCTCCATCACACTCCCACCATCACATTATTTTCCATCACACTCCCTCCATCACAATCTCACTACATCACATTCTCCCTCCTTCGCTTTCCCCCTCCATCACACTCCCTCAATCACACTCTCCCTCTATCACATTCTCCCTCCACCACACTCCCTCCAACACACTCTCTCTCCATCACGCTCCCTCCATCACTCTCTCCCTCCATCACAATCTCCCTCCATCACATTATCTCCATCACCGTCTCCCTCTTTCACACTCCCTCCGTCACACTCTGCCTCGATCACATTCTCAATCCATCACCCTCCCTCCATCACATTCTCCCTCCATCACACTACCACCATCACATTCTCCCTCCATCACACTCCCTCCATCACAATCTCACTACATCACATTCTCCCTCCTTCGCTTTCCCCCTCCATCACACTCCCTCAATCATTTTCTGCCTCTATCACATTCTCCCTCCACCACACTCCCTCCATCACACTCTCTCTCCATCACGCTCCCTCCATCACTCTCTACCTCCATCACAATCTCCCTCCATCACATTCTCTCCATCACAGTCCCTCCATCACACACTCCCTCCGTCATATTCTCCCTACATCACACTCCCTGCATCACACTGCCTCCATCACACTCTCCCTCCATCAAACTCTCTCCATCACACTCCCTCCATCACACTGTCCCTCCATCACACTCTCCCTCCATTACATTCTCCCTTCATCAAAATCTCTCAATCACACTCTCTATCCATCACACGCCCTCCATCTCATTCTCCCTCTATCACTCTCCCTCCATCACACTCTCCCTCCATCAAAATCTCCCTCCATCCCACACTCCCTCCATCACATTCTCTCCATCACGGTCCCTCCATCACACTCTCCCTCCATCACACTCCATCCATCACATTCTCGCTCCATCACTCTCCCTCCATCACACTCACCCTCCATCAAACTCTCCCTCCATCGCATTCTCCCTCCATCACTCTCCCTCCATCACTCTCCCTCCATCACACTCTCCCTCCATCACACTCTCCCTCTATCAAACTCTCCCTCCAACACATTCTACATCCATCACACTCCCTCCATCACATTCTCCCTCCATGACTCTCTCTCCATCACATTCCCCTTCCATCACACTCTCTCTTCATCACACTCCCTCCATCACACTCTTCTCCATCACACACTCCCTCCTTCACACTCACCTCCATCATCCTCACTCTATCAACCTCACTCCATCACACTCCCTCCATCACACTCTCTCTCCATCCCACTCCCTCCATCACACTCTTCCTCCATCACTTTCTCCCTCCATCACACTCTCCCACCATCACACTCTCCCTCCATCACACTCTCTCTCCATCACAATTTGTCTCCATCACACTGCCTCCATCACACTATCCCTCCTTCACACTCGCTTCATGACACTCTCCCCCATCACACAGTCCCTACATCACATTCTCCGTCAATCACACTCCCTCGTTCACACTCTCTCTCCATAATATTCTCCCTCCATTACCCGCCGCACATCACACTCTCACTCCATCACACTGCCTCCATTACACTTTCCCTTCATCACACTCTCCCTCCATCACACTCACTCCATCACACTCTCCCTCCATCACACTCTCCCTGCAACAAACTCTCTCTCTGAAAAACTGCCTCCATCACACTTTCCCTCCATCACTCTCTACCTCCATTACACTCTCCCTCCATCACACTCTCTCTCCATCCCACTCCCTCCATCACACTCATCCTCCATCACTTTCTCCCTCCATCACACTCGCTCCATCACGCTCACTTCCCCAATCGCACACTCCCTCCATCATACACTCCCTCCATCACACTCCCTCCATCACACTCTCCCTCCATCACTCTCCCTCCATCACAATCTCTCTCCATCACTCTCTCCCTCCATCACACTCCCTCCATCACACACTCCCTCCTTCACATCCCCCTCCTTCACTCTCACTCCAGCAGAATCTCACTTTGTCTCACTACCTGCATCACACTCTCCCTCCATCACAGTCTCCCTCTTTCACACTCCCTCCGTCACACTCTGCCTCAATCACATTCTCACTCCATCACACTCCCTCCATCACATTCTCCCTCCATCACACTCCCACGATCACATTCTCCCTCCATCAAACTCCCTCCATCACAATCTCACTACATCACATTCTCCCTCCTTCGCTTTCCCCCCCATCACACTCCCTCAATCACACTCTCCCTCTATCAAATTCTCCCTCCACCACATTCCCTTCATCACACTCTCTCTCCATCACGCTCCCTCCATCACTCTCTCCCTCCATCACAATCTCCCTCCATCACATTCTCTCCATCACAGTCTCCCTCTTTCACACTCCCTCCGTCACACTCTGCCTCGATCACATTCTCACTCCATCACACTCCCTCCATCACATTCTCCCTCCATCACACTCCCACCATCACATTCTCCCTCCATCACACTCCCTCCATCACAATCTCACTACATCACATTCTCCCTCCTTCGCTTTCACCCTCCATCACACTCCCTCAATCACACTCTCCCTCTATCACATTCTCCCTCCACCACACTCCCTCCATCACACTCTCTCTCCATCACGCTCCCTCCATCACTCTATCCCTCCATCACAATCTCCGTCCATCACATTCTCTCCATCACAGTCCCTCCATCACACACTCCCTCCGTCATATTCTCCCTACATCACACTCCCTGCATCACACTCCCTCCATCACACTCTCCCTCCATCAAACTCCCTCCATCACACTCCCTCCATCACACTGTCCCTCCATCACACTCTCCCTCCATTACATTCTCCCTCCATCATTCTCCCTCCATCATATTCTCTCTCTATCATGCTCCCTCCATCACATTCTCCCTCCATCAAACTCTATCTCCATCAAACTCCCTCCATCACACTCTCCCTCCATCACACTCTCCCTACATCATACTCTCTCTCCAACACATTCTCCCTCCATCACAATGTCTCTCCATCTCATTCTCTCCATTACACTTTGCCTCCATCACACTCCCCCTTCATCACACTTTCTTTCCATGACACTCCCTTCATCACATTCTCCCTCCTTCACACTCCCTCCATCACAATCCTTACATCACACTCTCCATCCATCACATTCACCCTCCATCACAGTTCCTCCATCACACTGTCTCTCCATCATGCTCCCCCCATGACACGATCCGTACATCAAACTCTTCCTCCAACACATTCTACATCCATCACACTCCCTCCATCACATTCTCCCTCCATGACACTCTCTCCATCACATTCCCCTTCCATCACACTCTCTGTTCATCACACTCCCTCCATCACACTCTTCTCCATCACACACTCCCTCCTTCACACTCACCTCCATCACCCTCTCTCTATCAACCTCACTCCATCACACTCACTCCATCACACTCTCTCTCCATCACACTCTCTCCATCACACTCTCTCTCCATCACACTCTTCCTCCATCAGAATCTCCTTCCATCACTCTCTCTCTCCATTACATTCTCCCTCCATCACACTGTCTCTCCATCTCATTCTCTCCATCACACTCCCTCCATCACACTCTCCCTCCATCACATTCTCCCTCCATCACACTCCCTCCATCACAATCCCTACATCACACTCTCCCTCCATCACATTCACCCTCCATCAAACAACCGCCCTCACACTCTCTGCCATCATGCTCCCTCCATCACACGATCAATACATCACACTCTCCCTCCATCATATTCTCCCTCCATCACACTCCCTCCATCACACTCTCTCTCCATCAAACTCCCTCCATCACACTCCCTCCATCACACTGTCCCTCCATCACACTCATTCCATAACATTCTCCCTCCAACACACACCCTACATCACATACTCCCTCCGTCATATTCTCCCTACATCACACTCCCTGCATCACACTCCCTCCATCACACTCTCCCTCCATCAAACTCTCTCCATCACACTCCCTCTTTCACACTGTCCCTCCATCACACTCTCCCTCCAATACATTCTCCCTTCATCACACTCTCACAATCGCACTCTCCATCCATCACACGCCCTCCATCAAATTCTCCCTCCATCACTCTCCCTCCATCAGACTCGCCCTCCATCACAATCTCCCTCCATCCCACACTCACTCCATCACACTCTCCCTCCATCACGCTCCATCCATCACATTCTCGCTCCATCACTCTCCCTCCATCACACTCTCCCTCCATCACACTCTCCCTCTATCAAATTATCCCTCCACCACACTCCCTCCATCACACTCTCTCTCCATCACGCTCCCTCCATCACACTCTCCCTCCATCACAATCTCCCTCCATCACATTCTCTCCATCACAGTCCCTCCATCACACACTCCCTCCATCATATTCTCCCTACATCACACTCCCTGCATCACACTCCCTCCATCACACTCTCCCTCCATCAAACTCCCTCCATCACACTCCCTCCATCACACTGTCCCTCCATCACACTCTCCCTCCATTACATTCTTTCTCCATCATTCTCCCTCCATCATATTCTCTCTCTATCATGCTCCCTCCATCACATTCTCCCTCCATCAAACTCTATCTCCATCACACTCCCTCCATCACACTCTCCCTCCATCACACTCTCCCTACATCATACTCTCTCTCCAACACATTCTCCCTCCATCACAATGTCTCTCCATCTCATTCTCTCCATCACACTTTGCCTCCATCACACACCCCCTCCATCACACTTTCTTTCCATGACACTCCCTTCATCACATTCTCCCTCCATCACACTCACTCCATCACAATCCCTTCATCACACTCTCCATCCATCACATTCACCCTCCATCACAGTTCCTCCATCACACTCTCTCTCCATCATGCTCCCTCCATGACACGATCCAAACATCAAACTCTCCACCCATCATATTCTCCCTCCATCACACTCACTCCATCACATTCTCCCTCCAACACACACCCTACATCAAACACTCTCCCCATCATTCTCCCTCAATCACACTCGCCCACCATCACACACTCCCTCCATCACACTCCCTACTTCACGCACTCTCTCTATCATGCTCCCTCCATCACACTCTCCCACCATCACATACTCCCGCCAAAACAATTTGTCTCCATTATGCTCCCTCCATCACATTCTCCCACCATCACACTCTCCCTCCATCACACTCTCCCTCCATCGCATTCTCCCTCCATCACTCTCCCTCCATCACTCTCCCTCCATCACACTCTCCCTCCATCACACTCTCCCTCTATCAAATTCTCCCTCCACCACACTCCCTCCATCACACTCCCTCCATCACACTGTCCCTCCATCACACTCTCCCTCCATTACATTCTCCCTCCATCATTCTCCCTCCATCATATTCTCCCTCCACCACACTCCCTCCATCACACTCTCTCTCCACCACGCTCCCTCCATCACACTCTCCCTCCATCACAATCTCCCTCAATCACATTCTCTGCATCACAGTCCCTCCATCACACACTCCCTCCGTCATATTCTCCCTACATCACATTCCCTGCATCACACTCCCTCCATCACACTCTCCCTCCATCAAACTCCCTCCATCACACTCCCCGTCCATTACACTTTCTTTCCATGACACTCCCTTCATCACATTCTCCCTCCATCACACTCCCTCCATCACACTCCCTCCATCACACTGTCCCTCCATCACACTCTCCCTGCATTACATTCTCCCTCCATCATTCTCCCTCCATCATATTCTCTCTCTATCATGCTCCCTCCATCACATTCTCCCTCGATGAAACTCTATCTCAATCACACTCCCTCCATCACACTCTCCCTCCATCACCCTCTCCCTACATCATACTCTCTCTCCAACACATTCTCCCTCCATCACAATGTCTCTCCTTCTCATTTTCTCCATCACACTTTGCCTCCATCACACTCCCCCTCCATCACACTTTCTTTCCAAGACACTCCCTTCATCACATTCTCCCTCCATCACACTCCCTCCATCACAATCCCTACATCACACTCTCCATCCATCACATTCACCCTCCATCACAGTTCCTCCATCACACTCTCTCTCCATCATGCTCCCTCCATGACACGATCCGTACATCAAACTCTCCCTCCAACACATTCTACATCCATCACACTCCCTCCATCACATTCTCCCTCCATGACACTCTCTCCATCACATTGCCCTTCCATCACACTCTCTCGTCATCACACTCCCTCCATCACACTCTTCTCCATCACACACTCCCTCCTTCACACTCACATCCATCATCCTCTCTCTATCAACCTCACCCCATCACAATCCCTCCATCACACTCTCTCTCCATCACAATCTTCCTCCATCAGAATTTCCCTCCATCACACTCTCTCTCCATTACATTCTCCCTCCATCACACTGTCTCTCCATCTCATTTTCTCCATCACACTCCCTCCATCACACTCTCCCTGCATCACATTCTCCCTCCATCAAACTCCCTCCCTCACACTCTCTGCCATCATGCTCCCTCTATCACACCATCCATACATCACACTCTCCCTCCATCATATTCTCCCTCCATCACACTCACTCCATCACATTCTCCCTCCATCACACACCCTACATCACACGCTCCCTCCGGCATATTCTCCCTACATCACACTCCCTGCATCACACTCCCTCCATCACACTCTCCCTCCATCAAACTATCTCCATCACACTCCCTCCATCACACTGTCCCTCCATCACACTATCCCTCCATTACATTCTCCCTTCATCAGACTCTCTCAAACACACTCTCCATCCATCACACGCCCTCCATCACATTCTCACTCCATCACTCTCCCTCCATCACACTCTCCCTCCATCACAATCTCCCTCCATCCCACACTCCCTCCATCACATTTTCTCCATCATGGTCCCTCCATCACACTCTCCCTCCATCACACTCCATCCAGCACATTCTCGCTCCATCTCTCTCCCTCCATCTCACTCTCCCTCCATCACACTCTCACACCATCGCATTCTCCCTCCATCACTCTCCCTCCATCACTCTCCCTCCATCACACTCTCCCTCCATCACACTCTCCCTCTATCAAATTATCCCTCCACCACACTCCCTCCATCACACTCTCTCTCCATCACGCTCCCTCCATCACTCTCTCCCTCCATCACAATCTCCCTCCATCACATTCTCTCCATCACAGTCCCTCCATCACACACTCCCTCCGTCATATTCTCCCTACATCACACTCCCTGCATCACACACCCTCCATCACACTCTCCCTCCATCAAACTCCCTCCATCACACTCCCTCCATCACACTGTCCCTCCATCACACTCTCCCTCCATTACATTCTCCCTCCATCATTCTCCCTCCATCATATTCTCTCTCTATCATGCTCCCTCCATCACACTCCCTCCATCACACTCTCCCTCCATCACACTCTCCCTACATCATACTCTCTCTCCAACACATTCTCCCTCTTCACAATGTCTCTCCATCTCATTCTCTCCATCACACTTTGCCTCCATCACTCACCCCCTCCATCACACTTTCTTTCCATGACACTCACTTCATCACATTCTCCCTCCATCACTCTCACTCGATCACAATCCCTTCATCACACTCTCCATCCATCATATTCACCCTCCATCACAGTTCCTCCATCACACTCTCTTTCCATCATGCTCCCTCCATGAACCGATCCAAACATCAAACTCTCCCTCCATCATATTCTCCCTCCATCACACTCACTCCATCACATTCTCCCTCCAACACACACCCTACATCACACACACTCTCCATCATTCTCCCTCCATCACACTCGCCCACCATTACACACTCCCTCCATCACACTCCCTACTTCACGCACTCTCTCTATCACGCTCCCTCCATCACACTCTCCCACCATCACATACTCCCTCCAAAACACTTTGTCTCCATTATGCTCCCTCCATCACACTCTCCCACCATCACACTCTCCCTCCATCACACTCTCTCTCCATCACAATTTTTCTGCATCTCACCTCCTCCATCACACTATCCCTCCTTCACACTCGCTCCATGACACTCTCCCCCATCACACATTCCCTACATCACATTCTCCGTCAATCACACTCCCTCGTTCACACTCTCCCTCCATAATATTCTCCCTCCATTACACGCCCCACATCACACTCTCACTCCATCACACTGCCTCCTTTACACTTTCCATTCATCACACTCTCCCTCCATCACACTCACTCCATCACACTCTCCCTGCATCACACTCTCCCTGCAACAAACTCTCTCTCTGAAAAACTGCCTCCATCACACTTTCCCTCCATCACACTCTACATCCATTACACTCTCCCGCCATCACACTCTCTCTCCATCTCACTCCCTCCATCACACTCATCCTCCATCACTTTCTCCCTCCATCACACTCGCTCCATCACACTCCCTTCCCCAATCGCACACTCCCTACATCACACTCTCCCTCCATCACTCTCCCTCCATCACAATCTCTCTCCATCGCTCTCTCCCTCCATCACACTCCCTACATCACACACTCCCTCCTTCACATCCCCCTCCTTAACTCTCACTCCAGCAGAATCTCACTTTGTCTCACTACCTGCATCACACTCTCCCTCCATCATAGTCTCCCCCTTTCACAATCCCTCCATCACACTCTTCCTCAATCACATTCTCACTCCATCACACTCCCTCCATCACATTCTCCCTCCATCACACTCCCACCATCACATTCTCCCTCCATCACACTCCCTCCATCACAATCTCACTACATCACATTCTCCCTCCTTCGCTTTCCCCCTCCATCACACTCCCTCAACCACAATCTCCATCTATCACATTCTCCCTCCACCACACTCCCTCCATCACACTCTGTCTCCATCACGCTCCCTCCATCACCCTCTCCCTCCATCACAATCTCCCTACATCACATTCTCTCCATCACAGTCTCCCTCTTTCACACTCCCTCCGTCACACTGTGCCTCGATCACATTCTCACTCCATCACACTCACTCCATCACATTCTCCCTCCATCACACTCCCACCATCACATTCTCCCTCCATCACACTCCCACCATCACAATCTCACTACATCACATACTCCCTCCTTCGCTTTCCCCCTCCGTCACACTCCCTCAAACACACACTCCCTCTATCACATTCTCCCTCCACCACACTCCCTCCATCACACTCTCTCTCCATCACGCTCCCTTCATCACTCTCTCCCTCCATCACAATCTCCCTCCATCGCATTCTCTCCATCACAGTCCCTCCATCACACACTCCCTCCGTCATATTCTCCCTACATCACACTCCCTGCATCACACTGCCTCCATCACACTCTCCCTCCATCAAACTCTCTCCATCACACTCCCTCCATCACACTGTCCCTCCATCACACTCTCCCTCCATTACATTCTCTCTTCATCACACTCTCTCAATCTCACTCTCCATCCATCACACGCCCTCCATCACATTCTCCCTCCATCACTCTCCCTCCATCACATCTCCCTCCATCACAATCTCCCTCCATCCCACACTCCCTCCATCACATTCTCTCCATCATGGTCCCTCCATCACACTCACCCTCCATCACACTCCATCCATCACATTCTCGCTCCATCACTCTCCCTCCATCACACTCTCCCTCCATCACACTCTCCCTCCATCGCATTCTCCCTACATCACTCTCCCTCCATCACTCTCCCTCCATCACACTCTCCCTCCATCACACTCTCCCTCTATCAAATTCTCCCTCCACCACACTCCCTCCATCACACTCTCTCTCCATCATGCTCCCTCCATCACACTCTCCATCCATCACAATCTCCCTCCATCACATTCTCTCCATCACAGTCCCTCCATCAGACACTCCCTCCTTCATATTCTCCCTACATCACACTCCCTGCATCACACTCCCCCTCCATCACACTCTCCCTCCATCAAACTCCCTCCATCACACTCCCTACATCACACTGTCCCTCCATCACACTCTCCCTCCATTACATTCTCCCTCCATCATTCTCCATCCATCATATTCTCTCTCTATCATGCTCCCTCCATCATATTCTCCCTCCATCAAACTCTATCTCCATCACACTCCCTCCATCACACTCTCACTCCATCACACTCTCCCTACATCATACTCTCTCTCCAACCCATTCTCCCTCCATCACAATGTCTCTCCATCTCATTCTCTCCATCGCACTTTGCCTCCATCGCACTCCCCCTCCATCACACTTTCTTTCCATGACACTCCCTTCATCACATTCTCCCTCCATCACACTCCCTCCATCACACTCCCTCCAACACACTGTCCCTCCATCACACTATCCCTCCATTACATTCTCCCTCCATCATTCTCCCTCCATCATATTCTCTCTCTATCATGCTCCCTCCATCACATTCTCCCTCCATCAAACTCTATCTCCATCACACTCCCTCCATCACACTCTCTTTCCATCAGCCTCTCCCTACATCATACTCTCTCTCCAACACATTCTCCCTCCATCACAATGTCTCTCCATCTCATTCTCTCTTTCACACTTTGCCTCCATCACACTCCCCCTCCATCACACTTTCTTTCCAAGACACTCCCTTCATCACATTCTCCCTCCATCACACTCCCTCCATCACAATCCCTACATCACACTCTCCATCCATCACATTCACCCTCCATCACAGTTCCTCCATCACACTCTCTCTCCATCATGCTCCCTCCATGACACGATCCGTACATCAAAATCTCCCTCCAACACATTCTACATCCATCACACTCCCTCCATCACATTCTCCCTCCATGACACTCTCTCCATCACATTCCCCTTCCATCACACTCTCTCTTCATCACACTCCCTCCATCACACTCTTCTCCATTACACACTCCCTCCTTCACACTCACCTCCATCATCCTCTCTCTATCAACCTCACTCCATCACACTCCCTCCATCACACTATCCCTCCATCACACTCCCTCCATCACAATCCCTACATCACACTCTCCCTCCATCACATTCACCCTCCATCAAACTCCCTAACTCACACTCTCTGCCATCATGCTCCCTCCATCACACGATCCCTACATCACACTCTCCCTCCATCATATTCTCCCTCCATCACACTCACTCCATCACATTCTCCCTCCAACACACACCCTACATCACACACTCTCTCCATCATTCTCCCTCCAAAACACTCGCCCACCATCACACACCCCCTCCATCACACTCCCTACTTCACGCACTCTCTCTATCACGCTCCCTGCATCACACTCTCCCACCATCACATACTCCCTCCAAAACACTTTGTCTCCATTAGGCTCCCTCCATCACACTCTCCCACCATCATACTTTCCCTCCATCACACTCCCTCCATCACACTCATCCTCCATCACTTTCTCCCTCCATCACACTCCCTTCCCCAATCGCACACTCCCTCCATCACACACCCCCTCCATCACACTCCCTCCATCGCACTCTCCCTCCATCACTCTCCCTCCATCACAATCTCTCTCGATCACACTCTCCCTCCATTACACTCCCTCCATCACACACTCCCTCCTTCACATCCTCCTCCTTCACTCTCACTCCAGCAGAATCTCACTTTGTCTCACTACCTCCATCACACTCTCCCTCCATCACCGTCTCCCTCTATCACACTCCCTCCGTCACACTCTGCCTCAATCACATTCTCACTCCATCACACTCCCTCCATCACATTCTCCCTCCATCACACTCCAACCATCACATTCTCCCTCCATCACGCTCCCTCCATCACAATCTCACTACATCACATTCTCCCTCCTTCGCTTTCCCCCTCCATCACACTCCCTCAATCACACTCTCCCTCTATCACATTCTCCCTCCACCACACTCCCTCGATCACACTCTCTCTCCATCATGCATCCCTCCATCACTCTCTCCCTCCATCACTATCTCCCTCCATCACATTCTCTCCATCACAGTCCCTCCATCGCACACTCCCTCTGTCATATTCTCCCTACATCTCACTCCCTGCATCACACTCCCTCCATCACACTCTCCCTCCATCAAACTCTCTCTATCACACTCCCTCCATCACACTGTCCCTCCATCACACTCTCCCTCCATTACATTCTCCCTTCATTACAGTCTCTCAATCACACTCTCCATCCATCACACGCCCTCCATCACATTCTCCCTCAATCACTCTCCCTCCATCACACTCTCCCTCCAAAACAATCTCCCTCCCTCCAACACTCCCTCCATCACATTGTCTCCATCACGGACCCTCCATCACATTGTCCCTCCCACACACTCAATCCATCACATTCTCGCTCCATCACTCTCCCTCCATCACACAATGTCTCTCCATCTCATTCTGTCGATCACACTTTTCCTCCATCACACTCCCCCTCCATAACACTTTCTTTCCATGACACTCGCTTCATCACATTCTCCCTCCATCACACTAAATCCATCACAATCCCTACATCACACTCTCCATCCATCACATTCACCCTCCATCACAGTTCCTCCATCACACTCTCTCTCCATCATGCTCCCCCCATGACACGATCCGTACATCAAACTCTCCCTCCAACACAATCTACATCCATCACACTCCCTCCATCACATTCTCCCTCCATGACACTCTCTCCATCAAATTCCCCTTCCATCACACTCTCTCTTCATCAAACTCCCTCCATCACACTCTTCTCCATCACACACTCCCTCCTTCACACTCACCTCCATCATCCTCTCTCTATCAACCTCACTCCATCACACTCCCTCCATCACACTCTCTCTCCATCACACTCTCTCCATCACACTCTCTCTCCATCACACTCTTCCTCCCTCAAAATCTCCCTCCATCACACTCTCTCTCCATTACATTCTCCCTCCATCACACTGTCTCTCCATCTCATTCTCTCCATCACACTCCCTCCATCACACTCTCCCTCCATCACACTCTCCCTCCATCACCCTCCCTCCATCACAATCCCTACATCACACTCTCCCTCCATCACATTCACCCTCCATCAAACTCCCTCCCTCACACTCTCTGCCATCATGCTCCCTCCATCACACGATCCCTACATCACATTCCCCCTCCATCATATTCTCCCTCCATCACACTCACTCCATCACATTCTCGCTCCAACACACACCCTACATCACACACTCCCTCCGTCATATTCTCCCTACATCAAACTCCCTGCATCACACTCCCTCCATCACACTCTCCCTCCATCAAACTCTCTCCATCACACTGCCTCCATCACACTGTCCCTCCATCACACTCTCCTTCCATTACTTTCTCCCTTCATCACACTCTCTCAATCACACTCTCCATCCATCACACGCCCTCCATGACATTCTCCCTCCATCACTCTCCCTCCATCACACTCTCCCTCCATCACAATCTCCCTCCATTCCACACTCCCTCCATCACATTCTCTCCATCATGATCCCTCCATCACACTCTCCCTCCATCACACTCCATCCATCATATTCTCGCTCCATCACTCTCTCTCCATCACACTCTCCCTCCATCACACTCTCCCTTCATCGCATTCTCCCTCCATCACTCTCCCTCCATCACTCTCCCTCCATCACAATCTCCCTCCATCACATTCTCTCCATCACAGTCCCTCCAACACACACTCCCTCCGTCATATTCTCCCTACATCACACTCCCTGCATCGCACTCCCTCCATCACACTCTCCCTCCATCAAACTCCCTCCATCACACTCCCTCCATCACACTGTCCCTCCATCACACTCTCCCTCCATTACATTCGCCCTCCATCATTCTCCCTCCATCATATTCTCTATCTATCATGCTCCCTCCATCACATTCTCCCTCCATCAAACTCTATCTCCATCACACTCCCTCCATCACACTCTCCCTCCATCACACTCTCCCTACATCATACTCTCTCTCCAACACATTCTCCCTCCATCACAGTGTCTCTCCATCTCATTCTCTCCATCACACTTTGCCTCCATCACACTCCCCCTCCATCACACTTTCTTTCCAAGACACTCCCTTCATCACATTCTCCCTCCATCACACTCCCTCCATCACAATCCCTACATCACACTCTCTATCCATCACATTCACCCTCCATCACAGTTCCTCCATCACACTCTCTCTCCATCATGCTCCCTCCATGACACGATCCGTACATCAAACTCTCCCTCCAACACATTCTACATCCATCACTCTCCCTCCATCACATTCTCCCTCCATGACACTCTCTCCATCACATTCCCCTTCCATCACACTCTCTCTTCATCACACTCCCTCCATCACACTCTTCTCCATCACACACTCCCTCCTTCACACTCACCTCCATCACCCTCCCTCTATCAACATCACTCCATCACACTCCCTCCATCACACTCTCTCTCCATCACACTCTCTCCATCACACTCTCTCTCCATCACACTCTTCCTCCATCAGAATCTCTTTCCATCACACTCTCTCTCCATTACATTCTCCCTCCATCACACTGTCTCTCCATCTCATTCTCTCCATCACACTCCCTCCATCACACTCTCCCTCCATCACAGTCTCCCTCCATTACACTCCCTCCATCACAATCCCTACATCACGCTCTCCCTCCATCACATTCACCCTCCATCAAACTCCCTCCCTCACACTCTCTGCCATCATGCTCCCTCCATCACACGATCCCTACATCACACTCCCCCACCATCACATTCTCCCTCCATCACACTCACTCCATCACATTCTCCCTCCAACACACACCCTACATCACACACTCCCTCCGTCATATTCTCCCTACATCACACTCCCTGCATCACACTTCCTCCATCACACACTCCCTCCATCAAACTCTCTCCATAACACTGCCTCCATCACACTGTCCCTCCATCACACTCTCCTTCCGTTACTTTCTCCCTTCATCACACTATCTCAATCACACTCTCCATCCATCACACGCCCTCCATCACATTCTCCCTCCATCACTCTCCCTCCATCACACTCTCCCTCCATCACAATCTCCCTCCATTCCACACTCCCTCCATCACATTCTCCCCATCATGGTCCCTCCATCACACTCTCCCTCCATCACACTCCATCCATCACATTCTCGCTCCATCACTCTCTCTCCATCACACTCTCCCTCCATCACACTCTCCCTTCTTCGCATTCTCCCTCTATCAAATTCTCCCTCCACTTCACTCCCTCCATCACACTCTCTTCCATCAGGCTCCCTCCATCACACTCTCCCTCCATCACAATCTCCCTCCATCACATTCTCTCCATCACAGTCCCTCCAACACACACTCCCTCCGTCATATTCTCCCTACATCACACTCGCTGCTTCACACTCCCTCCATCACACTCTCCCTCCATCAAACTCCCTCCATCACACTCCCTCCATCACACTGTCCCTCCATCACGCTCTCCCTCCATTACATTCTCCCTCCATCATTCTCCCTCCATCATATTCTCTCTCTATCATGCTCCCTCCATCACATTCTCCCTCCATCAAACACTATCTCCATCACACTCCCTCCATCACACTCTCCCTCCATCACACTCTCCCTACATCATACTCTCTCTCCAACACATTCTCCCTCCATCACAGTGTCTCTCCATCTCATTCTCTCCATCACACTTTGCCTCCATCACACTCCCCCTCCATCACACTTTCTTTCCAAGACACTCCCATCATCACATTCTCCCTCCATCACACTCCCTCCATCACAATCCCTACATCACACTCTCCATCCATCACATTCACCCTCCATCACAGTTCCTCCATCACACTCTCTCTCCATCATGCTCCTTCCATGACGTGATCCTTACATCAAACTCTCCCTCCAACACATTCTACATCCATCACTCTCCCTCTATCACATTCTCCTTCCATGACACTCTCTCCATCACATTCCCCTTCCATCACACTCTTCTCCATCACACACTCCCTCCTTCACACTCACCTCCATCACCCTCTCTCTATCAACCTCACTCCATCACACTCCCTCCATCACACTCTCTCTCCATCACACTCTTCCTCCATCAGAATCTCCCTCCATCACAATCTCTCTCCATTACATTCTCCCTCCATCACATTGTCTCTCCATCTCATTCTCTCCATCACACTTCCTCCATCACACTCTCCCTCCATCACATTCTCCCTCCAAAACACTCCCTCCATCAAAATCCCTACATCACACTCTCCCTCCATCACATTCACCCTCCATCAAACTCCCTCCCTGACGCACTCTGCCATCATGCTCCCTCCATCACACGATCCCTACATCAGACTCCCCCTCCATCATATTCTCCCTCCATCCCCCTCCCTACTTCACGCACTCTCGCTATCACGCTCCCTCCATCACAATCTCCCACCATCCCATACTCCCTCCAAAACTCTTTGTCTCCATTAAGCTCCCTCCATCACACTCTCCCACCATCACACTCTCCCTCCATCACACTCTCTCTCCATCACAATTTGTCTCCATCACACTGCCTCCATCACACTATCCCTCCTTCACACTCGCTCCATGACACTCTCCCCCATCACACATTCCCTACATCACCTTCTCCGTCAATCACACTCCCTCGATCACACTCTCCCTCCATAATATTCTCCCTCCATTACACGCCCCACATCACACTCTCACTCCATCACACTGCCTCCATTACACTTTCCCTCCATCACACTCTCCCTCCATCAACTCACTCCATCACACTCTCCCTCCATCACACTCTCCCTGCAACAAACTCTCTCTCCGAAACACTGCCTCCATCACACTTTCCCTCCATCATACTCTACCTCCATTACACTCTCCCTCCATCACACTCTCTCTCCATCCCACTCTCTCCATCACACTCTTCCTCCATCACTTTCTCCCTCCATCACACTCGCTCCATCTCACTCCCTTCCCCAATCGCACACTCCCTCCATCACACACTCCCTCCATCACACTCCCTCCATCACAATCTCCCTCCATCACTCTCCCTCCATCACAATCTCTCTCCATCACACTCTCCCTCCATCACACTCCCTCCATCAAACACTCCCTCGTTCACATCCTCCTCCTTCACTCTCACTTCAGCAGAATCTCACTTTGTCTCACTACCTCCATCACACTCTACCTCCATCACAGTCTCCCTCTTTCACACTCCCTCCATCACACTCTGCCTCCATCACACTCCCACCATCACATTTTCCCTCCATCACACTCCCTCCATCACAATCTCACTACATCACATTCTCCCTCCTTCGCTTTCCCCTCCATCACACTCCCTCAATCACACTCTCACTCAATCGCATTCTCCCTCCATCACACACCATCCATCACATTCTCCCTCCATCACTCTCCCTCCTTAACACTCTCCCTCCATCGCATTCTCCCTCCATCACACTCCATCCATCACATTCTCCCTCCTTCACACTCCCACCATCACATTCTCCCTCCATCACAGTCTCTACATCACACTCTCCCTCCATCACACTGCCTCCATCACACTCTCCCTCCATCTCATTCTCTGCATCACGCTCCATCCATCACACTCTCCCTCTATCACATTCTCCCTCCACCACACTGCCTCCATCAAACTCTCTCTCCATCACACTCCCTTCATCACTCTCTCCCTCCATCACAATCTCCCTCCAGCACATTCTTTCCATCACAGTCCCTCCATCACACACTCCATCCGTCATATTCTCCCTACATCACACTCCCTGCATCACACTCCCTCCATCACGCTCTCCCTCCATCAAACTCTCTCCATCACACTCCCTCCATCACACTGTCCCTCCATCACACTCTCCCTCCATTACATTCTCCCTTCATCACACTCTCTCAATCACACTCTCCATCCATCACAAGCCATCCATCATATTCTCCCTCCATCACTCTCCCTCCATCACACTCTCCCTCCATCACAATCTCCCTCCATCCCACAATCCCTCCATCACATTCTCTCCATCATGGTCCCTCCATCACACTCTCCCTCCATCACACTCCATCCATAACATTCTCGCTCCATCACTCTCTCTCCATCACACTCTCCCTCCATCACACTCTCCCTCCATCGCGTTCTCCCTCCATCACCCTCCCTCCATCACTCTCCCTCGATCACACTCTCCCTCCATCACACTCTCCCTCTATCAAATTCTCCCTCCACCACACTCTCTCCATCACACTCTCTCTCCATCACGCTCCCTCTATCACACTCTCCCTCCATCACAATCTCCCTCCATCACATTCTCTCCATCACAGTCCCTCCATCACACACTCACTCCGTCATATTCTCCCTGCATCACACTCCCTGCATCACACTCCCTCCATCACACTCTCCCTCCATCAAACTCCCTCCATCACACTGCCTCCTTTACACTTTCCCTCCATCACACTCTCCCTCCATCACACTCACTCCATCGCACTCTCCCTCCATCACACTCTCCCTGCAACAAACTCTCACTCTGAAAAACTGCCTCCATCACACTTTCCCTCCATCATACTCTACCTCCATTACACTCTCCCTCCATCACACTCTCTCTCCATCCCACTCCCTCCATCACACTCTTCCTCCATCACTTTCTCCCTCCATCACACTCGCTCCATCACACTCCCTTCCCCAATCGCACACTCCCTCCATCACACACTCCCTCCATCACACTCCCTCCATCACACTCCCTCCTTCACATCCTCCTCCTTCATCTCACTCCAGCAGAATCTCACTTTGTCTCACTACCTCCATCACACTCTCCCTCCATCACAGTCTCCCTCTTTCACACTCCCTCCATCACACTCTGCCTCAATCACATTCTCACTCAATCACACTCCCTCCATCACATTCTCCCTCCATCACAATCCCACCATCACATTCTCCCTCCATCACACTCCCTCCATCACAATCTCACTACATCACATTCTCCCTCCTTCGCTTTCCCACTCCATCACACTACGTCAATCACACTCTCACTCAATCGCATTCTCCCTCCATCACACACCATCCATCACATTCTCCCTCCATCACTCTCCCTCCTTAACACTTTCCCTCCATCGCATTCTCCCTCCATCACACTCCATCCATCACATTCTCCCTCCATCACACTCCCACCATCACATTTTCCCTCCATCACAGTCTCTACATCACACTCTCCCTCCATCACACTGCCTCCATCAATCTCTCCCTCCATCTCATTCTCTGCATCACGCTCCCTCCATCACACTCTCCCTCTATCACATTCTCCCTCCACCACACTCCCTCCATCACACTCTCTCTCCATCACGCTCCCTCCATCACTCTCTCCCTCCATCATAATCTCCCTCCATCACATTCTCTCCATCGCAGTCCCTCCATCACACACTCCATCCGTCATATTCTCCCTACATCACACTCCCAGCATCACACTCCCTCCATCACACTCTCCCTCCCTCAAAAACTCTCCATCACACTCCCTCCATCACACTGTCCCTCCATCACACTCTCCCTGCATTACATTCTCCCGTCATCACACTCTCTCAATCACACTCTCCATCCATCACACGCCCTCCATCATATTCTCCCTCCATCACTCTCCCTCCATCACACTCCCTCCATCACACTCTCCCTCCATCACACTCTCCCTACATCATACTCTCTCTCCAACACATTCTCCCTCCATCACAATGTCTCTCCATCTCATTCTCTCCATCACAGTTTGCCTCCATCACACTCCCCCTCCATCACACTTTCTTTCCACGACACTCCCTTCATCACATTCTCCCTCCATCACACTAAATCCATCACAATCCCTACATCACACTCTCCATCCATCACATTCACCCTCCATCACAGTTCCTCCATCACACTCTCTCTCCATCATGCTCCCCCCATGACACGATCCGTACATCAAACTCTCCCTCCAACACATTCTACATCCATCACACTCCCTCCATCACATTCTCCCTCCATGACACTCTCTCCATCACATTCCCCTTCCATCACACTCTCTCTTCATCACACTCCCTCCATCACACTCTTCTCCATCACACACTCCCTCCTTCACACTCACCTCCATCATCCTCTCTCTATCAACCTCACTCCATCACACTCCCTCCATCACACTCTCTCTCCATCACACTCTCTCCATCACACTCTCTCTCCATCACACTCTTCCTCCATCAGAATCTCCCTCCATCACACTCTCTCTCCATTACATTCTCCCTCCATCACACTGTCTCTCCATCTCATTCTCTCCATCACACTCCCTCCATCACACTCTCCCTCCATCACATTCTCCCTCCATCACACACCCTACATCACACACTCCCTCTGTCATATTCTCCCTACATCACACTCCCTGCATCACACTCCCTCCATCACACTCTCCCTCCATCAAACTCCCTCCATCACACTCTCCCTCCATCACATTCTCCCTCCATCACACACCCTACATCACACACTCCCTCCGTCATATTCTCCCTACATCACACTCCCTGCATCACACTCCCTCCATCACACTCTCCCTCCATCACACTCCATCCATCACATTCTCGCTCCATCACTCTCTCTCCATCATTCTCTCCCTCCATCACACTCTCCCTTCATCGCATTCTCCCTCCATCACTCTCCCTCCATCACTCTCCCTCCATCACACTCTCCCTCCATCACACTCTCCCTCTATCAAATTCTCCCTCCACTTCACTCCCTCCATCACACTCTCTTCCACCAGGCTCCCTCCATCACACTATCCCTCCATCACAATCTCCCTACATCACATTCTCTCCATCACAGTCTCCCTCTTTCACACTCCCTCCGTCACACTCTGCCTCGATCACATTCTCACTCCATCACAGTCCCTCCATCACATTCTCCCTCCATCACACTCCCTCCATCACATTCTCCCTCCATCACACTCCCACCATCACAATCTCACTACATCACATTCTCCCTCCTTCGCTTTCCCCCTCCATCACACTCCTTCAATCACACTCTCCCTCTATCACATTCTCCCTCCACCACACTCCCTCCACCACACTCTCTCTCCATCACGCTCCCTCCATCACTCTCTCCCTCCATCACAAAATCCCTCCATCGCATTCTCTCCATCACAGTCCCTCCATCACTCACTCCCTCCGTCATATTCTCCCTACATCACACTCCCTGCATCACACTCCCTCCATCACACTCTCCATCCATCAAAATCTCTACATCACACTTCCTCAATCACACTGTCCCTCCATCACACTCTCCCTCCATTACATTCTCTCTTCATCACACTCTCTCAATCACACTCTCCATCCATCACACGCCCTCCATCACATTCTCCCTCCATCACTCTCCCTCCATCACACTCTCCCTCCATCACAATCTCCCTCCATCCCACACTCCCTCCATCACATTCTCTCCATCACGGTCCCTCCATCACACTCTCCCTCCATCACACTCCATCCATCACATTCTCGCTCCATCACTCTCCCTCCATCACACTCTCCCGCCATCACACTCTCCCTCCATCGCATTCTCCCTCCATCACTCTCCCTCCATCACTCTCCCTCCATCACACTCTCCCTCCATCACACTCTCCCTCCATCGCATTATCCCTCCATCACACTCCCTCCATCACACTGTCCCTCCATCACACTCTCCCTCCATTACATTCTCCCTCCATCATTCTCCCTCCATCATATTCTCTCTCTATCATGCTCCCTCCATCACATTCTCCCTCCATCAAACTCTATCTCCATCACACTCCCTCCATCACACTCTCCCTCCATCACACTCTCCCAACATCATACTCTATCTCCAACACATTCTCCCTTCATCACAATGTCTCTCCATCTCATTCTCTCCATCACACTTTGCTCCATCACACTCCCCCTCCATCACACTTTCTTTCCATGACACTCCCTTCATCACATTCTCCCCCCATCACACTCCCTCCATCACACTCCCTCCATCACACTGTCCCTCCATCACACTCTCCCTCCATTACATTCTTCCTCCATCATTCTCCCTCCATCATATTCTCTCTCTATCATGCTCCCTCCATCACATTCTAACTCCATCAAACTCTATCTCCATCACACTCCCTCCATCACACTCTCCCTCCATCACCCTCTCCCTACATCATACTCTCTCTCCAACACATTCTCCCTCCATCACAATGTCTCTCCAACTCATTCTCTCCATCACACTTTGCCTCCATCACACTCCCCCTCCATCACACTTTCATTCCAAGACACTCCCTTCATCACATTCTCCCTCCATCACACTCCCTCCATCACAATCCCTGTATCACACTCTCCATCCATCACATTCACCCTCCATCACAGTTCCTCCATCACACTCTCTCTCCATCATGCTCCCTCCATGACACGATCCGTACATCAAACTCTCCCTCCAACACATTCTACATCCATCACACTCCCTCCATCACATTCTCCCTCCATGACACTCTCTCCATCAAATTCCCCTTCCATCGCACTCTCTCTTCATCACACTCCCTCCATCACACTCTTCTCCATCACACACTCCCTCCTTCACACTCACCTCCATCATCCTCTCTCTATCAACCTCACTCCATCACACTCCCTCCATCACACTCTCCCTCCATCACACTCCCTCCATCACAATCCCTACATCACACTCTCCCTCCATCACATTCACCCACCATCAAACTCCCTCCCTCACACTCTCTGCCATCATGCTCCCTCCATCACACGATGCCTACATCACACTCTCCCTCCATCATATTCTCCCTCCATCACACTCACTCCATCACATTCTCCCTCCAACACACACCCTACATCACATACTCTCTCCATCATTCCCCCTCCATCACACTCGCCCACCATCACACACTCCCTCCATCACACTTCCTACTTCACGCGCTCTCTGTATCATGCTCCCTCCATCACACTCTCCCACCATCACATACTCCCTCCATCACACTCCCTACTTCACGCACTCTCTCTATCATGCTCCCTCCATCACACTCTCCCACCATCACATACTCCCTCCAAAACACTTTGTCTCCATTATGCTTCCTCCATCACACTCTCCCACCATCACACTTTCCCTCCATCACACTCTACCTCCATTGCACTCTCCCTCCATCACATTCTCTCTCCATCCCACTCCCTCCATCACACTCATCCTCCATCACTTTCTCCCTCCATCACACTCGCTCCATCACACTCCCTTCCCCAAACGCACAATCCCTCCATCACACACTCCCTCCATCACACTCCCTCCATCACACACTCCCTCCATCACTCTCCCTCCATCACAATCTCTCTCCATCACACTCTCCCTCCATCACACTCCCTCTATCACACACTCCCTCCTTCACATCCTCCTCCTTCACTCTCACTCCAGCAGAATCACACTTTGTCTCACTACCTCCATCACACTCTCCCTCCATCACAGTCTCCCTCTTTCACAATCCCTCCGTCACACTCTGCCTCAATCACATTCTCACTCCATCACACTCCCTCCATCACACTCTCTCTCCATCACGCTCCCTCCATCACTCTCTCCCTCCATCACAATCTCCCTCCATCACATTCTCTCCATCACAGTCCCTCCATCACACACTCCCTCCGTCATATTCTCCCTATATCTCACTCCCTGCATCACACTCCCTCCATCACACTCTCCCTCCATCAAACTCTCTCCATCACACTCCCTCCATCACACTGTCCCTCCATCACACTCTCCCTCCATTACATTCTCTCTTCATCACACTCTCTCAATCACACTCTCCATCCATCACACGCCCTCCATCACATTCTCCCTCTATCACTCTCCCTCCATCACACTCTCCCTCCATCACAATCTCCCTCCATCCCACACACCCTCCATCACATTCTCTCCATCACGGTCCCTCCATCACACTCTCCCTCCATCACACTCCGTCCATCACATTCTCGCTCCATCACTCTCCCTCCATCACACTCTCCCTCCATCACACTCTCCCTCCATCGCATTCTCCCTCCATCACTCACCCTCCATCACTCACCCTCCATCACACTCTCCCTCCATCACACTCTCCCTCTACCAAATTCTCCCTCCACCACACTCCCTCCATCACACTCTCTCTCCATCACGCTCCCTCCATCACACTCTCCCTCCATCACAATCTCCCTCCATCACATTCTCTGCATCACAGTCCCTCCATCACACACTCCCTCCGTCATATTCTCCCTACATCACACTCCCTGCATCACACTCCCTCCATCACACTCTCCCTCCATCAAACTCCCTCCATCACACTCCCCGTCCATCACACTTTCTTTCCATGACACTCCCTTCATCACATTCTCCCTCCATCACACTCCCTCCACCACACTCCCTCCATCACACTGTCCCTCCATCACACTCTCCCTGCATTACATTCTCACTCCATCATTCTCCCTCCATCATATTCCCTCTCTATCATTCTCCCTCCATCACATTCTCCCTCGATGAAACTCTATCTCAATCACACTCCCTCCATCACACTCTCCCTCCATCACACTCCGTCCATCACATTCTCGCTCCATCACTCTCCCTCCATCACACTCGCCCACCATCACACACTCCCTCCATCACACTTCGTACTTCACGCGCTCTCTGTATCATGCTCCCTCCATCACACTCTCCCACCATCACATACTCCCTCCAAAACACTTTGTCTCCATTATGCTCCCTCCATCACACTCTCCCACCATCACACTTTCCCTCCATCACACTCTACCTCCATTGCACTCTCCCTCCATCACATTCTCTCTCCATCCCACTCCCTCCATCACACTCATCCTCCATCACTTTCTCCCTCCATCACACTCGCTCCATCACACTCCCTTCCCCAATCGCACACTCCCTCCATCACACACTCCCTCCATCACACTCCCTCCATCACACACTCCCTCCATCACTCTCCCTCCATCACAATCTCTCTCCATCACACTCTCCCTCCATCACACTCCCTCTATCACACACTCCCTCCTTCACATCCTCCTCCTTCACTCTCACTCCAGCAGAATCACACTTTGTCTCACTACCTCCATCACACTCTCCCTCCATCACAGTCTCCCTCTTTCACACTCCCTCCGTCACACTCTGCCTCAATCACATTCTCACTCCATCACACTCCCTCCATCACACTCTCTCTCCATCACGCTCCCTCCATCACTCTCTCCCTCCATCACAATCTCCCTCCATCACATTCTCTCCATCACAGTCCCTCCATCACACACTCCCTCCGTCATATTCTCCCTATATCTCACTCCCTGCATCACACTCCCTCCATCACACTCTCCCTCCATCAAACTCTCTCCATCACACTCCCTCCATCACACTGTCCCTCCATCACACTCTCCCTCCATTACATTCTCTCTTCATCACACTCTCTCAATCACACTCTCCATCCATCACACGCCCTCCATCACATTCTCCCTCCATCACTCTCCCTCCATCACACTCTCCCTCCATCACAATCTCCCTCCATCCCACACACCCTCCATCACATTCTCTCCATCACGGTCCCTCCATCACACTCTCCCTCCATCACACTCCGTCCATCACATTCTCGCTCCATCACTCTCCCTCCATCACACTCTCCCTCCATCACACTCTCCCTCCATCGCATTCTCCCTCCATCACTCACCCTCCATCACTCACCCTCCATCACACTCTCCCTCCATCACACTCTCCCTCTATCAAATTCTCCCTCCACCACACTCCCTCCATCACACTCTCTCTCCATCACGCTCCCTCCATCACACTCTCCCTCCATCACAATCTCCCTCCATCACATTCTCTGCATCACAGTCCCTCCATCACACACTCCCTCCGTCATATTCTCCCTACATCACACTCCCTGCATCACACTCCCTCCATCACACTCTCCCTCCATCAAACTCCCTCCATCACACGCCCCGTCCATCACACTTTCTTTCCATGACACTCCCTTCATCACATTCTCCCTCCATCACACTCCCTCCACCACACTCCCTCCATCACACTGTCCCTCCATCACACTCTCCCTGCATTACATTCTCACTCCATCATTCTCCCTCCATCATATTCTCTCTCTATCATGCTCCCTCCATCACATTCTCCCTCGATGAAACTCTATCTCAATCACACTCCCTCCATCACACTCTCCCTCCATCACCCTCTCCCTACATCATACTCTATCTCCAACACATTCTCCCTCCATCACAATGTCTCTCCTTCTCATTTTCTCCATCACACTTTGCCTCCATCACACTCACCCTCCATCACACTTTCTTTCCAAGACACTCCCTTCATCACATTCTCCCTCCATCACACTCCCTCCATCACAATCCCTACATCACACTCTCCATCCATCACATTCACCCTCCATCACAGTTCCTCCATCACACTCTCTCTCCATCATGCTCCCTCCATGACACGATCCGTACTTCAAACTGTCCCTCCAACACATTCTACATCCATCACACTCCCTCCATCACATTCTCCCTCCATGACACTCTCTCCATCACATTCCCCTTCCATCACACTCTCTCTTCATCACACTCCCTCCATCACACTCTTCTCCATCACACACTCCCTCCTTCACACTCACCTCCATCATCCTCTCTCTATCAACCTCACTCCATCACACTCCCTCCTTCACACTCTCCGTCCATCACACTCCCTCCATCACAATCCCTACATCACACTCTCCCTCCATCACATTCACCCTCCATCAAACTCCCTCCCTCACACTCTCTGCCATCATGCTCCCTCCATCACACGATCCCTACATCACACTCTCCCTCCATCATATTCTCCCTCCATCACACTCACTCCATCACATTCTCCCTCCAACACACACCCTACATCACACACTCTCTCCATCATTCTCCCTCCATCACACTCGCCCACCATCACACACTCCCTCCATCACACTCCCTACTTCACGCACTCTCTCTATCACGCTACCTCCATCACACTCTCCCACCATCACATACTCCCTCCAAAACACTTTGTCTCCATTATGCTCCCTCCATCACACTCTCCCACCATCACACTTTCCCTCCATCACACTCCGTCCATCACACTCATCCTCCATCACTTTCTCCCTCCATCACACTCGCTCCATCACTCTCCCTTCCCCAATCGCACACTCCCTCCATCACACAGTCCCTCCATCACACTCCCTCCATCACATTCTCCCTCCATCACTTTCCCTCCATCACAATCTCTCTCCATCACACTCTGCCTCCATCACACTCCCTCCATCACACACTCCCTCCTTCACACCTCCTCCTTCACTCTCACTCCAGCAGAATCTCACTTTGTCTCACTACCTCCATCACACTCTCCCTCCATCACAGTCTCTCTCTTTCACACTCCCTCCGTCACACTCTGCCTCAATCACATTCTCACTCCATCACACTCCATCCATCACATTCTCCCTCCATCACACTCCCACCATCACATTCTCCCTCCATCACACTCCCTCTATCACAATCTCACTACATCACATTCTCCCTCCTTCGCTTTCCGCCTCCATCACACTCCCTCAATCACACTCTCCCTCTATCACATTCTCCCTCCACCACACTCCCTCCATCTCATTCTCTCTCCATCACGCTCCCTCCATCACTCTCTCCCTCCATCACAATCTCCCTCCATCACAATCTCTCCATCACAGTCCCTCCATCACACACTCCCTCCATCACACTCTCCCTCCATCAAACTCTCTCCATCACACTCCCTCCATCACACTGTGCCTCCATCACACTGTCTCTCCATCACACTCTCCCTTCATCACACTCTCTCAATAACACTCTCCTTCCATCACACGCCCTTCATCACATTCTCCCTCCATCACTCTCCCTCCATCACACTCTCCCTCCAAAACAATCTCCCTCCATCCCACACTCCCTCCATCACATTGTCTCCATCACGGACCCTCCATCACATTCTCCCTCCCACACACTCCATCCATCACATTCTCGCTCCATCACTCTCCCTCCATCACACTCCCTCCATCACACTCTCCCTCCATCACACTCTCCCTACATCATACTCTCTCTCCAACACATTCTCCCTCCATCACAATGTCTCTCCATCTCATTCTCTCCATCACACTTTGCCTCCATCACACTCCCCCTCCATCACACTTTCTTTCCATGACACTCCCTTCATCACATTCTCCCTCCATCACACTAAATCCATCACAATCCCTACATCACACTCTCCATCCATCACATTCACCCTCCATCACAGTTCCTCCATCACACTCTCTCTCCATCATGCTCCCCCCATGACACGATCCGTACATCAACTCTCCCTCCAACACATTCTACATCCATCACACTCCCTCCATCACATTCTCCCTCCATGACACTCTCTCCATCACATTCCCCTTCCATCACACTCTCTCTTCATCACACTCCCTCCATCACACTCTTCTCCATCACACACTCCCTCCTTCACACTCACCTCCATCATCCTCTCTCTATCAACCTCACTCCATCACACTCCCTCCATCACACTCTCTCTCCATCACACTCTCTCCATCACACTCTCTCTCCATCACACTCTTCCTCCATCAGAATCTCCCTCCATCACACTCTCTCTCCATTACATTCTCCCTCCATCACACTGTCTCTCCATCTCATTCTCTCCATCACACTCCCTCCATCACACTCTCCCTCCATCACATTCTCCCTCCATCACACACCCTACATCACACACTCCCTCCGTCATATTCTCCCTACATCACACTCCCTGCATCACACTCCCTCCATCACACTCTCCCTCCATCAAACTCCCTCCATCACACTCTCCCTCCATCACATTCTCCCTCCATCACACACCCTACATCACACACTCCCTCCATCATATTCTCCCCACATCACACTCCCTGCATCACACTCCCTCCATCACACTCTCCCTCCATCACACTCCATCCATCACATTCTCGCTCCATCACTCTCTCTCCATCATTCTCTCCCTCCATCACACTCTCCCTTCATCGCATTCTCCCTCCATCACTCTCCCTCCATCACTCTCCCTCCATCACACTCTCTTTCCATCACACTCTCCCTCTATCAAATTCTCCCTCCACTTCACTCCCTCCATCACACTCTCTTCCACCAGGCTCCCTCCATCACACTATCCCTCCATCACAATCTCCCTACATCACATTCTCTCCATCACAGTCTCCCTCTTTCACACTCCCTCCGTCACACTCTGCCTCGATCACATTCTCACTCCATCACAGTCCCTCCATCACATTCTCACTCCATCACACTCCCACCATCACATTCTCCCTCCATCACACTCCCACCATCACAATCTCACTACATCACATTCTCCCTCCTTCGCTTTCCCCCTCCATCACACTCCTTCAATCACACTCTCCCTCTATCACATTCTCCCTCCACCACACTCCCTCCATCACACTCTCTCTCCATCACGCTCCCTCCATCACTCTCTCCCTCCATCACAAAATCCCTCCATCGCATTCTCTCCATCACAGTCCCTCCATCACTCACTCCCTCCGTCATATTCTCCCTACATCACACTCCCTGCATCACACTCCCTCCATCACACTCTCCCTCCATCAAAATCTCTACATCACACTTCCTCAATCACACTGTCCCTCCATCACACTCTCCCTCCATTACATTCTCTCTTCATCACACTCTCTCAATCACACTCTCCATCCATCACACGCCCTCCATCACATTCTCCCTCCATCACTCTCCCTCCATCACACTCTCCCTCCATCACAATCTCCCTCCATCCCACACTCCCTCCATCACATTCTCTCCATCACGGTCCCTCCATCACACTCTCCCTCCATCACACTCCATCCATCACATTCTCGCTCCATCACTCTCCCTCCATCACACTCTCCCTCCATCACACTCTCCCTCCATCGCATTCTCCCTCCATCACTCTCCCTCCATCACTCTCCCTCCATCACACTCTCCCTACATCACACTCTCCCTCCATCGTATTCTACCTCCATCACACTACCTCCATCACACTGTCCCTCCATCACACTCTCCCTCCATTACATTCTCCCTCCATCATTCTCCCTCCATCATATTCTCTCTCTATCATGCTCCCTCCATCACATTCTCCCTCCATCAAACTCTATCTCCATCACACTCCCTCCATCACACTCTCCCTCCATCACACTCTCCCAACATCATACTCTCTCTCCAACACATTCTCCCTCCATCACAATGTCTCTCCATCTCATTCTCTCCATCACACTTTGCTCCATCACACTCCCCCTCCATCACACTTTCTTTCCATGACACTCCCTTCATCACATTCTCCCCCCATCACACTCCCTCCATCACACTCCCTCCATCACACTGTCCCTCCATCACACTCTCCCTCCATTACATTCTTCCTCCATCATTCTCCCTCCATCATATTCTCTCTCTATCATGCTCCCTCCATCACATTCTCCCTCCATCAAACTCTATCTCCATCACACTCCCTCCATCACACTCTCCCTCCATCACCCTCTCCCTACATCATACTCTCTCTCCAACACATTCTCCCTCCATCACAATGTCTCTCCAACTCATTCTCTCCATCACACTTTGCCTCCATCACACTCCCCCTCCATCACACTTTCATTCCAAGACACTCCCTTCATCACATTCTCCCTCCATCACACTCCCTCCATCACAATCCCTGTATCACACTCTCCATCCATCACATTCACCCTCCATCACAGTTCCTCCATCACACTCTCTCTCCATCATGCTCCCTCCATGACACCATCCGTACATCAAACTCTCCCTCCAACACATTCTACATCCATCACACTCCCTCCATCACATTCTCCCTCCATGACACTCTCTCCATCACATTCCCCTTCCATCGCACTCTCTCTTCATCACACTCCCTCCATCACACTCTTCTCCATCACACACTCCCTCCTTCACACTCACCTCCATCATCCTCTCTCTATCAACCTCACTCCATCACACTCCCTCCATCACACTCTCCCTCCATCACACTCCCTCCATCACAATCCCTACATCACACTCTCCCTCCATCACATTCACCCACCATCAAACTCCCTCCCTCACACTCTCTGCCATCATCCTCCCTCCATCACACGATCCCTACATCACACTCTCCCTCCATCATATTCTCCCTCCATCACACTCACTCCATCACATTCTCCCTCCAACACACACCCTACATCACATACTCTCTCCATCATTCTCCCTCCATCACACTCGCCCACCATCACACACTCCCTCCATCACACTTCCTACTTCACGCGCTCTCTGTATCATGCTCCCTCCATCACACTCTCCCACCATCACATACTCCCTCCAAAACACTTTGTCTCCATTATGCTCCCTCCATCACACTCTCCCACCATCACACTTTCCCTCCATCACACTCTACCTCCATTGCACTCTCCCTCCATCACATTCTCTCTCCATCCCACTCCCTCCATCACACTCATCCTCCATCACTTTCTCCCTCCATCACACTCGCTCCATCACACTCCCTTCCCCAATCGCACACTCCCTCCATCACACACTCCCTCCATCACACTCCCTCCATCACACACTCCCTCCATCACTCTCCCTCCATCACAATCTCTCTCCAAAACACTCTCCCTCCATCACACTCCCTTCATCACACACTCCCTCCTTCACATCCTCCTCCTTCACTCTCACTCCAGCAGAATCACACTTTGTCTCACTACCTCCATCACACTCTCCCTCCATCACAGTCTCCCTCTTTCACACTCCCTCCATCACACTCTGCCTCAATCACATTCTCACTCCATCACACTCCCTCCATCACACTCTCTCTCCATCACGCTCCCTCCATCACTCTCTCCCTCCATCACAATCTCCCTCCATCACATTCTCTCCATCACAGTCCCTCCATCACACACTCCCTCCATCATATTCTCCCTATATCTCACTCCCTGCATCACACTCCCTCCATCACACTCTCCCTCCATCAAACTCTCTCCATCACACTCCCTCCATCACACTGTCCCTCCATCACACTCTCCCTCCATTACATTCTCTCTTCATCACACTCTCTCAATCACACTCTCCATCCATCACAAGCCCTCCATCACATTCTCCCTCCATCACTCTCCCTCCATCACACTCTCCCTCCATCAAAATCTCCCTCCATCCCACACACCCTCCATCACATTCTCTCCATCACGGTCCCCCCATCACACTCTCCCTCCATCACACTCCGTACATCACATTCTCGCTCCATCACTCTCCCTCCATCACACTCTCCCTCCATCGCATTCTCCCTCCATCACTCACCCTCCATCACTCACCCTCCATCACACTCTCCCTCAATCACACTCTCCCTCTATCAAATTCTCCCTCCACCACACTCCCTCCATCACACTCTCTCTCCATCACGCTCCCTCCATCACACTCTCCCTCCATCACAATCTCCCTCCATCACATTCTCTGCATCACAGTCCCTCCATCACACACTCCCTCCGTCATATTCTCCCTACATCACACTCCCTGCATCACACTCCCTCCATCACACTCTCCATCCATCAAACTCCCTCCATCACACTCCCCGTCCATCACACTTTCTTTCCATGACACTCCCTTCATCACATTCTCCCTCCATCACACTCCCTCCACCACACTCCCTCCATCACACTGTCCCTCCATCACACTCTCCCTGCATTACATTCTCACTCCATCATTCTCCCTCCATCATATTCCCTCTCTATCATGCTCCCTCCATCACATTCTCCCTCGATGAAACTCTATCTCAATCACACTCCCTCCATCACACTCTCCCTCCATCACACTCCGTCCATCACATTCTCGCTCCATCACTCTCCCTCCATCACACTCTCCCTCCATCACACTCTCCCTCCATTGCATTCTCACTCCATCACTCACCCTCCATCACTCACCCTCCATCACACTCTCCCTCCATCACACTCTCCCTCTATCAAATTCTCCCTCCACCACACTCCCTCCATCACACTCTCTCTCCATCACGCTCCCTCCATCACACTCTCCCTCCATCACAATCTCCCTCCATCACATTCTCTGCATCACACTCCCTCCATCACACTCTCCCTCCATCAAACTCCCTCCATCACACTCCCCGTCCATCACACTTTCTTTCCATGACACTCCCTTCATCACATTCTCCCTACATCACACTCCCTCCACCACACTCCCTCCATCACACTGTCCCTCCATCACACTCTCCCTGCATTACATTCTCACTCCATCATTCTCCCTCCATCATATTCTCTCTCTATCATGCTCCCTCCATCACATTCTCCCTCGATGAAACTCTATCTCAATCACACTCCCTCCATCACACTCTCCCTCCATCACCCTCTCCCTACATCATACTGTCTCTCCAACACATTCTCCCTCCATCACAATGTCTCTCCTTCTCATTTTCTCCATCACACTTTGCCTCCATCACACTCCCCCTCCATCACACTTTCTTTCCAAGACACTCCCTTCATCACATTCTCCCTCCATCACACTCCCTCCATCACAATCCCTACATCACACTCTCCATCCATCACATTCACCCTCCATCACAGTTCCTCCATCACACTCTCTCTCCATCATGCTCCCTCCATGACACGATCCGTACATCAAACTCTCCCTCCAACACATTCTACATCCATCACACTCCCTCCATCACATTCTCCCTCCATGACACTCTCTCCATCACATTCCCCTTCCATCACACTCTCTCTTCATCACACTCCCTCCATCACACTCTTCTCCATCACACACTCCATCCTTCACACTCACCTCCATCATCCTCTCTCTATTAACCTCACTCCATCACACTCCCTCCTTCACACTCTCCGTCCATCACACTCCCTCCATCACAATCCCTACATCACACTCTCCCTCCATCACATTCACCCTCCATCAAACTCCCTCCCTCACACTCTCTGCCATCATGCTCCCTCCATCACACGATCCCTACATCACACTCTCCCTCCATCATATTCTCCCTCCATCACACTCACTCCATCACATTCTCCCTCCAACACACACCCTACATCACACACTCTCTCCATCATTCTCCCTCCATCACACTCGCCCACCATCACACACCCCCTCCATCACACTCCCTACTTCACGCACTCTCTCTATCACGCTCCCTCCATAACACTCTCCCACCATCACATACTCCCTCCAAAACACTTTGTCTCCATTATGCTCCCTCCATCACACTCTCCCACCATCACACTTTCCCTCCATCACACTCTACCTCCATTACACTCTCCCTCCATCACACTCTCTCTCCATCCCACTCCATCCATCACACTCATCCTCCATCACTTTCTCCCTCCATCACACTCGCTCCATCACACTCCCTTCCCCAATCGCACACTCCCTCCATCACACACTCCCTCCATCACACTCCCTCCATCACATTCTCCCTCCATCACTCTCCCTCCATCACAATCTCTCTCCATCACACTCTGCCTCCATCACACTCCCTCCATCACACACTCCCTCCTTCACACCTCCTCCTTCACTCTCACTCCAGCAGAATCTCACTTTGTCTCACTACCTCCATCACACTCTCCCTCCATCACAGTCTCTCTCTTTCACACTCCCTCCGTCACACTCTGCCTCAATCACATTCTCACTCCATCACACTCCATCCATCACACTCTCCCTCCAAAACAATCTCCCTCCATCCCACACTCCCTCCATCACATTGTCTCCATCACGGACCCTCCATGACATTCTCCCTCCATCACACTCCCTCCATCACACTCTCCCTACATCATACTCTCTCTCCAACACATTCTCCCTCCATCACAATGTCTCTCCATCTCATTCTCTCCATCACACTTTGCCTCCATCACACTCCCCCTCCATCACACTTTCTTTCCATGACCCTCCCTTCATCACATTCTCCCTCCATCACACTAAATCCATCACAATCCCTACATCACACTCTCCATCCATCACATTCACCCTCCATCACAGTTCCTCCATCACACTCTCTCTCCATCATGCTCCTCCCATGACACGATCCGTACATCAAACTCTCCCTCCAACACATTCTACATCCATCACACTCCCTCCATCACATTCTCCCTACATCACACTCCCTCAATCACATTCCCTCCATCACACTCTCCCTCCTTCAAACTCCCTCCATCACACTCCCTCCATCACACTGTCCCTCCATCACACTCTCCCTCCATTACATTCTCCCTCTATCATTCTCCCTCCATCATATTCTCTTTCTATCATGCTCCCTCCATCACATTCTCCCTCCATCAAACTCTATCTCCATCACACTCCCTCCATCACACTCTCCCTCCATCACACTCTCCCTACATCATACTCTCTCTCCAACACATTCTCCCTCCATCACAATGTCTCTCCATCTCATTCTCTCCATCACACTTTGCCTCCATCACACTCCCCCTCCATCACACTTTCTTTCCAAGACACTCCCTTCATCACATTCTCCCTACATCACACTCCCTCCATCACAATCCCTACATCACACTCTCTCTCCATCATGCTTCCTCCATGACACGATCCGTACATCAAACTCTCCCTCCAACACAATCTACATCCATCACTCTCCCTCCATCACATTCTCCCTCCATGACACTCTCTCCATCACATTCCCCTTCCATCACACTCTCTCTTCATCACACTCCCTCCATCACACTCTTCTCCATCACACACACCCTCCTTCACACTCACCTCCATCACCCTCTCTCTATCAACCTCGCTCAATCACACTCCCTCCATCACACTCTCTCTCCATCACACTCTCTCCATCACACTCTCTCTCCATCACACTCTTCCTCCATCAGATTCTCCCTCCATCACACTCTCTCTCCATTACATTCTCCCTCCATCACACTGTCTCTCCATCTCATTCTCTACATCACACTCCCTCCATCACACTCTCCCTCCACACATTCTCCCTCCATCACACTCCCTCCATCACAATCACTACATCACACTCTCCCTCCATCACATTCACCCTCCATCAAACTCCCTCCCTCACACTCTCTGCAATCCTGCTCCCTCCATCACACGATCCCTACATCACACTCTCCCTCCATCATATTCTCCCTCCATCACACTCACTCCATCACATTCTCGCTCCAACAAACACCCTACATCACACACTCCCTCCGTCATATTCTCCCTACATGACACTCCCTGCATCACACTCCCTCCATCACACTCTCCCTCCATCAAACACTCTCCATCACACTCCCTCCATCACACTGTTCCTCCATCACACTCTCCCTCCATTACTATCTACCTTCATCACACTCTCTCAATCACACTCACCATCCATCACACGCCCTCCATCACATTCTCCCTCCATCACTCTCCCTCCATCACACTCTCCCTCCATCACAATCTCCCTCCATTCCACACTCCCTCCATCACATTTTCTCCATCATGGTCCCTCCATCACACTCTCCCTCCATCACACTCCATTCATCACATTCTCGCTCCATCACTCTCTCTCCATCACACTCTCCCTCCATCACACTCTCCCTTCATCGCATTCTCCCTCCATCAATTTCCCTCCATCACACTCTCCCTCTATAAAATTCTCCCTCCACCACACTCCCTCCATCACACTCTCTTCCATCAGGCTCCCTCCATCACACTCTCCCTCGATCACAATCTCCCTCCATCACATTCTCTCCATCACAGTCCCTTCATCAGACTCTCCCTCCGTCATATTCTCCCTAGATCACACTCCCTGCATCACACTCCCTCCATCACACTCTCCCTCCATCAAACTCCCTCCATCACACTCCCTCCATCACACTGTCCCTCAATCACACTCTCCCTCCATTACATTCTCCCTCAATCATTCTCCCTCCATCATATTCTCTCTCTATCATGCTCCCTCCATCACATTCTCCCTCCATCACAATTTCTCTCCATCCCATTCTCTCCATCACACTTTGCCTCCATCACATTCTCCCTCCATCACACTCCCTCCATCACAATCCCTACATCACACTCTCCATCCATCACATTCATCCTCCATCACAGTTCCTCCATCACACTCTCTCTCCATCATGCTCCCTCCATGACTCGATCCGTACATCAAACTCTCCCTCCAACACATTCTACATCCATCACTCTCCCTCCATCACATTCTCACTCCATGACACTCTCTCCATCACATTCCCCTTCCATCACACTCTCTTTTCATCACACTCCCTCCATCACACTCTTCTCCATCACACACTCCCTCAATCACACTCACCTCCATCACCCTCTCTCTATCAACCTCACTCCATCACACTCCCTCCATCACACTCTCTCTCCATCACACTCTCTCCATCACACTCTCCCTCCATCACACTCTCTCTCCATTACATTCTCCCTCCAACACACTGTCTCTCCATCTCATTCTCTCCATCACACTCCCTCCATCACACTCTCCCTACATCATACTCTCTCTCCAACACATTCTCCCTCCATCACAATGTCTCTCCATCTCATTCTCTCCATCACACTTTGCCTCCATCACACTTTCTTTCCAAGACACTCCCTTCATCACATTCACCCTCCATCACACTCCCTCCATCACAATCCCTACATCACACTCTCCATCCATCACATTCACCCTTCATCACAGTTCCTCCATACTCTCTCTCCATCATGCTCCCTCCATGACACGATCCGTACATCAAACTCTCCCTCCAACAGATTCAACATCCATCACACTCCCTCCATCACATTCTCCCTCCATGACACTCTCTCCATCACATTCCCCTTCCATCACACTCTCTCTTCATCACACACCCTCCATCACACTCTTCTCCATCACACACTCCCTCCTTCACACTCACCTCCTTCACCCTGTCTCTATCAACCTCACTCAATCACACTCCCTCCATCACACTCTCTCTCCATCACACTCTCTCCATCACACTCTCTCTCCATCACACTCTTCCTCCATCAGATTCTCCCTCCATCACACTATCTCTCCATTACATTCTCCCTCCATCACACTGTCTCTCCATCTCATTCTCTACATCACACTCCCTCCATCACACTCTCCCTCCATCACATTCTCCCTCCATCACACTCCCTCCATCACAATCACTACATCACACTCTCCCTCCATCACATTCACCCTCCATCAAACTCCCTCCCTCACACTCTCTGCCATCATGCTCCTTCCATCACACGATCCCTACCTCACACTCTCCCTCCATCATATTCTCCCTCCATCACACTCACTCCATCACATTCTCGCTCCAACACACACCCTACATCACACACTCCCTCCGTCATATTCTCCCTACATCACACTCCCTGCATCACACTCCCTCCATCACACTCTCCCTCCATCAAACTCTCTCCATCACACTCCCTCCATCACACTGTCCCTCCATCACACTCACCCTCCATTACTATCTCCCTTCATCACACTCTCTCAATCACACTCACCATCCATCACACGCCCTCCATCACATTCTCCCTCCATCACTCTCCCTCCTTCACACGCTCCCTCCATCACAATCTCCCTCCATTCCACACTCCCTCCATCACATTTTCTCCATCATGGTCCCTCCATCACACTCTCCCTCCATCACACTCCATCCATCACATTCTCGCTCCATCAATCTCTCTCCTTCACACTCTCCCTCCATCACACTCTCCCTTCATCGCATTCTCCCTCCATCACTCTCCCTCCATCACACTCTCCCCCTATCAAATTCTCCCTCCACCACACTCCCTCCATCTCTCTCTTCCATCAGGCTCCCTCCATCACACTCTCCCTCGATCACAATCTCCCTCCATCACATTCTCCCCATCACAGTCCCTCCATCAGACTCTCCCTCCGTCATATACTCCCTACATCACACTCCCAGCATCACACTCCCTCCATCACACTCTCCCTGCATCAAACTCCCTCCATCACACTCCCTCCATCACACTGTCCCTCCATCACACTCTCCCTCCATTACATTCTCCCTCAATCATTCTCCCTCCATCATATTCTCTCTCTATCATGCTCCCTCCATCACATTCTCCCTCCATCACAATTTCTCGCCATCTCATTCTCTCCATCACACTTTGCCTCCATCACATTCTCCCGCCTTCACACTCCCTCCATCACAATCCCTACATCACACTCTGCATCCATCACATTCACCCTCCATCACAGTTCCTCCATCACACTCTCTCTCCATCATGCTCCCTCCATGACACGATCCGTACATCAAACTCTCCCTCCAACACATTCTACATCCATCACACTCCCTCCATCACATTCTCCCTCCATGACACTCTCTCCATCACATTCCCCTTCCATCACACTCTCTCTTCATCACACACCCTCCATCACACTCTTCTCCATCACACACTCCCTCCTTCACACTCACCTCCTTCACCCTCTCTCTACCAACCTCACTCAATCACACTACCTCCATCACACTCTCTCTCCATCACACTCTCTCCATCACACTCTCTCTCCATCACACTCTTCCTCCATCAGATTCTCCCTCCATCACACTATCTCTCCATTACATTCTCCCTCCATCACACTGTCTCTCCATCTCATTCTCTACATCACACTCCCTCCATCACACTCTCCCTCCATCACATTCTCCCTCCATCACACTCCCTCCATCACAATCACTACATCACACTCTCCCTCCATCACATTCACCCTCCATCAAACTCCCTCCCTCACACTCTCTGCCATCATGCTCCTTCCATCACACGATCCCTACCTCACACTCTCCCTCCATCATATTCTCCCTCCATCACACTCACTCCATCACATTCTCGCTCCAACACACACCCTACATCACACACTCCCTCCGTCATATTCTCCCTACATCACACTCCCTGCATCACACTCCCTCCATCACACTCTCCCTCCATCAAACTCTCTCCATCACACTCCCTCCATCACACTGTCCCTCCATCACACTCACCCTCCATTACTATCTCCCTTCATCACACTCTCTCAATCACACTCACCATCCATCACACGCCCTCCATCACATTCTCCCTCCATCACTCTCCCTCCATCACACGCTCCCTCCATCACAATCTCCCTCCATTCCACACTCCCTCCATCACATTTTCTCCATCATGGTCCCTCCATCACACTCTCCCTCCATCACACTCCATCCATCACATTCTCGCTCCATCAATCTCTCTCCTTCACACTCTCCCTCCATCACACTCTCCCTTCATCGCATTCTCCCTCCATCACTCTCCCTCCATCACACTCTCCCCCTATCAAATTCTCCCTCCACCACACTCCCTCCATCTCTCCCTTCCATCAGGCTCCCTCCATCACACTCTCCCTCGATCACAATCTCCCTCCATCACATTCTCCCCATCACAGTCCCTCCATCAGACTCTCCCTCCGTCATATACTCCCTACATCACACTCCCAGCATCACACTCCCTCCATCACACTCTCCCTGCATCAAACTCCCTCCATCACACTCCCTCCATCACACTGTCCCTCCATCACACTCTCCCTCCATTACATTCTCCCTCAATCATTCTCCCTCCATCATATTCTCTCTCTATCATGCTCCCTCCATCACATTCTCCTTCCATCACAATTTCTCGCCATCTCATTCTCTCCATCACACTTTGCCTCCATCACATTCTCCCGCCTTCACACTCCCTCCATCACAATCCCTACATCACACTCTGCATCCATCACATTCACCCTCCATCACAGTTCCTCCATCACACTCTCTCTCCATCATGCTCCCTCCATGACACGATCCGTACATCAAACTCTCCCTCCAACACATTCTACATCCATCACACTCCCTCCATCACATTCTCCCTCCATGACACTCTCTCCATCACATTCCCCTTCCATCACACTCTCTCTTCATCACACACCCTCCATCACACTCTTCTCCATCACACACTCCCTCCTTCACACTCACCTCCTTCACCCTCTCTCTACCAACCTCACTCAATCACACTACCTCCATCACACTCTCTCTCCATCACACTCTCTCCATCACACTCTCTCTCCATCACACTCTTCCTCCATCAGATTCTCCCTCCATCACACTATCTCTCCATTACATTCTCCCTCCATCACACTGTCTCTCCATCTCATTCTCTACATCACACTCCCTCCATCACACTCTCCCTCCATCACATTCTCCCTCCATCACACTCCCTCCATCACATTCCCTACATCACACTCTCCCTCCATCACATTCACCCTCCATCAAACTCCCTCCCTCACACTCTCTGCCATCATGCTCCTTCCATCACACGATCCCTACCTCACACTCTCCCTCCATCATATTCTCCCTCCATCACACTCACTCCATCACATTCTCGCTCCAACACAAACCCTACATCACACACTCCCTCCGTCATATTCTCCCTACATCACACTCCCTGCATCACACTCCCTCCATCACACTCTCCCTCCATCAAACTCTCTCCATCACACTCCCTCCATCACACTGTCCCTCCATCACACTCACCCTCCATTACTATCTCCCTTCATCACACTCTCTCAATCACACTCACCATCCATCACACGCCCTCCATCACATTCTCCCTCCATCACTCTCCCTCCATCACACGCTCCCTCCATCACAATCTCCCTCCATTCCACACTCCCTCCATCACATTTTCTCCATCATGGTCCCTCCATCACACTCTCCCTCCATCACACTCCATCCATCACATTCTCGCTCCATCAATCTCTCTCCATCACACTCTCCCTCCATCACACTCTCCCTTCATCGCATTCTCCCTCCATCACTCTCCCTCCATCACACTCTCCCCCTATCAAATTCTCCCTCCACCACACTCCCTCCATCACTCTCTTCCATCAGGCTCCCTCCATCACACTCTCCCTCGATCACAATCTCCCTCCATCACATTCTCCCCATCACAGTCCCTCCATCAGACTCTCCCTCCGTCATATTCTCCCTACATCACACTCCCAGCATCACACTCCCTCCATCACACTCTCCCTGCATCAAACTCCCTCCATCACACTCCCTCCATCACACTATCCCTCCATCACACTCTCCCTCCATTACATTCTCCCTCAATCATTCTCCCTCCATCATATTCTCTCTCTATCATGCTCCCTCCATCACATTCTCCCTCCATCACAATTTCTCTCCATCTCATTCTCTCCATCACACTTTGCCTCCATCACATTCTCCCTCCTGCACACTCCCTCCATCACAATCCCTACATCACACTCTCCATCCATCACATTCACCCTCCATCACAGTTCCTCCATCACACTCTCTCTCCATCATGCTCCCTCCATGACACGATCCGTACATCAAACTCTCCCTCCAACACATTCTACATCCATCACACTCCCTCCATCACATTCTCCCTCCATGACACTCTCTCCATCACATTCCCCTTCCATCACACTCTCTCTTCATCACACTCCCTCCATCACACTCTTCTCCATCACACACTCCCTCAATCACACTCACCTCCATCACCCTCTCTCTATCAACCTCACTCCATCACACTCCCTCCATCACACACTCTCTCCATCACACTCTCTCCATCACACTCTCTCTCCATCACACTCTTCCTCCATCAGTATCTCCCTCCATCACACTCTCTCTCCATTACATTCTCCCTCCATCACACTGTCTCTCCATCTCATTCTCTCCATCACACTCCCTCCATCACACTCTCCCTCCATCACATTCTCCCTCCATCACATTCCCTCCATCACAATACCTACATCACACTCTCCCTCCATCACATTCACCCTCCATCAAACTCCCTCCCTCACACTCTCTGCCATCATGCTCCCTCCATCACACGATCCCTACATCACACTCTCCCGCCATCATATTCTCCCTCCATCACACTCCCTACTTCACGCACTCTCTCTATCACGCTCCCTCCATCACAATCTCCCACCATCACATACTCCCTCCAAAACTCTTTGTCTCCATTATGCTCCTTCCATCACACTCTCCCACCATCACACTCTCCCTCCATCACACTCTCTCTCCATCACAATTTGTCTCCATCACACTGCCTCCATCACACTATCCCTCCTTCACACTCGCTCCATGACACTCTCCCCCATCACACATTCCCTACATCACCTTCTCCTTCAATCAGACTCCCTCGATCACACTCTCCCTCCATAATATTATCCCTCCATTACACGCCCCACATCACACTCTCACTCCATCACACTGCCTCCATTACACTTTCCCTCCATCACACTCTCCCTCCAATACACTCACTCCATCACACTCTCCCTCCATCACACTCTCCCTGCAACAAACTCTCTCTCCGAAACACTGCCTCCATCACACTTTCCCTCCATCATACTCTACCTCCATTACACTCTCCCTCCATCACACTCTCTCTCCATCCCACTCCCTCCATCACACTCTTCCTCCATCACTTTCTCCCTCCATCACACTCGCTCCATCACACTCCCTTCCCCAATCGCACACTCCCTCCATCACACACTCCCTCCATCACACTCCCTCCTTCACACTCTCCCTCCATCACTCTCCCTCCATCACAATCTCTCTCCAAAACACTCTCCCTCCATCACACTCCCTCCATCACACACTCCCTCCTTCACATCCTCCTCCTTCACTCTCACTCCAGCAGAATCTCATTTTGTCTCACTACCTCCATCACACTCTGCCTCCATCACACTCCCACCATCACACTCTGCCTCCATCACATTCTCACTCCATCACACTCCCTCCATTTTCCTCCCTCCATAACACTCCCACCATCACATTCTCCCTCCATCACACTCCCTCCATCACAATCTCACTACATCACATTCTCCCTCCTTCGCTTTCCCCTCCATCACACTCCCTCAATCACACTCTCACTCAATCGCATTCTCCCTCCATCACACACCATCCATCACATTCTCCCTCCATCACTCTCCCTCCTTAACACTCTCCCTCCATCGCATTCTCCCTCCATCACACTCCATCCATCACATTCTCACTCCATTATCTCCCACCATCACATTCTCCCTCCATCACAGTCTCTACATCACACTCTCCCTCCATCACACTGCCTCCATCACACTCTCCCTCCATCTCATTCTCTGCATCACGCTCCCTCCATCACACTCTCCCTCTATCACATTATCCCTCCACCACAATCCCTCCATCAAACTCTCTCTCCATCACGCTCCCTCCATCACTCTCTCCCTCCATCACAATCTCCCTCCATCACATTCTCTCCATCACAGTCCCTCCATCACACACTCCATCCGTCATATTCTCCCTACATCACACTCCCTGCATCACACTCCCTCCATCACACTCTCCCTCCATCAAACTCTCTCCATCACACTCCCTCCATCACACTGTCCCTCCATCACACTCTCCCTCCATTACATTCTCCCTTCATCACACTCTCTCAATCACACTCTCCATCCATCACATGCCCTCCATCATATTCTCCCTCCATCACTCTCCCTCCATCACACTCTCCCTCCATCACAATCTCCCTCCATCCCACACTCCCTCCATCACATTCTCTCCATCACGGTCCCTCCATCACACTCTCCCTCCATCACACTCCATCCATAACATTCCGCTCCATCACTCTCTCTCGATCACACTCTCCCTCCATCATACTCTCCCTCCATCGCATTCTCCCTCCATCACTCTCGCTCCATCACTGTCCCACCATCAGACTCTCCCTCCATCGCACTCTCCCTCTATCAAATTCTCCCTCCACCACACTCCCTCCATCACACTCTCTCTCCATCACGCTCCCTGCATCACACTCTCCCTCCATCACAATCTCCCTCCATCACATTCTCTCCATCACAGTCCCTCCATCACACACTCCCTCCGTCATATTCTCCCTGCATCACACTCCCTGCATCACATTCCCTCCATCACACTCCCTCCATCACACTGACCCTCCATCACACTCTCCCTCCATTACATTCTCCCTCCATCACACTCTCCCTCCATCACCCTCTCCCTACATCATACTCTTTCTCCAACACATTCTCCCTCCATCACAATGTCTCTCCATCTCATTCTCTCCATCACACTTTGCCTCCATCACACTCCCCCTCCATCACACTTTCTTTCCAAGACACTCCCTTCATCACATTCTCCCTCCATCACACTCCCTCCATCACAATCCCTACATCACACACTCCATCCATCACATTCACCCTCCATCACAGTTCCTCCATCACACTCTCTCTCCATCATGCTCCCTCCATGACACGATCCGTACATCAAACTCTCCCTCCAACACATTCTACATCCATCACTCTCCCTCCATCACATTCTCCCTCCATGACACTCTCTCCATCACATTCCCCTTCCATCACACTCTCTCTTCATCACACTCCCTCCATCACACTCTTCTCCATCACACTCCCTCCTTCACACTCACCTCCATCACCCTCTCTCTATCAACCTCACTCCATCACACTCCCTCCATCACAATCTCTCTCCATCACATCTCTCCATCACACTCTCTCCATCACACTCTCTCTCCATCACACTCTTCCTCCATCAGAATCTCCCTCCATCACACTCTCTCTCCATTACATTCTCCCTCCATCACACTGTCTCTCCATCTCATTCTCTCCATTACACTCCCTCCATCACACTCTCCCTCCATCACATTCTCCCTACATCACACTCCCTCCATCACAATCCCTACATCACACTCTCCCTCCATCACATTCACCCTCCATCAAACTCCCTCCCTCACACTCTCTGCCATCATGCTCCCTCCATCACACGATCCCTACCTCACACTCTCCCTCCATCATATTCTCCCTCCATCACACTCACTCCATCACATTCACCCTCCAACACACACCCTACATCACACACTCTCTCCTCATTCTCCCTCCATCGCACTCGCTCAACATCACACACTCCCTCCATCACACTCCCTACTTCACGCACTCTCTCTATCACGCTCCCTCCATCACACTCTCCCACCATCACATACTCCCTCCAAAACACTTTGTCTCCATTATGCTCCCTCCATCACACTGTCCCTCCATCACACTCTCCCTCCATTACATTCTCCCTCAATCATTCTCCCTCCATCATATTCTCTCTCTATCATGCTCCCTCCATCACATTCTCCCTCCATCACAATTTCTCGCCATCTCATTCTCTCCATCACACTTTGCCTCCATCACATTCTCCCGCCTTCACACTCCCTCCATCACAATCCCTACATCACACTCTGCATCCATCACATTCACCCTCCATCACAGTTCCTCCATCACACTCTCTCTCCATCATGCTCCCTCCATGACACGATCCGTACATCAAACTCTCCCTCCAACACATTCTACATCCATCACACTCCCTCCATCACATTCTCCCTCCATGACACTCTCTCCATCACATTCCCCTTCCATCACACTCTCTCTTCATCACACACCCTCCATCACACTCTTCTCCATCACACACTCCCTCCTTCACACTCACCTCCTTCACCCTCTCTCTACCAACCTCACTCAATCACACTACCTCCATCACACTCTCTCTCCATCACACTCTCTCCATCACACTCTCTCTCCATCACACTCTTCCTCCATCAGATTCTCCCTCCATCACACTATCTCTCCATTACATTCTCCCTCCATCACACTGTCTCTCCATCTCATTCTCTACATCACACTCCCTCCATCACACTCTCCCTCCATCACATTCTCCCTCCATCACACTCCCTCCATCACAATCACTACATCACACTCTCCCTCCATCACATTCACCCTCCATCAAACTCCCTCCCTCACACTCTCTGCCATCATGCTCCTTCCATCACACGATCCCTACCTCACACTCTCCCTCCATCATATTCTCCCTCCATCACACTCACTCCATCACATTCTCGCTCCAACACACACCCTACATCACACACTCCCTCCGTCATATTCTCCCTACATCACACTCCCTGCATCACACGCCCTCCATCACACTCTCCCTCCATCAAACTCTCTCCATCACACTCCCTCCATCACACTGTCCCTCCATCACACTCACCCTCCATTACTATCTCCCTTCATCACACTCTCTCAATCACACTCACCATCCATCACACGCCCTCCATCACATTCTCCCTCCATCACTCTCCCTCCATCACACGCTCCCTCCATCACAATCTCCCTCCATTCCACACTCCCTCCATCACATTTTCTCCATCATGGTCCCTCCATCACACTCTCCCTCCATCACACTCCATCCATCACATTCTCGCTCCATCAATCTCTCTCCTTCACACTCTCCCTCCATCACACTCTCCCTTCATCGCATTCTCCCTCCATCACTCTCCCTCCATCACACTCTCCCCCTATCAAATTCTCCCTCCACCACACTCCCTCCATCTCTCTCTTCCATCAGGCTCCCTCCATCACACTCTCCCTCGATCACAATCTCCCTCCATCACATTCTCCCCATCACAGTCCCTCCATCAGACTCTCCCTCCGTCATATACTCCCTACATCACACTCCCAGCATCACACTCCCTCCATCACACTCTCCCTGCATCAAACTCCCTCCATCACACTCCCTCCATCACACTGTCCCTCCATCACACTCTCCCTCCATTACATTCTCCCTCAATCATTCTCCCTCCATCATATTCTCTCTCTATCATGCTCCCTCCATCACATTCTCCCTCCATCACAATTTCTCGCCATCTCATTCTCTCCATCACACTTTGCCTCCATCACATTCTCCCGCCTTCACACTCCCTCCATCACAATCCCTACATCACACTCTGCATCCATCACATTCACCCTCCATCACAGTTCCTCCATCACACTCTCTCTCCATCATGCTCCCTCCATGACACGATCCGTACATCAAACTCTCCCTCCAACACATTCTACATCCATCACACTCCCTCCATCACATTCTCCCTCCATGACACTCTCTCCATCACATTCCCCTTCCATCACACTCTCTCTTCATCACACACCCTCCATCACACTCTTCTCCATCACACACTCCCTCCTTCACACTCACCTCCTTCACCCTCTCTCTACCAACCTCACTCAATCACACTACCTCCATCACACTCTCTCTCCATCACACTCTCTCCATCACACTCTCTCTCCATCACACTCTTCCTCCATCAGATTCTCCCTCCATCACACTATCTCTCCATTACATTCTCCCTCCATCACACTGTCTCTCCATCTCATTCTCTACATCACACTCCCTCCATCACACTCTCCCTCCATCACATTCTCCCTCCATCACACTCCCTCCATCACAATCCCTACATCACACTCTCCCTCCATCACATTCACCCTCCATCAAACTCCCTCCCTCACACTCTCTGCCATCATGCTCCTTCCATCACACGATCCCTACCTCACACTCTCCCTCCATCATATTCTCCCTCCATCACACTCACTCCATCACATTCTCGCTCCAACACAAACCCTACATCACACACTCCCTCCGTCATATTCTCCCTACATCACACTCCCTGCATCACACTCCCTCCATCACACTCTCCCTCCATCAAACTCTCTCCATCACACTCCCTCCATCACACTGTCCCTCCATCACACTCACCCTCCATTACTATCTCCCTTCATCACACTCTCTCAATCACACTCACCATCCATCACACGCCCTCCATCACATTCTCCCTCCATCACTCTCCCTCCATCACACGCTCCCTCCATCACAATCTCCCTCCATTCCACACTCCCTCCATCACATTTTCTCCATCATGGTCCCTCCATCACACTCTCCCTCCATCACACTCCATCCATCACATTCTCGCTCCATCAATCTCTCTCCATCACACTCTCCCTCCATCACACTCTCCCTTCATCGCATTCTCCCTCCATCACTCTCCCTCCATCACACTCTCCCCCTATCAAATTCTCCCTCCACCACACTCCCTCCATCACTCTCTTCCATCAGGCTCCCTCCATCACACTCTCCCTCGATCACAATCTCCCTCCATCACATTCTCCCCATCACAGTCCCTCCATCAGACTCTCCCTCCGTCATATTCTCCCTACATCACACTCCCAGCATCACACTCCCTCCATCACACTCTCCCTGCATCAAACTCCCTCCATCACACTCCCTCCATCACACTATCCCTCCATCACACTCTCCCTCCATTACATTCTCCCTCAATCATTCTCCCTCCATCATATTCTCTCTCTATCATGCTCCCTCCATCACATTCTCCCTCCATCACAATTTCTCTCCATCTCATTCTCTCCATCACACTTTGCCTCCATCACATTCTCCCTCCTTCACACTCCCTCCATCACAATCCCTACATCACACTCTCCATCCATCACATTCACCCTCCATCACAGTTCCTCCATCACACTCTCTCTCCATCATGCTCCCTCCATGACACGATCCGTACATCAAACTCTCCCTCCAACACATTCTACATCCATCACACTCCCTCCATCACATTCTCCCTCCATGACACTCTCTCCATCACATTCCCCTTCCATCACACTCTCTCTTCATCACACTCCCTCCATCACACTCTTCTCCATCACACACTCCCTCAATCACACTCACCTCCATCACCCTCTCTCTATCAACCTCACTCCATCACACTCCCTCCATCACACACTCTCTCCATCACACTCTCTCCATCACACTCTCTCTCCATCACACTCTTCCTCCATCAGAATCTCCCTCCATCACACTCTCTCTCCATTACATTCTCCCTCCATCACACTGTCTCTCCATCTCATTCTCTCCATCACACTCCCTCCATCACACTCTCCCTCCATCACATTCTCCCTCCATCACATTCCCTCCATCACAATACCTACATCACACTCTCCCTCCATCACATTCACCCTCCATCAAACTCCCTCCCTCACACTCTCTGCCATCATGCTCCCTCCATCACACGATCCCTACATCACACTCTCCCGCCATCATATTCTCCCTCCATCACACTCCCTACTTCACGCACTCTCTCTATCACGCTCCCTCCATCACAATCTCCCACCATCACATACTCCCTCCAAAACTCTTTGTCTCCATTATGCTCCTTCCATCACACTCTCCCACCATCACACTCTCCCTCCATCACACTCTCTCTCCATCACAATTTGTCTCCATCACACTGCCTCCATCACACTATCCCTCCTTCACACTCGCTCCATGACACTCTCCCCCATCACACATTCCCTACATCACCTTCTCCTTCAATCAGACTCCCTCGATCACACTCTCCCTCCATAATATTATCCCTCCATTACACGCCCCACATCACACTCTCACTCCATCACACTGCCTCCATTACACTTTCCCTCCATCACACTCTCCCTCCAATACACTCACTCCATCACACTCTCCCTCCATCACACTCTCCCTGCAACAAACTCTCTCTCCGAAACACTGCCTCCATCACACTTTCCCTCCATCATACTCTACCTCCATTACACTCTCCCTCCATCACACTCTCTCTCCATCCCACTCCCTCCATCACACTCTTCCTCCATCACTTTCTCCCTCCATCACACTCGCTCCATCACACTCCCTTCCCCAATCGCACACTCCCTCCATCACACACTCCCTCCATCACACTCCCTCCATCACACTCTCCCTCCATCACTCTCCCTCCATCACAATCTCTCTCCAAAACACTCTCCCTCCATCACACTCCCTCCATCACACACTCCCTCCTTCACATCCTCCTCCTTCACTCTCACTCCAGCAGAATCTCATTTTGTCTCACTACCTCCATCACACTCTGCCTCCATCACACTCCCACCATCACACTCTGCCTCCATCACATTCTCACTCCATCACACTCCCTCCATTTTCCTCCCTCCATAACACTCCCACCATCACATTCTCCCTCCATCACACTCCCTCCATCACAATCTCACTACATCACATTCTCCCTCCTTCGCTTTCCCCTCCATCACACTCCCTCAATCACACTCTCACTCAATCGCATTCTCCCTCCATCACACACCATCCATCACATTCTCCCTCCATCACTCTCCCTCCTTAACACTCTCCCTCCATCGCATTCTCCCTCCATCACACTCCATCCATCACATTCTCACTCCATTATCTCCCACCATCACATTCTCCCTCCATCACAGTCTCTACATCACACTCTCCCTCCATCACACTGCCTCCATCACACTCTCCCTCCATCTCATTCTCTGCATCACGCTCCCTCCATCACACTCTCCCTCTATCACATTATCCCTCCACCACAATCCCTCCATCAAACTCTCTCTCCATCACGCTCCCTCCATCACTCTCTCCCTCCATCACAATCTCCCTCCATCACATTCTCTCCATCACAGTCCCTCCATCACACACTCCATCCGTCATATTCTCCCTACATCACACTCCCTGCATCACACTCCCTCCATCACACTCTCCCTCCATCAAACTCTCTCCATCACACTCCCTCCATCACACTGTCCCTCCATCACACTCTCCCTCCATTACATTCTCCCTTCATCACACTCTCTCAATCACACTCTCCATCCATCACATGCCCTCCATCATATTCTCCCTCCATCACTCTCCCTCCATCACACTCTCCCTCCATCACAATCTCCCTCCATCCCACACTCCCTCCATCACATTCTCTCCATCACGGTCCCTCCATCACACTCTCCCTCCATCACACTCCATCCATAACATTCCGCTCCATCACTCTCTCTCGATCACACTCTCCCTCCATCATACTCTCCCTCCATCGCATTCTCCCTCCATCACTCTCGCTCCATCACTGTCCCACCATCAGACTCTCCCTCCATCGCACTCTCCCTCTATCAAATTCTCCCTCCACCACACTCCCTCCATCACACTCTCTCTCCATCACGCTCCCTGCATCACACTCTCCCTCCATCACAATCTCCCTCCATCACATTCTCTCCATCACAGTCCCTCCATCACACACTCCCTCCGTCATATTCTCCCTGCATCACACTCCCTGCATCACATTCCCTCCATCACACTCCCTCCATCACACTGACCCTCCATCACACTCTCCCTCCATTACATTCTCCCTCCATCACACTCTCCCTCCATCACCCTCTCCCTACATCATACTCTCTCTCCAACACATTCTCCCTCCATCACAATGTCTCTCCATCTCATTCTCTCCATCACACTTTGCCTCCATCACACTCCCCCTCCATCACACTTTCTTTCCAAGACACTCCCTTCATCACATTCTCCCTCCATCACACTCCCTCCATCACAATCCCTACATCACACACTCCATCCATCACATTCACCCTCCATCACAGTTCCTCCATCACACTCTCTCTCCATCATGCTCCCTCCATGACACGATCCGTACATCAAACTCTCCCTCCAACACATTCTACATCCATCACTCTCCCTCCATCACATTCTCCCTCCATGACACTCTCTCCATCACATTCCCCTTCCATCACACTCTCTCTTCATCACACTCCCTCCATCACACTCTTCTCCATCACACTCCCTCCTTCACACTCACCTCCATCACCCTCTCTCTATCAACCTCACTCCATCACACTCCCTACATCAAAATCTCTCTCCATCACATCTCTCCATCACACTCTCTCCATCACACTCTCTCTCCATCACACTCTTCCTCCATCAGAATCTCCCTCCATCACACTCTCTCTCCATTACATTCTCCCTCCATCACACTGTCTCTCCATCTCATTCTCTCCATTACACTCCCTCCATCACACTCTCCCTCCATCACATTCTCCCTACATCACACTCCCTCCATCACAATCCCTACATCACACTCTCCCTCCATCACATTCACCCTCCATCAAACTCCCTCCCTCACACTCTCTGCCATCATGCTCCCTCCATCACACGATCCCTACCTCACACTCTCCCTCCATCATATTCTCCCTCCATCACACTCACTCCATCACATTCACCCTCCAACACACACCCTACATCACACACTCTCTCCTCATTCTCCCTCCATCGCACTCGCTCAACATCACACACTCCCTCCATCACACTCCCTACTTCACGCACTCTCTCTATCACGCTCCCTCCATCACACTCTCCCACCATCACATACTCCCTCCAAAACACTTTGTCTCCATTATGCTCCCTGCATCACACTAACCCACCATCACACTCTCCCTCCATCACACTCTCTCTCCATCACAATTTGTCTCCATCACACTGCCTCCATCACACTATCCCTCCTTCACACTCGCTCCATGACTCTCTCCCCATCACAGATTCCCTACATCACATTCTCCGTCAATCACACTCCCTCGATCACACTCTCCCTCCATAATATTCTCCCTCCATTACACGCCCCACATCACACTCTCCCTCCATCACACTCACTCCATCGCACTCTCCCTCCATCACACTCTCCCTGTAACAAACTCTCTCTCCGAAACACTGCCTCCATCACACTTTCCCTCCATCACACTCTACCTCCATCACACTCTCCCTCCATCACACTCACTCCATCGCACTCTCCCTCCATCACACTCTCCCTGCAACAAACTCTCTCTCCGAAACACTGCCTCCATCACACTTTCCCTCCATCACACTCTACCTCCATTACACTCTCCCTCCATCACACTCTCCCTCTATCAAAATCTCCCTCCACCACACTCCCTCCATCACACTCTCTCTCCATCACGCTCCCTCCATCACACTCTCCCTCCATCACAATCTCCCTCCATCACATTCTCTCCATCACAGTCCCTCCATCACACACTCCCTCCGTCATATTCTCCCTGCATCACACTCCCTGCATCACACTCCCTCCATCACACTCCCTCCATCACACTGTCCCTCCATCACACTCTCCCTCCATTACATTTTCCCTCCATCACACTCCCTCCATCACAATCCCTACATCACACTCTCCCTCCATCACATTCACCCTCCATCAAACTCCCTCCCTCACACTCTCTGCCATCATGCTCCCTCCATTACAACGATCCCTACATCACACTCTCCCTCCATCATATTCTCCCTCCATCACACTCACTCCATCACATTCTCCCTCCAACACACACCCTACATCACAAACTCTCTCCTTATTCTCCCTCCATCACACTCGCCCACCGTCACACACTCCCTCCATCACACTCCCTACTTCACGCACTCTCTCTATCACGCTCCCTCCATCACACGCTCCCACCATCACATACTCCCTCCAAAACACTTTGTCTCCATTATGCTCCCTCCATCACACTCTCCCACCGTCACACTCTCCCTCCATCACACTCTCTCTCCATCACAATTTGTCTCCATCACACTGACTCCATCACACTATCCCTCCTTCTCACTGGCTCCATGACACTCTCCCCCATCACACATTCCCTACATCACATTCTCCGTCAGTCACAATCCCTCCATCACACGCTGGCTCCATCATATTCTCCCTGCATCACACTCCCTGAATCACACTCCCTCCATCACACTCTCCCTCCATCAAACTCCCTTCATCACACTCCCTCCATCACACTGTCCCTCCATCACACTCTCCCTCCATTACATTCTCCCTCCATCATTCTCCCTCCATCATATTCTCTCTCTATCATGCTCCCTCCATCACATTCTCCCTCCATCAAACTCTATCTCCATCACACTCCCTCCATCACACTCTCCCTCCATCACACTCTCCCTACATCATACTCTCTCTCCAACACATTCTCCCTCCATCACAATGTCTCTCCATCTCTTTCTCTCCATCACACTTTGCCTCCATCACACTCCCCCTCCATCACACTTTCTTTCCAAGACACTCCCTTCATCACATTCTCCCTCCGTCACACTCCCTCCATCACAATCCCTACATCACACACTCCATCCACCACATTCAACCTCCATCACAGTTCCTCCATCACACTCTCTCTCCATCATGCTCCCTCCATGACACGATCCGTACATCAAACTCTCCCTCCAACACATTCTACATCCATCACTCTCCCTCCATCACATTCTCCCTCCATGACACTCTCTCCATCACATTCCCCTTCCATCACACTCTCTCTTCATCACACTCCCTCCATCACACTCTTCTCCATCACACACTCCCTCCTTCACACTCACCTCCATCACCCTCTCTCTATCAACCTCACTCCATCACACTCCCTCCATCACACTCTCTCTCCATCACACTCTCTCCATCACACTCTTCCTCCATCAGAATCTCCCTCCATCACACTCTCTCTCCATTACATTCTCCGTCCATTACACTGTCTCTCCATCTCATTCTCTCCATTACACTCCCTCCATCACACTCTCCCTCCATCACATTCTCCCTCCATCACACTCCCTCCAGCACAATCCCTACATCACACTCCCCCTCCATCACATTCACCCTCCATCAAACTCCCTCCCTCACACTCTCTGCCATCATGCTCCCTCCATCACACGATCCCTACATCACACTCTCCCTCCATCATATTCTCCCTCCATCACACTCACTCCATCACATTCTCCCTCCAACACACACCCTACATCACACACTCTCTCCTCATTCTCCCTCCATCACACTCGCCCACCATCACACACTCCCTACATCACACTCCCTACTTCACGCACTCTCTCTATCACGCTCCCTCCATCACACTCTCCCACCATCACACTCTCCCTCCATCACACTCTCTCTCCATCACAATTTGTCTCCATCACACTGCCTCCATCACACTATCCCTCCTTCACACTCGCTCCATGACACTCTCCCCCATCACACATTCCCTACAGCACATTCTCCGTCAATCACACTCCCTCGATCACACTCTCCCTCCATAATATTCTCCCTCCATTACACGCCCCACATCACACTCTCCCTCCATCACAGTCACTCCATCGCACTCTCCCTGCATCACACTCTCCCTGCAACAAACTCTCTCTCCGAAACACTGCCTCCATCACACTTTCCCTCCATCACACTCTACCTCCATCACACTCTCCCTCCATCACACTCACTCCATCGCACTCTCCCTCCATCACACTCTCCCTGCAACAAACTCTCTCTCCGAAATATTGCCTCCATCACACTTTCCCTCCATCACACTCTACCTCCGTTACACTCTCCCTCCATCACACTCTCTCTCCATCCCACTCATTCCATCACACACTTTCTCCATCACTTTCTCCCTCCATCACACTCTTCCTCCATCACACTCCCTTCCCCAATCGCACACTCCCTCCATCACCCACTCCCTCCATCACACTCCCTCCATCACACTCTCCCTCCATCACTCTCCCTCCATCACAATCTCTCTCCATCACACTCTCCCTCCATCACACTCCCACCATCACACACTCCCTCCTTCACATCCTCCTCCTTCACTCTCACTCCAGCAGAATCTCACTTTGTCTCACTACCTCCATCACACTCTCCCTCCATCACAGTCTCCCTCTTTCACACTCCCTCCATTACACTCTGCCTCCATCACATTCTCACTCCATCACACTCCCTCCATCACATTCTCCCTCCATCACACTCCCACCATCACATTATCCCTCCATCACACTCCCTCCATCACAATCTCACTACATCACATTCTCCCTCCTTCGCTTCCCCCTCCATCACACTCCCTCAATCAAACTCTCACTCAATCGCATTCTCCCTCCATCACACACCATCCATCACATTCTCCCTCCATCACTCTCCCTCCATAACACTCTCCCTCCATCGCATTCTCCGACCATCACACTCCCTCCATCACATTCTCCCTCCATCACACTCCCACCATCAAATTCTCCCTCCATCACAGTATCTCCATCACACTCTCCCTCCATCTCATTCTCTTCATCACGCATCCTCCATCACACTCTCCATCCATCAGACACCCTCCATCTCACTCCCTCCATCACACTGTCCCTCCATCACACTCTCCCTCCATCACTTTCTCCCTCCATCATTCTCCCACCATCAAACTCCCTCCATCACACTCACCCTCCATCACACTCTCCCTCCATCACACTCCCTCCATCACACACTCCCTCCATCACATTCCATCCATCACATTCTCCCTCCATCACTCTCCCTACATTACACTCTCCCTCCATTACACTCCCTCCATCACACTCTTCCTCCATCACTTTCTCCCTCCATCAAACTCCTCATCACACTCCCTCCATCACCTTCTCCCTCCATCACATTCTCTCTCCATCACACTCTCCCTCCATCACACTCCCTCCATCACATGCTCCCTCCTTCACATCCTCCTCCTTCACTCTCACTCCAGCAGAATCTCACTTTGTCTCACTACCTCCATCACACTCTCCCTCCATCACAGTCTCCCTCTTTCACACTCCCTCCATCACACTCTCCCTCCATCGCATTCTCCCTCCATCACACTCCCTCCATCACACACCATCCATCATATTCTCCCTCCATCAGTCTCCCTCCTTAACAGTCACCCTCCATCGCATTCTCCCTCCATCACACTCCATCCATCACATTCTCCCTCTATCACACTCCCACCATCACATTCTCCCTCCATCACAGTCTCTACATCACACTCTCCCTCCATCACACTGCCTCCATCACACTCTCCCTCCATCTCATTCTCTGCATCAGGCTCCCTACATCACATTCTCCCTCTATCACATTCTCCCTCCACCACACTCCCTCCATCAAACTCTCTCTCCATCACGCTCCCTCCATCACTCTCTCCCTCCATCACAATCTCCCTCCATCACATTCTCTCCATCACAGTCCCTCCATCACACACTCCATCCGTCATATTCTCCCTACATCACACTCCCTGCATCACACTCCCTCCATCACACTCTCCCTCCATCAAACACTCTCCATCACACTCCCTCCATCACACTGTCCCTCCATCACAATCTCCCTCCATTACATTCTCCCTTCATCACACTCTCTCAATCACACTCTCCATCCATCACACGCCCTCCATCATATTCTCCCTCCATCACTCTCCCTCCATCACACTCTCCCTCCATCACAATCTCCCTCCATCCCACACTCCCTCCATCACATTCTCTCCATCACGGTCCCTCCATCACACTCTCCCTCCATCACACTCCAGCCATAACATTCTCGCTCCATCACTCTCTCTCCATCACACTCTCCCTCCATCACACTCTCCATCCATCGCATTCTCCCTCCATCACTATCCCTCCATAACTCTCCCTCCATCACACTCTCCCTCCATCACACTCTCCCTCTATCAAATTCTCCCTCCACCACACTCCCTCCATCACACTCTCTCTCCAACACGCTCCCTCCATCACACTCTCCCTCCATCACAATCTCCCTCCATCACATTCTCTCCATCACAGTCCCTCCATCACACACTCCCTCCGTCATATTCTCCCTGCATCAGACTCCCTGCATCACACTCCCTCCATCACACTCTCCCTCCATCAAACTCCCTCCATCACACTCCCTCCATCACACTGTCCCTCCATCACACTCTCCCTCCATTACATTCTCCCTCCATCATTCTCCCTCCATCCTATGCTCTCTCTATCATGCTCCCTCCATCACATTCTCCCTCCATCAAACTCTATCTCCATCACACTCCCTTCATCACACTCTTCCTCAATCACACTCTCCCTACATCATACTCTCTCTCCAACACATTCTCCCTCCATCACAATGTCTCTCCATCTCATTCTCTCCATCACACTTTGCCTCCATCAAACTCCCCCTCCATCACACTTTCTTTCCAAGACACTCCCTTCATCACATTCTCCCTCCATCACACTCCCTCCATCACAATCCCTACATCACACTCTCTATCCATCACATTCACCCTCCATCACAGTTCCTCCATCACACTCTCTCTCCATCATGCTCCCTCCATGACACGATCCATACATCAAACTCTCCCTCCAACACATTCTACATCCATCACACTCCCTCCATCACATTCTCCCTCCATGACACTCTCTCCATCACATTCCCCTTCCATCACACTCTCTCTTCATCACACTCCCTCCATCACACTCTTCTCCATCACACACTCCCTCCTTCACACTCACCTCCATCACCCTCTCTCTATCAACCTCACTCCATCACAGTCCCTCCATCACACTCTCTCTCCATCACACTCTCTCCATCACACTCTCTCTCCATCACACTCTTCCTCCATCAGAATCTCCCTCCATCACACTCTCTCTCCATTACATTCTCCCTCCATCACACTGTCTCTCCATCTCATTCTCTCCATCACACTCCCTCCATCACACTATCCCTCCATCAAATTCTCCCTCCATCACACTCCCTCCATCACAATCCCTACATCTCACTCTCCCTCCATCACAATCACCCTCCATCAAACTCCCTCCCTCACACTCTCTGCCATCATGCTCCCTCCATTACAATGATCCCTACATCACACTCTCCCTCCATCATATTCTCCCTCCATCACACTCACTCCATCACATTCTCCCTCCAACACACACCCTACATCAAACGCTCTCTCCTTATTCTCCCTCCATCACACTCGCCCACCATCACACACTCCCTCCATCACACTCCCTACTTCACGCACTCTCTCTATCACGCTCCCTCCATCACACTGTCCCACCATCACATACTCCCTCCAAAGCACTTTGTCTCCATTATGCTCCCTCCATCACACTCTCCAACCATCACACTCTCCCTCCATCACACTCTCTCTCCATCACAATTTGTCTCCATCACACTGCCTCCATCACACTATCCCTCCTTCACACACGCTCCATGACACTCTCCCCCATCACACATTCCCTACATCACATTCTCCGTCAATCACACTCCCTCGCTCACACTCTCCCTCCATAATATTCTCCCTCCATTACACGCCCCACATCACACTCTCCCTCCATCACACTCACTCCATCGCACTCTCCCTCCATCACACTCTCCCTGCAACAAACTCTCTCTCCGAAACACTGCCTCCATCACACTTTCCCTCCATCACACTCTACCTCCATCACACTCTCCCTCCATCACACTCACTCCATCGCACTCTCCCTCCATCACACTCTCCCTGCAACAAACTCTCTCTCCGAAACACTGCCTCCATCACACTTTCCCTCCATCACACGCTACCTCCATTACACTCTCCCTCCATCACACTCTCTCTCCATCCCACTCCCTCCATCACACTCTTCCTCCATCACTTTCTCCCTCCATCACACTCGCTCCATCACACTCCCTTCCCCAATCGCACACTCCCTCCATCACACACTCCCTCCATCACACTCCCTCCATCACACTCTCCCTCCATCACTCTCCCTCCATCACAATCTCTCTCCATCACACTCTCCCTCCATCACACAACCTCCATCACACACTCCCTCCTTCACATCCTCCTTCTTCACTCTCACTCCAGCAGAATCTCACTTTGTCTCACTACCTCCATCACACTCTCCCTCCATCACAGTCTCCCTCTTTCACACTCCCTCCATCACACTCTGCCTCCATCACATTCTCACTCCATCACACTCCCTCCATCACATTCTCCCTCCATCACACTCCCACCATCACATTATCCCTCCATCACACTCCCTCCATCACAATCTCACTACATCACATTCTCCCTCCTTCGCTTTCCCCCTCCATCACACTCCCTCAATCAAACTCTCACTCAATTGCATTCTCCCTCCATCACACACCACCCATCACATTCTCCCTCCATCACTCTCCCTCCATCACACTCCCTCCATCACATTCTCCCTCCTTCACACTCCCACCATCACATTCTCCCTCCATCACAGTCTCTCCATCACACTCTCCCTCCATCTCATTCTCTTCATCACGCTTCCTCCCTCACACTCTCCATCCATCACACTCCATCCATCACATTCTCTCTCCATCACTCTCCCTCCATCACATTCTATCTCCATCACACGCTCCCTCCATCGCATTCTCCCTCCATCACACTCCCTCCATCACATTCTCACTACATCATATTTACCATCCATCGCTTTCCCCCTCCATCCCTCTCCCTCAATCACACTCTCACTCCATCGCATTCTCCCTCCATCACACACCATCCATCACATTCTCCCTCCATCACTCTCCCTCCATAACACACTCCCTCCATCACACTCTGCCTCCATCACACTTTCACTCCATCACACTCCCTCCATAAAATTCTCCCTCCATCACACTGCCTCCATCACACTCTCCCTCCATCTCATTCTCTGCTTCACGCTCCCTCCATCACTCTCCCACCATCACACTCTCCCTCCATCACACTCACCCTCTATCAAATTCTCCCTCCACCACACTCCCTCCATCACACTCTCTCTCCATCACGCTCCCTCCATCACACTCTCCCTCAATCACAATCTCCCTCCATCACATTCTCTCCATCACAGTCCCTCCATCACACACTCCCTCCGTCATATTCTCCCTGCATCACACTCCCTGCATCACACTCCCTCCATCACACTGTCCCTCCATCACACTCTCCCTCCATTACATTCTCCCTCCATCATTCTCCCTCCATCATATTCTCTCTCTATCATGCTCACTCCTTCACATTCTCCCTCCATCAAACTCTATCTGCATCACACTCCCTCCATCACACTCTCCCTCCATCACACTCTCCCTACATCATACTCTCTCTCCAACACATTCTCCCTCCATCACAATGTCTCTCCATCTCATTCTCTCCATCACACTTTGCCTCCATCACACTCCCCCTCCATCACACTTTCTTTCCAAGACACTCCCTTCATCACATTCTCCCTCCATCACACTCCCTCCATCACAATCCCTACATCACACTCTCCATCCATCACATTCACCCTCCATCACAGTTCCTCCATCACACTCTCTCTCCATCATGCTCCCTCCATGACACGATCCGTACATCAAACTCTCCCTCCAACACATTCTACATCCATCACACTCCCTCCATCACATTCTCCCTCCATGACACTCTCTCCATCACAGTCCCCATCCATCACACTCTCTCTTCATCACAATCCCTCCATCACACTCTTCTCCATCACACACTCCCTCCTTCACACTCACCTCCATCACCCTCTCTCTATCAACCTCACTCCATCACAATCCCTCCATCAGACTCTCTCTCCATCACACTCTCTCCATCACACTCTCTCTCCATCACACTCTTCCTCCATCAGAATCTCCCTCCATCACACTCTCTCTCCATTACATTCTCCCTCCATCACACTGTCTCTCCATCTCATTCTCTCCATCACACTCCCTCCATCACACTCTCCCTCCATCACATTCTCCCTCCATCACACTCACTCCATCGCACTCTCCCTCCATCACACTCTCCCTGCAACAAACTCTCTCTCCGAAACACTGCCTCCATCACACTTTCCCTCCATCACACTCTACCTCCATCACACTCTCCCTCCATCACACTCACTCCATCGCACTCTCCCTCCATCACACTCTCCCTGCAACAAACTCTCTCTCCGAAACACTGCCTCCATCACACTTTCCCTCCATCACACGCTACCTCCATTACACTCTCCCTCCATCACACTCTCTCTCCATCCCACTCCCTCCATCACACTCGCTCCATCACACTCCCTTCCCCAATCGCACACTCCCTCCATCACACACTCCCTCCATCACACTCCCTCCATCACACTCTCCCTCCATCACTCTCCCTCCATCACAATCTCTCTCCATCACACTCTCCCTCCATCACACTCCCTCCATCACACACTCCCTCCTTCACATCCTCCTTCTTCACTCTCACTCCAGCAGAATCTCACTTTGTCTCACTACCTCCATCACACTCTCCCTCCATCACAGTCTCCCTCTTTCACACTCCCTCCATCACACTCTGCCTCCATCACATTCTCACTCCATCACACTCCCTCCATCACATTCTCCCTCCATCACACTCCCACCATCACATTATCCCTCCATCACACTCCCTCCATCACAATCTCACTACATCACATTCTCCCTCCTTCGCTTTCCCCCTCCATCACACTCCCTCAATCAAACTCTCACTCAATTGCATTCTCCCTCCATCACACACCATCCATCACATTCTCCCTCCATCACTCTCCCTCCATAACACTCTCCCTCCAGCGCATTCTCCCTCCATCACACTCCCTCCATCACATTCTCCCTCCATCACAATCCCACCATCACATTCTCCCTCCATCACAGTCTCTCCATCACACTCTCCCTCCATCTCATTCTCTTCATCACGCTTCCTCCATCACACTCTCCATCCATCACACTCCATCCATCACATTCTCTCTCCATCATTCTCCCTCCATCACATTCTATCTCCATCACACGCTCCCTCCATCGCATTCTCCCTCCATCACACTCCCTCCATCACATTCTCACTACATCACATTTACCATCCATCGCTTTCCCCCTCCATCACTCTCCCTCAATCACACTCTCACTCCATCGCATTCTCCCTCCATCACACACCATCCATCACATTCTCCCTCCATCACTCTCCCTCCATAACACACTCCCTCCATCACACTCTTTCTCCATCACATTTTCACTCCATCACACTCCCTCCATAAAATTCTCCCTCCATCACACTGCCTCCATCACACTCTCCCTCCATCTCATTCTCTGCTTCACGCTCCCTCCATCACTCTCCCACCATCACACTCTCCCTCCATCACACTCTCCCTCTATCAAATTCTCCCTCCACCACACTCCCTCCATCACACTCTCTCTCCATCACGCTCCCTCCATCACAATCTCCCTCCATCACAATCTCCCTCCATCACATTCTCTCCATCACAGTCCCTCCATCACACACTCCCTCCGTCATATTCTCCCTGCATCACACTCCCTGCATCACACTCCCTCCATCACACTCCCTCCATCACACTCTCCCTCCATTACATTCTCCCTCCATCATTCTCCCTCCATCATATTCTCTCTCTATCATGCTCACTCCTTCACATTCTCCCTCCATCAAACTCTATCTGCATCACACTCCCTCCATCACACTCTCCCTCCATCACACTCTCCCTACATCATACTCTCTCTCCAACACATTCTCCCTCCATCACAATGTCTCTCCATCTCATTCTCTCCATCACACTTTGCCTCCATCACACTCCCCCTCCATCACACTTTCTTTCCAAGACACTCCCTTCATCACATTCTCCCTCCATCACACTCCCTCCATCACAATCCCTACATCACACTCTCCATCCATCACATTCACCCTCCATCACAGTTCCTCCATCACACTCTCTCTCCATCATGCTCCCTCCATGACACGATCCGTACATCAAACTGTCCCTCCAACACATTCTACATCCATCACTCTCCCTCCATCACATTCTCCCTCCATGACACTCTCTCCATCACATTCCCCTTCCATCACACTCTCTCTTCATCACAATCCCTCCATCACACTCTTCTCCATCACACACTCCCTCCTTCACACTCACCTCCATCACCCTCTCTCTATCAACCTCACTCCATCACAATCCCTCCATCAGACTCTCTCTCCATCACACTCTCTCCATCACACTCTCTCTCCATCACACTCTTCCTCCATCAGAATCTCCCTCCATCACACTCTCTCTCCATTAAATTCTCCCTCCATCACACTGTCTCTCCATCTCATTCTCTCCATCACACTCCCTCCATCACACTCTCCCTCCATCACATTCTCCCTCCATCACACTCTCTCCAGCACAATCCCTACATCTCACTCTCCCTCCATCACAATCACCCTCCATCAAACTCCCTCCCTCACACTCTCGGCCATCATGCTCCCTCCATTACAATGATCCCTACATCACACTCTCCCTCCATCATATTCTCCCTCCATCACACTCACTCCATCACATTCTCCCTCCAACACACACCCTACATCAAACGCTCTCTCCTTATTCTCCCTCCATCACACTCGCCCACCATCACACACTCCCTCCATCACATTCCCTACTTCACGCACTCTCTCTATCACGCTCCCTCCATCACACTGTCCCACCATCACATACTCCCTCCAAAGCACTTTGTCTCCATTATGCTCCCTCCATCACACTCTCCAACCATCACACTCTCCCTCCAACACACTCTCTCTCCATCACAATTTGTCTCCATCACACTGCCTCCATCACACTATCCCTCCTTCACACTCGCTCCATGACACTCTCCCCCATCACACATTCCCTACATCACATTCTCCGTCAATCACACTCCCTCGCTCACACTCTCCCTCCATAATATTCTCCCTCCATTACACGCCCCACATCACACTCTCCCTCCATCACACTCACTCCATCGCACTCTCCCTCCATCACACTCTCCCTGCAACAAACTCTCTCTCCGAAACACTGCCTCCATCACACTTTCCCTCCATCACAATCTCTCTCCATCCCACTCCCTCCATCACACTCTTCCTCCATCACTTTCTCCCTCCATCACACTTGCTCCATCACACTCCCTTCCCCAATCGCACACTCCCTCCATCACACACTCCCTCCATCACACTCCCTCCATCACACTCTCCCTCCATCACTCTCCCTCCATCACAATCTCTCTCCATCACACTCTCCCTCCATCACACTCCCTCCATCACACACTCCCTCCTTCACATCCACCTCCTTCACTCTCACTCCAGCAGAATCTCACTTTGTCTCACTACCTCCATCACACTCTCCCTCCATCACAGTCTCCCTCTTTCACACTCCCTCCATCACACTCTGCCTCCATCACATTCTCCCTCCATCACACTCCCACCATCACATTATCCCTCCATCACACTCCCTCCATCACAATCTCACTACATCACATTCTCCCTCCTTCGCTTTCCCCCTCCATCACACTCCCTCAATCAAACTCTCACTCAATCGCATTCTCCCTCCATCACACACCATCCATCACATTCTCCCTCCATCACTCTCCCTCCATAACACTCTCCCTCCATCGCATTCTCCCTCCATCACACTCCCTCCATCACATTCTCCCTCCATCACACTCCCACCATCACATTCTCCCTCCATCGCAGTATCTCCATCACGCTCTCCCTCCATCTCATTCTCTTCATCACGCTTCCTCCATCACACTCTCCATCCATCACACTCCATCCATCACATTTTCTCTCCATCACACTCCCTCCATCACATTTTCTCTCCATCGCACTCCCTCCATCACACTCTTCCTCCATCACTTTCTCTTCCATCACACTCCCTCATCACATTCCCTCCATCACACTCTCCCTCCATCACACTCTCCCTACATCATACTCTCTCTCCAACACATTCTCCCTCCATCACAATGTCTCTCCATCTCATTCTCTCCATCACACTTTGCCTCCATCACACTCCCCCTCCATCACACTTTCTTTCCAAGACACTCCCTTCATCACATTCTCCCTCCATCACACTCCCTCCATCACAATCCCTACATCACACTCTCCATCCATCACATTCACCCTCCATCACAGTTCCTCCATCACACTCTCTCTCCATCATGCTCCCTCCATGACACGATCCGTACATCAAACTCTCCCTCCAACACATTCTACATCCATCACACTCCCTCCATCACATTCTCCCTCCATGACACTCTCTCCATCACATTCCCCTTCCATCACACTCTCTCTTCATCACAATCCCTCCATCACACTCTTCTCCATCACACACTCCCTCCTTCACACTCACCTCCATCACCCTCTCTCTATCAACCTCACTCCATCACAATCCCTCCATCAGACTCTCTCTCCATCACACTCTCTCCATCACACTCTCTCTCCATCACACTCTTCCTCCATCAGAATCTCCCTCCATCACACTCTCTCTCCATTACATTCTCCCTCCATCACACTGTCTCTCCATCTCATTCTCTCCATCACACTCCCTCCATCACACTCTCCCTCCATCACATTCTCCCTCCATCACACTCCCTCCAGCACAATCCCTACATCTCACTCTCCCTCCATCACAATCACCCTCCACCAAACTCCCTCCCTCAGACTCTCTGCCATCATGCTCCCTCCATTACAATGATCCCTACATCACACTCTCCCTCCATCATATTCTCCCTCCATCACACTCACTCCATCACATTCTCCCTCCAACACACACCCTACATCAAACGCTCTCTCCTTATTCTCCCTCCATCACACTCGCCCACCATCACACACTCCCTCCATCACATTCCCTACTTCACGCACTCTCTCTATCACGCTCCCTCCATCACACTGTCCCACCATCACATACTCCCTCCAAAGCACTTTGTCTCCATTATGCTCCCTCCATCACACTCTCCAACCATCACACTCTCCCTCCATCACACTCTCTCTCCATCACAATTTGTCTCCATCACACTGCCTCCATCACACTATCCCTCCTTCACACTCGCTCCATGACACTCTCCCCCATCACACATTCCCTACATCACATTCTCCGTCAATCACACTCCCTCGCTCACACTCTCCCTCCATAATATTCTCCCTCCATTACACGCCCCACATCACACTCTCCCTCCATCACACTCACTCCATCGCACTCTCCCTCCATCACACTCTCCCTGCAACAAACTCTCTCTCCGAAACACTGCCTCCATCACACTTTCCCTCCATCACAATCTCTCTCCATCCCACTCCCTCCATCACACTCTTCCTCCATCACTTTCTCCCTCCATCACACTTGCTCCATCACACTCCCTTCCCCAATCGCACACTCCCTCCATCACACACTCCCTCCATCACACTCCCTCCATCACACTCTCCCTCCATCACTCTCCCTCCATCACAATCTCTCTCCATCACACTCTCCCTCCATCACACTCCCTCCATCACACACTCCCTCCTTCACATCCTCCTCCTTCACTCTCACTCCAGCAGAATCTCACTTTGTCTCACTACCTCCATCACACTCTCCCTCCATCACAGTCTCCCTCTTTCACACTCCCTCCATCACACTCTGCCTCCATCACATTCTCCCTCCATCACACTCCCACCATCACATTATCCCTCCATCACACTCCCTCCATCACAATCTCACTACATCACATTCTCCCTCCTTCGCTTTCCCCCTCCATCACACTCCCTCAATCAAACTCTCACTCAATCGCATTCTCCCTCCATCACACACCATCCATCACATTCTCCCTCCATCACTCTCCCTCCATAACACTCTCCCTCCATCGCATTCTCCCTCCATCACACTCCCTCCATCACATTCTCCCTCCATCACACTCCCACCATCACATTCTCCCTCCATCGCAGTATCTCCAGCACACTCTCCCTCCATCTCATTCTCTTCATCACGCTTCCTCCATCACACTCTCCATCCATCACACTCCATCCATCACATTTTCTCTCCATCACACTCCCTCCATCACATTTTCTCTCCATCGCACTCCCTCCATCACACTCTTCCTCCATCACTTTCTCTTCCATCACACTCCCTCATCACATTCCCTCCATCACACTCTCCCTCCATCAGACACCCTCCATCTCACTCCCTCCATCAAACTGTCCCTCCATCACACTCTCCCTCCATCACTTTCTCCCTCCATCATTCTCCCACCTTCAAACTCCCTCCATCACACTCACCCTCCATCACACTCTCCCTCCATCACACTCCCTCCATCACACACTCCCTCCATCACATTCCATCCATCACATTCTCCCTCCATCACTCTCCCTACATTACACTCTCCCTCCATCACACTCCCTCCATCACACTCTTCCTCCATCACTTTCTCCCTCCATCAAACTCCTCATCACACTCCCTCCATCACCTTCTCCCTCCATCACATTCTCTCTCCATCACACTCTCCCTCCATCACACTCCCTCCATCACATGCTCCCTCCTTCACATCCTCCTCCTTCACTCTCACTCCAGCAGAATCTCATTTTGTCTCACTACCTCCATCACACTCTCCCTCCATCACAGTCTCCCTCTTTCACACTCCCTCCATCACACTCTCCCTCCATCGCATTCTCCCTCCATCACACTCCCTCCATCACACACCATCCATCATATTCTCCCTCCATCACTCTCCCTCCTTAACAGTCACCCTCCATCGCATTCTCTCTCCATCACACTCCATCCATCACATTCTCCCTCTATCACACTCCCACCATCACATTCTCCCTCCATCACAGTCTCTACATCACACTCTCCCTCCATCACACTGCCTCCATCACACTCTCCCTCCATCTCATTCTCTGCATCAGGCTCCCTACATCACATTCTCCCTCTATCACATTCTCCCTCCACCAAACTCCCTCCATCAAACTCTCTCTCCATCACGCTCCCTCCATCACTCTCTCCCTCCAACACAATCTCCCTCCATCACATTCTCTCCATCACAGTCCCTCCATCACACACTCCATCCGTCATATTCTCCCTACATCACACTCCCTGCATCACACTCCCTCCATCACACTCTCCCTCCATCAAACACTTTCCATCACACTCCCTCCATCACACTGTCCCTCCATCACACTCTCCCTCCATTACATTCTCCCTTCATCACACTCTCTCAATCACACTCTCCATCCATCACACGCCCTCCATCATATTCTCCCTCCATCACTCTCCCTCCATCACACTCTCCCTCCATCACAATCTCAATCCATCCCACACTCCCTCCATCACATTCTCACCATCACGGTCCCTCCATCACACTCTCCCTCCATCACACTCCATCCATAACATTCTCGCTCCATCACTCTCTCTCCATCACACTCTCCCTCCATCACACTCTCCATCCATCGCATTCTCCCTCCATCACTCTCCCTCCATCACTCTCCCTCCATCACACTCTCCCTCCATCACACTCTCCCTCTATCAAATTCTCCCTCCACCACACTCCCTCCATCACACTCTCTCTCCAACACGCTCCCTCCATCACACTCTCCCTCCATCACAATCTCCCTCCATCACATTCTCTCCATCACGTCCCTCCATCACACACTCCCTCCGTCATATTCTCCCTGCATCAGACTCCCTGCATCACACTCCCTCCATCACACTCTCCCTCCATCAAACTCCCTCCATCACACTCCCTCCATCACACTGTCCCTCCATCACACTCTCCCTCCATTACATTCTCCCTCCATCATTCTCCTTCCATCATATGCTCTCTCTATCATGCTCCCTCCATCACATTCTCCCTCCATCAAACTCTATCTCCATCACACTCCCTTCATCACACTCTTCCTCCATCACACTCTCCCTACATCATACTCTCTCTCCAACACATTCTCCCTCCATCACAATGTCTCTCCATCTCATTCTCTCCATCACACTTTGCTCCATCACACTCCCCCTCCATCACACTTTCTTTCCAAGACACTCCCTTCATCACATTCTCCCTCCATCACACTCCCTCCATCACAATCCCTACATCACACTCTCCATCCATCAGATTCACCCTCCATCACAGTTCCTCCATCACACTCTCTCTCCATCATGCACTCTCCATGACACGATCCGTACATCAAACTCTCCCTCCAACACATTCTACATCCATCACACTCCCTCCATCACATTCTCCCTCCATGACACTCTCTCCATCACATTCCCCTTCCATCACACTCTCTCTTCATCACACTCCCTCCATCACACTCTTCTCCATCACACCCTCCCTCCTTCACACTCACCTCCATCACCCTCTCTCTATCAACCTCACTCCATCACAGTCCCTCCATCACACTCTCTCTCCATCACACTCTCTCCATCACACTCTCTCTCCATCACACTCTTCCTCCATCAGAATCTCCCTCCATCACACTCTCTCTCCATTACATTCTCCCTCCATCACACTGTCTCTCCATCTCATTCTCTCCATCACACTCCCTCCATCACACTCTCCCTCCATCACATTCTCCCTCCATCACACTCCCTCCATCACAATCCCTACATCTCACTCTCCCTCCATCATAATCACCCTCCATCAAACTCCCTCCCTCACACTCTCTGCCATCATGCTCCCTCCATTACAACGATCCCTACATCACACTCTGCCTCCATCATATTCTCCCTCCATCACACTCACTCCATCACATTCTCCCTCCAACACACACCCTACATCAAACGCTCTCTCCTTATTCTCCCTCCATCACACTCGCCCACCATCACACACTCCCTACATCACACTCCCTACTTCACGCACTCTCTCTATCACGCTCCCTCCATCACACTGTCCCACAATCACATGCTCCCTCCAAAGCACTTTGTCTCCATTATGCTCCCTCCATCACACTCTCCAACCATCACACTCTCCCTCCATCACACTCTCTCTCCATCACAATTTGTCTCCATCACACTGCCTCCATCACACTATCCCTCCTTCACACTCGCTCCATGACACTCTCCCCCATCACACATTCCCTACATCACATTCTCCGTCAATCACACTCCCTCGCTCACACTCTCCCTCCATAATATTCTCCCTCCATTACACGCCCCACATCACACTCTCCCTCCATCACACTCACTCCATCGCACTCTCCCTCCATCACACTCTCCCTGCAACAAACTCTCTCTCCGAAACACTGCCTCCATCACACTTTCCCTCCATCACACTCTACCTCCATTACACTCTCCCTCCATCACAATCTCTCTCCATCCCACTCCCTCCATCACACTCTTCCTCCATCACTTTCTCCCTCCATCACACTCGCTCCATCACACTCACTTCCCCAATCGCACACTCCCTCCATCACACACTCCCTCCATCACACTCCCTCCATCACACTCTCCCTCCATCACTCTCCCTCCATCACAATCTCTCTCCATCACACTCTCCCTCCATCACACTCCCTCCATCACAAACTCTCTCCATCACATTCTCCCTCCATCACACTCTCCCTCCATCACTCTCCCTCCATCACAATCTCTCTCCATCACACTCTCCCTCCATCACACTCCCTCCATCACACACTCCCTCCTTCACATCCTCCTCCTTCAATCTCACTCCAGCAGAATCTCACTTTGTCTCACTACCTCCATCACACTCTCCCTCCATCACAGTCTCCCTCTTTCACACTCCCTCCATCACACTCTGCCTCCATCACATTCTCACTCCATCACACTCCCTCCATCACATTCTCCCTCCATCACACTCCCACCATCACATTATCCCTCCATCACACTCCCTCCATCACAATCACACTACATCACATTCTCCCTCCTTCGCTTTCCCCCTCCATCACACTCCCTCAATCAAACTCTCACTCAATCGCATTGTCCCTCCATCACACACCATCCATCACATTCTCCCTCCATCACTCTCCCTCCATAACACTCTCCCTCCATCGCATTCTCCCTCCATCACACTCCCTCCATCACATTCTCCCTCCATCACACTCCCACCATCACATTCTCCCTCCATCACAGTCTCTCCATCACACTCTCCCTCCATCTCATTCTCTTCATCACGCTTCCTCCATCACACTCTCCATCCATCACACTCCATCCATCACATTCTCTCTCCATCACTCTCCCTCCATCACATTCTATCTCCATCACATGCTCCCTCCATCGCATTCTCCCTCCATCACACTCCCTCCATCACATTCTCACTACATCACATTTACCATCCATCCCTTTCCCCCTCCATCACTCTCCCTCAATCACACTCTCATTCCATCGCATTCTCCCTCCATCACACACCATCCATCACATTCTCCCTCCATCACTCTCCCTCCATAACACACTCCCTCCATCACACTCTGCCTCCATCACATTTTCACTCCATCACACTCCCTCCATAAAATTCTCCCTCCATCACACTGCCTCCATCACACTCTCCCTCCATCTCATTCTCTGCATCACGCTCCCTCCATCACACTCTCCATCCATCACACTCCATCCATCACATTTTCTCTCCATCACTCTCCCTCCATCACATTCTCTCTCCATCGCACTCCCTCCATCACACTCTTCCTCCATCACTTTCTCTTCCATCACACTCCCTCATCACACTCCCTCCATCACACTCTCCCTCCATCACAGTCTCCCTCTATCACACTCCCTCCGTCACACTCTCCCTCCATCACAGTCTCCCTCTATCACACTCCCTCCATCTCACTCTCCCTCCATCACATTCTCCCTCCATCAGACACCCTCCATCTCACTCCCTCCATCACACTGTCCCTCCATCACACTCTCCCTCCATCACTTTCTCCCTCCAACATTCTCCCACCATCAAACTCCCTCCATCACACTCACCCTCCATCACAGTCTCCCTCCATCACACTCCCTCCATCACACACTCCCTCCATCACATTCCATCCATCACATTCTACCTCCATCACTCTCCCTCCATTACACTCTCCCTCCATCACACACCCTCCATCACACTCTTCCTCCATCACTTTCTCCCTCCATCACACTCCTCATCACACTCCCTCCATCACCTTCTCCCTCCATCACATTCTCTCTCCATCACACTCTCCCTCCATCACACTCCCTCCATCACATGCTCCCTCCTTCACATCCTCCTCCTTCACTCTCTCTCCAGCAGAATCTCACTTTGTCTCACTACCTCCATCACACTCTCCCTCCATTACAGTCTCCCTCTTTCACACTCCCTCCATTACACTCTGCCTCCATCACATTCTCACTCCATCACACTCCCTCCATCACATTCTCCCTCCATCACACTCCCTCCATCACACTCTCACTGCATCACATTCTCCCACCATCGCTTTCCCCCTCCATCACACTCCCTCAATCACACTCTCACTCCATCGCATTCTCCATCCATCACACACCATCCATCACATTTTCCCTCCATCACTCTCACTCCATAACACACTCCCTCCATCACACTATCCCTCCATCGCATTCTCCCTCCATCACATTCCCTCCATCACATTCTCCCTCCATCACACTCCCTCCATCACATTCTCCCTCCATCACACTCTCTCCATCAGACTCACCATCCATCACACTCCATCCATCACATTCTCTCTCCATCACTATCCCTCCATCACATTCTCTCTCCATCACACTCCCTCCATCACACTCTTCCTCCATCAATTTCTCCTTCCATCACACTCCCTCATCACACTCCCTCCATCACACTCTCCCTCCATCACAGTCTCCCTCTATCTCACTCCCTCCATCACACTCTCCCTCCATTACATTCTCCCTCCATCACATCCTCCTCCTTCACTCTCACTCCAGCAGGATCTCACTTTGTCTCACTCCCTCCATCACACTCTCCCTCCATCGCATTCTACCTCCATCACACCCCCTCCATCTCACTCCCTCCATCACACTGTCCCTCCATCACACTCTCCCTCCATCACTTTCTCCCTCCATCATTCTCCCTCCATCAAACTCCCTCATTCACACTCACCCTCCATCACATTCTCCCTCCATCACACTCTCTCAATCACACTCTCCCTCCATCAGACTACCTCCATCACACTCTCCCTCCATCACACTCCATTCATCACTTTCTCCTCCATCACTCTACCTCTATCACACACTCCCTCCATCACAGTCTCCCTCCATCGCATTCTCCCTTGATCACTCTCCCTCCATCACATTCTCCCTCCAACGCACTCGCCATCCGTCTCATTCTCCCTCCACCACACTCCCTCCATCACACTCTCTCTCCATCACGCTCCCTCCTTCACACTCTTCCTCGATCACATTCTCACTCCATCACTTTCTCTCCATCACACTCCCTCCATCACACACTCCCTCCATCATATTCTCCCTACATCACAATCCATCCATCACACTCCCTCCATCACACTCTCACTCCATCACACTCTCCCTTCATCATATTCTCCCTACATCATTCTCCCTCCATCCAACACCCTCTATCACACACTCCCTCCATCACACTCTCAGTACATCGCATTCTCCCACCATCAAATACCCCCTCCATCACACTCCCTCCATCGCACTCTCCCTCCATCGCATTCTCCCTCCATCACACTCCTTCCATCACATTCTCCCTCCATCACTCTCCCTCCATCACACTCTCACTCCATCACCCTCTCCCTCAATCGCATTCTCCCTCCATCACACTACCTCCATCACATTCTCCATCCAACAAACTCCCTCCATTACATTCTCCCTCCATCACACTCTCTCAATCACACTCTCCCTCCATCACACGCCCTCCATCACATTCTCCCTCCATCCCACACTCCCTCCATCACATTCTCTCCATCACGGTCCCTCCATCACACTCTTCCTCCATCACACTCCATCCATCACATTCTCGCTCCATCACACACCCTCCATCACACTCTCCCACCATCACACTCTCCCTCCATCGCATTCTCCCTCCATCACGCTCCCTCCATCACACTGTCCCTCCATCACACTCTCCCTCCATTACATTCTCCCTCCATCATTCTCCCTCCATCATATTCTCTGTCTATCATGCTCCCTCCATCACATTCTCCCTCCATCAAACTCTATCTCCATCACACTCCCTCCATCACACTATCCCTCCATCACACTCTCCCTACATCATACACTCTCTCCATCATATTCACCCTCCATCACACTCTCACAAATCAAATTCTCCCTCCGTCACATACCCCCTCCATCACACTCCTAGCATCACACTCCCTACATCACATTCTCCCTCCATCACACTCCCACCATCACATTCTCCCTCCATCACAGTCTCTCCATCACACTCTCCCTCCATCACACTGCCTCCATCACACTCTCCCTCCATCTCATTCTCTGCATCAAGCTCCCTCCATCACACTCTCCATCCATCACACTCCATCCATCACATTCTCTCTCCATCACTCTCCCTCCATCAAATTCTCTCTCCATCACACTCCTCCTCCATCACTTTCTCCCTCCATCACACTCCCTCATCATAGTCCCTCCATCACACTCTCCCTCCATCACAGTCTCCCTCTCTCACACTCCCTCCATCACACTCTCCCTCCATTACATTCTCCCTCCATCACATCCTCCTCCTTCACTCTCACTCCAGCAGGATCTCACTTTGTCTCACTCCCTCCATCACACTCTCCCTCTATCACACTCCCTCCATCACACTCACCCTCCATCGCATTCTCCCTCCATCACACCCCCTCCATCTCACTCCCTCCATCACACTGTTCCTTCATCACACTCTCCCTCCATCACTTTCACCCTCCATCATTCTCCCTCCATCAAACTCCCTCCATCACACTCACCGTCCATCACATTCTCCCTCCATCACACTCTCTCAATCACACTCTCCCTCCATCACACACCTTCCATCACACTCTCCCTCCATCACATTCCATCCGTCACATTCTCCCTCCAACACTCTCCCTCCATCACACTCTCCCTCCATCACAATCTCCCTCCATCGCATTCACCCTCGATCACTCTCCCTCCATCACATTCTCCCTCCATCACACACTCCATCCATCTCATTCTCCCTCCACCACACTCCCTCCATCACACTCTCTCTCCATCATGCTCCCTCCATCACACTCTTCCTCGATCACATTCTCACTCCATCACATTCTCTCCATGACACTCCCTCCATCACACACTCCCTCCATCATATTCTACCTACATCACAATCCCTCCATCACACTCCCTCCATCTCACTCTCCCTCCATCACACTCCCTCCATCACACCCCCTCCAACACACTGTCCCTCCATCACACTCTCCCTTCATCACAGTCACCCTACATCATTCTCCCTCCATCCAACACCCTCTATCACACTCTCCCTCCATCACACTCTCTCTACATCACATTCTCCCTCCATCACATACCCCCTCCATCACACTCCCTCCATCTCACTCTCCCTCCATCGCATTCTCCCTCCATCACACTCCTTCCATCACATTCTCCCTCCATCACTCTCCCTCCATCACACTCTCACTCCATCACACTCTCCCTCAATCGCATTCTCCCTCCATCACACTACCCCCATCACATTCTCCCTCCAACAAACTCCCTCCATTAAATTCTCCCTCCATCACACTCTCTCAATCACACTCTCCCTCCATCACACGCCCTCCATCACATTCTCCCTCCATCACTCTCCCTCCATCACACCCTCCCTACATCACAATCTCCCTCCATCCCACACTCCCTCCATCACATTCTCTCCATCACGGTCCCTCCATCACACTCTTCCTCCATCACACTCCATCCATCACATTCTCGCTCCATCACTCTCCCTCCATCACACTCTCCCTCCATCACACTCTCCCTCCATCACATTCTCCCTCCATCACTCTCCCTCCATCACTCTCGCTCCATCACACTCTCCCTCCATCACACTCTCCCTCTATCACATTCTCACTCCACCACACTCCCTCCATCACACACTCTCTCCATCACGCTCCATCCATCACACTCTCCCTCCATCAAACTTCTTCCATCACACTCCCTCCATCACACTGTCCCTCCATCACAATCTCCCTGCATTATATTCTCCCTCCATCATTCTCCCTCTATCATATTCTCTCTCTATCATTCTCCCTCCATCACATTCTCCCTCCATCAAACTCTATCTCCATCACACTACCTCCATCACACTCTCCCTCCATCACACTCTCCCTACATCATACTCTCTCTCCATCACATTCACCCTCCATCACACTCTCACTACATCACATTCTCCCTCCATCACAAACACCCTCCATCACACTCCCTCCATCACACTCCCACCTTCGCATTCTCCCTCCATCACAGTCTCTCCATCACACTGTCCGTCCATCACACTGCCTCCATCACACTCTCACTCCATCTCATTCTCTGCATCACGCTCCCTCCATCACACTCTCCATCCATCACACTCCATCCATCACATTCTCTCTCCATCACTCTCCCTCCATCACATTCTCTCTCCATCACACTCCCTCCATCACACTCTTCCTCCATCACTTTCTCCCTACATCACACTCCCTCATCACACTCCCTCCATCACACACTCCCTCCATCACACTCTCCCTCCATTACATTCTCCCTCCATCACATCCTCCTCCTTCACTCTCACTCCAGCAGGATCTCACTTTGTCTCACTCCCTCCATCACACTCTCCCTCCATCCTAGTGTCCCTCTATCACACTCCCTCCATCACACTCTCCCTCCATCGCTTTCTCCCACCATCACACCCACTCCATCTCACTCCCTCCATCACACTGTCCCTCCATCACACTCTCCCTCCATCACTTTCTCCCTCCATCATTCTCCCTCCATCAAACTCCCTCCATCACACTCACCCTCCATCACATTCTCCCTCCATCACACTCTCTCAATCACACTCTCCCTCCATCACACTCCCTCCATCACACTCTCCCTCCATCACACTGCATCCATCACATTCTCCCTCCATCACTCTCCCTCCATCAAATTCTCCCTCCATCACACTCTCCCTCAATCGCATTCTCTCTTGATCACTCTCCCTCCATCACATTCTCCCTCCATCACACACTCCATCCATCTCATTCTCCCTCCACCACACTCCCTCCATCACAATCTCTCTTAATCACGCTCCCTCCATCACACTCTTCCTCGATCACATTCTCACTCCATCACATTCTCTCCATCACACTCCCTCCATCACACACTCCCTCCATCATAATCTCCCTACATCACAATCCCTCCATCAAACTCCCTCCATCACACTCTCCCTCCATCACTCACAATCCATCACAATCTCTCTCCATCACGCTCCCTCCATCACACTCTCCCTCCATCACAGTCTCCCTCTATCACACTCCCTCCATCACACTCTCCCTCCATCACATTCTCCCTCCATCACACACTCCCTCCATCACACTCCCTCCATCACATGCTCCCTCCTTCACATCCTCCTCCTTCACTCTCACTCCAGCAGAATCTCACTTTGTCTCACTACCTCCATCACACTCTCCCTCCATCACAGTCTCCCTCTTTCACACTCCCTCCATCACACTCTCCCTCCATCGCATTCTCCCTCCATCACACTCCCTCCATCACACTCTCAATACTTCACATTCTCCCTCCATCGCTTTCCCCCTCCATCACACTCGCTCAATCACACTCACACTACATCGCATTCTCCCGCCATCACACACCATCCATCACATTCTCCCTCCGTCACTCTCCCTCCATAACACACTCCCTCCATCACACTCTCCGTCCATTGCATTCTCCCTCCATCATAGTCCCTCCATCACATTCTCCCTCCATCACGCTCCCACCATCATATTCTCCCTCCATCACAGTCTCTCCATCACACTCTCCCTCCATCACACTGCCTCCATCACATTCTCCCTCCGTCTCATTCTCTGTATCACGCTCCCTCCATCACACTCTCCATTCTTCACACTCCATCCATTACATTCTCTCTCCATCACTCTCGCTCCATTATATTCTCTCTCCATCACAATCCTTCCATCACACTCTTCCTCCAACACTTTCTCCCTCCATCACACTCCCTCATCACACTCCCTCCATCACACTCTCCCTCCATCACAGTCTCCCTCTATCACACTCCCTCCATCACACTCTCCCTCCATTACATTCTCCCTCCATCACACCCCCTCCATCTCTCTCCTTCCATCACACTGTCCCTCCATCACACTCTCCCTCCATCACTTTCTCCCTCCATCATTCTCCCTCCATCAAACTCCCTCCGTCACACTCACCCTCCTTCACATTCTCCCTCCATCACACTCTCTCAATCACACTCTCCCTCCATCACTCTACCTCCATCACACTCTACCTCCATCACAGTCTCCCTCTATCACACTCCCTCCATCACACTCTCCCTCCATCGCATTCTCCCTCCATCACAACCCCTACATCTCATTCCTCCATCACAATATCCCTCCATCCCACATACCCTCCATCACTTTCTCCCTCCATCATTCTCCCTCCATCAAACTCCCTCCATCACACTCACCCTCCATCACATTCTCCCTCCATCACACTCTCTCAATCATAATCTCCCTCCAGCACACTCCATCCATCACACTCTCCCTCCATCACTCTCCCTCCATCACACTCTCCCTCCATCACACTCTCCCTCCAACACATTCTACATCCCTCACAGTCCCTCCATCACATTCTCCTTCCATGACACTCTCTCCATCACATTCCCCTTCCATCACACTCTCTCTTCATCGCACTCCCTCCATCACACTCTTCTCCATCACACACTCCCTCCTTCACACTCACCTCCATCACCCTCTCTCTATCAACCTCACTCAATCACACTCCCTCCATCACACTTCCTCCATCATATTCTCCCTCCATCACTTTCTCTCCATCACATTCTCCCTCCATCACACTCTCTCTCCATCACACTCCCTCCATCACACGCTCTCTCTATCACACTCTTCCTCCATCAGAATCTCCCTCCATCACACTCTCTGTCCATTACATTCTCCCTCCATCACACTGTCTCTCCATCTCATTCTCTCCATTACAATCCCTCTATCACACTCTCCCTCCATCACATTCTCCCTCCATCACACTCCCTCCATCACAATCCCTACATCACACTCTCCCTCCATCACATTCACCCTCCATCACACTCCCTCCCTCACACTCTCTGCCATCATGCTCCCACCATCACACAATCCCTACATCACACTCTCCCTCCATCATATTCTCCCTCCATCACACTCACACAATCACATTCTCCCTCCAACACACACCCTACATCACACACTCTCTCCATCATTCTCCCTCCATCACACTCTCCCACCATCACACTCTCCCTCCATCACACTCCCTACTTCACGCACTCTCTCTATCACGCTCCCTCCATCACACACTCCCTACATCACATTCTCCGTCAATCACACTCCCTCGATCACAATCTCCCTCCATAATATTCGCCCTCCATTAAACGCCCCACATCACACTCTCAATCCATCACACTGCCTCCATCACACTTTCCCTCCATCACACTCTCCCTCCATCACACTCACTCCATCACACTCTCCCTCCATCACACTCACCCCGCAACAAACTCTCTCTCCATCACACTGCCTCCATCACACTTTCCCTCCATCACACTCTACCTCCATCACACTCTCCCTCCATCACACTCGCTCCATCACAATCCCTTCCTCCATCACACACTCCCTCCATCACACACTCCCTCCAAGATACTCCCTCCATCAAACTCTCCATCCATCACACTCTCTCTCCATCACACTCCCTCCATCACACTCTCCCTCCATCACTCTCCCTCCATCACAATCTCTCTCCTTCACGCTCCTTGTATCACACTCTCCCTCCATCACAGTCTCCCTCTATCAAACTCCCTCCATCACAATCTCCCTCCATCAAATTCTCCCTCCATCACACTCTCCCTCCATCACACTCCCTCCATCACACTCTCACTACATCACATTCTCCCTACATCGCTTTCCCCCTCCATCACACTCCCTCCATCACACTCTCACTCCATCGCATTCTCCCTCCATCACACTCCCTCCATCACACTCTCACTACATCACATTCTCCCTACATCGCTTTCCCCCTCCATCACACTCCCTCCATCACACTCTCACTCCATCGCATTCTCCCTCCATCACACACCATCCATCACATTCTCCCTCCATCACTCTCCCTCCATAACACACTCCCTCCATCACACACTCCCTCCATCGCATTCTCCCTCCATCACACTCCTTCCATCACATTCTCCCTCCATCACTCTCCCTCCATCACACTCTCACTCCATCACAAACTCTCTCAATCGCATTCTCCCTCCATCACACTCTCTCAATCACACTGTTCCTCCTTCACACGCCCTCCATCACATTCTTCCTCCATCACTCTCCCTCCATCACACTCTCCCTCCATCACATCTCCCTCCATCCCACACTCCCTCCATCACATTGTCTCCATCACGGTCCCTCCATCACACTCTCGCTCCATCACACTCCATCCATCACATTCACGCTCCATCACTCTCCCTCCATCACACTCTCTCAATCACACTGTTCCTCCATCACACGCCCTCCATCACATTCTTCCTCCATCACTCTCCCTCCATCACACTCTCCCTCCATCACAATCTCCCTCCATCCCACACTCCCTCCATCACATTCTCTCCATCACGGTCCCTCCATCACACTCTCGCTCCATCACACTCCATCCGTCACATTCACGCTCCATCACACTCCCTCCATCACATTCTCACTCCATCACACTACCTCCATCACACTCTCCCTCCGTCACATTCTCCCTCCATCACACTCCTTCCATCACATTCTCCCTCCATCACTCTCCCTCCATCACACTCTCACTCCATCACAATCTCTCTCAATCGCACTCTCCCTCCATCACACTCTCTCAATCACACTGTTCCTCCATCACACGCCCTCCATCACATTCTTCCTCCATCACTCTCCCTCCATCACACTCTCCCTCCATCACAATCAACCTCCATCCCACACTCCCTCCATCACATTCTCTCCATCACGGTCCCTCCATCAAACTCTCCCTCCATCACACTCACCCACCATAACATTTTACCTCCATCAATCTCCCTCCATCACTCTCCCTCCATCACACTCTTCCTCCATCACACTCTCCCTCTATCACATTCTACCTCCACCACACTCCCTCCATCACACTCTCTCTCCATCATGATCCCTCCATCACACTCTCGCTCCGTCACAATCTCCCTCCATCATTCTCCCTCCATCATATTCTCTCTCTATCATGCTCCCTCCATCACATTCTCCCTCCATCAAACTCTCTCTCCATCACAATCCCTCCATCACACTGTCCCTCCATCACACTATCCCTCCATTACATTCTCCCTCCATCATTCTCCCTCCATCATATTCTCTCTCTATCATGCTCCCTCCATCACATTCTCCCTCCATCAAACTCTCTCTCCATCACACTCCCTCCATCACAATCTCTCTCCATCACACTCTTCCTCCATCAGAATCTCCCTCCATCACACTCTCTCTCCATTACATTCTCCCTCCATCACACTGTCTCTCCATCTCATTCTCTCCATTACAATAACTCTATCACACTCTCCCTCCATCACATTCTCCCTCCATCACACTCCCTCCATCACAATACCTACATCACACTCTCCCTCCATCACATTCACCCTCCATCACACTCCCTCCCTCACACTCTCTGCCATCATGCTCCCTCCATCACACAATCCCTACATCACACTCTCCCTCCATCATATAATCCCTCCATCACACTCACTCCATCACATTCTCCCTTCAACACACACCCTACATCACACACTCTCTCCATTATTCTCCCTCCATCACACTCTCCCACCATCACACTCTCCCTCCATCACACTCCCTACTTCACGCACTCTCTCTATCACGCTCCCTCCATCACACTCTCCCACCATCACATACTCCCTCCAAAACACTTTGTCTTCATTATGCTCCCTCCATCACACTCTCCCTCCATCACACTCTCCCTCCATCACACTCTCCCACCATCACACTCTCCCTCCATCACACTCTCTCTCCATCACAATTTGTCTCCATCACACTGCCTCCATCACACTATCCCTCCTTCACACTCGCTCCATAACACTCTCCTCCATCACACACTCCCTACATCACATTTTCAATCAATCACACTCCCTCGATAACAATCTGCCTCCATAATATTCGCCCTCCATTACACGCCCCACATCACACTCTCAATCCATCACACTGCCTCCATCACACTTTCCCTCCATCACACTCTCCCTCCATCACACTCACTCCATCACACTCTCCCTCCATCACACTCACCTTGCAACAAACTCTCTCTCCATCACACTGCCTCCAAAACACTTTCCCTCCATCACACTCTACCTCCATCACACTCTCCCTCCATCACACTCGCTCCATCACAATCCCTTCCTCCATCACACACTCCCTCCAAGACACTCCCTCCATCAAACTCTCCCTCCATCACACTCTCTCTCCATCACACTCCCTCCATCACACTCTCCCTCCATCACTGTCCCTCCATCACAATCTCTCTCCATCACGCTCCCTGTAGCACACTCTCCCTCCATCACAGTCTCCCTCTATCACACTCCCTCCATCACACTCTCCCTCCATCACATTCTCCCTCCATCACACTCTCCCTCCATCACACTCCCTCCATCACACGCTCCCTCCTTCACATCCTCCTCCTTCACTCGCACTCCAGCAGAATCTCACTTTGTCTCACTACCTCCATCACACTCTCCCTCCATCAAAGTCTCCCTCTTTCACACTCCCTCCATCACACTCTCCCTCATCGCATTCTCCCTCCATCACACTCCCTCCATCATACTCTCACTATATCACATTCTCCCACCATCGCTTTCCCCCTCCATCACACTCCCTCCATCACACTCTCATTCCATCACATTCTCCCTCCATCACTCTCCCTCCATAACACACTCCCTCCATCACACACGCCCTCCATCGCATTCTCCCTCCATCACACTCCCTCCATCACATTCTCACTCCATCACACTACCTCCATCACACTCTCCCTCCGTCGCATTCTCCCTCCATCACACTCCTTACATCAACTTCTCCCTCCATCACTCTCCCTCCATCACACTCTCACTCCATCACACTCTCTCTCAATCGCATTCTCCCTCCATCACACTCTCTCAATCACACTGTTCCTCCATCACACGCCCTCCATCACATTCTTCCTCCATCACTCTCCCTCCATCAAACTCTTCCTTCATCAGAATCTCCCTCCATCACACTCTCTCTCCATTACATTCTCCCTCCATCACACTGTCTCTCCATCTCATTCTCTCCATTACAATAACTCTATCACACTCTCCCTCCATCACATTCTCCCTCCATCACACTCCCTCCATCACAATACCTACATCACACTCTCCCTCCATCACATTCACCCTCCATCACACTCCGTCCCTCACACTCTCTGCCATCATGCTCCCTCCATCACACAATCCCTACATCACACTCTCCCTCCATCATATTCTCCCTCCATCACACTCACTCCATCACATTCTCCCTCCAACACACACCCTACATCACACACTCTCTCCATTATTCTCCCTCCATCACACTCTCCCACCATCACACTCTCCCTCCATCACACTCCCTACTTCACGCACTCTCTCTATCACGCTCCCTCCATCACACTCTCCCACCATCACATACTCCCTCCAAAACACTTTGTCTCCATTATGCTCCCTCCATCACACTCTCCCACCATCACACTCTCTCTCCATCACACTCTCTCTCCATCACAATTTGTCTCCATCACACTGCCTCCATCACACTATCCCTCCTTCACACTCGCTCCATAACACTCTCCTCCATCACACACTCCCGACATCGCATTTTCAATCAATCACACTCCCTCGATCACAGTCTCCCTCCATAATATTCGCCCTCCATTAGACGCCCCACATCACGCTCTCAATCCATCACACTGCCTCCATCACACTTTCCCTCCATCACACTATCCCTCCATCACACTCACTCCATCACACTCTCCCTCCATCACACTCACCCTGCAACAAACACTCCCTCCATCACACTGCCTCCAAAACACTTTCCCTCCATCACACTCTACCTCCATCACACGCTCCCTCCATCACACTCGCTCCATCACAATCCCTTCCTCCATCACACACTCCCTCCATCACACACTCCCTCCAAGACACTCCCTCCATCAAACTCTCCCTCCATCACACTCTCTCTCCATCACACTCCCTCCATCACACTCTCCCTCCATCACTCTCCCTCCATCACAATCTCTCTCCATCACGCTCCCTGTAGCACACTCTCCCTCCATCACAGTCTCCCTCTATCACACTCCCTCCATCACACACTCCCTCCATCACATTCTCCCTCCATCACACTCTCCCTCCATCACACTCCCTCCATCACACGCTCCCTCCTTCACATCCTCCTCCTTCACTCGCACTCCAGCAGAATCTCACTTTGTCTCACTACCTCCATCACACTCTCCCTCCATCAAAGTCTCCCTCTTTCACACTCCCTCCATCACACTCTCCCTCATCGCATTCTCACTACATCACACTCCCTCCATCACACTCTCACTATATTACATTCTCCCACCATCGCTTTCCCCCTCCATCACACTCCCTCCATCACACTCTCATTCCATCACATTCTCCCTCCATCACTCTCCCTCCATAACACACTCCCTCCATCACACACGCCCTCCATCACATTCTCCCTCCATCACACTCCCTCCATCACATTCTCACTCCATCACACTACCTCCATCACACTCTCCCTCCGTCGCATTCTCCCTCCATCACACTCCTTCCATCAACTTCTCCCTCCATCACTCTCCCTCCATCACACTCTCACTCCATCACACTCTCTCTCAATCGCATTCTCCCTCCATCACACTCTCTCAATTACACTGTTCCTCCATCACACGCCCTCCATCACATTCTTCCTCCATCACTCTCCCTCCATCACACTCTCCCTCCATCACAATCTCCCTCCATCCCACACTCCCTCCATCACATTCTCTCCATCACGGTCCCTCCATCACACTCTCCCTCCATCACACTCCATCCATCACATTCACGCTCCATCACTCTCCCTCCATCACACTCTCCCTCCATCAAACTCTCCCTCCATCAAATTCTCCCTCCATCACCCTCCCTCCATCACACTCTCCCTCCATCACACTCTCCCTCTATCACATTCTCCCTCCACCACACTGCCTCCATCACACTCTCTCTCCATTACAATACAACCATCACACTCTCCCTCCGTCACAATCTCCCTCCATCACATTCTCTCCATTACAGTCCCTCCATCACACCCTCCCTCCGTCATATTCTCCCTACATCACACTCCCTGCATCACACTTTCCCTCCATCACACTCTCCCTCCATTACATTCTCCCTCCATCATTCTCCCTCCATCATATTCTCTCTCTATCATGCTCCCTCCATCACATTCTCCCTCCATTCACACTCTCCCTCCATCACACTCTCCCTACATCATACTCTCTCTCCAACACATTCTCCCTCCATCACAATGTCTCTCCATCTCATTTTCTCCAACACAATTTGCCTCCATCACACTCTCACTCCATCGCACTTTCTTTCCATGACACTCCCTTCATCATATTCTCCCTCCATCACACTCCCTCCATCACAATCCCTATTTCACACTCTCCATCCATCACATTCACCCTCCATCACAGTTCCTCCATCACACTCTGTCTCCATGATGCTCCCTCCATGACACGATCCGTACATCAAACCCTCCCTCCATCACATTCTACCTCCATCACACTCCCTCCATCACATTCTCCCTCCATGACACTCCCTCCATTACATTCCCTTCATCACACTCTCCCTCCTTCATATTCTCCCTCCATCACACCCTCTCTCCATCACGCTCTCTCCATCACATTCCCCCTCCATCACACTCCCTCTTCAATAACACTCCCTCCATCACACCCTTCTCCATCACACACCCCCTCCTTCACACTCACCTCCATCACCCTCTCTTTATCAACCTCACTCCATCACACTCCCTCCATCACACTTCCTCCATCATATTCTCCCTCCATCACTTTCTCTCCATCACTTTCTCCCTCCATCACACTCTCTCTCCATCACACTCTCTCCATCACACTCTCTCTCCATCACACTCTTCCTCCATCAGAATCTCCCTCCATCACACTCTCTCTCCATTACATTCTCCCTCCATCACACTGTCTCTCCATCTCATTCTGTCCATCACACTCCCTCTATCACATTCTCCCTCCATCACATTCTCCCTCCATCACACTCCCTCCATCACAATACCTACATCACACTCTCCCTCCCTCACATTCACTGCCATCATGCTCCCTCCATCACACAATCCCTACATCACACTCTCCCTCCATCATATTTTCCCTCCATCACACTCACTCCATCACATTCTCCCTCCAACACACACCCTACATCACACACTCTCTCCATTATTCTCCCTCCATCACACTCGCCCACCATCACACACTCCCTCCATCACACTCCCTACTTCACGCACTCTCTCTATCACGCTCCCTCCATCACACTCTCCCACCATCACATACTCCCTCCAAAGCACTTTGTCTCCATTATGCTCCCTCCTTCACACTCTCCCACCATCACACTCTCCCTCCATCACACTCTCTCTCCATCACAATTTGTCTCCATCACACTGCCTCCATCACACTATCCCTCCTTCACACTCGCTCCATAACACTCTCCTCCATCACACACTCCCTACATCACATTCTCCGTCAATCACACTCCCTCGATCACAATTTCCCTCCATAATATTCGCCCTCTATTACACGCCCCACATCACACTCTCAATCCATCACACTGCCTCCATCACACTTTCCCTCCATCACAGTCTCCCTCCATCACATTCACTCCATCAGTCTCTCCCTCCATCACACTCTCCCTGCAACAAACTCTCTCTCCATCACACTGCCTCCATCACACTTTCCCTCCATCACACTCTACCTCCATCACACACTCCCTCCATCACACTTGCTCCATCACACTCCCTCCATCACAAACTCCCTCCATCACACACTCACTACAAGACACTCCCTCCATCAAACTCTCCCTCCATCACACTCTCTCTCCATCACACTCCCTCCATCACACTCTCCCTCCATCACTCTCCCTCCATCACAATCTCTCTCCATCACGCTCCCTGTATCACACTCTCCCTCCATCACAGTCTCCCTCTATCACACTCCCTCCATCACACTCTCCCTCCATCACATTCTCCCTCCATCACACTCTCCATCCATCACACTCCCTCCATCACAAGCTCCCTCCTTCACATCCTCCTCCTTCACTCTCATTCCAGCAGAATCTCACTTTGTCTCACTACCTCCATCACACTCTCTCTCCATCACAGTCTCCCTCTTTCACACTCCCTCCATCACACTCTCCCTCCATCACATTCACCCTCAATCACACTCCCTCCATCACACTCTCACTACATCACATTCTCCCTCCATCTCTTTCCCCCTCCATCACACTCCCTCCATCACACTCTCACTCCATCGCATTCTCACTCCATCACACACCATCCATCACATTCTCCCTCCATCACTCTCCCTCGATAACACACTCCCTCCATTACACACTCCCTCCATCACATTCTCCCTCCATCACACTCCCTCCATCACATTCTCACTCCATCACACTACCTCCATCACACTCTCCCTCCATCGCATTCTCCCTCCAACATTTTCCTTCCATCACATTCTCCCTCCTTCACTCTCCCTCCATCACACTCTCACTCCATCACAGTCTCTCTCAATCGCATTCTCCCTCCATCACACTCTGTCAATCACACTGTTCCTCCATCACACGCCCTCCATCACATTCTTCCTCCATCACTCTCCCTCCATCAGACTCTCCCTCCATCACAATCTCCCTCCATCCCACACTCCCTCCATCACATTCTCTCCATCAGGGTCCCTCCATCACTCTCTCCCTCCATCACACTCCATCCATCACATTCACGCTCCATCACTCTCCCTCCATCACACTCTCCCACCATCACACTCACCCTCCATCAAATGTTCCCTCCATCACTCTCCCTCCATCACACTCTCCCTCCATCACACTCTCCCTCTATCACATTCTCCCTCCACTACACTCCCTCCATCACACTCTCTCTCCATCACGATCCCTCCATCACTCTCTCCCTCCGTCACAATCTCCCTCCATCACATTCTCTCCTTCGCAGTCCCTCCATCACACACTCCCTCCGTCATATTTTCCCTACATCACACTCCCTGCATCACACTGTCCCTCCATCACACTCTCCCTCCATTACATTCTCCCTCCATCATTCTCCAACCATCATATTCTCTCTCTATCATGCTCCCTCCATCATACTCTCTCTCCATCACATTCTCCCTCCATCACAATGTCTCTCCTTCTCATTTTCTCCATCACAATTTGCCTCCATCACACTCTCACTCCATCGCACTTTCTTTCCATGACACTCCCTTCATCATATTCTCCCTCCATCACACTCCCTCCATCACAATCACTACATCACACTCACCATCCATCACATTCACCCTCGATCACAGTTCCTCCATCACACTCTCTCTCCATCATTCTCCCTCCATGACACGATCCGCACATCAAACTCTGCCTCCATCACATTCTACCTCCATCACTCTCCTTCCTTCACATTCTCCCTCAATCACACTCTCTCTCCATCATGCTCTCTCCATCACATTCCCCCTCCATCACACTCCCTCTTCATCACACTCCCTCCATCACACTCTTCTCCATCACACACTCCCTCCTTCTCACTCACCTCCATCACCCTCTCTCTATCAACCTCACTCCATCACACTCCCTCCATCACACTTCCTCCATCATATTCTCCCTCCATCACTTTCTCTCCATCACATTCTCCCTCCATCACATTCTCTCTCAATCACACTCTCTCCATCACACTCTCTCTCCATCACACTCTTCCTCCATCTGAATCTACCTCCATCACACTCTCTCTCCATTACATTCTCCCTCCATCACACTGTCTCTCCATCTCATTCTGTCCATCACACTCCCTCTATCACACTCTCCCTCCATCACAATACCAACATCACACTCTCCCTCCATCACATTCACCCTCCATCACACTCCCTCCCTCACACTCTCTGCCATCATGCTCCCTCCATCAGACAATCCCTACATCACACTCTCCCTCCATCATATTCTCCCTCCATCACACTCACTCCATCACATTCTCCCTCCAACACACACCCTACATCACACACTCTCTCCATTATTCTCCCTCCATCACACACTCCCACCATCACACACTCCCTCGATCACACTCCCTACTTCACGCACTCTCTCTATCATGCTCCCTCCATCACACTCTCCCACCATCACATACTCCCTCCAAAACGCTTTGTCTCCATTATGCTCCCTCCATCACACTCTCCCACCATCACACTCTCCCTCCATCACACTCTCTCTCCATCACAATTTGTCTCCATCACACTGCCTCCATCACACTATCCCTCCTTCACACTCGCTCCAGAACACTCTCCTCCATCACACACTCCCTACATCACATTCTCCGTCAATCACACTCCCTCGATCACAATCTCCCTCCATAATATTCGCCGTCCATTACACGCCCCACATCAAACTCTCAATCCATCACACTGCCTCCATCACACTTTCCCTCCATCACACTCTCCCTCCATCACATTCACTCCATCACACTCTCCCTCCATCACACTCTCCCTGCAACAAACAATCTCTCCATCACACTGCCTCCATCACACTTTCCCTCCATCACACTCTACCTCCATCACACTCTCCCTCCATCACACTCACTCCATTACACTCCCTTCCTCCATCACACACTCCCTCTATCACACACTCCCTCCAAGACACTCCCTCCATCATACTCTCCCTCCATCACACTCTCTCTCCATCACACTCCCTCCATCAGACTCTCCCTCCATCACATTCTCCCTCCATCACACTCTCCCTCCATCACACTCCCTCCATCACACGCTCCCTCCTTCACATCCTCCTCCTTCACTCTCACTCCAGCAGAATCTCACTTTGTCTCACTACCTCCATCACACTCTCCCTCCATCACAGTCTCCCTCTTTCACACTCCCTCCATCACACTCTCCCTCCATCGCATTCTCCCTCCATCACACTCCCTCCATCACACACTCACTACATCACCTTCTCCCTCCATCTCTTTCCCCCTCCATCACGCCCCCTCCATCACACTCTCACTCCATTGCATTCTCCCTCTTTCACACACCATCCATCACATTCTCCCTCCATCACTCTCCCTCCATAACACACTCCCTCCATCACACACTCCCTCCATCGCATTCTCCCTCCATCACACTCCCTCCATCACATTCTCACTCCATCACACTCCCTCCATCACATTCTCCCTACATCACACTCTCTCCATCACACTCTCCATCCATCACACTCCATCCATCATATTCTCTCTCCATCACTCTCCCGCTATTACATTCTCTCTCCATCACACTCCCTCCATCACACTCTTCCTCCATCACTTTCTCCCTCCATCACACTCCCTCATCACACTCCCTCCATCACACTCTACCTCCATCACAGTCTCCACCTATCACACTCCCTCCATCAGTCTCTCCCTCCATTACATTCTCCCTCCATCACATTCTCCTTCTTCACTCTCACTCCAGCAGGATCTCACTTTGTCTCACTCCCTCCATCACACTCTCCCTCCATCACAGTCTCCCTCTATCACACTCCCTCCATCACACTTTCCCTCCATCGCATTCTCCCTCCATCACACCCCCACCATCTCACGCCCTCCATCACACTGTCCCTCCATCACACTCTCCCTCCTTCACATTCTCCCTCCATCATTCTCCCTCCATCAATCTCCCTCCATCACACTCACCCTCCATCACATTCTCCCTCCATCACACTCTCCATCCATCACACTCCCTCCATCACACGCTCCCTCCTTCACATCCTCCTCCTTCACTCTCATTCCAGCAGAATCTCACTTTGTCTCACTACCTCCATCACACTCTCCCTCCATCACAGTCTCCCTCTTTCACACTCCCTCCATCACAATCTCCCTCCATCACATTCACCCTCAATCACACTCCCTCCATCACACTCTCACTACATCACATTCTCCCTCCATCTCTTTCCCCCTCCATCACACTCCCTCCATCACACTCTCCCTCCATCACTCTCCCTCCATCACAATCTCTCTCCATCACGCTCAATGTAGCACACTCTCCCTCCATCACAGTCTCCCTCTATCACACTCCCTCCATCACACACTCCCTCCATCACATTCTCCCTCCATCACACTCTCCCTCCATCACACTCCCTCCATCACACGCTCCCTCCTTCACATCCTCCTCCTTCACTCGCACTCCAGCAGAATCTCACTTTGTCTCACTACCTCCATCACACTCTCCCTCCATCAAAGTCTCCCTCTTTCACACTCCCTCCATCACACTCTCCCTCATCGCATTCTCACTCCATCACACTCCCTCCATCACACTCTCACTATATTACATTCTCCCACCATCGCTTTCCCCCTCCATCACACTCCCTCCATCACACTCTCATTCCATCACATTCTCCCTCCATCACTGTCCCTCCATAACACACTCCCTCCATCACACACGCCCTCCATCGCATTCTCCCTCCATCACACTCCCTCCATCACATTCTCACTCCATCACACTACCTCCATCACACTCTCCCTCCGTCGCATTCTCCCTCCATCACACTCCTTCCATCAACTTCTCCCTCCATCACTCTCCCTCCATCACACTCTCACTCCATCACACTCTCTCTCAATCGCATTCTCCCTCCATCACACTCTCTCAATCACACTGTTCCTCCATCACACGCCCTCCATCACATTCTTCCTCCATCACTCTCCCTCCATCACACTCTCCCTCCATCACAATCTTCCTCCATCCCACACTCCCTCCATCACATTCTCTCCATCACGGTCCCTCCATCACACTCTCCCTCCATCACACTCCATCCATCACATTCATGCTCCATCACTCTCCCTCCATCACACTCTCCCTCCATCACACTCTCCCTCCATCAAATTCTCCCTCCATCACTCTCCCTCCATCACACTCTCCCTCCATCACACTCTCCCTCTATCACATTCTCCCTCCACCACACTCCCTCCATCACACTCTCTCTCCATTACGATACAACCTTCACACTCTCCCTCCCTCACAATCTCCCTCCATCACATTCTCTCCATTACAGTCCCTCCATCACACCCTCCCTCCGTCATATTCTCCCTACATCACACTCCCTGCATCACACTTTCCCTCCATCACACTCTCCCTCCATTACATTCTCCCTCCATCATTCTCCCTCCATCATATTCTCTCTCTATCATGCTCCCTCCATCACATTCTCCCTCCATTCACACTCTCCCTCCATCACACTCTCCCTACATCATACTCTCTCTCCAACACATTCTCCCTCCATCACAATGTCTCTCCATCTCATTTTCTCCATCACAATTTGCCTCCATCACACTCTCACTCCATCGCACTTTCTTTCCATGACACTCCCTTCATCATATTCTCCCTCCATCACACTCCCTTCATCACAATCCCTATATCACAATCTCCATCCATCACATTCACCCTCCATCACAGTTCCTCCATCACACTCTGTCTCCATCATGCTCCCTCCATGACACGATCCGTACATCAAACCCTCCCTCCATCACATTCTACCTCCATCACACTCCCTCCATCACATTCTCCCTCCATGACACTCCCTCCATTACATTCCCTTCGTCACACTCTCCCTCCTTCACATTCTCCCTCCATCACACTCTCTCTCCATCACGCTCTCTCCATCACATTCCCCCTCCATCACACTCCCTCTGCAATAACACTCCCTCCATCACACCCTTCTCCATCACACACCCCCTCCTTCACACTCACCTCCATCACCCTCTCTCTATCAACCTCACTCCATCACACTCCCTCCATCACACTTCCTCCATCATATTCTCCCTCCATCACTTTCTCTCCATCACTTTCTCCCTCCATCACACTCTCTCTCCATCACACTCTCTCCATCACACTCTCTCTCCATCACACTCTTCCTCCATCAGAATCTCCCTCCATCACACTCTCTCTCCATTACATTCTCCCTCCATCACACTGTCTCTCCATCTCATTCTGTCCATCACACTCCCTCTATCACATTCTCCCTCCATCACATTCTCCCTCCATCACACTCCCTCCATCACAATACCTACATCACACTCTCCCTCCCTCACATTCACTGCCATCATGCTCCCTCCATCACACAATCCCTACATCACACTCTCCCTCCATCATATTTTCCCTCCATCACACTCACTCCATCACATTCTCCCTCCAACACACACCCTACATCACACACTCTCTCCATTATTCTCCCTCCATCACACTCGCCCACCATCACACACTCCCTCCATCACACTCCCTACTTCACGCACTCTCTCTATCACGCTCCCTCCATCACACTCTCCCACCATCACATACTCCCTCCAAAGCACTTTGTCTCCATTATGCTCCCTCCTTCACACTCTCCCACCATCACACTCTCCCTCCATCACACTCTCTCTCCATCACAATTTGTCTCCATCACACTGCCTCCATCACACTATCCCTCCTTCACACTCGCTCCTTAACACTCTCCTCCATCACACACTCCCTACATCACATTCTCCGTCAATCACACTCCCTCGATCACAATTTCCCTCCATAATATTCGCCCTCTATTACACGCCCCACATCACACTCTCAATCCATCACACTGCCTCCATCACACTTTCCCTCCATCACAGTCTCCCTCCATCACATTCACTCCATCACTCTCTCCCTCCATCACACTCTCCCTGCAACAAACTCTCTCTCCATCACACTGCCTCCATCACACTTTCCCTCCATCACACTCTACCTCCATCACACTCTCCCTCCATCACACACTCACTACAAGACACTCCCTCCATCAAACTCTCCCTCCATCACACTCTCTCTCCATCACACTCCCTCCATCACACTCTCCCTCCATCACTCTCCCTCCATCACAATCTCTCTCCATCACGCTCCCTGTATCACACTCTCCCTCCATCACAGTCTCCCTCTATCACACTCCCTCCATCACACTCTCCCTCCATCACATTCTCCCTCCATCACACTCTCCATCCATCACACTCCCTCCATCACACGCTCCCTCCTTCACATCCTCCTCCTTCACTCTCATTCCAGCAGAATCTCACTTTGTCTCACTACCTCCATCACACTCTCCCTCCATCACAGTCTCCCTCTTTCACACTCCCTCCATCACAATCTCCCTCCATCACATTCACCCTCAATCACACTCCCTCCATCACACTCTCACTACATCACATTCTCCCTCCATCTCTTTCCCCCTCCATCACACTCCCTCCATCACACTCTCCCTCCATCACTCTCCCTCCATCACAATCTCTCTCCATCACGCTCAATGTAGCACACTCTCCCTCCATCACAGTCTCCCTCTATCACACTCCCTCCATCACACACTCCCTCCATCACATTCTCCCTCCATCACACTCTCCCTCCATCACACTCCCTCCATCACACGCTCCCTCCTTCACATCCTCCTCCTTCACTCGCACTCCAGCAGAATCTCACTTTGTCTCACTACCTCCATCACACTCTCCCTCCATCAAAGTCTCCCTCTTTCACACTCCCTCCATCACACTCTCCCTCATCGCATTCTCACTCCATCACACTCCCTCCATCACACTCTCACTATATTACATTCTCCCACCATCGCTTTCCCCCTCCATCACACTCCCTCCATCACACTCTCATTCCATCACATTCTCCCTCCATCACTGTCCCTCCATAACACACTCCCTCCATCACACACGCCCTCCATCGCATTCTCCCTCCATCACACTCCCTCCATCACATTCTCACTCCATCACACTACCTCCATCACACTCTCCCTCCGTCGCATTCTCCCTCCATCACACTCCTTCCATCAACTTCTCCCTCCATCACTCTCCCTCCATCACACTCTCACTCCATCACACTCTCTCTCAATCGCATTCTCCCTCCATCACACTCTCTCAATCACACTGTTCCTCCATCACACGCCCTCCATCACATTCTTCCTCCATCACTCTCCCTCCATCACACTCTCCCTCCATCACAATCTTCCTCCATCCCACACTCCCTCCATCACATTCTCTCCATCACGGTCCCTCCATCACACTCTCCCTCCATCACACTCCATCCATCACATTCATGCTCCATCACTCTCCCTCCATCACACTCTCCCTCCATCACACTCTCCCTCCATCAAATTCTCCCTCCATCACTCTCCCTCCATCACACTCTCCCTCCATCACACTCTCCCTCTATCACATTCTCCCTCCACCACACTCCCTCCATCACACTCTCTCTCCATTACGATACAACCTTCACACTCTCCCTCCCTCACAATCTCCCTCCATCACATTCTCTCCATTACAGTCCCTCCATCACACCCTCCCTCCGTCAAATTCTCCCTACATCACACTCCCTGCATCACACTTTCCCTCCATCACACTCTCCCTCCATTACATTCTCCCTCCATCATTCTCCCTCCATCATATTCTCTCTCTATCATGCTCCCTCCATCACATTCTCCCTCCATTCACACTCTCCCTCCATCACACTCTCCCTACATCATACTCTCTCTCCAACACATTCTCCCTCCATCACAATGTCTCTCCATCTCATTTTCTCCAACACAATTTGCCTCCATCACACTCTCACTCCATCGCACTTTCTTTCCATGACACTCCCTTCATCATATTCTCCCTCCATCACACTCCCTCCATCACAATCCCTATTTCACACTCTCCATCCATCACATTCACCCTCCATCACAGTTCCTCCATCACACTCTGTCTCCATGATGCTCCCTCCATGACACGATCCGTACATCAAACTCTCCCTCCATCACATTCTACCTCCATCACACTCCCTCTATCACATTCTCCCTCCATGACACTCCCTCCATTACATTCCCTTCGTCACACTCTCCCTCCTTCACATTCTCCCTCCATCACACTCTCTCTCCATCACGCTCTCTCCATCACATTCCCCCTCCATCACACTCCCTCTGCAATAACACTCCCTCCATCACACCCTTCTCCATCACACACCCCCTCCTTCACACTCACCTCCATCACCCTCTCTCTATCAACCTCACTCCATCACACTCCCTCCATCACACTTCCTCCATCATATTCTCTTTCCATCACTTTCTCTCCATCACTTTCTCCCTCCATCACACTCTCTCTCCATCACACTCTCTCCATCACACTCTCTCTCCATCACACTCTTCCTCCATCAGAATCTCCCTCCATCACACTCTCTCTCCATTACATTCTCCCTCCATCACACTGTCTCTCCATCTCATTCTGTCCATCACACTCCCTCTATCACATTCTCCCTCCATCACATTCTCCCTCCATCACACTCCCTCCATCACAATACCTACATCACACTCTCCCTCCCTCACATTCACTGCCATCATGCTCCCTCCATCACACAATCCCTACATCACACTCTCCCTCCATCATATTTTCCCTCCATCACACTCACTCCATCACATTCTCCCTCCAACACACACCCTACATCACACACTCTCTCCATTATTCTCCCTCCATCACACTCGCCCACCATCACACACTCCCTCTATCACACTCCCTACTTCACGCACTCTCTCTATCACGCTCCCTCCATCACACTCTCCCACCATCACATACTCCCTCCAAAGCACTTTGTCTCCATTATGCTCCCTCCTTCACACTCTCCCACCATCACACTCTCCCTCCATCACACTCTCTCTCCATCACAATTTGTCTCCAATCACACTGCCTCCATCACACTATCCCTCCTTCACACTCGCTCCTTAACACTCTCCTCCATCACACACTCCCTACATCACATTCTCCGTCAATCACACTCCCTCGATCACAATTTCCCTCCATAATATTCGCCCTCTATTACACGCCCCACATCACACTCTCAATCCATCACACTGCCTCCATCACACTTTCCCTCCATCACAGTCTCCCTCCATCACATTCACTCCATCACTCTCTCCCTCCATCACACTCTCCCTGCAACAAACTCTCTCTCCATCACACTGCCTCCATCACACTTTCCCTCCATCACACTCTACCTCCATCACACTCTCCCTCCATCACACACTCACTACAAGACACTCCCTCCATCAAACTCTCCCTCCATCACACTCTCTCTCCATCACACTCCCTCCATCACACTCTCCCTCCATCACTCTCCCTCCATCACAATCTCTCTCCATCACGCACCCTGTATCACACTCTCCCTCCATCACAGTCTCCCTCTATCACACTCCCTCCATCACACTCTCCCTCCATCACATTCTCCCTCCATCACACTCTCCATCCATCAAACTCCCTCCATCACATGCTCCCTCCTTCACATCCTCCTCCTTCTCTCTCACTCCAGCAGAATCTCACTTTGTCTCACTACCTCCATCACACTCTCCCTCCATCACAGTCTCCCTCTTTCACACTCCCTCCATCACACTCTCCCTCCATCACATTCACCCTCAATCACACTCCCTCCATCACACTCTCACTACATCACATTCTCCCTCCATCTCTTTCCCCCTCCATCACACGCCCTCCATCACACTCTCACTCCATCGCATTCTCACTCCATCACACACCATCCATCACATTCTCCCTCCATCACTCTCCCTCGATAACACACTCCCTGCATTACACACTCCCTCCATCACATTCTCCCTCCATCACACTCCCTCCATCACATTCTCACTCCATCACACTACCTCCATCACACTCTCCCTCCGTCGCATTCTCCCTCCATCATTCTCCTTCCATCACATTCTCCCTCCTTCACTCTCCCTCCATCACACTCTCACTCCATCACAGTCTCTCTCAATCGCATTCTCCCTCCATCACACTCTGTCAATCACACTGTTCCTCCATCACACGCCCTCCATCACATTCTTCCTCCATCACTCTCCCTCCATCAGACTCTCCCTCCATCACAATCTCCCTCCATCCCACACTCCCTCCATCACATTCTCTCCATCAGGGTCCCTCCATCACACTCTCCCTCCATCACACTCCATCCATCACATTCACGCTCCATCACTCTCCCTCCATCACACTCTCCCACCATCACACTCACCCTCCATCAAATTTTCCCTCCATCACTCTCCCTCCATCACACTCTCCCTCCATCACACTCTCCCACCATCACACTCACCCTCCATCAAATTTTCCCTCCATCACGATCCCTCCATCACACTCTCCCTCCGTCACAATCTCCCTCCATCACATTCTCTCCTTCGCAGTCCCTCCATCACACACTCCCTCCGTCATATTTTCCCTACATCACACTCCCTGCATCACACTGTCCCTCCATCACACTCTCCCTCCATTACATTCTCCCTCCATCATTCTCCAACCATCATATTCTCTCTCTATCATGCTCCCTCCATCATACTCTCTCTCCATCACATTCTCCCTCCATCACAATGTCTCTCCTTCTCATTTTCTCCATCACAATTTGCCTCCATCACACTCTCACTCCATCGCACTTTCTTTCCATGACACTCCCTTCATCATATTCTCCCTCCATCACACTCCCTCCATCACAATCCCTACATCACACTCACCATCCATCACATTCACCCTCCATCACAGTTCCTCCATCACACTCTCTCTCCATCATGCTCCCTCCATGACACGATCAGCACATCAAACTCTCCCTCCATCACATTCTACCTCCATCACTCTCCCTCCTTCACATTCTCCCTCCATCACACTCTCTCTCCATCATGCTCTCTCCATCACATTCCCCCTCCATCACACTCCCTCTTCATCACACTCCCTCCATCACACTCTACTCCATCACACACTCCCTCCTTCTCACTCACCTCCATCACCCTCTCTCTATCAACCTCACTCCATCACACTCCCTCCATCACACTTCCTCCATCATATTCTCCCTCCATCACTTTCTCTCCATCACATTCTCCCTCCATCACACTCTCTCTCCATCACACTCTCTCCATCACACTCTCTCTCCATCACACTCTTCCTCCATCAGAATCTACCTCCATCACACTCTCTCTCCATTACATTCTCCCTCCATCACACTGTCTCTCCATCTCATTCTGTCCATCACACTCCCTCTATCACACTCTCCCTCCATCACATTCTCCCTCCATCACACTCCCTCCATCACAATACCAACATCACACTCTCCCTCCATCACATTCACCCTCCATCACACTCCCTCCCTCACACTCTCTGCCATCATGCTCCCTCCATCACACAATCCCTACATCACACTCTCCCTCCATCATATTCTCCCTCCATCACACTCACTCCATCACATTCTCCTTCCAACACACACCCTACATCACACACTCTCTCCATTATTCTCCCTCCATCACACACTCCCACCATCACACACTCCCTCGATCACACTCCCTACTTCACGCACTCTCTCTATCATGCTCCCTCCATCACACTCTCCCACCATCACATACTCCCTCCAAAACGCTTTGTCTCCATTATGCTCCCTCCATCACACTCTCCCACCATCACACTCTCCCTCCATCACACTCTCTCTCCATCACAATTTGTCTCCATCACACTGCCTCCATCACACTATCCCTCCTTCACACTCGCTCCATAACACTCTCCTCCATCACACACTCCCTACATCACATTCTCCGTCAATCACACTCCCTCGATCACAATCTCCCTCCATAATATTCGCCGTCCATTACACGCCCCACATCAATCTCTCAATCCATCACACTGCCTCCATCACACTTTCCCTCCATCATACTCTCCCTCCATCACATTCACTCCATCACACTCTCCCTCCATCACACTCTCCCTGCAACAAACTCTCTCTCCATCACACTGCCTCCATCACACTTTCCCTCCATCACACTCTACCTCCATCACACTCTCCCTCCATCACACTCGCTCCATCACACTCCCTTCCTCCATCACACACTCCCTCTATCACACACTCCTTCCAAGACACTCCCTCCATCATACTCTCCCTCCATCACACTCTCTCTCCATCACGCTCCCTCCATCAAACTCTCCTTCCATCACTCTCCCTCCATCACAATCTCTCTCCATCACGCTCCCTGTATCACAATCTCCCTCCATCACAGTCTCCCTCTATCACACTCCCTCCATCACAAACTCCCTCCATCACATTCTCCCTCCATCACTCTCCCTCCATCACACTCCCTCCATCACACGCTCCCTCCTTCACATCCTCCTCCTTCACTCTCACTCCAGCAGAATCTCACTTTGTCTCACTACCTCCATCACACTCTCCCTCCATCACACTCTCCCTCTTTCACACTCCCTCCATCACACTCTCCCTCCATCGCATTCTCCCTCCATCACACTCCCTCCATCACACACTCACTACATCACCTTCTCCCTCCATCTCTTTCCCACTCCATCACGCCCCCTCCATCACACTCTCACTCCATCGCATTCTCCCTCCTTCAAACACCATCCATCACATTCTCCCTCCATCACTCTCCCTCCATAACACACACCCTCCATCACACACTCCCTCCATCGCATTCTCCCTCCATCACACTCCCTCCATCACATTCTCACTCCATCACACTCCCTCCATCACATTTACCCTACATCACACTCTCTCCATCACACTCTCCATCCATCACACTCCATCCATCATATTCTCTCTCCATCACACTCCCGCTATCACATTCTCTCTCCATCACACTCCCTCCATCACACTCTTCCTCCATCACTTTCTCCCTCCATCACACTCCCTCATCACACTCCCTCCATCACACTCTACCTCCATCACAGTCTCCACCTATCACACTCCCTCCATCACTCTCTCCCTCCATTACATTCTCCCTCCATCACATCCTCCTTCTTCACTCTCACTCCAGCAGGATCTCATTTTGTCTCACTCCCTCCATCACACTCTCCCTCCATCACAGTCTCCCTCTATCACACTCCCTCCATCACACTTTCCCTCCATCGCATTCTCCCTCCATCACACCCCCACCATCTCACGCCCTCCATCACACTGTCCCTCCATCACACTCTCCCTCCTTCACATTCTCCCTCCATCATTCTCCCTCCATCAATCTCCCTCCATCACACTCACCCTCCATCACATTCTCCCTCCATCACGCTCTCTCAATCACACTCTCCCTCCATCACACTCCCTCCATCACACTCTCCCCCATCACACTCCATCCATCACATTCTCCCTCCATCACTCTCTCTCCATCACACTCTCCCGCCATCACACCCTCCCTCCATCGCATTCTCCCTCGATCACTCTCCCTCCATCACATTCTCCCTCCATCACGCACTCCATCCATCTCATTCTCCCTCCACCACACTCCCTCCATCACACTCTATCTCCATCACGCTCCCTCCATCACACTCTTCCTCAATCACATTCTCACTCCATCACATTCTCTCCATCACACTCCCTCCATCAAACACTCCCTCCATCATATTCTCCCTCCATCACAATCCCTCCATCACACTCCCTCCATCACACTCTCACTCCATCACACTCCCTCCTTCGCACCCCCTCCAACATACAGTCCCTCCATCACTCTCTCCCTCCATCACATTGTCCCTACATCATTCTCCCTCCATCTAACACCCTCCATCACACTTTCCCTCCATCACATTCTCCGTCCATCACACTCCCTCCATCATATTCTCTCTCTATCACGCTCTCTCCATCACATTCTCCCTCCATCACACTCTATCTCATTCACACTCCCTCCCTAACACTCTTCCTCCATCACAGTCTTCCTACATCACACTCTCTCTCCATCATGCTCCTTCCATCACACTCTCCCTCCATCAGAGTCTCCCTCTATCACACTCCCTCCATCACACTCTCCCTCCATCACATTCACCCTCCATCACACTCTCCCTCCATCACACTCCCTCCATCACACTCTCCCTCCTTCACATCCTCCTTCTTCACTCTCACTAAAGCAGGATCCATCACACTCTACACCCATCACAGTATCCTTCTATAACACTCACAACATCACCTTCTCCCTCCATCGCATTCTCCCTCCATCACACTCCCACCATCTCACTCCCTCCATCACACTGTCCCTCCATCACACTCTCCCTCCATCACTTTCTCCCTCCATCATTCTCCCTCCATCAAAGTCCCTCCATCACACTCACCCTCCATCACATTCTCCCTCCATCACACTCCCTCCATCACACTCTTTCCATCACATGCTCCCTCCATCACACTCTCTCTCCATCACACTCCCTCCATCACACTCTCTCTCCATCACACTCTACCTCCATCCCACTCTCCCTCCATCACTCTCTCTTTCCAAGGCATTCCCTCCATCACACTCTCCCTACATCACTGTCTCCCTCCATCACACTCCCTCCATCACACTCTCCCTCCATCACATTCTCCCTCTATCACACTCCCTCCATCACAATCCCTACATCACACTCTCCCTCCATCACATTCACCCTCCATCACACTCTCTCCATCACACTCTCTTCCATCGTGCTCCCTCTATCACACTATCCCTACATCACACTCTCCCTCCACCATATTCCCCCTCCATCACACTCCCTCCGTCACATTCTCCCTCCAACACACTCGCTACATCACACACTCTCTCAATCACGCTGCCTGCATCACACCCTCCCTCCATCACACACTCCCTCCATCACACTCTCCCTCAATCACATTCTCCCTCCATCACATTCCCCCATCACACACTCCCTCCATCACAATCTCCCGCCATGACACTCCCTCCAACACACTCACCCTCCATCACACTCTCCCTCTACCACATTCTCCCTCCATCACACTCTCTCTCCATTACCCTCACTCCATCACACTCTTCCTCCATCACTTTCTCCCTCCATCACACTCACTCATCACACTCTTCCTCCGTCACATTCTCCCTCCATCACACATTCCCTCCATCATACTCCCTTCATCACACTCTGTCTCCATCATGCTCCCTCCATCACTCAACCCTCCATCACACTCTCCCTCCATCACATTCTCCCCCTCACAATTTGTCTCCTTCACACTGCCTCCATCACACTAACCCTCCTTCACACTCGCTCCATGACACTCTCCCCATCAGACACTCCCTACATCACATTTTCCGTCATTCACTCCCCCCCGATCACACTCTCCATCCATAAAATTCTCCCTCCATGACACTCCATACATCACACAGTCACTCCTTCACACTGCCTCCATCACACTCTCCCTCCATCATACTCTCCCTCCATCACACTCACTCCATCACACTCTCCCTCCAGCACACTCTCCCTGCATCACACACTCTCTCCATCACACTGCCTCCATCACACTTTCCCTCCTTCACACTCTCCCTCCATCACACTGTCCCTCCATCACACTCTCCCTCCATCACATTCTCCCTCCATCATTCTCCCTCCATCAAACTCGCTCCATCACACTCACCCTCCATCACATTCTCCCTCCATCACACTCTCTCAATCACACTCTCCCTCCATCACACTCCCTCCATCACACTCTCCCTCCATCACACTCCATCCATCACATTCTCCCTCCATCACTCTCTCCCCATCACACTCTCCCGGCATCACACGCTCCCTCCATCGCATTCTCCCTCGATCACTCTCCCTCCATCACATTCTCCCTCCATCACACACTCCATCCATCTCATTCTCCCTCCACCACACTCCCTCCATCACACTCTATCTCCATCAAGCTCCCTCCATCACACTCTTCCTCGATCACATTCTCACTCCATCACATTCTATCCATCATACTCCCTCCATCACACAGTCCCTCCATCATATTCTCCCTCCATCACAATCCCTCCATCACACTCCCTCCATCACACTCTCACTCCATCACACTCCCTCCTTCACACCCCCTCCAACATACAGTCCCTCCATCACACTCTCCCTCCATCACATTCTCTCTACATCATTCTCCCTCCATCTTACACCCTCCATCACACTCTCCCTCCATCACATTCTCCGTCCATCACACTCCCTCCATCATATTCTCTCTCTATCACGCTCTCTCCATCACATTCTCCCTCCATCACACTCTATCTCATTCACACTCCCTCCCTAACACTCTTCTTCCATCACAGTCTTCCTACATCACACTCTCTCACCATCATGCTCCTTCCATCACACTCTCCATCCATCAGAGTCTCCCTCTATCACACTCCCTCCATCACACTCCCCCTCCATCACATTCACCCTCCATCAGACTCTCCCTCCATCACACTCCCTCCATCACACTCTCCCTCCTTCACATCCTCCTTCTTCACTCTCACTAAAGCAGGATCTGACTTTGTCTCACACCCTCCAACACACTCTACACCCATCACAGTCTCCTTCTATAACACTCACAACATCACCCTCTCGCTCCATCGCATTCTCCCTCCATCACACTCCCACCATCTCACTCCCTCCATCACACTGTCCCTCCATCACACTCTCCCTCCATCACTTTCTCCCTCCATCATTCTCCCTCCATCAAAGTCCCTCCATCACATGCTCCCTCCATCACACTCTCTCTCCATCACACTCCCTCCATCCCACTCTCCCTCCATCACTCTCTCTTTCCAAGACATTCCCTCCATCACACTCTCCCTACATCACTGTCTCCCTCCATCACACTCCCTCCATCACACTCTCCCTCCATCACATTCTCCCTCTATCACACTCCCTCCATCACAATCCCTACATCACACTCTCCCTCCATCACATTCACCCTCCATCACACTCTCTCCATCACACTCTGCCATCGTGCTCCCTCTATCACAATATCCCTACATCACACTCTCCCTCCACCATATTCTCCCTCCATCACACTCCCTCCGTCACATTCTCCCTCCAACACTCTCGCTACATCACACACTCTCTCAATCACGCTGCCTCCATCACACCCTCCCTCCATCACACACTCCCTCCATCACACACTCCCTCCATCACATTCTCCCTCCATCACATTCCCTCCATCACACACTCCCTCCATCACACTCTCCCACCATGACACTCCCTCCAACACACTCACCCTCCATCACACTCTCCCTCTACCACATTCTCCCTCCATCACACTCTCTCTCCATTACACTCACTCCATCACACTCTTCCTCCATCACTTTCTCCCTCTATCACACTCACTCATCACACTCTCCCTCTGTCACATTCTCCCTCCATCACACATTCCCTCCATCATACTCCCTTCATCACACTCTGTCTCCATTATGCTCCCTCCATCACACACTCCGTCCATCACACTCTCCCTCCATCACATTCTCCCCCTCACAATTTGTCTCCATCACACTGCCTCCATTACACTAACCCTCCTTCACACTCGCTCCATGACACTCTCCCCGATCAGACACTCCCTACATCACATTCTCCGTCATTCAATCTCCCTCGATCACACTCTCCCTCCATAAAATTCTCCCTCCATAACACTCCATACATCACACACTCACTCCTTCACGCTGCCTCCATCACACTTTCCCTCCATCACACCCTCCCTCCATCACACTCTCCCTCCATCACACACTCCCTCCACCACACTCACCCTCCATCACACTCTCCCTCCACCACATTCTCCCTCCATCACACTCTCTCTCCATCACACTCCCTCCATCACACACTTCCTCCATCACTTTCTCCCTCCATCACACTCCCTCATCACACTCTCCCTCCGTCACATTTTCCCTCCATCACACATTCCCTCCATCACACTCCCTTCATCACACTCTCCCTCCTTCACATCCTCCTCCTTCACTCTCACTCCAGCAGAATCTTACTTTGTCTCACTCCCTCCATCATGCTCTCCCTCCATTGCATTCTCCCTCCATCACACTCTCACTACATCACATTCTCCCTCCATCACATACACCCTCCATCACACTCCCTCCATCACACTCTACCTCCATCGCATTCTCCCTCCATCACACTCCTTCCCTCATATTCTCCTCCATCACTCAACCTCGATCACAATCTCACTCCATCACACTCTCCCTCAATGGCATTCTCCCTCCATCACACTACCTCTATCACATTTTCCTTCCAACAAACTCCCTCCATTACATTCTACCTCCATCACACTCTCTCAATCTAACTCTCCCTCCATCACACGCCCTCCATCACACTCTCCCTCCATCTCTCTCCCTCCATCACACTCTCCCTCCATCACAATCTCCCTCCATCCCACACTACCTCCATCACATTCTCTCCATCACGGTCCCTCCATCACACTCTCCCTCCATCACAGTCCATCCATCACACTCTCCCTCCATCGCATTCTCCCTCCATCACTCTCCTTCCATCACTCTCACTCCTTCACACTCTCCCTCCATCACAATCTCCCTCTATCACATTCTCCCTCCACCACACACCCTCCATCACACTCTCTCTCCATCACGCTCCCTCCATCACACTCTCCCTCTGTCACAATCTCCCTCCATCACATTCTCTCCATCACAGACCCTGCATCACACACTCCCTCTGTCATATTCTCCCTACATCACAATCCCTGCATCACAAACCCTCCATCACACTCTCCCTCCATCAAACTCCCTCCATCACACTCCCTCCATCACACTGTCCCTCCATCACACTCTCCCTCCATTACATTCTCCCTCCATCATTCTCCCTCCATCATATTCTCTCTCTATCATGCTCCCTCCATCACATTCTCCCTCCATCAAACTGTATCTCCATCACACTCCCTCCATCACACTCTCCCTCCATCACACTCTCCCTACATCATACTCTCTCTCCATCACATTCTCCCTCCATCACAATGCCTCTCCATCTCATTCTCTCCTCCACAATTTGCCTCCATCACACTCTCCCTCCTTCGCACTTTCTTTCAATGACACTCCCTTCATCACTTTCTCCTTCCAAAACACTCCGTCCAACACAATCCCTACGTCACACTCTCCATCCATCACATTCACCCTCCATCACAGTCCTTCCATTAAACTCTCTCTCCATCATGCTCCCTCCATGACACGATCCGTACATCAAACTGTCCCTCCATCACATTCTACCTCCATTACACTCCCTCCATCACATTCTCCCTCCATGACACTCCCTCCATCACATTCACTCCGTCACACTCTCCCTCCTTCACATTCTCCCTCCATCACACTCTCTCTCCATCACGCTCTCTCCATCACATTCTCCCTCCATTACACACTCTATCCATCACGCTCTCTCCATCACATTCCCCTTCCATCACACTCTCTCTTCATCACACTCCCTCCATCACTCTCTTCTCCTTCACACTCACCTCCATCACCCTCTCTCTATCAAACTCAGACCATCACATTCTCCCTCCATCACGCTCTCTCCATCAAATTCTCCCTCCATCACACTCTCTCTCCATCAAACTCTCTCCATCACAATCTCTCTCCATCACACTCTTCCTCCATCAGAATCTCCCTCCATCACACTCTCTCTCCATTACACTCTCCCTCCATCACATTCTCCCTCCATCACACTCCCTCCATCACAATCCCTACATCACATTCTCCATCCATCACATTCACCCTCCATCAAACTCCCTCCCTCACACTCATGCCATCATGCTCCCTCGATCACACTCTCCCTCTATCACACTCTCCCTCCATCACACTCTCCCTCAATCGCATTCTCCCTCCATCACACTACCTCCATCACATTCTCCCACCAACAAACTCCCTCCATTACATTCTCCCTCCTTCACACTCTCTCAATCACACTCTCCCTCCATCACAAGCCCACCATCACATTCTCCCTCCATCTCTCTCCCTCCATCACACTCTCCCTCCATCACAATCTCCCTCCATCCCATACTCCCTCCATCACATTCTCTCCATCACGGTCCCTCCATCACTCTCTCCCTCCATCACTCTCCCTCCATCACTCTCCCTCCATCACACTCTCCCTCCATCACACTCTCCCTCTATCACATCCTCCCTCCACCACACTTCCTCCATCACACACTCTATCCATCACGATCCCTCCATCACACTCTCCCTCCGTCACAATCTCCATCCATCACATTCTCGCTCCATCACTCTCCCTCCATCACTCTCCCTCCATCACACTCTCCCTCCATCACACTCTGCCTCTATCACATTCTCCCTCCACCTCACTCCTCCATCAAACTCTCTCTCCATCACGCTCCCTCCATTACACTCTCCCTCCGTCACAATCTCCCTCCATCAGATTCTCTCCATCACAGACCCTCCATCACACTCTCCCTCCATCAAACTCCCTCCATCACACTCCCTCCATCACACTGTCCCTGCATCACACTCTCCCTCCATGACATTCTCCCTCCATCATTCTCCCTCCATCATATTCTCTCTCTATCATGCTCCCTCCATCACATTCTCCCTCCATCAAACTCTATCTCCATCACACTCCCTCCATCACACTCTCCCTCCATCACATGCTCCCTCCATCACACACCTTCCATCACATTCTCCCTCCATCCATCTCCCTCGATCACAATCTCACTCCATCACACTCTCCCTCAATCGCATTCTCGCTCCATCACACTACCTCCATCACATTCTCCCTCCAACAAACTCCCTCCATTACATTCTCCCTCCATCACACTTCCTCCATCACAATCCCTACATCACATTCTCCCTCCATCACATTCACCCTCCATCAAACTCCCTCCCTCACACAAATGCCATCATGCTCCCTCCATCACATGATCCCTCCATCACATTCACCCTCCATCACATTCTCCCTCCATCACACTCTCTCAATCACACTCTCCCTCCATCACGCTCCCTCGATCACACTCTCCCTCCATCACACTCCATCCTTCACATTCTCCCTTCATCACTCTCACTGCACCACACTCTCCCTCCATCGCATTCTCCCTTCGATCACTCTCCCTCCATCACATTCTCCCTCCATCACACACTCCATCCATCTCATTCTCCCTCCACAACACTCCCTCCATCACACTCTCTCTCCATCACGCTCCCTCCATCACTTTCACCCTCCATCACACTCCCTCCATCGCAATCCCTACATCACATTCTCCCTCCATCACATTCACCCTCCATCAAACTCGCTCCCTCACACTCATGCCATCATGCTCCCTCGATCACACTCTCCCTCTATCACACTTTCCCTCCATCACACTCTCCCTCCATCACAGTCTCCCTCTTTCACAATCCCTCCATCACACTCTCCCTCCATCGCATTCTCCCTCCATCACACTCCCTCCATCACACTCTCACTACATCACATTCTCCCTCCAACGCTTTCCCCCTCCATCACACTCCCTTCATCACACTCTCACTCCATCGCATTCTCCCTCCATCACACACCATCCATCACATTCTCCCTCCATCACTCTCCCTCCATAACACACTCCCTCCATCACACACTCCTCCATCGCATTCTCCCTCCATCACACTCCCTCCATCACATTCTCGATCCATCACACTCCCTCCATCACATTCTCTCTCCATCACACTCCCTCCATCACACTCTTCCTCCATCACTTTCTCCCTCCATCACACTCCCTCATCACACTCCCTCCATCACACTCTCCCTCCATCACATTCTCCCTCTATCACACTCCCTCCATCACTCTCTATCTCCATTACATTCTCCCTCCATCACATCCTCCTCCTTCACTCTTACTCGAGCAGGATCTCACTTTGTCTCACTCCCTCCATCACACTCTCCCTCCATCACAGTCTCCCTCTATCACAGTCCCACCATCGCATTCTCCCTCCATCACACCCCCTCCATCTCACTCCCTCTATTACACTGTCCCTCCATCACACTCTCCCTCCATCACATTCTCCCTCCATCATTCTCCCTCCATCAAACTCCCTCCATCACACTCTTCCTCGATCACATTCTCACTCCATCACATTCTCTCCATCACACTCCCTCCATCACACACTCCCTCCATCATATTCTCCCTCCATCACAATCCCTCCATCACACTCCCTCCATCACACTCTCACTCCATCACACTCCCTCCTTCACACCACCTCCAACACAATGTCCCTCCATCACACTCTCCCTCCATCACATTCTCCCTACATCATTCTCCCTCCATCTAACACCGTCTATCACACTCTCCCTCCATCATATTCTCCCTCCATCACACTTCCTCCATCATATTCTCTCTCTATCACGCTCTGTCCATCACATTCTCCCTCCATCACACTCTATCTCCATCACACTCCCTCCATCACACTCTTCCTCCATCACAGTCATCCTACATCACACTCTCTCCATCATGCTCCTTCCATCACACTCTCCCTCCATCAGAGTCTCCCTCTATCACACTCCCTCCATCACATTCACCCTCCATCACACTCTCCCTCCATCACACTCCCTCCATCACACTCTACCTCCTTCACATCCTCCTTCTTCACTCTCACTAAAGCAGGATCTCACTTTGTCTCACACTCTTCATCACACTCTCCCTCCATCACAGTCTCCCTCTCTCACTCTCCGTCCATCACCCTCTCCCTCCATCGCATTCTCCATCGATCACACTCCCACCATCTCACTCCCTCCATCACACTGTCCCTCCATCACACTCTCCCTTCATCACTTTCTCCCTCCATCACTCTCCCTCCATCAAAGTGCCTCCATAACACTCACCCTCCATCAAATTCTCCCTCCATCACACTCCCTCCATTACACTCCCTCCATCACACTCTCTCCATCAGATCCTCCCTCCATCACACTCTCTCTCCATCACACTCCCTCCATCACACTCTCACGCCATCACATTCTCCCTCCATCACACTCTCTCTCCATCTCATTCTCTCCACCACACTCTACCTCCATCCCACTCTCCCTCCATTACTCTCTCTTTCCAATACATTCCCTCCATCACACTCTCCCTACATCACTGTCTCCCTCCATCACACTCCCTCCATCACACTCTCACTCCTCACATTCTCCCTCTATCACACTCCCTCCATCACAATCCCTACATCACACTCTCCCTCCATCACATTCACCCTCCATCACACTCCCTCCATCACACTCTCTGCCATCGTGCTCCCTCCATCACACTATCCCTACATCACACTCTCCCTCCACCATATTCTCCCTCCATCACACTCCCTCCATCACATTCTTCCTCCAACACACTCGCTACATCACACACTCTCTCAATCACTCTCCCTCCATCACACCCTCCCTCCATCACACACTCCCTCCATCACACTCTCCCTACATCACATTCTCCCTCCATCACATTTCCTCCATCACACACTCCCTCCATCACACTCTCCTGCCATGACACTCCCTCCATCACACTCACCCTCCATCAAACTCTCCCTCCACCACATTCTCCCTCCATCACACTCTCTCTCCATCTCACTCCCTCCATCACACTCTTCCACCATCACTTTCTCCCTCCATCACACTCCCTCATCACACTCTCCCTCCGTCACATTCTCCCTCCATCACACATTCCCTCCATCACACTCTCCCTCCATCACATTCTCCCCCTCACAATTTGTCTCCATAACACCGCCTCTATCACACTAACCCTCCTTCACACTCGCTCCATGACACTGTCCGCATCAGACACTCCCTACATCACATTCTCCGTCATTCACACTCCCTCGATCACACTCTCCATCCATAAAATTCTCCCTCCGTTACACTCCATACATCACACACTCACTCCATCACACTGCCTCCATCACACTCTCCCTCCATCACACTCTCCCTCCATCACACTCACTCCATCACACTCTCCCTCCATCACACTCCCTCAATCACACACTCCCTCCATCACACTCTACCTCCATGACACTCCCTCCATCACACTCTCTCTCCATCACACTCCCTCCATCACACTCTTCCTCCATCACTTTCTCCCTGCATCACACTCCCTCATCACACTCTCCCTCCGTCACATTCTCCCTCCATCACACATTCCCTCCATCACACTCCCTTCATCACACTCTCCCTCCTTCACATCCTCCTCCTTCACTCTCACTCCAGCAGAATCTCACTATGTCTCACTCCCTTCATCACACTCTCCCTCCATTGCATTCTCCCTCCATCACACTCTCACTACAGCACATTCTCCCTCCATCACATACCCCCTCCATCACACTCCCTCCATCACACTCTCCCTCCATCGCATTGACCCTCCATCACACTCCTTCCATCACATTCTCCGTCCATCATTCTACCTCGATCAAAATCTCACTCCATCACACTCTCCCTCAATCGCATTCTCCCTCCATCACACTACCTCCATCACATTCTCCCTCCAACAAACTCCCTCCATTACATTCTCCCTCCTTCACACTCTCTCAATCACACTCTCCCTCCATCACAAGCCCACCATCACATTCTCCCTCCATCTCTCTCCCTCCATCACACTCTCCCTCCATCACAATCTCCCTCCATCCCATACTCCCTCCATCACATTCTCTCCATCACGGTCCCTCCATCACTCTCTCCCTCCATCACTCTCCCTCCATCACTCTCCCTCCATCACACTCTCCCTCCATCACACTCTCCCTCTATCACATTCTCCCTCCACCACACTACCTCCATCAAACTCTCTCTCCATCACGCTCCCTCCATTACACTCTCCCTCAGTCACAATCTCCCTCCATCAGATTCTCTCCATCACAGACCCTCCATCACACACTCCCTCCGTCATATTCTCCCTACATCACACTCCCTGCATCACACTCCCTCCATCACACTCTCCCTCCATCAAACTCCCTCCATCACACTCCCTCCATCACACTGTCCCTCCATCACACTCTCCCTCCATTACATTCTCCCTCCATCATTCTCCCTCCATCATATTCTCTCTCCATCATCCTCCCTCCATCACATTCTCCCTCCATCAAACTCTATCTCCATCACACTCCCTCCATCACACTCTCCCTCCATCGCATTCTCCCTCCATCACACACCTTCCATCACATTCTCCCTCCATCAATCTCCCTCGATCACAATCTCACTCCATCACACTCTCCCTCAATCGCATTCTCCCTCCATCACACTACCTCCATCACATTCTCCCTCCAACAAACTCCCTCCATTACATTCTCCCTCCATCACACTCCCTCCATCACAATCCCTACATCACATTCTCCCTCCATCACATTCACCCTCCATCAAATTCCCTCCCTCACACAAATGCCATCATGCTCCCTCCATCACATGATCCCTCCATCACATTCACCCTCCATCACATTCTCCCTCCATCACACTCTCTCAATCACACTCTCCCTCCATCACACTCCCTCCATCACACTCTCCCTCCATCACACTCCATCCTTCACATTCTCCCTCCATCACTCTCACTGCACCACACTCTCTCTCCATCACGCTCCCTCCATCACACTCTTCCTCGATCACATGCTCATTCCTACACATACTCTCCATCACACTCCCTCCATCACACACTCCCTCCATCATATTCTCCCTCCATCACAATCCCTCCATCACACTCACTCCATCAGACTCTCCCCCGATCACACTCCCTCCATCACACGCCCCAACACACTCTCCCTCCATCACACTCTCCCTCCATCACATTCTCCCTACATCATTCTCCCTCCATCAAACACCCTCCATCACACTCTCCCTCCATCACATTCTCCCTCCATCACATTCACCCTCCATCAAACTCCCTCCCTCACACAAATGCCATCATGCTCCCTCCATCATATGATCCCTCCATCACATTCACCCTCCATCACATTCTCCCTCCATCACACTCTCTCAATCACACTCTCCCTCCATCACACTCCCTCCATCACACTCTCCCTCCATCACACTCCATCCTTCACATTTTCCCTCCATCACTCTCACTGCACCACACTCTCTCTGCATCACGCTCCCTCCATCACACTCTTCCTCGATCACATGCTCATTCCTACACATACTCTCCATCACACTCCCTCCATCACACACTCCCTCCATCATATTCTCCCTCCATCACAATCCCTCCATCACACTCACTCCATCAGACTCTCCCCTGATCACACTCCCTCCATCACACGCCCCAACACACTCTCCCTCCATCACACTCTCCCTCCATCACATTCTCCCTACATCATTCTCCCTCCATCAAACACCCTCCATCACACTCTCCCTCCATCACATTCTCCCTCCATCACACTCCCTCCATCATATTCTCTCTCTATCACGCTCTCTCCATCACATTCTCCCTCCATCACACTCTATCTCCATCACACTCCCTCTATCACATTCTTCCTCCATCACATTCACCCTCCATCACACTCTCCCTCCATCGCACTCCCTCCATCACACTCTCCCTCCTTCACATCCTCCTCCTTCACTCTCACTAAAGAAGGATCTCACTTTATCTCACACCCTCCATCACCCTCTCCCTCCATCGCATTCTCCCTCCATCATACACCCACCATCTCACTCCCTCCATCACACTGTCCCTCCATCACACTCTCCCTCCATCACTTTATCCCTCCTTCATTCTCCCTCTGTCACACTCACTCCATCACAATCCCTACATCACAGTCTCCCTCCAATACATTCACCCTCCCTCACACTCCCTCCATCACACTCTCTGCCATCGTGCTCCCTCCATCACACTATCCCTACATCACACTCTCCCTCCATGATATTCTCCATCTATCACACTCCCGCCATCACATTCTCCCTCCAACACACTCGCTACATCACACACTCTCTCAATCACGCTCCCTCCATCAGATTCTCCCCCCATCACACACTCCCTCCATCACACTCTGTCTCCATCATGCTCCCTCCATCACACACTCCCTCAATCACACTCTCCCTCCATCACATTCTCCCACCATCACACTCCCTCCATCACACACTCCCTGCATCACAGTCTCCCTTCATGACACTCCCTCCATCACACTCACCCTCCATCACACTCTCCCTCCATCGCATTCACCCTCCATCACACTCCCTCCATCACACTCTCTGCCATCGTGCTCCCTCCATCACACTATCCCTACATCACACTCTCCCTCCACCATATTCTCCCTCCATCACACTCCCTCCATCACATTCTTCCTCCAACACACTCGCTACATCACACACTCTCTCAATCACGCTCCCTCCATCACACCCTCCCTCCATCACACACTCCCTCCATCACACTCTCCCTACATCACATTCTCCCTCCATCACATTTCCTCCATCACACACTCCCTCCATCACACTCACCCTCCATCAAACTCTCCCTCCACCACATTCTCCCTCCATCACACTCTCTCTCCATCTCACTGCCTCCATCACACTCTTCCACCATCACTTTCTCCCTCCATCACAGTCCCTCATCACACTCTCCCTCCGTCACATTCTCCCTCCATCACACATTCCCTCCATCACACTCTCCCTCCATCACATTCTCCCCCTCACAATTTGTCTCCATAACACCGCCTCTATCACACTAACCCTCCTTCACACTCGCTCCATGACACTGTCCGCATCAGACACTCCCTACATCACATTCTCCGTCATTCACAATCCCTCGATCACACTCTCCATCCATAAAATCCTCCCTCCATTACACTCCATACATCACACACTCACTCCATCACACTGCCTCCATCACACTCCCCCTCCATCACACTCTCCCTCCATCACACTCACTCCATCACACTCTCCCTCCATCACACTCCCTCAATCACACACTCCCTCCATCACACTCTCCCTCCATGACACTCCCTACATCATTCTCCCTCCATCAAACACCCTCCATCACACTCTCCCTCCATCACATTCTCCATCCATCACACTCTATCTCCATCACACTCCCTCCATCACATTCTTCCTCCATCACAGTCTTCCTACATCACACTCTCTCTCCATCATGCACCATCCATCGCACTTTAACTCCATCAGAGTCTCCCTCTATCACACTCCCTCCATCACGCTCTCCCTCCATCACATTCACCCTCCATCACACTCTCCCTCCATCGCACTCCCTCCATCACACTCTCCCTCCTTCACATCATCCTCCTTCACTCTCACTAAAGAAGGATCTCACTTTATCTCACACCCTCCATCACCCTCTCCCTCCATCACATTCTCCCTCCATCATACACCCACCATCTCACTCCCTCCATCACACTGTCCCTCCATCACACTCTCCCTCCATCACTTTATCCCTCCTTCATTCTCCCTCTGTCACACTCACTCCATCACAATCCCATATCACAGTCTCCCTCCAACACATTCACCCTCCATCACACTCTCTCCATCACCCTCTCCCTCCTTCGCAATCTCTTTCCATCACACTCCCACAATCTCACTCCCTCCATCACACTGTCCCTCCATCACACTCTCCCTCCATCACTTTCTCCCTCCTTCATTCCCCCTCCATGAAACTCCCTCCATCACACACTCCCTCCATCACTTTCTCCCTCCATCACACTCCCTCCATCACACTCCCTCCATCACACTCCATCCATCACATTTCCCTCCATCACTCTCTCTCCATCACACTCACTCCATCACACTCTCTCTCCATCACATTCTCCATCCATCACGCTGACTCTCCATCTCATTCTCTCCATCACACTCTCCCTCCATCCCACTCTCCCTCCGTCACTCTCTCTTTCAAAGATATTCCCTCCATCACACTCTCCCTACATCACTGTCTCCCTCCATCACACTCCCTCCATCACACTCTCCCTCCATCACATTCTCCCCCTCACAATTTGTCTCCATCACACTGCCTCCATCACACTAACCCTCCTTCACACTCGCTCCATGACACTCTCCCCAATCAGACACTCCCTACATCACATTCTCCGTCATTCACACTCCCTCGATCACTCTCGCTCCATAAAATTCTCCCTCCATTACACTCCATACAACACACACTCACTCCTTCAAACTGTCTCCATCACACTTTCCCTTATCACACACTCCCTCCATCACACTCTCCCTCCATCACACACCCCCTCCAACACACTCACTCCATTACACTCTCCCTCCAGCACACTCTCCCTGCATCACACACTCTCTCCATCACACTGCCTCCATCACACTTTCCCTCCTTCACACTCTCCCTCCATCACACTCTCCCTCCATCACATTCTCCCTCCATCACACACTCCCTCCATCAAACTCTCCCTCCATGACACTCCCACCATCACACTCACCCTCCATCACAATCTCCCTCCACCACATTCTCCCTCCATCACACTCTCTCTCCATCACACTCCCTCCATCACACTCTCCCTCCATCGCATTCTCCCTCCATCACACTCCTTCCATCACATTCTCCCTCCATCACACTACCTCCATCACATTCTCCCTCCAACAAACTCCCTCCATTACATTCTCCCTCCATCACACTCTCTCAATCATACTCTCCCTCCATTACACGCCCTCCATAACATTCTCCATCCATCACTCTCCCTCCATCACCCTCTCCCTCCATCGCATTCTCCCTCCATCTCACTCCCACAATCTCACTCCCTCCATCACACTCCCTCCATCACATCTCTCCCTCCATCGCATTCTTCCTCCATCACACTCCCTCCATCACATTCTCCCTCCATCATTCTCCATCGATAACAATCTCACTCCATCACACTCTCCCTCAATCGCATTCTCCCTCTATCACACTACCTCCATCACATTCTCCCTCCAACAAACTCCCTCCATTACATTCTCCCTCCATCACACTCTCTCAATCACACTCTCCCTCCATCACACGCCCTCCATCACAGTCTCCCTCCACCTCTCTCCCTCCATCACACTCTCCCTCCATCACAATCTCACTCCATCCCACACTCCCTCCATCACATTCTCTCCACCACGGTCTCTCCGTCACACTCTCCCTCCATCACTCTCCCTCCATCACATTCTCCCTCCATCACACACTCCCTCCATCAAACTCTCCCTCCATGACACTCCCACCATCACACTCACCCTCCATCACAATCTCCCTCCACCACATTCTCCCTCCATCACACTCTCTCTCCATCACACTCCCTCCATCACACTCTCCCTCCATCGCATTCTCCCTCCATCACACTCCTTCCATCACATTCTCCCTCCATCACACTACCTCCATCACATTCTCCCTCCAACAAACTCCCTCCATTACATTCTCCCTCCATCACACTCTCTCAATCATACTCTCCCTCCATTACACGCCCTCCATAACATTCTCCATCCATCACTCTCCCTCCATCACCCTCTCCCTCCATCGCATTCTCCCTCCATCTCACTCCCACAATCTCACTCCCTCCATCACACTCCCTCCATCACATCTCTCCCTCCATCGCATTCTTCCTCCATCACACTCCCTCCATCACATTCTCCCTCCATCATTCTCCATCGATTACAATCTCACTCCATCACACTCTCCCTCAATCGCATTCTCCCTCTATCACACTACCTCCATCACATTCTCCCTCCAACAAACTCCCTCCATTACATTCTCCCTCCATCACACTCTCTCAATCACACTCTCCCTCCATCACACGCCCTCCATCACAGTCTCCCTCCACCTCTCTCCCTCCATCACACTCTCCCTCCATCACAATCTCACTCCATCCCACACTCCCTCCATCACATTCTCTCCACCACGGTCTCTCCGTCACACTCTCCCTCCATCACACTCCATCAATCACATTCTCGCTCCATCACTCTCCCTCCATCACACTCTCCCTCCATCACACACTCCCTCAATCGCATTCTCCCTCCATCACTCACCCTCCATCACTCTCCCTCCATCACACTCTCCCTCCATCACCCTCTCCCTCTATCACATTCTCCCTCCACCACACTACCTCCATCAAACTCTCTCTCCATCACGCTCCCTCCACCACAGTCTCCCTCCGTCACAATCTCCCTCCATCACATTCTCTCCATCACAGACCCTCCATCACACACTCCCTCCGTCATATTCTCCCTACATCACACTCCCTGCATCACACTCCCTCCATCACACTCTCCCTCCATCAAACTCGCTCCATCACACACCCTCAATCACACTGTCCCTCCATCACAGTCTCCCTCCATTACATTCTCCCTTCATCATTCTCCCTCCATCATATACTCTCTCTATCATGCTCCCTCCATCACATTCTCCCTCCATCAAACTCTATCTTCATCATACTCCCTCCATCACACTCTCCCTCCATCACACTCTCCCTACATCATACTCTCTCTCCAACACATTCTCCCTCCATCACAAAATCTCTCCATCTCATTCTCTCCATCACACTTTGCCTCCATCACACTCTCGCTCCATCACACTTTCTTTCCATGACACTCCCTTCATCACTTTCTCCTTCCATCACACTCCCTCCGTCACAATCCCTACATCACACTCTCCATCCATCACATTCACCCTCCATCACAGTTCCTCCATCACACTCTCTCTCCATCATGCTCCCTCCATGACACGATCCGTACATCAAACTCTTCCTCCATCACATTCTACCTCCATCACACTCCCTCCATCACATTCTCCCTCCATGACACTCCCTCCATCACATTCCCTCCGTCACACTCTCCCTCCATCACATTCACCCTCCATCACCCTCCCTCTATCAACCTCACTCCATCACACACCATCCATCACACTTCCTCCATCACATTGTCCCTCCATCACGCTCTCTCCATCACAGTCTCCCTCCATCACACTCTCTCTCCATCACACTCTCTCCATCACACTCTCTCTCCATCACACTCTACCTCCATCAGAATCTCCCTCCATCAAACTCTCTCTCCATTACATTCTCGCTCCATGACTCTGTCTCTCCATTTCATTCTCTCCATCACACTCCCTCCATCACACTCTCCCTCCATCGCATTCTCCCTCCATCAAACATACTCCATCTCACTCCCTCCATCACACTGTCCCTCCATCACACTCACCCTCCATCACTTTCTCCCTCCATCACATTCCATCCATCACATTCTCCCTCCATCACTCTCCCTCCATCACACTCTCGATCCATCACACTCTCCCTCCATCGCAATCTCCCTCAATCACACTCCCTCCATCACATTCTCCCTCCATCACACACTCCATCCATCTCATTCTCCCTCCACCACACTCCCTCCATCACACTCTCTCTCCATCACGCTCCCTCCATCACACTCTTCCTCGATCACATTCTCACTCCATCACATTCTCTCCATCACACTCCCTCCATCACACAGTCCCTCCATCATATTCTCCCTCCATCACAATCCTTCCATCACACTCCCTCCATCACACTCTCCCTCCATCACACACCCTCCATCACACCCCCTCCAACACACTGTCCCTCCATCACACTCTCCCTCCATCACATTCACCCTCCATCACACTCTACCTCCATTACACTCCCTCCATCGCACTCTCCCGCCATCACATTCTCCCTCTCTCACACTCACTCCATCACAATCCCTACATCACAGTCTCCCTCCAACACACTCACCCTCCCTCACACTCCCTCCATCACACTCTCTGCCATTGTGCTCCCTCCATCACACTATCCCTACATCACACTCTCCCTCCATGATATTCTCCATCCATCACACTACCGCCATCACATTCTCCCTCCAACACATTCGCTACATCACACACTCTCTCAATCACGCTCCCTCCATCACATTCTCCCCACATCACACACCCCCTCCATCACATCTGTCTCCATCATGCTCCCTCCATCACACACTCCCTCCATCACACTCTCCCTCCATCCCCTTCTCCCACCATCACACTCCCTCCATCACACACTCCCTCCATCACACTCTCCCTTCATGACACTCCCTCCATCACACTCACCCTCCATCACACTCCCCCTCCACCTCATTCTCCCTCCATCACAGTCTCTCTCCATCACACTCCCTCCATCACACTCTTCCTCCTTCACTTTCTACCTCCATCACACTCCCTCATCTCACTCTCCCTCCGTCACATTCTCCCTCCATCACACATTCCCTCCACCACACTCCCTTCATCACACTCTGTCTCCATCATGCTCCCTCCAACACACACTCCCTCCATCATACTCTCCCTCCATCACATTCTCCCCCTCACAATTTGTCTCCATCACACTGCCTCAATCACACTAACCCTCCTTCACACTCGCTCCATGACACTCTCCCCCATCAGACACTCCCTACATCACATTCTCCGTCATTCACACTCCCTCGATCACACACTCACTCCATAAAATTATCCCTCCATTACACTCCATACATCACACACTCACTCCTGCACACGGCCTCCATCACACTTTCCCTCCATCACACTTTCCCTCCATCACACTCTCCCTCCATCACACTCACTCCATCACACTCTCCCTCCAGCACACTCTCCCTGAATCACACCCTCTCTCCATCACACTGCCTCCATCACAATTTCCCTCCAATAAACTCCCTAAACAAACTCTCCCTCCGTCACATTCTCCCTCCATCACACATTCCCTCCATCACACTCCCTTCATCACACTCTCCCTCCTTCACATCCTCCTCCTTCACTCTCACTCCAGCAGAAACTCACTTTGTCTCACTCGCTCCATCACACTCTCCCTCCATTGCATTCTCCCTCCATCACACTCTCACCACATCGCATTCTCCCTCCATCACATACCCCCTCCATCACACTCCCTCCATCACACTCTCCCTCCATCGCATTCTCCCTCCATCACACTCCTTCCATCACATTCTCCCTCCATCACACTACCTCCATCACATTCTCCCTCCAACAAACTCCCTCCATTACATTCTCCCTCCATCACACTCTCTCATTCACACTCTCCCTCCATTACATGCCCTCCATCACATTCTCCATCCATCACTCTCCCTCCATCACCCTCTCCCTCCATCGCATTCTCCCTTCATCACACTCCCACAATCTCACTCCCTCCATCACACTGTCCCTCCATCACACTCTCCCTCCATCACTTTCTCCCTCCTTCATTCTCCCTCCATGAAACTCCCTCCATCACACTCAGCCTCCATCACTTTCTCCCTCCATCGCACTCCCTCCATCACACTCCTTCCATCACACTCCCTCCATCACACTCCCTCCATCACATTTCCCTCCATCACGCTCTCTCCATCACATGCTCCCTCCATCACACTCACTCTCCATCACACTCACTCCATCACACTGTCTCTCCATGACATTCTCCATCCATCATGCTGTCTCTCCATCTCATTCTCTCCATCACACTCTACCTCCATCCCACTCTCCCTCCATCACTCTCTCTTTCCAAGATATTCCCTCCATCACACTCTCCCTACATCACTGTCTCCCTCCATCACACTCCCTCCATCACACTCTCCCTCCATCACATTCTCCCTCTATCACACTCCCACCATCACACTCCCTACATCACACTCTCCCTCCATCATATTCTCCCTCCATCACACTCCCTCCATCACATTCTCCCTCCAAGACACTCGCTACATCACACACTCTCTCAATCACGCTCCCTCCATCACACCGTCCCTCCATCACACTCCATCCATCACATCCTCGCTCCATCACTCTCCCTCCATCACACTCTCCCTCCATCGCATTCTCCCTCCTTCACTCTCCCTCCATCACTCTCCCTCCAACACAATCTCCCTCCATCACACTCTCCCTCTATCACATTCTCCCTCCACCACACTCCCTCCATCACACTCTCTCTCCATCACGCTGCCTCCATCACATTCTCCCTCTGTCACAATCTCCCTCCATCACATGCTCTCCATCACAGACCCTCCATCACACACTCCCTCCGTCATATTCTCCCTACATCACACTCCCAGCATCACACTCCCTCCATCACACTATCCCTCCATTAAACTCCCTCCATCACACTCCCTCCATCACACTGTCCCTCCATCACACACTCCCTCCATTACATTTTCCCTCCATCATTCTCCCTCCATCATATTCTCTCTCTATCATGCTCCCTCCATCACACTCTCCCTCCATCACACTTTCTTTCCATGACACTCCCTTCACCACATTCTCCCTCCATCACACTCCCTCCATCACAAATCCTACATCACACTCTCCATCCATCACATTCACCCTCCATCACAGTTCCTCCATCACACTCTCTCTCCATCATGCTCCCCCCATGACACGATCCGTACATCAAACACTTCCTCCATCACATTCTACCTCCATCACACTCCCTCCATCTCATTCTCCCTCCATGACACTCCCTCCAACACATTCCCTCTGTCACACTCCCCCTCCTTCACATTCTCCCTCCATCACACTCTCTCTCCATCATGCACCCTCCATCACATAGCCCCTCAATCACACTCTCTCTTCATCACACTCCCTCCATCACACTCTTCTACATCACACACTCGCTCCTTCACGATCACCTCCATCACCCTCTCTCTATCAACCTCACTCCATCACACTCCCTCCATCTCACTTCCTCCATCACATTGTCCCTCCATCACGGTCTCTCGATCACATTCTCCCTCCATCACACACTCTCTCCATCACACTCGCTCCATCACACTCTCTCTCCATCACACTCTTCCTCCATCAGAATCTCCCTCCATCACACTCTCTCTCCATTACATTCTCCCTCCATCACACTCTCTCTCCATCTCATTCTCTCCATCACACTCCCTCCATCTCACTCGCCCTCCATCACATTCTCCCTCCCTCACACTCCCTCCATCACAATCCCTGCATCACATTCTCCCTCCATCACATTCACCCTCCATCAACCTCCCTCCCTCACACTCTCTGCCATCATGCTCCCTCCATCACACAATCCATACAACACACTCTCCCTCCATCATATTCTCCCTCCATCACACTCACTCCATCACATTCTCTCTCCAACACACACCCTACATCACACACTCTCTCTATCATTCTCCCTCCATCACACTCGCCCACCATCACACACTCCCTCGATCACACTCCCTACTTCACGCACTCTCTCTATCACACTCCCTCCATCACAATCTCCCACCATCACATACTCCCTCCAAAACACTTTGTCTCCATTATGCTCCCTCCATTACACTGTCCCACCATCACACTCTCCCTCCATCACACTCTCTCTCCATCACAATTTGTCTCCATCACATTGCCTCCATCACACTATCCCTCCTTCACACTCGCTCCATGACACTCTCGCCCATCACACTCTCCCTACATCACATTCTCCGTCAATCACACTCCCTCGATCACACTCTCCCTCCATAATATTCTCCCTCCTTTACGCGCCGCACATCACACTCTCACTCCATCACACTGCCTCCATCACACTTTCCCTCCACCACACTCTCCCTCCATCACAGTCACTCTATCACACTCTCCCTCCATCACACTCTCCCTGCAACAAACTCTCTCTCCATCACACTGCCTCCATCACACTTTCCCTCCATCACACTCTACCTCCATCACACTCTCCCTCCATCACACTCTCTCTCCACCCCACTCCCTCAATCACACTCTTCCTCCATCACTTTCTCCCTCCATCACACTCGCTCCATCACACTCCCTTCCTGAATCACACACTCCCTCCATCACAATCTCCCTGCATGTCTCTCCCTCCAACACACTCACCCTCAAGCAAACTCTCTCTCCATCACACTCCCTCTATCACACTCTCCCTCCATCACTCTCCCTCCATCACAATCTCTCTCCATCCCGCTCCCTCGATCACACTCTCCCTCCATCACAGTCTCCCTCTATCACACTCACTCCATCACACTCTCCCTCCATCACATTCTCCCTCCATCACACTCTCCCTCTATCACTCTCCCTCCATCACACGCTACCTCCTTCACATTCTCCCTCCATCACACTCCCTCCATCACACTGTCCCTCCATCACACTGTCCCTCCATTACATTCTCCCTCCATCATTCTCCCTCCATCATATTCTCTCTCTATCATGCTCCCTCCATCACACTCTCCCTCCATCACACTTTCTTTCCATGACACTCCCTTCATCACATTCTCCCTCCATCACACTCCCTCCATCACAATCCCTACATCACACTCTCCATCCATCACATTCACCCTCGATCACAGTTCCTCCATCAAACTCTCTCTCCATCATGCAACCACCATGACACGATCCGTACATCAAACACTCCCTCCATCACATTCTACCTCCATCACACTCCCTCCATCACATTCTCCCTCCATGACACTCCCTCCAACACATTCCCTCTGTCACACTCTCCCTTCTTCACATTCTCCCTCCATCACACTCTCTCTCCATCATGCTCCCTCCATCACATAGCCCCTCCATCACACTCTCTCTTCATCACACTCCCTCCATCACACTCTTCTACATCACACACTCGCTCCTTCATGATCACATCCATCACCCTCTCTCTATCAACCTCACTCCATCACACTCCCTCCATCTCACTTCCTCCATCACATTGTCCCTCCATCACGCTCTCTCGATCACATTCTCCCTCCATCACACTCGCTCCATCACACTCTCTCTCCATCACACTCTTCCTCCATCAGAATCTCCCTCCATCACACTCTCTCTCCATTACATTCTCCCTCCATCACACTCTCTCTCCATCTCATTCTCTCCATCACACTCCCTCCATCACACTCGCCCTCCGTCACATTCTCCCTCCATCACACTCCCTCCATCACAATCCCTGCATCACATTCTCCCTCCATCACAATCACCCTCTATCAACCTCCCTCCCTCACACTCTCTGCCATCATGCTCCCTCCATCACACAATCCATACAACACACTCTCCCTCCATCATATTCTCCCTCCATCACACTCACTCCATCACATTCTCTCTCCAACACACACCCTACATCACCCACTCTCTCCATCATTCTCCCTCCATCACACTCGCCCACCATCACACACTCCCTCGATCACACTCCCTACTTCACGCACTCTCTCTATCACACTCCCTCGATCACACTCTCCCACCATCACATACTCCCTCCAAAACACTTTGTCTCCATTATGCTCCCTCCATTACACTGTCCCACCATCACACTCTCCCTCCATCACACTCTCTCTCCATCACAATTTGTCTCCATCACATTGCCTCCATCACACTATCCCTCCTTCACACTCGCTCCATGACACTCTCGCCCATCACACTCTCCCTACATTACATTCTCCGTCAATCACACTCCCTTGATCAAACTCAACCTCCATAATATTCTCCCTCCTTTACACGCCCCACATCACACTCTCACTCCATCACACTGCCTCCATCACACTTTCCCTCCACCACACTCTCCCTCCATCACAGTCACTCCATCACACTCTCCCTCCATCACACTCTCCCTGCAACAAACTCTCTCTCCATCACACTGCCTCCATCACACTTTCCCTCCATCACACTCTACCTCCATCCCAATCTCCCTCCATCACATTCCATCCATCACATTCTCCCTCCATCACTCTCCCTCCATCACACTCTCCCTCCATCTCATTCTCTCTCCTTCACACACACCATCCATCTCATTCTCCCTCCACCACACTCCCTCCATCACACCCTCTCTCCAACACGCTCCCTCCATCACACTCTTCCTCGATCACATTCTCACTCCATCACATTCTCTCCATCACACTGTCTCCATCACACACTCCCTCCATCATATTCTCCCTCCAGCACAATCCCTCCATCACACACGCTCCATCACACTCTCCCTCCATCACACTCCCTCCATCACACCCCCTCCAATACACTGTCCCTCCATAACACTCTCCCTCCATCTCATTCTCCCTACATCATTCTCCCTCCATCAAGCACCCTCCATCACACTCTCCCTCCATCACATTCTCCCTCCATCACACTCCCTCCATCATATTCTCTCTCTATCACGCTCTCTCCATCACATTCTCACTCCATCACAGTCTACCTCCATCACACTCCCTCCATCACACTCTTCCTCCATCACAGTCTTCCTACATCACACTCTCTCTCCATCATGCTCCTTCCATCACACTCTCCCTCCATCAGAGTCTCCCTCTATCACACTCCCTCCATCACACTCTCCCTCCATCACATTCACCCTCCATCACAGTCCATCCATCACATTCTCCATCCATCACTCTTCCTCCTTCACACTCTCCCTCCATCCCACTCTCCCTCCTTTGCATTCTCGCTCCATCACACTCCCTCCATCACAATTTCCCTCCATCACATGCTCCGTCCATCACATGCTCCCTCCACCACACTCCCTCCATCACACTCTCTCTCCATCATGCTCCCTCCATCACACTCTCCCTCCATCACATTCTCCCTCCATCACATTCTGTCCATCACACTCCCTCCATCACACACTCCCTCCATCATATTCTCCCTCCATCACACTCCCTTCATCACACTCCCTCCATCACACTCACCCTCCATCACACTCTCTCTCCATCCCACTCCCTCCATCAAATTCTCCCTCCATCATACTCTCTCAATCACACTCTCCCTCCATCACACTCCCTCCATCACACTCTCCCTCCTCCACAGTCCATCCATCACATTCTCCATCCATCACTCTTCCTCCTTCACACTCTCCCTCCAGCTCACTCTCCCTCCTTCGCATTCTCCCTCCATCACACTCTCTCTCCATTACATTCTCCCTCCATCACACTCTTTCTCCATCTCATTCTCTCCATCACACTCCCTCCATCACTCTCGCCCTCCATCACATTCTCCCTCCATCACACTCCCTCCATCACAATCCCTGCATCACATTCTCCCTCCATCACATTCACCCTCCATCAACCTCCCTCCCTCACACTCTCTGCCATCATGTTCCCTCCATCACACAATCCATACAACACACTCTCCCTCCATCATATTCTCCCTCCATCACACTCACTCCATCACATTCTCTCTCCAACACACACCCTACATCACCCACTCTCTCCATCATTCTCTCTCCATCACACTCGCCCACCATCACACACTCCCTCGATCACACTCCCTACTTCACGCACTCTCTCTATCACACTCCCTCCATCACACTCTCCCACCATCACATACTCCCTCCAAAACACTTTGTCTCCATTATGCTCCCTCCATTACACTGTCCCACCATCACACTCTCCCTCCATCACACTCTCTCTCCATCACAATTTGTCTCCATCACATTGCCTCCATCACACTATCCCTCCTTCACACTCGCTCCATGACACTCTCCCCCATCACACTCTCCCTACATCACATTCTCCATCAATCACACTCCCTCGATCACACTCTCCCTCCATAATATTCTCCCTCCTTTACATGCCCCACATCACACTCTCACTCCATCACACTGCTTCCATCACACTTTCCCTCCACCACACTCTCCCTCCATCACAGTCACTCCATCACACTCTCCCTCCATCACACTCTCCCTGCAACAAACTCTCTCTCCATCACACTGCCTCCATCACACTTTCCCTCCATCACTCTCTACCTCCATCACACTCTCCCTCCATCACACTCTCTCTCCATCCCACTCCCTCAATCACACTCTTCCTCCATCACTTTCTCCCTCCATCACACTCGCTCCATCACACTCCCTTCCTGAATCACACACTCCCTCCATCACAACCTCCCTGCATGACTCTCCCTCCAACACACTCACCCTCCAGCAAACTCTCTCTCCATCACACTCCCTCTATCACACTCTCCCTCCCTCACTCTCCCTCCATCACAATCTCTCTCCATCCCGCTCCCTCGATCACACTCTCCCTCCATCACAGTCTCCCTCTATCACACTCCCTCCATCACACTCTCCCTCCATCACATTCTCCCTCCATCACACTCTCCCTCTATCACTCTCCCTCCATCACAACCTACCTCCTTCACATTCTCTCTCCATCACACTCCGTCCATCACACTCTTCCCCCATCACTTTCTCCCTCCATCACACTCCCTCATCACACTCCCTCCATCACACTCTCCCTCCATCACAGTCTCCCTCTATCACACTCCCTCCATCACACTCTCCCTCCATGACATTCACCCTCCATCACACTCTCCCTCCATCACACTCCATGCATCACATTCTCCCTCCTTCACATCCTCCTCCTTCACTCTCACTCCAGCAGGATCTCACTCTGTCTCACTCCCTCCATCAAACTCCCTCCATCACACTCACCCACCATCACACTCTCCCTCCATCACACTCCCTCCTTCACATTCTCCCTCCATCACATTCCATCCATCATATTCTCCCTCCATCACTCTCCCTCCATCACACTCTCCCTCCATCGCATTCTCCCTCGATCACTCTCCCTCCATCACATTCTCTCTCCTTCACACACACCATCCATCTCATTCTCCCTCCACCACACTCCCTCCATCACACCCTCTCTCCAACACGCTCCCTCCATCACACTCTTCCTCGATCACATTCTCACTCCATCACATTCTCTCCATCACACTCCCTCGAGCACACACTCCCTCCATCATATTCTCCCTCCATCACAATCCCTCCATCACACACCCTCCATCACACTCTCCCTCCATCACACTCCCTCCATCACACCCCCTCCAACACACTGTCCCTCCATAACACTCCCCCTCCATCTCATTCTCCCTACATCATTCTCCCTCCATGAAGCACCCTCCATCACACTCTCCCTCCATCACATTCTCCCTCCATCACACTCCCTCCATCATATTCTCCCTCCATCAACCTCCATCCACCTCAGTCTCCCTCGATTACACACCCTCCATCACAGTCTCCCACTATCACACTCTCACTCTATCACACTCCCTCCATCACACTCTCCCTCCTTCACATCCTCCTCCTTCACTCTCACTCCAGCAGAATCTCACTTTGTCTCACTCCCTCCATCACACACTCCCTCCATCGCATTCCCCCTCCATCACACTCGCACCATCACACTCTCCCTCCATCGCATTCTCCCTCCATCAAACACCTTCCATCACATTCTCCCTCCATCATCTCCCTCCATCACACTCTCCCTCCATCACACTCTTCCTCCATGGCATTCTCCCTCCATCACACACCCTCCATCACATTCTCCCTCCAACACACTCCCTCCATCACATTCTCCCTCCATCACACTCTCTCAATCACACTCTCCCTCCATCACACTCCCTCCATCACAATCTACCTCCACCACAGTCCATCCATCACATTCTCCATCCATCACTCTTCCTCCTTCACACTCTCCCTCCATCACACTCGCCCTCCTTCGCATTCTCCCTCCATCACACTCCCTCCATCACAATTTCCCTACATCACACTCTCCATCCATGACATTCACCCTTGTCACAGTCCCTCCATCACACTCTCTCTCCATCATGCTCCCTCCATGACACGCTCCCTACATCAAAACCTCCCTCCATCACATTCTACCTCCATCACACTCCCTCCATCACATTCTCCCTCAATCGCACTCCCTCCATCACACTTTCCCTCCGTCACACTTTCCCTCCATCACATTCCCCCTCCATCACACTCTATCTTCATCACACTCCCTCCATCACACTCTTCTCTATCACACCCTCCCTCCTTCCCACTCACCTCCTCACCCTCTCTCTATCAAACTCACTCCATCACACTCCCTCCATCACACTCCCTCAATCACATTCTCCCTCCATCACGGTCTCTCCATCACATTCTCCCTCCATCACACTCTCTCTCCATCACACTCTCTCCATGACACTCTCTCCATCACACTCTTCCTCCATCAGACTCTCCCTCCATCACACTTTCTCTACTTCACATTGTCCCACCATCACACTGTCTCTCCATCTCATTCCCTCCATCACACTCTCCCTACAGCACAGTCTCCCTCCATGACACTCCCTCCATCACACTCTCCCTCCATCACATTCTCCCTATATCACACTCTCTCCATCACAATCCCTACATCACATTCTCCCTCCATCACATTCACCCTCCATCACACTCCCTCCCTCACACTCTCTGCCATCATGATCCTTCCACCAAACTATCCCTACATCACACTCTCCCTCCATCATATTCTCCCTCCATCACACTCACTCCATCACATTCTCCTTCCAGCACGCGCCCTACATCAAACACTCTCTCCATCATTCTCCCTCCATCACACTCTCACACCATCACACACTCCCTCCATCACACTCCCTCCATCACAATCCCTACATCACACTCTCCATCCATCACATTCACCCTCCATCACAGTTCCTCCATCACACTCTCCTCCATCATGCTCCCTCCATGACACGATCCGTACATCAAACTCTCCCTCCATCACATTCTACCTCCATCACACTCCCTCCATCACATTCTCCCTCCATGACACTCCCTCCATCACATTCCCTCCATCACACTCTCGCTCCTTCACATTCTCCCTCCATCACACTCTCTCTCCATCACGCTCTCTCCATCACATTCTCCCTCCATCACACTCTCTCTCCATTACGCTCTCTCCATCACATTCCCCTTCCATCACACTCTTTCTTCATCACACTCCCTCCATCACACTGTTATCCATCACACACTCCCTGCTTCACGCTCACCTCCATCACCCTCTCTCTATCAACCTCACTCCATCAAACTCCCTCCATCACACTTCCTCCATCACATTCTCCCTACATCACACTCTCTCCATCACATTCTCATTCCATCACACTCTCTCTCCATCACACTCTCTCCATCACACTCTCTCTCCATCACACTCCTCCTCCATCAGTATCTCCCTCCATCACACTCTCTCTCCATTACACTCTCCCTTCATCACATTCTCCCTCCATCACACTCCCTCCATCACAATCCCTACATCACATTCTCCCTCCATCACATTCACCCTCCATCAAACTCCCTCCCTCACACTCTGACATCATGCTCCCTCCATCACACGATCCCTACATCAGTCTCTCCCTCCATCATATTCTCCCTCCATCACACTCACTCCATCACATTCTTCCTCCAGCACGCACCCTACATCACACACTCTCTCCATCATTCTCCCTCCATCACACTCTCCCACCATCACACACTCCCTCCATCACACTCCCTCCATCACAATCCCTACATCACACTCTCCATCCATCACATTCACCCTCCATCACAGTTCCTCCATCACACTCTCCTCCATCATGCTCCCTCCATGACACGATCCGTACATCAAACTCTCCCTCCATCACATTCTACCTCCATCACACTCCCTCCATCACATTCTCCCTCCATCACACTCCCTCAATCACATTCCCTCTGTCAAACTGTCCATTTTTCACAATCTCCCTCCATCACACTCTCTCTCCTTCACGCTCTCTCCATCACATTGCCCCTCCATCACACTCTCTCTTCATCACACTCCCTCCATCACACTCTTCTCCACCACAAACTCCCTCCTTCACACTCACCTCCATCACCCTCTCTCTATCAACCTCACTCCATCACACTCTCTCCATCGCACTCTCTCTCCATCACACTCGACATCCATCAGAATCTCCCTCCATCACACTCTCTCTCCATTACATTCTCCCTCCATCACACTGTCTCTCCATCTCATTCTCTCCATCACACTCCCTCCATCACACTCTCCCTACATCACATTCTCCCTCCATCACATTCACCGTCCATCAAACTCCCTCCCTCGCACTCTCTGCCATCATGCTCCCTCCATCACATGATCCCTACATCACACTCTCCCTCCATCATATTCTCCCTCCTTCACACTCAGTCCATCACATTCTCCCTCCAACACACACCCTACTTCACACACTCTCTCCATCATTCTCCCTCCATCACACTCTCTCTCCATCACACTCCCTCCATCACTCTCTTCCTCCATCTCTTTTTCCCTCCATCACACTCCCTCATCACACTCTCCCTCCGTCACATTCTCCATCCATCACACGTTCCCTCCATCACACTCCCTTCATCACAGTCTTTCTCCATCATGCTCCCTCCATCACAAGCTCCCTCCATCACACTCTCCCTCCATCGCACTCTCCCTCCATCACAATTTTTCTCCATCACTCTCCCTCCATTAAATTTTCTACATCTCAATTTCTCTCCATCACACTCTTTCCATCACACTTCCTCCATCAAACTCTCCCTCCATCACATTCTCCCTCCATCATACTCCCACCTTCACACTCTCGCTCCTTCACACTGTCCCTCCATCACATTCTCTCCTCAGAATTTGTCTCCATCACACACTCCCTCCATCACACTCTCCCTCCATCACAGTCTCCCTCTATCACACTCCCTCCATCACACTCTCCCTCCATTACATTCTCCCTCCATCACATCCTCCTCCTTCACTCTCACTCCAGCAGGATCTCACTTTGTCTCACTCCCTCCATCACACTCTCCCTCCATCACAGTCTCCCTCTATAACATTCCCTCCATCACACTCTCCCTCCATCGCATTCTCCCTCCATCACACCCCCTCCATCTCACTCCCTCCATCATACTGTCCCTCATCACACTCTCCCTCCATCACTTTCTCCCTCCATCATTCTCCCTCCATCAAACTCCCTCCATCACACTCACCCTCCATCACATTCTCCCTCCATCACACTCTTTCAATCACACTCTCCCTCCATCACACTCCCTCCATCACAATCTCTTTCCATCACACTCCATCCATCACATTCTCCCTCCATCACTCTCCCTCCATCACACTCTCCCTCCATCACACTCTCCCTCCATCACATTCTCCCTCCATCACACTCCCTCCTTCACACTCTCGCTCCTTCGCACTGTCCCTCCATCACATTCTCTCTTCACAATTTGTCTCCATCACACTCTCCCTCCAACACAGTCTCCCTCCATCACAGTCTCCCTCTATCACACTCCCTCCATCACACTCTCCCTCCATTACATTCTCCCTCCATCACATCCTCCTCCTTCACTCTCACTCCAGCAGGATCTCACTTTGTCTCACTCCCTCCATCACACTCTACCTCCATCACATTCTCAATCTATCACATTCCCTCTATCACACTCTCCCTCCATCGCATTCACCCTCCATCCACACCCCCTCCATCTCACTCCCTCCAACACACTGTCCCTCATCACACTCCCCCTCCATCACTTTCTCCCTCCATCATTCTCCCTCCATCAAACTCCCTCCATCACACTCACCCTCCATCACATTCTCCCTCCATCACACTCTCTCAATCACACTCTCCCTCCATCACTCTCCCTCCATCACACACTCCCTCCATCACACTCTCCGTCCATCGCATTCTCCCTCGATCACTCTCCCTCCATCACTTTCTCCCTCCATCACACACTCCATCCATCTCATTCTCCCTCCACCACACTCCCTCCATCACACTCTCCCTCCATCGCACTCTCCCTCCATCACAATTTTTCTCCATCACTCTCCCTCCATTAAATTTTCTACATCTCAATTTCTCTCCATCACACTCTTTCCATCACACTTCCTCCATCAAACTCTCCCTCCATCACATTCTCCCTCCATCATACTCCCACCTTCACACTCTCGCTCCTTCACACTGTCCCTCCATCACATTCTCTCCTCAGAATTTGTCTCCATCACACACTCCCTCCATCACACTCTCCCTCCATCACAGTCTCCCTCTATCACACTCCCTCCATCACACTCTCCCTCCATTACATTCTCCCTCCATCACATCCTCCTCCTTCACTCTCACTCCAGCAGGATCTCACTTTGTCTCACTCCCTCCATCACACTCTCCCTCCATCACAGTCTCCCTCTATAACATTCCCTCCATCACACTCTCCCTCCATCGCATTCTCCCTCCATCACACCCCCTCCATCTCACTCCCTCCATCATACTGTCCCTCATCACACTCTCCCTCCATCACTTTCTCCCTCCATCATTCTCCCTCCATCAAACTCCCTCCATCACACTCACCCTCCATCACATTCTCCCTCCATCACACTCTTTCAATCACACTCTCCCTCCATCACACTCCCTCCATCACAATCTCTTTCCATCACACTCCATCCATCACATTCTCCCTCCATCACTCTCCCTCCATCACACTCTCCCTCCATCACACTCTCCCTCCATCACATTCTCCCTCCATCACATTCCCTCCTTCACACTCTCGCTCCTTCGCACTGTCCCTCCATCACATTCTCTCTTCACAATTTGTCTCCATCACACTCTCCCTCCAACACAGTCTCCCTCCAGCACAGTCTCCCTCTATCACACTCCCTCCATCACACTCTCCCTGCATTACATTCTCCCTCCATCACATCCTCCTCCTTCACTCTCACTCCAGCAGGATCTCACTTTGTCTCACTCCCTCCATCACACTCTACCTCCATCACATTCTCCCTCTATCACATTCCCTCTATCACACTCTCCCTCCATCGCATTCACCCTCCATCCACACGCCCTCCATCTCACTCCCTCCAAAACACTGTCCCTCATCACACTCCCCCTCCATCACTTTCTCCCTCCATCATTCTCCCTCCATCAAACTCCCTCCATCACACTCACCCTCCATCACATTCTCCCTCCATCACACTCTCTCAATCACACTCTCCCTCCATCACTCTCCCTCCATCACACACTCCCTCCATCACACTCTCCGTCCATCGCATTCTCCCTCGATCACTCTCCCTCCATCACTTTCTCCCTCCATCACACACTCCATCCATCTCATTCTCCCTCCACCACACTCCATCCATCACGCTCTCTCTCCATCATGCTTCCTCCATCTCACGCTTCCTCGATCACATTCTCACTCCATCACATTCTCGCCATCACACTCCCTCCATCACACACTCCCTCCATCATATTCTCCCTCCATCACAATCCCTCCATCACACACCCTCCATCACACCCCCTCCAACACACGGTCCCTCCATCACAATCTCCCTCCATCAAATTCTCCCAACATCATTATCCCTCCATCAAACACGCTCCATCACACTCTCCCTCAATCACAATCTCCCTCCATCACATTCCCTCCATCTCACTCTCCCTCCATGACAATCAGTCGAACACACTCACCCTCCATCACACTCTCCCTCCACCACATTCCCCCTCCATCACACTCTCTCTCCATCACACTCACTCCATCACACTCTTCCTCCATCACTTTCTCCCTCCATCACATTCCCTCCATCACACACTCCCTCCATGACAATCCCTCCAACACACTCACCCTCCATCACACTCTCCCTCCACCACATTCTCCCTCCATCACACTCTCTCTCCATCACACTCACTCCATCACACTCTTCCTCCATCACTTTCTCCCTCCATCACACTCCCTCATCACACTCTCCCTCCATCACTTTCTCCCTCCATCACACATTCCCTCCATCACACTCCCTTCATCACACTCTGTCTCCATCATGCTCCCTCCATCACACTCTCCCTCCATCACATTCTCCCCCTCACAATTTGTCTCCATCACATTGCCTCCATCACACTAACCCTCCTTCACACTCGCTCCATGACACTCTCCCCCATCAGACACTCCCTACATCACATTCTCCGTCATTCACACTCCCTCGATCACTCTCCCTCCATAAAATTCTCCCTCCATTACACTCCGTACATCACACACTCACTCCTTCAAACTGCCTCCATCACATTTTCCCTTATCACACTCTCCCTCCATCACACTCTCCATCCATCACACTCCCCCTCCATCACACTCACTCCATCACACTCCCCCTCCAGCACACTCTCCCTGCATCACACACTCTCTTCATCGCACTGCCTCCATCACACTTTCCCTCCTTCACATTCTCCCTCCATCACACTGCCTCCATCATACACTCCCTCCATCAAACTCTCCCTCCATGACACTCCCACCATCACACTCACCCTCCATCACACTCTTCCTCCATCACTTTCTCCCTCCATCACACTCCCTCATCACACTCTCCCTCCATCACATTCTCCCTCCATCACACATTCCCACCATCACACTCCCTTCCTCACACTCTCCCTCCTTCACATCCTCCTCCTTCACTCTCACTCCAGCAGAATCTCACTTTGTCTCACTCCCTCCATCACAATCTCCCTCCATTGCATTCTCCCTCCATCACACTCTCACTACATCACATTCTCCCTCCATCACATACCCCCTCCATCACACTCCCTCCATCACATCTCTCCCTCCATCGCATTCTCCCTCCATCACACTCCTTCCATCACATTCTCCCTCCATCATTCTCCCTCGATTACAATCTCACTCCACCACACTCTCCCTCAATCGCATTCTCCCTCTATCACACTACCTCCATCACATTCTCCCTCCAACAAACTCCCTCCATTACATTCTCCCTCCATCACAATCTCTCAATCACACTCTCCCTCCATCACATGCCCTCCATCACATTCTCCCTCCATCTCTCTCCCTCCATCACACTCTCCCTCCATCACCATCTCCGTCCATCCCATACTCCTTCCATCACATTCTCTCCATCACGGTCCCTCCATCACACTCTCCCTCCATCACACTCCATCCATCACATTCTCGCTCCATCACTCTCCCTCCATCACACTCTCCCTCCATCACACACTCCCTCCATCGCATTCTCCCTCAATCACTCTCCCTCCATCACACTCTCCCTCCATCACCCTCTCCCTCTATCACATTCTCCCTCCACCACACTCCCTCCATCAAAATCTCTTTCCATCACGCTCCCTCCATCACATTCTCCCTCTGTCACAATCTCCCTCCATCACAATCTCTCCATCACAGACCCTCCATCACACACTCCCTCCATCATATTCTCCCTACATCACACTCCATCATCACACTCCCTCCATCACACTCTCCCTCCATCAAACTCCCTCCATCACACCCCCTCAATCACACTGTCCCTCCATCACACTCTCCCTCCATTACATTCTCCCTTCATCATTCTCCCTCCATCATATTCTCTCTCTATCATGCTCCCTCCATCACATTCTCCCTCCATCAAACTCTATCTCCATCACACTCCCTCCATCACTCTCTCCCTCCATCACACTCTCCCTACATCATACTCTCTCTCCATCACATTCTCCCTCCATCACAAAATCTCTCCATCTCATTATCTCCATCACACTTTGCCTCCATCACACTCTCCATCCATCACACTTTCTTTCCATGACACTCCCTTCATCACTTTCTCCTTCCATCACACTCCCTCCATCACAATCACTACATCACACTCTCCATCCATCACATTCACCCTCCATCACAGTTCCTCCATCACACTCTCTCTCCATCATGCTCCCTCCATGAAACGATCCGTACATCAAACTCTCCCTCCATCACATTCTCCCTCCATGACACTCCCTCTATCACATTCCCTCCGTCACACTCTCCCTCCTTCACATTCACCCTCCATCACACTCTCTCTCCATCACGCTCTCTCCATCACATTCTCCCTCCAACACACTCTCTCTCCATCACGCTCTCTCCATCACATTCCCCTTCAATCACACTCTCTCTTCATCACACTACCTCCATCACACTCTTCTCAATCACACACTCCCTCCAGCACATTCTCCCTCCATCACACTGCCTCCATCACACATTCCTCCATCAAACTCTCCCTCCATGACACTCCCACCATCACACTCACCCTCCATCACACTCTCCCTCCACCACATTCTCCCTCCATCACACTCTCTCTCCATCATACTCCCTCCATCACACTCTTCCTCCATCACTTTCTCCCTCCATCACACTCCCTCATCACACTCTCCCTCCATCACATTCTCCCTCCATCACACATTCCCTCCATCACACTCCCTTCATCACACTCTCCCTCCTTCACATCCTCCTCCTTCACTCTCACTCCAGCAGAATCTCACTTTGTCTCACTCCCTCCATCACAATCTCCCTCCATTGCATTCTCCCTCCATCACACTCTCACTACATCACATTCTCCCTCCATCACATACCCCTCCATCACACTCCCTCCATCACATCTCTCCCTCCATCGCATTCTCCCTCCATCACACTCCTTCCATCACATTCTCCCTCCATCATTCTCCCTCGATTACAATCTCACTCCATCACACTCTCCCTCAATCGCATTCTCCCTCTATCACACTACCTCCATCACATTCTCCCTCCAACAAACTCCCTCCATTACATTCTCCCTCCATCACACTCTCTCAATCACACTCTCCCTCCATCACACGCCCTCCATCACAATCTCCCTCCATCCCACACTCCCTCCATCACATTCTCTCCATCACGGTGCCTCCATCACACTCCATCCATCACATTCTCGCTCAATCACTCTCCCTCCATCACACTCTCCCTCCATCACACACTCCCTCCATCGCATTCTCCCTCCATCACTCTCCCTCCATCACACTCTCCCTCCATCACCCTCTCCCTCTATCACATTCTCCCTCCACCTCACTCCCTCCATCAAACTCTCTTTCCATCACGCTCCCTCCATCACATTCCCTCTCTGTCACAATCTCCCTCCATCACATTCTCTCCATCACCGACCCTCCATCACACACTCCCTCCATCATATTCTCCCTACATCAGACTCCATCATCACACTCCCTCCATCACACTCTCCCTTCATCCAACTCACTCCATCACACCCCCTCAATCACACTGTCCCTCCATCACACTCTCCCTCCATTACATTCTACCTTCATCATTCTCCCTCCATCATATTCTCTCTCTATCATGCTCCCTCCATCACATTCTCCCTCCATCAAAATCTATCTCCATCACACTCCCTCCATCACACTCTCCCTCCATCACACTCTCCCTACATCATACTCTCTCTCCATCACATTCTCCCTCCATCACAAAATCTCTCCATCTCATTATCTCCATCACACTTTGCCTCCATCACACTCTCCATCCATCACACTTTCTTTCCATGACACTCCCTTCATCACTTTCTCCTTCCATCACACTCCCTCCATCACAATCACTACATCACACTCTCCATCCATCACATTCACCCTCCATCACAGTTCCTCCATCACACTCTCTCTCCATCATGCTCCCTCCATGAAACGATCCGTACATCAAACTCTCCCTCCATCACATTCTCCCTCCATGACACTCCCTCTATCACATTCCCTCCGTCACACTCTCCCTCCTTCACATTCACCCTCCATCACACTCTCTCTCCATCACGCTCTCTCCATCACATTCTCCCTCCATCACACTCTCTCTCCATCACGCTCTCTCCATCACATTCCCCTTCAATCACACTCTCTCTTCATCACACTACCTCCATCACACTCTTCTCAATCACACACTCCCTCCAGCACATTCTCCCTCCATCACACTGCCTCCATCACACATTCCTCCATCAAACTCTCCCTCCATGACACTCCCACCATCACACTCACCCTCCATCACACTCTCCCTCCACCACATTCTCCCTCCATCACACTCTCTCTCCATCACACTCCCTCCATCACACTCTTCCTCCATCACTTTCTCCCTCCATCACACTCCCTCATCACACTCTCCCTCCATCACATTCTCCCTCCATCACACATTCCCTCCATCACACTCCCTTCATCACACTCTCCCTCCTTCACATCCTCCTCCTTCACTCTCACTCCAGCAGAATCTCACTTTGTCTCACTCCCTCCATCACAATCTCCCTCCATTGCATTCTCCCTCCATCACACTCTCACTACATCACATTCTCCCTCCATCACATACCCCTCCATCACACTCCCTCCATCACATCTCTCCCTCCATCATTCTCCCTCGATTACAATCTCACTCCATCACACTCTCCCTCAATCGCATTCTCCCTCTATCACACTACCTCCATCACATTCCCGCTCCAACAAACTCCCTCCATTACTTTCTCCCTCCATCACACTCTCTCAATCACACTCTCCCTCCATCACACGCCCTCCATCACAATCTCCCTCCATCCCACACTCCCTCCATCACATTCTCTCCATCACGGTCCCTCAATCACACTCCATCCATCACATTCTCGCTCAATCAATCTCCCTCCATCACACTCTCCCTCCATCACACACTCCCTCCATCGCATTCTCCCTCCATCACTCTCCCTCCATCACACTCTCCCTCCATCACCCTCTCCCTCTATCACATTCTCCCTCCACCTCACTCCCTCCATCAAACTCTCTTTCCATCACGGTCCCTCCATCACATTCCCTCTCCGTCACAATCTCCCTCCATCACATTCTCTCCATCACAGACCCTCCATCACACACTCCCTCCATCATATTCTCCCTACATCAGACTCCATCATCACACTCCCTCCATCACACTCTCCCTTCATCCAACTCACTCCATCACACCCCCTCAATCACACTGTCCCTCCATCACACTCTCCCTCCATTACATTCTACCTTCATCATTCTCCCTCCATCATATTCTCTCTCTATCATGCTCCCTCCATCACATTCTCCCTCCATCAAAATCTATCTCCATCACACTCCCTCCATCACACTCTCCCTCCATCACACTCTCCCTACATCATACTCTCTCTCCATCACATTCTCCCTCCATCACAAAATCTCTCCATCTCATTCTCTCCATCACACTTTGCCTCCATCACACTCTCCCTCCATCACACTTTCTTTCCATGACACTCCCTTCATCACTTTCTCCTTCCATCACAGTCCCTCCATCACAATCCCTACATCACACTCTCCATCCATCACATTCACCCTCCATCACAGTTCCTCCATCACAATCTCTCTCCATCATGCTCCCTCCATGACACAATCCGTACATCAAACTCTCCCTCCATCACATTCTACCTCCATGACACTCCCTCCATCACATTCCCTCCATCACACTCTCCCTCCTTCACATTCTCCCTCCATCACACTCTCTCTCCATCACGCTCTCTCCATCACATTCTCCCTCCATCACACTCTCTTTCCATCACGCTTTCTCCATCACATTCCCCTTCAATCACACTCTCTCTTCATCACACTCCCTCCATCACACTCTTCTCAATCACACACTCCCTCCTTCACACACACCTCCCATCACCCTGTCTCTATCAACCTCACTCCATCACACTCCCTCCATCACACTTCCTCCATCACATTCTCCCTCCATCACATACCCCCTCCATCACAGTCCCTCCATCACATCTCTCCCTCCATCGCATTCTCCCTCCATCACACTCCTTCCATCACATTCTCCCTCCATCATTCTCCCTCGATTACAATCTCACTCCATCACACTCTCCCTCAATCGCATTCTCCCTCTATCACACTACCTCCATCACATTCTCCCTCCAACAAACTCCCTCCATTACATTCTCCCTCCATCACACTCTCTCAATCACACTCTCCCTCCATCACACGCCCTCCATCACAATCTCCCTCCATCCCACACTCCCTCCATCACATTCTCTCCATCACGGTCCCTCCATCACACTCCATCCATCACATTCTCGCTCAATCACTCTCCCTCCATCACACTCTCCCTCCATCACACACTCCCTCCATCGCATTCTCCCTCCATCACTCTCCCTCCACCTCACTCCCTCCATCAAACTCTCTTTCCATCACGCTCCCGCCATCACATTCCCTCTCCGACACAATCTCCCTCCATCACATTCTCTCCATCACACTCCCTCCATCATATTCTCCCTACATCAGACTCCATCATCACACTCCCTCCATCACACTCTCCCTCCATCAAACTCACTCCATCACACCCCCTCAATCACACTGTCCCTCCATCACACTCTCCCTCCATTACATTCTCCCTTCATCATTCTCCCTCCATCATATTCTCTCTCTATCATGCTCCCTCCATCACATTCTCCCTCCATCAAAATCTATCTCCATCACGCTCCCTCCATCACACTCTCCCTCCATCACACTCTCCCTACATCATACTCTCTCTCCATCACATTCTCCCTCCATCACAAAATCTCTCCATCTCATTCTCTCCATCACACATTGCCTCCATCACACTCTCCCTCCATCACACTTTCTTTCCATGACACTCCCTTCATCACTTTCTCCTTCCATCACACTCCCTCCATCACAATCCCTACATCACACTCTCCATCCATCACATTCACCCTCCATCACAGTTCCTTCATCACACTCTCTCTCCATCATGCTCCCTCCATGACACAATCCGTACATCAAACTCTCCCTCCATCACATTCTACCTCCATGACACTCCCTCCATCACATTCCCTCCATCACACTCTCCCTCCTTCACATTCTCCCTCCATCACACTCTCTCTCCATCACGCTCTCTCCATCACATTCTCCCTCCATCACACTCTCTCTCCATCACGCTTTCTCCATCACATTCCCCTTCAATCACACTCTCTCTTCATCACACTCCCTCCATCACACTCTTCTCAATCACACACTCCCTCCTTCACACTCACCTCCATCACCCTGTCTCTATCAACCTCACTCCATCACACTCCCTCCATCATACTTCCTCCATCACATTCTCCCTCCATCACGCTCTCTCCATCACATTCTCCCTCCATCATTCTCTCTCTCCATCACACTCTCTCCATCACACTCTCGCTCCATCACACTGTTCCTCCATCAGAATCTCCCTCCATCACACTCTCTCTCCATGACACTCTCCCTCCATCACTTTCTCCCTCCATCACACGCCCTCCATTACAATCCCTACATCACATTCTCCCTCCATCACATTCACCCACCATCAAACTCCCTCCCTCACACTCTCTGCCATCATGCTCCCTCCATCACACGATCCCTACATCACACTCTCCCTCCATCATATTCTCCCTCCATCACACTCACTCCATCATATTCTCCCTCCAACACGCACCCTACATCACACACTCTCTCCATCATTCTCCCTCCATCACACTCTCCCACCATCACACACTCCCTCCATCACACTCTCTTTCCATGACACTCCCACCATCACATTCTCCCTCCATCACACTCCCTCCATCACCATCCCTACATCACACTCTCCATCCATCACATTCACCCTCCATCACAGTCCCTCCATTACACTCTCTATCATGCTCCCTCCATGACACGCTCCCTACATCAAACTCTCCCTCCATCACACTTTCTCCATCACGCTCTCTCCATCACATTCCCCCACCATCACACTCTCTCTTCATCACACTCCCTCCATCACACTATTCTCCATCACACACTCCCTCCTTCACACTCACCTCCTCACTCTCTCTCTATCAACCTCACTCCATCACACTCCCTCCATCACACTACCTCCATCACATTCTCCCTCCATCACACTCTCTCTCCATCACACTCTCTCCATCACACTCTCTCTCCATCACACTCTTCCTCCAACAGACACTCCCTCCATCACATTCCCTACATCACGCACTCTATCACGCTCCCTACATCACATTCTCCCACCATCACATACTCCCTCCATCACACTCTGTCTCCATCATGCTCCCTCTATCACACTCTCCCACCATCAAACTCTCCCTCCATCACACTCTCTCCATCACAATTTGTCTCCATCACACTGTCTCCAACACACTATCCCTCCTTCACACTCGCTCCATTTTACTCTCCCCCATCAGACACCCCCTACACCACATTATCCATCAATCACACTCCCTCGATCACACTCTCCCTCCTTAATATTCTCCCTCCATTACAATCCCTACATCACACACTCACTCCATTATACTGCCTCCATCACACTTTCCCTCCATTACACACTCCCTAAATCACACTCTCCCTCCTTCGCACTCTCCTTCTATGACACTCCCTCCATCACACTCTTGCTCCATCACATTCTCCCTCCATCAGACTCCCTCCATCACACTCCCTCACTCCATCACAAACTCCCTCCATCACAATCTCCTCCTTGACACTCCCTCCATCACACTCACCCTCCATAACACTCTCTCTCCATCACACTCCCTCCATCACACTCTCCCTCGATCACAGTCTCCCTCTATCACACTCCCTCCATCAGACACTCCCCCATCACACTACCTCCATCACATTCACCCTCCATCACACTCCCTCCCTCACTATCTCTGCCATCATGATCCTTCCATCACACTATCCCTACATCACACTCTCCCTCCATCAGATTCTCCCTCCATCACACTCACTCCATCACATTCTCCCTCCAACACACTCCCTACATCACACACTCTCTCCATCATGCTCCTGCCATCACACTCTCCCTCCATCACACACTCCCTCCATCACATTCCCTACATCACGCACTCTCTCTATCACGCTCACTACATTACACTCTCCCACCATCACATACTCCCTCCAAAGCACTTTGTCTCCATTATGCTCCCTCCTTCACACTCTCCCACCATCACACTCTCCCTCCATCACACTCTCTCTCCATCACAATTTGTCTCCATCACACTGCCTCCATCACACTATCCCTCCTTCACACTCGCTCCATTTTACTCTCCCCCATCAGACACTCCCTACATCACATTCTCCAACAATCACACTCCCTCGATCAAACTCTCCCTCCATAATATTCTCCCTCCATTACACTCCCTACATCACACACTCACTCCATTATACTGCCTCCATCAAATTTTCCCTCCATTACACACTCCCTTAATCACACTCTCCCTCCATCACACTCTCCCTCCATGACACTCCCTCCATCACACTCATCCTCCATCACACTCTCTCTCCATCACACTCCCACCATCACACTCTTGCTCCATCACATTCTCCCTCCATCAGACTCCCTCCATCACGCTCCCCCACTCCATCACAAACTCCCTCCATCACAATCTCCTCCTTGACACTCCCTCCATCACACTCACCCTCCATCACACTCTCTCTCCATCACACTCCCCGCATCACACTCTCCCTCCATCACAGTCTCCCTCTATCACTGTACCTCCATCACACTCTCCCTCCATCACTTTCTACCTCCATCACACTTTCCCTGCTTCACACTCCCTTTATCACACTCTCCCTCCTTCACATCCTCCTCCTTCACTCTGACTCCAGCAGAATCTCACTTTGTCTCACTCCCTCCATCACACTCTCCCTCCATCACATTTCCCTCCATCACACTCCCTCCATCACACTCTCACTACATCACATTCTCCCTCCATCGCTTTCCCCCTCCATCACACACCCTCCAGCACACTCTCACTCCATCGCATTCTCCCTCCATCACACACCATCCATCACATTCTCCCTCCATCACTCTACCTCCATCACATTCTCACTCCAACACAATCTCTCCATAACACTCTCCCTCCATCACACTCCCTCCATCACACTCTCCCTCCCTCACACTCCCACCATCAAACTCTCCCTCCAACACACTCTCCCTCCATCACACTCCCTCCATCACACTTTCCCTCCATCACAGTCGCCCTCTATCACACTCCCTCCATCACACTCTCCCTCCATCGCATTCTCCCTCCAGCACACTCTCCATCCATCACCCCCCCTCCATCACACTCTCCATCCATCACACTCCACCCATCACATTCTCCCTCCATCACTCTCCCTCCATCACACTCTCTCTCCATCACACTCCCTTCATCACACTCTCCCTCCATCACACTCTTCCTCCATCACACTCTCCCTCCATCACACTCCCTCGATCACTCTGTCCCTCAACCACATTCTCCATCTATCACACTCTCTCTCCATCTCACTCCATCCATTACAGTCTTCCTTCATCACATTCTCCCTCCATCAAACACCCTCCAACACATTCACCCTCCATCACACTCCCTCAATCAGACACTCTCTCCATCACGCTCCCTCCATCAACTTTCCCTCCATCACACACTCCCCCCCGTCACCCCCTATCTCCGTCAAGCACGCTCCATCACAGACTCCCTACATCACACTCTCCCTCCAACACATTCCCTCCATCACTCTCCCTCCATCACACTCTCCATCCATCACACTCCCTCGATCACACTGTCCCTCAACCACATTCTCCCTCCATCAAACTCTCACTACATCACATTCTCCCTCCATCGCTTTCGCCCTCCATCACACTCTTCCTCCATCACACTCTCCCTCCATCACACTCCCTCGATCACACTGTCCCTCAAGCACATTCTCCATCTATCACAATCTCTCTCCATCTCACTCCATCCATTACAGTCTTCCTTCATCACATTCTTCCTCCATCAAACACCCTCCAACACATTCTCCCTCCATCACAATCCCTCAATCACACACTCTCTCCATCACACTCATCCTCCATCACACTCTCTCTCCTTCACACTCCCACCATCACACTCTTGCTCCATCACATTCTCCCTCCATCAGACTCCCTCCATCACGCTCCCCCACTACATCACAAACTCCCTCCATCACAATCTCCTCCTTGACACTCCCTCCATCACACTCACCCTCCATCACACTCTCTCTCCATCACACTCCCCCATCACACTCTCCCTCCATCATAGTCTCCCTCTATCACAGTCCCTCCATCACACTCTCCCTCCATCACTTTCTACCTCCATCACACTTTCCCTCCTTCACACTCCCTTCATCACACTCTCCCTCCTTCACATCCTCCTCCTTCACTCTGACTACAGCTGAATCTCACTTTGTCTCACTCCCTCCATCACACTCACCCTCCATCACAGTTCCCTCCATCACACTCCCTCCATCACACTCTCACTCCATCGCATTCTCCCTCCATCACACACCATCCATCACATTCTCCCTCCATCACTCTACCTCCATCACATTCTCCCTCCATCACACTCTCTCCATAACACTCTCCCTTCATCACACTCCCTCCATCACACTCTCCCTCCATCACACTCCCTCCATCAAACTCTCCCTGCAACACATTCACCCTCCATCACACTCCCTCCATCACACTTTCTCTCCATCACAGTCGACCTCTATCACACTCCCTCCATCACATTCTCCCTCCATCGCATTCTCCCTCCAGCACACTCTCCATCCATCACCCCCCCTCCATCACACTCTCCATCCATCACACTCCACCCATCACATTCTCCCTCCATCCCTCTCCCTCCATCATGCTCTCTCTTCATCAAACTCCCTCCATCACACTCTCCCTCCATCACACTCTTCCTCCATCACACTCTCCCTCCATCACACTCCCTCGATCACACTGTCCCTCAACCACATTCTCCATCTATCACACTCTCTCTCCATCTCACTCCTTCCATTACAGTCTTCCTTCATCACATTCTCCGTCCATCAAACACCCTCCAACATATTCTCCCTCCATCACACTCCCTCCATAACAATCCATCCGTCACACTCTCCCTCCATCCCATTCTCCCTCCATCACACTCCCTCAATCACACAATCTCTCCATCACGCTCCCTCCAACAACTTTCCCTCCATCACACACTCCCTCCATCACACTCTCCCTCCAACACATTCTCTCCATCACTCTCCCTCCATCACACTCTTCCTCCATCACACTCCCTGCATTAAATTCTCCCTCCAACACACTCTCCCTCCATCACACTCCCTCCATCACACTTTCCCTCCATCACAGTCGCCCTCTATCACACTCCCTCCATTACACTCTCCCTCCTTCACATTCTCCCTCCATCACACTCTCCATCCATCACGCCCCCTCCATCACACTCTCTATCCATCACACTCTACCCATCACATGCTCCCTCCATCACTCTACCTCCATCACACTCTCTCTCCATCACACTCCCTCCATCACACTCTCCCTCCATCACAGTCGCCCTCTATCACACTCCCTCCATTACATTCTCCCTCCATCGCTTTCCCCCTCCATCACACTCCCTCCATCACACTCTCACTCCATCGCATTCTCCCTCCATCACACACCATCCATCACATTCTCCCTCCATCACTCTACCTCCATCACATTCTCCCTCCATCACACACTCTCCATAACACTCTCCCTCCATCACACTCCCTCCATCACACTCTCCCGCCATCACACTCCCACCATCAAACTCTCCCTCCAATACACTCTCCCTCCGTCACACTCCCTCCATCACACTTTCCCTCCATCACAGTCGCCCTCTATCACACTCCCTCCATCACACTCTCCTTCCATCGCATTCTCCCTCCAGCACACTCTCCATCCATCACCGCCCCTCCATCACACTCTCCATCCATCACACTCCACCCATCACATTCTCCCTCCATCACAATCTCTCTCCATCACCATCCCTCCATCACACTCTCCCTCCATCACACTCTCCCTCCATCACACTCCCTCGATCACACTGTCCCTCAACCACATTCTCCATCTATCACACTCTCTCTCCATCTCACTCCATCCATTACACTCTTCCTTCATCACATTCTCCCTCCATCAAACACCCTCCAACACATTCTCCCTCCATCACACTCCCTCAATCACACACTATCTCCATCACGCTCCCTCCATCAACTTTCCCTCCATCACACACTCCGTCCGTCACCCTCTATCTCCGTCTAGCTCGCTCCATCACACACTCCCTCCATCACACTCTCCCTCCAACACATTCCATCCATCACTCTCCCTCCATCACACTCTTCCTCCATCACACTCTCTCCATCAAACTCTCCCTCCAACACACTCTCCCTCCATCACACTCCCTCCATCACACTTTCCCTCCATCACAGTCGCCCTCTATCACACTCCCTCCATCACACTCTCCCTCCATCACATTCTCCCTCCATCACACTCTCCATCCATCACGCCCCCTCCATCACACTCTCCATCCATCACACTCCACCCATCACATGCTCCCTCCATCACTCTCCCTCCATCACACTCTCTCCTCATCACACTCCCTCCATCGCACTCTCCCTCCATCACACTCTTCCTCCATCACACTCTCCCTCCATCACACTCCCTCGATCACACTGTCCCTCAACCACATTCTGCACCTATCACACTCTCTCTCCATCTCACTCCATCCATTACAGTCTTCCTTCATCACATTCTTCCTCCATCAAACACCCCCCAACACATTCTCCCTCCATCACAATCCCTCAATCACACACTCTCTCCATCACGCCCCCTCCATCACACTCTCCCTCCATCACACTCCCTCCATCACAATCCATCCATCACACTCTCGCTCCATCACATTCTCCCTCCATCACACTCCCTCAATCACACACTCTCTCCATCACGCTCCCTCCATCAACTATCTCTCCATCACACTCTCCTTCCATGACGCTCCATCACACACTCCCTCCATCACACTCTCCCACCAACACATTCTCTCCATCACTCTCCCTCCATCACACTCTTCCTCCATCACACTCCCTCCATCAAACTCTCCCTCCAACACACTCTCCCTCCATCACACTCCCTCCATCACATTTTCCCTCCATCACAGTCGCCCTCTATCACACTCCCTCCATTACACTCTCCCTCCTTCACATTCTCCCTCCATCACACTCTCCATCCATCACGCCCCCTCCATCACACTCTCTATCCATCACACTCCACCCATCACATGCTCCCTCCATCACACTCCCACCATCACACTCTTGCTCCATCACATTCTCCCTCCATCAGACTCCCTCCATCACGCTCCCCCACTACATCACAAACTCCCTCCATCACAATCTCCTCCTTGACACTCCCTCCATCACACTCACCCTCCATCACACTCTCTCTCCATCACACTCCCTCCATCACACTCTCCCTCCATCACATTCTCCCTCTATCACAGTCCCTCCATCACACTCTCCCTCCATCACTTTCTACCTCCATCACACTTTCCCTCCTTCACACTCCCTTCATCACACTCTCCCTCCTTCACATCCTCCTCCTTCACTCTGACTGCAGCTGAATCTCACTTTGTCTCACTCCCTCCATCACACTCTCCCTCCATCACAGTCTCCCTTTTTCACACTCTCTCCATCACACTCTCCCTCCATCGCATTTCCCTCCATCACACTCCCTCCATCACACTCTCACTACATCACATTCTCCCTCCATCGCTTTCCCCCTCCATCACACTCCCTCCATCACACTCTCACTCCATCTCATTCTCCCTCCATCACACACCATCCATCACATTCTCCCTCCATCACTCTACCTCCATCACATTCTCCCTCCATCACACTCTCTCCATAACACTCTCCCTTCTTCACACTCCCTCCATCACATTCTCCCTCCATCACACTCCCTACATCAAACTCTCCCTGCAACACATTCTCCCTCCATCACACTCCCTCCATCACACTTTCTCTCCATCACAGTCGCCCTCTATCACACTCCCTCCATCACACTCTCCCTCCATCGCATTCTCCCTCCAGCACACTCTCCATCCATCACCCCCCCTCCATCACACTCTCCATCCATCACACTCCACCCATCACATTCTCCCTCCATCACTCCCCTCCATCACACGCTCTCTCCATCACACTCCCTCCATCACACTCTCCCTCCATCACACTCTCCCTCCATCGCATTCTCCCTCCAGCACACTCTCCATCCATCACCTCCCCTCCATCACACTCTCCATCCATCACACTCCCTCCATAACAATCCATCCGTCACACTCTCCCTCCATCCCATTATCCCTCCATCACACTCCCTCAATCACACACTCTCTCCATCACGCTCCCTCCATCAACTTTCCCTCCATCACACACTCCCTCTATCACCCTCTTTCTCCGTCAAGCTCGCTCCATCACACACTCCCTCCATCACACTCTCCCTCCAACACATTCTCTCCATCACTCTCCCTCCATCACACTCTTGTTCATCACACTCCCTCCATCAAACTCTCCCTCCAACACACTCTCCCTCCATCACACTCCCTCCATCACACTCTCACTCCATCGCATTCTCCCTCCATCACACACCATCAATCACATTCTCCCTGCATCACTCTACCTCCATCACATTCTCCCTCCATCACACTCTCTCCATAACACTCTCCCTCCATCACACTCCCTCCATCACAATCTCCCGCCATCACACTCCCAACATCAAACTCTCCCTCCAATACACTCTCCCTCCATCACACTCCCTCCATCACACTTTCCCTCCATCACAGTCGCCCTCTATCACACTCCCTCCATCACACTCTCACTCCATCGCATTCTCCCTCCAGCACACTCTCCAGCCATCACCCCCCTCCATCACACTCTCCATCCATCACACTCCACCCATCACACTCCCTCCATCACACTTTCCCTCCATCACAGTCGCCCTCTATCACACTCCCTCCATTACACTCTCCCTCCATCGCATTCTCCCTCCAGCACACTCTCCATCCATCACCCCCCTCCATCACACCCTCCATCCATCACACTCCACCCATCACATTCTCCCTCCATCACTCTCCCTCCATCACACTCTCCCTCCATCACACTCCCTCCATCACACTTGCCCTCCATCACAGTTGCCCTCTATCACACTCCCTGCATCACACTCTCTCTCCATCGCATTCTCCCTCCAGCACACTCACCATCCATCACCCCCCCTCCATCACACTCTCCATCCATCACACTCCACCCATCACATTCTCCCTCCATCACTCTCCTCCATCACACTCTCTCTCCATCACACTCCCTCCATCACACTCTCCCTCCATCACACTCTTCCTCCATCACACTCTCCCTCCATCACACTCCCTCGATCACACTGTCCCTCAACCTCATTCTCCATCTATCACACTCTCTCTCCATCTCACTCCATTCATTACAGTCTGCCTTCATCACATTCTCCCTCCATCAAACACCCTCCAACACATTCTCCCTCCATCACACTCCCTCAATCACACACTCTCTCCATCACGCTCCCTCCATCAACTTTCCCTCCATCAGACACTCCCTCCGTCACCCTCTATCTCTGTCAAGCTCGCTCCATCACACACTCCCTCCATCACACTCTCCATCCAACACATTCCCTCCATCACTCTCCCTCCATCACACTCTTCCTCCATCACACTCTCTCCATCAAATTCTCCCTCCAACACACTCTCCCTCCATCACACTCCCTCCATCACACTTTCCCTCCATCACAGTCGCCCTCTATCACACTCCCTCCATCGCACTCTCCCTCCATCAAACTCTTCCTCCATCACACTCTCCCTCCATCACACTCCCTCGATCACACTGTCCCTCAACAACATTCTCCATCTATCACACTCTCTCTCCATCTCACTCCATCCATTACAGTCTTCCTTCATCACATTCTTCCTCCATCAAACACCCTCCAACACATTCTCCCTCCATCACAATCCCTCAATCACACACTCTCTCCATCACGCCCACTCCATCACACTCTCCCTCCATCACACTCCCTCCATCACAATCCATCCATCACACTCTCCCTCCATCACATTCTCCCTCCAAAACACTCCATCAATCACACACTCTCTCCATCACGCTCCCTCCATCAACTCTCTCTCCATCACACTCTCCTTCCATGACACTCCCTCCATCACACTCATCCTCCATCACACTCTCTCTCCATCACACTCCCACCATCACACTCTTGCTCCATCACATTCTCCCTCCATCAGACTCCCTCCATCACACTCCCTCACTCCATCACAAACTCCCTCCATCACAATCTCCTCCTTGACACTCCCTCCATCACACTCACCCTCCATCACACTCTCTCTCCATCACACTCCCTCCATCACACTCTCCCTCCATCACAGTCTCCCTCTATCACACTCCCTCCATCACACACTCCCTCCATCACACTACCTCCATCACATTCACCCTCCATCGCACACCCTCTCCATCACACTCTCTCCATCACACTCTCTCTCGTTCACACTCTTCCTCCATCAGACACGCCCTCCATCACACTTTCTCTCCATCACATTCTCCCTCCATCACACTCTCCCTCCATCACTCTCTCTTTCCATGACATTCCTTCCATCACACTCTCCCTACAGCACAGTCTCCCTCCATCACACTCCCTCCATCACACTCTCCCTCCATCACATTCTCCCTCCATCACACTCTCTCCATCACAATCCATGCATCACATTCTCCCTCCATCAAATTCACCCTCCATCACACTCCCTCCCTCACTATCTCTGCCATCATGATCCTTCCATCACACTATCCCTACATCACAATCTTCCTCCATCACACTCTCCCTCCATCATATTCCCTTGATCACACTGTCCCTCAACCTCATTATCCATCTATCACACTCTCTCTCCATCTCACTCCATCCATTACAGTCTGCCTTCATCACATTCTCCCTCCATCAAACACCCTCCAACACATTCTCCCTCCATCACAATCCCTCAATCACACACTCTCTCCATCACGCCCACTCCATCACACTCTCCCTCCATCACACTCCCTCCATCACAATCCATCCATCACACTCTCCCTCCATCACATTCTCCCTCCATCACACTCCCTCAATCACACACTCTCTCCATCACGCTCCCTCCATCAACTCTCTCTCCATCACACTCTCCTTCCATGACACTCCCTCCATCACACTCATCCTCCATCACACTCTCTCTCCATCACACTCCCACCATCACACTCTTGCTCCATACCATTCTCCCTCCATCAGACTCCCTCCATCACACTCCCTCACTCCATCACAAACTCCCTCCATCACAATCTCCTCCTTGACACTCCCTCCATCACACTCTCTCTCCATCACACACCCTCCATCACACTCTCCCTCCACCACAGTGTCCCTCTATCACACTCCCTCCATCACACAACCCTCCATCACACTACCTCCATCACATTCACCCTCCATCACACTCCCTCTCCATCACAATCTCTCCATCACACTCTCTCTCCTTCACACTCTTCCTCCATCAGACACGCCCTCCATCACACTTTCTCTCCATCACATTCTCCCTCCATCACACTCTCCCTCCATCACTCTCTCTTTCCATGACATTCCTTCCATCACACTCTCCCTACTGCACAGTCTCCCTCCATCACACTCTCCCTCCATCACATTCTCCCTCCATCACACTCTCTCCATCACAATCCATACATCACATTCTTCCTCCATCACATTCACCCTCCATCACACTCCCTCCCTCACTATCTCTGCCATCATGATCCTTCCATCACACTATCCCTACATCACACTCTCCCTTCATCATATTCTCCCTCCATCACACTCACTCCATCACATTCTCCCTCCAACACACTCCCTATATCACACACTCTCTCCATCATGCTCCTGCCATCACACTCTCCCTCCATCACACACTCCCTCCATCTCATTCCCTACATCACGCACTCTCTCTATCACGCTCCCTACATCGCACTCTCCCACCATCACATACTCCCTCCATCACACTCTGTCTCCATCATGCTCCCTCCATCACACTCTCCCACCATCACACTCTCCCTCCATCACACTCTCTCCATCACAATTTGTCTCCATCACACTGCCTCCATCACACTATCCCTCCTTCACACTCGCTCCATTTTACTCTCCCCCATCAGACACTCCCTACACCACATTCTCCATCAATCACACTCCCTCGATCACACTCTCCCTCCATAATATTCTCCCTCCATTACACTCCCTACATCACACACTCACTCCATTATACTGCCTCCGTCACATTTTCCCTCCATTACACACTCCCTCCATCACACTCTCCCTCCATGACACTCCCTACATCACACTCATCCTCCATCACATTCTCTATCCATCACACTCCCACCATCACACTCTTGCTCCATCACATTCTCCCTCCATCAGACTCCCTCCATCACGCTCCCCCACTCCATCACAAACTCCCTCCATCACAATCTCCTCCTTGACACTCCCTCCATCACACTCACCCTCCATCACACTCTCTCTCCATCACACTCCCCCATCACACTCTCCCTCCATCATAGTCTCCCTCTATCACAGTCCCTCCATCACACTCTCCCTCCATCACTTTCTACCTCCATCACACTTTCCCTCCTTCACACTCCCTTCATCACACTCTCCCTCCTTCACATCCTCCTTCTTCACTCTGACTACAGCTGAATCTCACTTTGTCTCACTCCCTCCATCACACTCTCCCTCCATCACAGTCTCCCTTTTTCACACTCCCTCCATCACACTCTCCCTCCATCGCATTTCCCTCCATCACACTCCCTCCATCACACTCTCACTACATCACATTCTCCCTCCATCGCTTTCCCCCTCCATCACACTCCCTCCATCACACTCTCACTCCATCTCATTCTCCCTCCATCACACACCATCCATCACATTCTCCCTCCATCACTCTACCTCCAACACATTCTCCCTCCATCACACTCTCTCCATAACACTCTCCCTTCATCACACTCCCTCCATCACATTCTCCCTCCATCACACTCCCTACATCAAACTCTCCCTGCAACACATTCTCCCTCCATCACACTCCCTCCATCACACTTTCTCTCCATCACAGTCGCCGTCTATCACACTCCCTCCATCAAACTCTCCCTCCATCGCATTCTCCCTCCAGCACACTCTCCATCCATCACCCCCCCTCCATCACACTCTCCATCCATCACACTCCACCCATCACATTCTCCCTCCATCACTCTCCCTCCATCACACTCTCTCTCCATCACACTCCCTCCATCACACTCTCCCTCCATCACACTCTTCCTCCCTCACACTCTCCCTCCATCACACTCCCTCGATCACACTGTCCCTCAACCACATTCTCCATCTATCGCACTCTCTCTCCATCTCACTCCATCCATTAGAGTCTTCCTTCATCACATTCTCCGTCCATCAAACACCCTCCAACATATTCTTCCTCCATCACACTCCCTCCATAACAATCCATCCGTCACACTCTCCCTCCATCCCATTATCCCTCCATCACACTCCCTCAATCACACACTCTCTCCATCACGCTCCCTCCATCAACTTTCCCTCCATCACACACTCCCTCCATCACCCTCTATCTCCGTCAAGCTCGCTCCATCACACACTCCCTCCATCACACTCTCCCTCCAACACATTCTCTCCATCACTCTCCCTCCATCACACTCTTCTTCCATCACACTCCCTCCATCAAACTCTCCCTCCAACACACTCTCCCTCCATCACACTCCCTCCATCACACTTTCCCTCCATCACAGTCGCCCTCTATCACACTCCCTCCATTACACTCTCCCTCCTTCACATTCTCCCTCCATCACACTCTCCATCCATCACGCCCCCTCCATCACACTCTCTATCCATCACACTCCACCCATCACATGCTCCCTCCATCACTCTCCCTTCATCACACTCTTTCTCCATCACACTCCCTCCATTTCACTCTCCCTCCATCACACTCTTCCTCCATCACACTCTCCCTCCATCACACTCCCGCGATCACACTGTCCCTCAACCACATTCTCCATCTATCACACTCTCTCTCCATCTCACTCCATCGATTACAGTCTTCCTTCATCACATTCTTCCTCCATCAAACACCTTCCAACACATTCTCCCTCCATCACAATCCCTCAATCACACTCTCTCTCCATCACGCTCCTTCCATCACACTCTCCCTCCATCACACTTCCTCCATCACAATCCATCCGTCACACTCTCCCTCCATCACATTCTCCCTCCATCACACTCCCAACATCACACACTCCCTACATCATATTCTCCGTCCATCACACTACCTCGATCACATTCTCCCTCCATAATATTCTCCTTCCATTACACTCCCTACATCAAACTCTCACTCCATCTCACTGCCACCATCACACTTTCACTCTATCACACTCTCCCTCCATCACACTCTCCATCCATGAAACTCTCCCTCCATCACACTCCCTCCATCACACTCTCCCTGCATCACACACTCGCTCAACCACACTGCCTCCATCACACAATCCCTCCATCACACTCTCCCTCCATCACACTCTTCCTCCATAACATTCTCCCTCCATCACACTCCCTCCATCAGACTCACCCTCCATCACACTCTCCCTCCATCACACTTTCTCCATCACACTCTCCCTCCATCACATTCTCCCTCCAACTCACTCCCTCCATTACACATTCCATCCGTCACACTCTCCCCCATCACACACTTCCTCCATCACACTCTCCCTCCATCACACTCTCCCTCCATCACTTTCTCCCTCCATCACACTCCCTCCATCACACTCACCCTCCAAAACACTCTCCCTCCATCACACTCCCTCCATCACACTCTCTCTCCATCACATTCTCCCTCCATCTCACTCCCTCCATTACACGTTCCATCCATCACACTCTCCCTCCATCACACACTTCCTCCATCACACTCTCCCTCAATCACATTCTCTCCATCACACTCTCCATCCATAAAACACTCCCTCCATCACACTCCCTCCATCACACTCTCCATCCATCACACTCACCCGGCATCACACACTCTCTCCACCACTCTGCCTCCATCATACAAACCCTCCATCACACTCTCCCTCAATCACACTCTCCCTCCATCACATTCTCCCTCCATCACACTCTCCCTCCATCACACACTTCCTCGTTCACACTCTCCCACAATCACATTTGATCCATCACACTCTCCATCCATCACACTCCCTCCATCACACTCTCCCTCCATCAGACACTCACCATCATACACTCCCTCCCACACACTCTCCCTCCATCACACTCTCCCACAATCACATTCTGCCTCCATCACATTCACTCCATGACACTCTCCCTCCATCACAGTCCCTCCATCACCCTCTCCCTCCATCTCACTACCTCCATCACACCCTCCCTCCATCACAATCTCCCACCATCACACTCCCTCCATCACATTCTCCCTCCATCACACGCCCTCCTTCACACTCTACCTCTATAACATTCTCCCTCCATCACAAACCCACCATCACATTCGCCCTCCATCACAATCTCTCCATCACATTCTCCCTCCACTACACTCTCTACATCACACTCCCTCCATCAAGCTCTACCTCAATCAATCTCCCTCCATCACACTCTCCCTCCATCAACACGCCCTCCATCACACTCTCCCTCCTTCACACTCCCTCCATCGTACTCTCCCTCCATCACATTCTCACTCCAACACATTCCCTCCATCACACTCTCCCTCCATCACATTCACCCTCCATCACATTCTCCTTCCATCACTCTCCCTCCACTTGCCACTAGCTCCCACACACTTGCCCTTCATCACACTGCCTCCATCATACTCTCTCTCCATCACTGTCTCTCCATCACAATTTCTCTTCATCACACTGCCTCCATCACACTATCCCTGCTTCACATTCGCTCCATCACACTCCCACCATCACACACTCTCTACATCACATTCTCCGGCCATCCCACTCCCTCGAACACACTCTCCCTCCATAATATTCTCCCTCCATTACACTCCCTACATCAAACTCTCACTCCATCACACTGCCTCCATCACACTTTCCCTCCATCACACTCTCCCTCCATCACACTCTCCCTGCATCACACACTCGCTCCAACACACTGCCTCCATCACACAATCCCTCCAACACACTCTCCCTCCATCACACTCTCCTTCCATCACATTCTCCCTCCATCACACTCACACCATCACACTCACCCTCCATCACACTCTCCCTCCATCACACTCCCTCCATCACAGTCTCCCTCCACAACATTCTCCCTCCATCTCACTCCCTCCATCACACATTCCATCCATCACACTCTCCCTCCATCACACACTTCCTCCATCACACTCTCCCTCAATCACATTCTCTCCATCACACTCTCCATCCATAAAACTCTACCTCCATCACACTCCCTCCATCACACTCTCCCTCAATCACACTCTCCCTGCATCACACAATCTCTCCACCACACTGCCTCCATCACACAAACCCTCCATCATACTCTGCCATCATCACACTCTCCCTCCATCACTTTCAGTCTAACATACTCTCCCTCCATTGCAAGCTCCCTCCATCACATTCACCCTCCATCACATTCTCCCTCCTTCACTCTCTCTCCATCACACACTCCCTCCATCACACTTGCCCTCCTTCACACTGCCTCCATCATACTCTCCCTCCATCACAGTCTCTCCATCACAATTTCTCTTCATCACACTCCCTCCATCAAACTCTCGCTCCATCACACTCTTCCTCCATCACACTCTCCCTCCATCACACTCCCTCGATCACACTGTCCCTCAACCACATTCTCCATCTATCACACTCTCTCTCCATCTCACTCCATCCAGTAGAGTCTTCCTTCATCACATTCTCCGTCCATCAAACACCCTCCAACATATTCTCCCTCCATCACACTCCCTCCATCACACTCTCTCTCCATCACATTCTCCCTCCATCTCACTCCCTCCATTACACATTCCATCCATCACACTCTCCCTCCATCACACACTTCCTCCATCACACTCTCCCTCAATCACATTCTCTCCATCACACTCTCCATCCATAAAACACTCCCTCCATCACACTCCCTCCATCACACGCTCCATCCATCACACTCACCCGGCATCACACACTCTCTCCACCACACTGCCTCCATCATACAAACCCTCCATCACACTCTCCCTCAATCACACTCTCCCTCCATCACATTCTCCCTCCATCACACTCCCTCCATCACACTCACACTCCATCACACTCCCTCCATCACACTCTCCCTCCATCACATTCTCCCTCCTTCTCACTCCCTCCATCACATATTCCATCAATCACACTCTCCCTCATTCACACACTTCCTCCATCACTCTCTCCCTCAATCACATTCTCTCCATCACACTCTCCATCCATCACACTCCCTCCATCACACTCTCCCTCCATTACACCCTCAATCCACCAGACTCACCCTCCATCACACTCTCCCTCCATCACACTCTCTCCATCACACTCTGCCACCATCACACTCTCCCTCCATCACATTCAGTCCAACATACTCTCCCTCCATCACACTCTCCCTTCATCAGACACCCACCATCATACACACCCTCCATCACACTCTCCCTCCATCACACTCTCCCTCCATCACATTCTGCCTCCATCACATTCACTCCATGACACTCTCCCTCCATCACACTCCCTCCTTTACCCTCTCCCTCCATAACCCTCCCACCATCACACACTCCCTAAATCATATTCTCCGTCCATCACACCACCTCGATCACATTCTCCCTCCATAATGTTCTCCCTCCATTACACTCCCTACATCAAACTCTCACTCCATCACACTGCCACCATCACACTTTCCCTCCATCACATTCTCCCTCCATCACACTCTCCATCCATAAAATTCTCCCTCCATCACACTCCCTCCATCACACTCTCCCTGCAACACACACTCGCTCCACCACACTGCCTCCATCACACAATCCCTCCATCACACTCTCCCTCCATCACACTCTCCCTCCATCACATTCTCCCTCCATCACATTCCCTCCATCACACTCACCCTCCATCACACTCTCCCTCCATTACACTCCCTCCATCACACTCTCCCTCCATCACATTCTCCATCCATCTCACTCCCTCCATTACACATTCCATCTGTCACACTCTCCCTCCATCACACACTTCCTCCAGCACATTCTCCCTCAATCACATTCTCTCCATCACAATCTCCATCCATAAAACTCTCCCTACATCACACTCCCTCCATAACACTCTCCATCCATCACACTCTCCCTGCATCACACACTCTCTCCACCACACTGCCTCCATCACACAAACCCTCCATCACACTCTCCCTCCATCACAGTCACCCTCCATCACATTTTCCCTCCATCTCACTCCCTCCATCACACATTCCATCCATCACACTCTCCCTCCATCACACACTTCCTCGTTCACACTCTCCCACAATCACATTTGATCCATCACACTCTCCATCCATCACACTCCCTCCATCACACTCTCCCTCCATCAGACACTCACCATCATACACTCCCTCCCACACACTCTCCCTCCATCACACTCTCCCCAATCACATTCTCCCTCCATCACATTCACTCCATGACACTCTCCCTCCATCACAGTCCCTCCATCACACTCTCCCTCCATCTCACTCCCTCCATCACACTCTCCCTCCATCACAATCTCCCACCATCACACTCCCTCCATCACATTCTCCCTCCATCACACGCCCTCCTTCACACTCTCCCTCTATAACATTCTCCCTCCATCACAATCCCACCATCACATTCGCCCTCCATCACAATCTCTCCATCACATTCTCCCTCCACTACACTCTCTACATCACACTCCCTCCATCAAGCTCTACCTCAATCAATCTCCCTCCATCACACTCTCCCTCCATCAACACGCCCTTCATCACACTCTCCCTCCTTCACACTCCCTCCATCGTACTCTCCCTCCATCACATTCTCATTCCAACACATTCCCTCCATCACACTCTCCCTCCATCACATTCACCCTCCATCATATTCTCCTTCCATCACTCTCCCTCCACTTGCCACTTGTTCCCACACACTTGCCCTTCATCACACTGCCTCCATCATACTCTCCCTCCATCACAGTCTCTCCATCACAATTTCTCTTCATCACACTGCCTCCATCACACTATCCCTGCTTCACATTCGCTCCATCACACTCCCACCATCACACACTCTCTACATCACATTCTCCGGCCATCCCACTCCCTCGAACACACTCTCCCTCCATAATATTCTCCCTCCATTACACTCCCTACATCAAACTCTCACTCCATCACACTGCCTCCATCACACTTTCCCTCCATCACACTCTCCCTGCATCACACTCTCCCTCCAACACATTCTCTCCATCACATTCACCCTCCATCACACTCTTCCCTCACTATCTCTGCCATCATGATCCTTCCATCACACTATCCCTACATCACACTCTCCCTCAATCATATTCTCCCTCCATCACACTCACTCCATCACATTCTCCCTCCAACACACTCCCTATATCACACACTCTCTCCATCATGCTCCTGCCATCACACTCTCCCTCCATAACACATTCCCTCCATCTCATTCCCTACATCACGCACTCTCTCTATCACGCTCCCTACATCGCACTCTCCCACCATCACATACTCCCTCCATCACACTCTGTCTCCATCATGCTCCCTCCATCACACTCTCCCACCATCAAACTCTCCCTCCATCACACTCTCTCCATCACAATTTGTCTCCATCACACTGCCTCCATCACACTATCCCTCCTTCACACTCGCTCCATTTTACTCTCCCCCATCAGACAATCCCTACACCACATTCTCCATCAATCACACTCCCTCGATCACACTCTCCCTCCATAATATTCTCCCTCCATTACACTCCCTACATCACACACTCACTCCATTATACTGCCTCCATCACATTTTCCCTCCATTACACACTCCCTCCATCACACTCTCCCTCCAACACATTCTCTCCATCACTCTCCCTCCATCACACTCTTCCTCCATCACACTCCCTCCATCAAACTCTCCCTCCAACACACTCTCCCTCCATTTCACTCCCTCCATCACACTTTCCCTCCATCACAGTCGCCCTCTATCACACTCCCTCCATTACGCTCTCCCTCCTTCACATTCTCCCTCCATCGCACTCTCCATCCATCACGCCCCCTCCATCACACTCTCTACCCATCACACTCCACCCATCACATGCTCCCTCCATCACTCTCCCTCCATCACACTCTTTCTCCATCACACTCCCTCCATTTCACTCTCCCTCCATCACACTCTTCCTCCATCACACTCTCCCTCCTTCACACTCCCGCGATCACACTGTCCCTCAACCACATTCTCCATCTATCACACTCTCTCTCCATCTCACTCCATCGATTACAGTCTTCCTTCATCACATTCTTCCTCCATCAAACACCCTCCAACACATTCTCCCTCCATCACAATCCCTCAATCACACACTCTCTCCATCACGCTCCCTCCATCACACTCTCCCTCCATCACACTTCCTCCATCACAATCCATCCGTCACACTCTCCCTCCTTCATATTCTCCCTCCATCACACTCACTCCATCACATTCTCCCTCCAACACACTCCCTATATCACACACTCTCTCCATCATGCTCCTGCCATCACACTCTCCCTCCATCACACACTCCCTCCATCTCATTCCCTACATCACGCACTCTCTCTATCACGCTCCCTACATCGCACTCTCCCACCATCACATACTCCCTCCATCACACTCTGTCTCCATCATGCTCCCTCCATCACACTCTCCCACCATCACACTCTCCCTCCATCACACTCTCTCCATCACAATTTGTCTCCATCACACTGCCTCCATCACACTATCCCTCCTTCACACTCGCTCCATTTTACTCTCCCCCATCAGACACTCCCTACACCACATTCTCCATCAATCACACTCCCTCGATCACACTCTCCCTCCATAATATTCTCCCTCCATTACACTCCCTACATCATACACTCACTCCATTATACTGCCTCCATCACATTTTCCCTCCATTACACACTCCCTCCATCACACTCTCCCTCCATGACACTCCCTCCATCACACTCATCCTCCATCACACTCTCTATCCATCACACTCCCACCATCACACTCTTGCTCCATCACATTCTCCCTCCATCAGACTCCCTCCATCACGCTCCCCCACTCCATCACAAACTCCCTCCATCACAATCTCCTCCTTGACACTCCCTCCATCACACTCACCCTCCATCAAACTCTCTCTCCATCACACTCCCCCATCACACTCTCCCTCCATCACAGTCTCCCTCTATCACAGTCCCTCCATCACACTCTCCCTCCATCACTTTCTACCTCCATCACACTTTCCCTCCTTCACACTCCCTTCATCACACTCTCCCTCCTTCACATCCTCCTTCTTCACTCTGACTACAGCTGAATCTCACTTTGTCTCACTCCCTCCATCACACTCTCCCTCCATCACAGTCTCCCTTTTTCACACTCCCTCCATCACACTCTCCCTCCATCGCATTTCCCTCCATCACACTCCCTCCATCACACTCTCACTACGTCACATTCTCCCTCCATCGCTTTCCCCCTCCATCACACTCCCTCCATCACACTCTCACTCTATCTCATTCTCCCTCCATCACACACCATCCATCACATTCTCCCTCCATCACTCTACCTCCATCACATTCTCCCTCCATCACACTCTCTCCCTAACACTCTCCCTTCTTCACACTCCCTCCAACACATTCTCCCTCCATCACACTCCCTACATCAAACTCTCCCTGCAACACATTCTCCCTCCATCACACTCCCTCCATCACACTTTCTCTCCATCACAGTCGCCCTCTATCACACTCCCTCCATCAAACTCTCCCTCCATCGCATTCTCCCTCCAGCACACTCTCCATCCATCACCCCCCCTCCATCACACTCTCCATCCATCACACTCCACCCATCACATTCTCCCTCCATCACTCTCCCTCCATCACACTCTCTCTCCATCACACTCCCTCCAACACACTCTCCCTCCATCACACTCTCCCTCCATCGCATTCTCCCTCCAGCACACTCTCCATCCATCACCACCCCTCCATCACACTCTCCATCCATCACACTCCACCCATCACATTCTCCCTCCATCACTCTCCCTCCATCACACTCTCTCTCCATCACACTCCCTCCATCACACTCTCCCTCCATCACACTCTTCCTCCCTCACACTCTCCCTCCATCACACTCCCTCGATCACACTGTCCCTCAACCACATTCTCCATCTATCACACTCTCTCTCCATCTCACTCCATCCATTACAGTCTTCCTTCATCACATTCTCCGTCCATCAAACACCCTCCAACATATTCTCCCTCCATCACACTCCCTCCATAACAATCCATCCGTCACACTCTCCCTCCATCCCATTCTCCCGCCATCACACTCCCTCAATCACACACTCTCTCCATCACGCTCCTTCCATCAACTTTCCCTCCATCACACACTCCCTCCATCACCCTCTATCTCCGTCAAGCTCGCTCCATCACACACTCCCTCCATCAAACTCTCCCTCCAACACATTCTCTCCATCACTCTCCCTCCATCACACTCTTCCTCCATCACACTCCCTCCATCAAACTCTCCCTCCAACACACTCTCCCTCCATCACACTCCCTCCATCACACTTTCCCTCCATCACAGTCGCCCTCTATCACACTCCCTCCATTACACTCTCCCTCCTTCACATTCTCCCTCCATCACACTCTCCATCCATCACGCCCCCTCCATCACACTCTCTATCCATCACACTCCACCCATCACATGCTCCCTCCATCACTCTCCCTCCATCACACTCTTTCTCCATCACACTCCCTCCATTTCATTCTCCCTCCATCACACTCTTCCTCCATCACACTCTCCCTCCATCACACTCCCGCGATCACACTGTCCCTCAACCACATTCTCCATCTATCACACTCTCTCTCCATCTCACTCCATCGATTACAGTCTTCCTTCATCACATTCTTCCTCCATCAAACACCTTCCAACACATTCTCCCTCCATCACAATCCCTCAATCACACACTCTATCCATCACGCTCCCTCCATCACACTCTCCCTCCATCACACTTCCTCCATCACAATCCATCCGTCACACTCTCCCTCCATCACATTCGCCCTCCATCACACTCCCAACATCACACACTCCCTACATCATATTCTCCGTCCATCACACTACCTCAATGACATTCACCCTCCGTAATATTCTCCCTCCATTACACTCCCTACATCAAACTCTCACTCCATCTCACTGCCACCATCACACTTTCACTCTATCACACTCTCCCTCCATCACACTCTCCATCCATAAAACTCTCCCTCCATCACACTCCCTCCATCACACTCTCCCTGCATCACACACTCGCTCAACCACACTGCCTCCATCACACAATCCCTCCATCACACACTCCCTCCATCACACTCTTCCTCCATAACATTCTCCCTCCATCACACTCCCTCCATCAGACTCACCCACCATCACACTCTCCCTCCATCACACTTTCTCCATCACACTCTCCCTCCATCACATTCTCCCTCCAACTCACTCCCTCCATTACACATTCCATCCGTCACACTCTCCCCCATCACACACTTCCTCCATCACACTCTCCCTCCATCACACTCTCCCTCCATCACTTTCTCCCTCCATCACACTCCCTCCATCACACTCACCCTCCATCACACTCTCCCTCCATCACACTCCCTCCATCACACTCTCTCTCCATCACATTCTCCTTCCATCTCACTCCCTCCATTACACATTCCATCCATCACACTCTCCCTCCATCACACACTTCCTCCATCACACTCTCCCTCAATCACATTCTCTCCATCACACTCTCCATCCATAAAACACTCCCTCCATCACACTCCCTCCATCACACTCTCCATCCATCACACTCACCCGGCATCACACACTCTCTCCACCACACTGCCTCCATCATACAAACCCTCCATCACACTCTCCCTCAATCACACTCTCCCTCCATCACATTCTCCCTCCATCACACTCCCTCCATCACACTCACACTCCATCACACTCCCTCCATCACACTCTCCCTCCATCACATTCTCCCTCCTTCTCACTCCCTCCATCACATATTCCATCAATCACACTCTCCCTCCATCACACACTTCCTCCATCACACTCTCCCTCAATCACATTCTCTCCATCACACTCTCCATCCATCACACTCCCTCCATCGCACTCTCCCTCCATTAAACCCTCAATCCACCAGACTCACCCTCCATCACACTCTCCCTCCATCACACTCTCTCCATCACACTCTGCCACCATCACACTCTCCCTCCATCACATTCAGTCCAACATACTCTCCCTCCATCACACTCTCCCTTCATCAGACACCCACCATCATACACACCCTCCATCACACTCTCCCTCCATCACACTCTCCCTCCATCACATTCTGCCTCCATCACATTCACTCCATGACACTCTCCCTCCATCACACTCCCTCCATTACCCTCTCCCTCCATAACCCTCCCACCATCACACACTCCCTAAATCATATTCTCCGTCCATCACACCACCTCGATCACATTCTCCCTCCATAATGTTCTCCCTCCATTACACTCCCTACATCAAACTCTCACTCCATCACACTGCCACCATCACACTTTCCCTCCATCACATTCTCCCTCCATCACACTGTCCATCCATAAAACTCTCCCTCCATCACACTCCCTCCATCACAGTCTCCCTGCAACACACACTCGCTCCACCACACTGCCTCCATCACACAATCCCTCCATCACACTCTCCCTCCATCACACTCTCCCTCCATCACATTCTCCCTCCATCACAGTCCCTCCATCACACTCACCCTCCATCACACTCTCCCTCCATTACACTCCCTCCATCACACTCTCCCTCCATCACATTCTCCATCCATCTCACTCCCTCCATTACACATTCCATCTGTCACACTCTCCCTCCATCACACACTTCCTCCAGCACATTCTCCCTCAATCACATTCTCTCCATCACAATCTCCATCCATAAAACTCTCCCTACATCACACTCCCTCCATAACACTCTCCATCCATCACACTCGCCTTGCATCACACACTCTCTCCACCACACTGCCTCCATCACACAAACCCTCCATCACACTCTCCCTCCATCACAGTCACCCTCCATCACATTCTCCCTCCATCTCACTCCCTCCATCACACATTCCTTCCATCACACTCTCCCTCCATCACACACTTCCTCCAGCACATTCTCCCTCAATCACATTCTCTCCATCACAATCTCCATCCATAAAACTCTCCCTACATCACACTCCCTCCATAACACTCTCCATCCATCACACTCTCCCTGCATCACACACTCTCTCCACCACACTGCCTCCATCACACAAACCCTCCATCACACTCTCCCTCCATCACAGTCACCATCCATCACATTCTCCCTCCATCTCACTCCCTCCATCACACATTCCTTCCATCACACTCTCCCTCCATCACACACTTCCTCGTTCACACCCTCCCACAATCACATTTGATCCATCAAACTCTCCATCCATCACACTCCCTCCATCACACTCTCCCTCCATCAGACACTCACCATCATACACTCCCTCCCACACACTCTCCCTCCATCACACTCTCCCACAATCACATTCTGCCTCCATCACATTCACTCCATGACACTCTCCCTCCATCACAGTCCCTCCATCACACTCTCCCTCCATCTCACTCCCTCCATCACACTCTCCCTCCATCACAATCTCCCACCATCACACTCCCTCCATCACATTCTCCCTCCATCACACGCCCTCCTTCACACTCTCCCTCTATAACATTCTCCCTCCATCACAATCCCACCATCACATTCGCCCTCCATCACAATCTCTCCATCACATTCTCCCTCCACTACACTCTCTACATCACACTCCCTCCATCAAGATCTACCTCAATCAATCTCCCTCCATCACACTCTCCCTCCATCAACACGCCCTCCATCACACTCTCCCTCCTTCACACTCCCTCCATCGTACTCTCCCTCCATCACATTCTCACTCCAACACATTCCCTCCATCACACTCTCCCTCCATCACATTCACCCTCCATCACATTCTCCTTCCATCACTCTCCCTCCACTTGCCACTTGTTCCCACACACTTGCCCTTCATCACACTGCCTCCATCATACTCTCCCTCCATCACAGTCTCTCCATCACAATTTCTCTTCAACACACTGCCTCCATCACACTATCCCTGCTTCACATTCGCTCCATCACACTCCCACCATCACACACTCTCTACATCACATTCCCCGGCCATCCCACTCCCTCGAACACACTCTCCCTCCATAATATTCTCCCTCCATTACACTCCCTACATCAAACTCTCACTCCATCACACTGCCTCCATCACACTTTCCCTCCATCACACTCTCCCTCCATCACACTCTCCCTGCATCACACACTCGCTCCAACACACTGCCTCCATCACACAATCCCTCCAACACACTCTCCCTCCATCACACTCTCCTTCCATCACATTCTCCCTCCATCACACTCACACCATCACACTCACCCTCCATCACACTCTCCCTCCATCACACTCCCTCCATCACAGTCTCCCTCCACAACATTCTCCCTCCATCTCACTCCCTCCATCACACATTCCATCCATCACACTCTCCCTCCATCACACACTTCCTCCATCACACTCTCCCTCAATCACATTCTCTCCATCACACTCTCCATCCATAAAACTCTACCTCCATCACACTCCCTCCATCACACTCTCCCTCAATCACACTCTCCCTGCATCACACCCTCTCTCCACCACACTGCCTCCATCACACAAACCCTCCATCACACTCTGCCATCATCACACTCTCCCTCCATCACATTCAGTCTAACATACTCTCCCTCCATTGCACGCTCCCTCCATCACATTCACCCTCCATCACATTCTCCCTCCTTCACTCTCTCTCCATCACACACTCCCTCCATCACACTTGCCCTCCTTCACACTGCTTCCATCATACTCTCCCTCCATCACAGTCTCTCCATCACAATTTCTCTTCATCACACTCCCTCCATCACACTCTCGCTCCATCACACTCTTCCTCCATCACACTCCCTCCATCAAACTCTCCCTCCAACACACTCTCCCTCCATCACACTCCCTCCATCACACTTTCCCTCCATCACAGTCGCCCTCTATCACACTCCCTCCATTACATTCTCCCTCCATCGCTTTCCCCCTCCATCAGACTCCCTCCATCACACTCTCACTCCATCGGATTCTCCCTCCATCACACACCATCCATCACATTCTTCCTCCATCACTCTACCTCCATCACATTCTCCCTCCATCACACTCTCTCCATAACACTCTCCCTCCATCACACTCCCTCCATCACACTCTCCCGCCATCACACTCCCACCATCAAACTCTCCCTCCAATACACTCTCCCTCCATCACACTCCCTCCATCACACTTTCCCTCCATCACAGTCGCCCTCTATCACACTCCCTCCATCACACTCTCCCTCCATCGCATTCTCCCTCCAGCACACTCTCCATCCATCACCCCCCCTCCATCACACTCTCCATCCATCACACTCCACCCATCACATTCTCCCTCCATCACTCTCCCTCCATCACACTCTCTCTCCATCACACTCCCTCCCTCACACTCTCCCTCCATCACACTCTTCCTCCAACACACTCTCCCTCCATCACACTCCCTCGATCACACTGTCCCTCAACCTCATTCTCCATCTATCACACTCTCTCTCCATCTCACTCCATCCATTACAGTCTTCCTTCATCACATTCTCCCTCCATCAAACACCCTCCAACACATTCTCCCTCCATCACACTCCCTCCATAACAATCCATCCATCACACTCTCCCTCCATCCCATTCTCCCTCCATCACACTCCCTCAATCACACACTCTCTCCATCACGCTCCCTCCATCAACTTTCCCTCCATCACACACTCTCTCCGTCACCCTCTATCTCCGTCAAGCTCGCTCCATCACACACTCCCTCCATCACACTCTCCCTCCAACACATTCCCTCCATCACTCTCCCTCCATCACACTCTTCCTCCATCACACTCTCTGCATCAAACTCTCCCTCCAACACACTCTCCCTCCATCACACTCCCTCCATCACACTTTCCCTCCATCACAGTCGCCCTCTATCACACTCCCTCCATCACACTCTCCCTCCATCACATTCTCCCTCCATCACACTCTCCATCCATCACGCCCCCTCCATCACACTCTCCATCCATCACACTCCACCCATCACATGCTCCCTCCATCACTCTCCCTCCATCACACTCTCTCCCCATCACACTCACTCCATCGCACTCTCCCTCCATCACACTCTTCCTCCATCACACTCTCCCTCCATCACACTCCCTCGATCACACTGTCCCTCAACCACATTCTCCATCTATCACACTCTCTCTCCATCTCACTCCATCCATTACAGTCTTCCTTCATCACATTCGTCCTCCATCAAACACCCTCCAACACATTCTCCCTCCATCACAATCCCTCAATCACACACTCTCTCCATCACGCCCACTCCATCACACTCTCCCTCCATCACACTCCCTCCATCACAATCCATCCATCACACTCTCCCTCCATCACATTCTCCCTCCATCACACTCCCTCAATCACACACTCTCTCCATCACGCTGCCTCCATCAACTCTCTCTCCATCACACTCTCCTTCCATGACACTCCCTCCATCACACTCATCCTCCATCACACTCTCTCTCCATCACACTCCCACCATCACACTCTTGCTCCATCACATTCTCCCTCCATCAGACTCCCTCCATCACACTCCCTCACTCCATCACAAACTCCCTCCATCACAATCTCCTCCTTGACACTCCCTCCATCACACTCACCCTCCATCACACTCTCTCTCCATCACACTCCCTCCATCACACTCTCCCTCCATCACAGTCTCCCTCCATCACACTCCCACCATCACACACTCCCTCCATCACACTACCTCCATCACATTCACCCTCCATCACACTCCCTCTCCATAACACTCTCTCCATCACACTCTCTCTCCTTCACACTCTTCCTCCATCAGATACGCCATCCATCACACTTTCTCTCCATCACATTCTCCCTCCATCAAACTCTCCCTCCATCACTCTCTCTTTCCATGACATTCCTTCCATCACACTCTCCCTACAGCACAGTCTCCCTCCATCACACTCCCTCCATCACACTCTCCCTCCATCACATTCTCCCTCCATCACAGTCTCTCCATCACAATCCATACATCACGTTCTCCCTCCATCACATTCACCCTCCATCACACTCCCTCCCTCACTATCTCTGCCATCATGATCCTTCCATCACACTATCCCTACATCACCCTCTCCCTCCATCATATTCTCCCTCCATCACACTCACTCCATCACATTCTCCCTCCAACACACTCCCTACATCACACACTCTCTCCATCATGCTCCTGCCATCACACTCTCCCTCCATCACACACTCCCTCCATCACATTCCCTACATCACGCACTCTCTCTATCACGCTCCCTACATCGCACTCTCCCACCATCACATACTCCCTCCATCACACTCTGTTTCCATCATGCTCCCTCCATCACACTCTCCCTCCATCACACTCTCCCTCCATCACACTCTCTCCATCACAATTTGTCTCCATCACACTGCCTCCATCACACTATCCCTCCTTCACACTCGCTCCATTTTACTCTCCCCCATCAGACACTCCCTACACCACATTCTCCATCAATCACACTCCCTCGATCACACTCTCCCTCCATAATATTCTCCCTCCATTACACTCCCTACATCACACACTCACTCCATTATACTGCCTCCATCACATTTTCCCTCCATTACACACTCCCTCCATCACACTCTCCCTCCATGACACTCCCTCCATCACACTCATCCTCCATCACACTCTCTCTCCATCACACTCCCACCATCACACTCTTGCTCCATCACATTCTCCCTCCATCAGACTCCCTCCATCACGCTCCCCCACTCCATCACAAACTCCCTCCATCACAATCTGCTCCTTGACACTCCCTCCATCACACTCACCCTCCATCACACTCTGTCTCCATCACACTCCCCCATCACACTCTCCCTCCATCACAGTCTCCCGCAATCACTGTCCCTCCATCACACTCTCCCTCCATCATTTTCTACCTCCATCACACTTTCCCTCCTTCAAACTCCCTTCATCACACTCTCCCTCCTTCACATCCTCCTCCTTCACTCTGACTACAGCTGAATCTCACTTTGTCTCACTCCCTCCATCACACTCCCTCCATCACACTCTCACTACATCACATTCTCCCTCCATCGCTTTCCCCCTCCATCACCTTCCCTCCATCACACTCTCACTCCATCTCATTCTCCCTCCATCACACACCATCCATCACATTCTCCCTCCATCACTCTACCTCCATCACATTCTCCCTCCATCACACTCTCTCCATAACACTCTCCCTTCTTCACACTCCCTCCATCACACTCTCCCTCCATCACACTCCCTCCATCAAACTCTCCCTGCAACACATTCTCCCTCCATCACACTCCCTCCATCACACTTTCTCTCCATCACAGTCGCCCTCTATCACACTCCCTCCATCACACTCTCCCTCCATCGCATTCTCCCTCCAGCACACTCTCCATCCATCACCCCCCCTCCATCACACTCTCCATCCATCACACTCCACCCATCACATTCTCCCTCCATCACTCTCCCTCCATCACACTCTCTCTCCATCACACTCCCTCCATCACACTCTCCCTCCATCACACTCTTCCTCCCTTACACTCTCCCTCCATCACACTCCCTCGATCACACTGTCCCTCAACCACATTCTCCATCTATCACACTCTCTCTCCATCTCACTCCATCCATTACAGTCTTCCTTCATCACATTCTCCGTCCATCAAACACCCTCCAACATATTCTCCCTCCATCACAATCCCTCAATCACACACTCTCTCCATCACGCTCCCTCCATCAACTTTCCCTCCATCACACACTCCCTCCATCACCCTCTATCTCCGTCAAGCTTGCTCCATCACACACTCCTTCCATCACACTCTCCCTCCAACACATTCTCTCCATCACTCTCCCTCCATCACACTCTTCCTCCATCACACTCCCTCCATCAAAGTCTCCCTCCAACACACTCTCCCTCCATCACACTCCCTCCATCACACTTTCCCTCCATCACAGTCGCCCTCTATCACACTCCCTCCATTACACTCTCCCTCCTTCACATTCTCCCTCCATCACACTCTCCATCCATCACGCCCCCTCCATCACACTCTCTATCCATCAAACTCCACCCATCACATGCTCCCTCCATCACTCTCCCTCCATCACACTCTCTCTCCATCACACTCCCTCCATTTCACTCTCCCTCCATCACACTCTTCCTCCATCACACTCTCCCTCCATCACACTCCCGCGATCACACTGTCCCTCAACCACATTCTCCATCTATCACACTCTCTCTCCATCTCACTCCATCGATTACAGTCTTCCTTCATCACATTCTTCCTCCATCAAACACCGTCCAACACATTCTCCCTCCATCACAATCGCTCAATCACACACTCTCTCCATCACGCCCCCTCCATCACACTCTCCCTCCATCACACTTCCTCCATCACAATCCATCCGTCACACTCTCCCTCCATCACATTCTCCCTCCATCACACTCCCAACATCACACACTCCCTATATCATATTCTCCGTCCATCACACTACCTCGATCACATTCTCCCTCCGTAATATTCTCCCTCCATTACACTCCCTACATCAAACTCTCACTCCATCTCACTGCTACCATCACACTTTCACTCTATCACACTCTCCCTCCATCACACTCTCCATCCATAAAACTCTCCCTCCATCACACTCCCTCCATCACACTCTCCCTGCATCACACACTCGCTCAACCACACTGCCTCCATCACACTATCCCTCCATCACACTCTCCCTCCATCACACTCTTCCTCCATAACATTCTCCCTCCATCACACTCCCTCCATCAGACTCACCCTCCATCACACTCTCCCTCCATCACACTTTCGCCATCACACTCTCCCTCCATCACATTCTCCCTCCAACTCACTCCCTCCATTACACATTCCATCCGTCACACTCTCGCCCATCACACACTTCCTCCATCACACTCTCCCTCCATCACACTCTCCCTCCATCACTTTCTCCCTCCATCACACTCCCTCCATCACACTCACCCTCCATCACACTCTCCCTCCATCACACTCCCTCCATCACACTCTCTCTCCATCACATTCTCCCTCCATCTCACTCCCTCCATTACAAATTCCATCCATCACATTCTCCCTCCATCACACACTTCCTCCATCACACTCTCCCTCAATCACATTCTCTCCATCACACTCTCCATCCATAAAACACTCCCTCCATCACACTCCCTCCATCACACTCTCCATCCATCACACTCACCCGGCATCACACACTCTCTCCACCACACTGCCTCCATCATTCAAACCCTCCATCACACTCTCCCTCAATCACACTCTCCCTCCATCACATTCTCCCTCCATCACACTCCCTCCATCACACTCACACTCCATCACACTCCCTCCATCACACTCTCCCTCCATCACATTCTCCCTCCTTCTCACTCCCTCCATCACATATTCCATCAATCACACTCTCCCTCCATCACACACTTCCTCCATCCCACTCTCCCTCAGTCACATTCTCTCCATCACACTCTCCATCCATCACACTCCCTCCATCGCACTCTCCCTCCATTACACCCTCAATCCACCAGACTCACCCTCCATCACACTCTCCCTCCATCACACTCTCTCCATCACACTCTGCCACCATCACACTGTCCCTCCATCACATTCAGTCCAACATACTCTCCCTCCATCACACTCTCCCTTCATCAGACACCCACCGTCATACACTCCCTCCATCACACTCTCCCTCCATCACACTCTCCCTCCATCACATTCTGCCTCCATCACATTCACTCCATGACACTCTCCCTCCATCACACTCCCTCCATTACCCTCTCCCTCCATAACCCTCCCACCATCACACACTCCCTAAATCATATTCTCCGTCCATCACACCACCTCGATCACATTCTCCCTCCATAATGTTCTCCCTCCATTACACTCCCTACATCAAACTCTCACTCCATCACACTGCCACCATCACACTTTCCCTCCATCACATTCTCCCTCCATCACACTCTCCATCCATAAAACTCTCCCTCCATCACACTCCCTCCATCACACTCTCCCTGCAACACACACATTCGCTCCACCACACTGCCTCCATCACACAATCCCTCCATCACACTCTCCCTCCATCACACTCTCCCTCCATCACATTCTCCCTCCATCACAGTCCCTCTATCACACTCACCCTCCATCACACTCTCCCTCCATTACACTCCCTCCATCACACTCTCCCTCCATCACATTCTCCATCCATCTCACTCCCTCCATTACACATTCCATCTGTCACACTCTCCCTCCATCACACACTTCCTCCAGCACATTCTCCCTCAATCACATTCTCTCCATCACAATCTCCATCCATAAAACTCTCCCTACATCACACTCCCTCCATAACACTCTCCATCCATCACACTCTCCCTGCATCACACACTCTCTCCACCACACTGCCTCCATCACACAAACCCTCCATCACAATCTCCCTCCATCACAGTCACCCTCCATCACATTCTCCCTCCATCTCACTCCCTCCATCACACATTCCATCCATCACACTCTCCCTCCATCACACACTTCCTCGTTCACACCCTCCCACAATCACATTTGATCCATCACACTCTCCATCCATCACACTCCCTCCATCACACTCTCCCTCCATCAGACACGCACCATCATACACTCCCTCCCACACACTCTCCCTCCATCACACTCTCCCACAATCACATTCTGCCTCCATCACATTCACTCCATGACACTCTCCCTCCATCACAGTCCCTCCATCACACTCTCCCTCCATCTCACTCCCTCCATCACACTCTCCCTCCATCACAATCTCCCACCATCACACTCCCTCCATCACATTCTCCCTCCATCACACGCCCTCCTTCACACTCTCCCTCTATAACATTCTCCCTCCATCACAATCCCACCATCACATTCGCCCTCCATCACAATCTCTCCATCACATTCTCCCTCCACTACACTCTCTACATCACACTCCCTCCATCAAGCTCTACCTCAATCAATCTCCCTCCATCACACTCTCCCTCCATCAAAACGCCCTCCATCACACTCTCCCTCCTTCACACTCCCTCCATCGTACTCTCCCTCCATCACATTCTCACTCCAACACATTCCCTCCATCACACTCTCCCTCCATCACATTCACCCTCCATCACATTCTCCTTCCATCACTCTACCTCCACTTGCCACTTGCTCCCACACACTTGCCCTTCATCACACTGCCTCCATCATACTCTCCCTCCATCACAGTCTCTCCATCACAATTTCTCTTCATCACACTGCCTCCATCACACTATCCCTGCTTCACATTTGCTCCATCACACTCCCACCATCACACACTCTCTACATCACATTCTCTGGCCATCCCACTCCCTCGAACACACTCTCCCTCCATAATATTCTCCCTCCATTACATTCCCTACATCAAACTCTCACTCCATCACACTGCCTCCATCACACTTTCCCTCCATCACACTCTCCCTCCATCACACTCTCCCTGCATCACACACTCGCTCCAACACACTGCCTCCATCACACAATCCCTCCAACACACTCTCCCTCCATCACACTCTCCTTCCATCACATTCTCCCTCCATCACACTCACACCATCACTCTCACCCTCCATCACACTCTCCCTCCATCACACTCCTTCCATCACACTCTCCCTCCACAACATTCTCCCTCCATGTCACTCCCTCCATCACACATTCCATCCATCACACTCTCCCTCCATCACACACTTCCTCCATCACACTCTCCCTCAATCACATTCTCTCCATCACACTCTCCATCCATAAAATTCTCCCTCCATCACACTCCCTCCATCACACTCTCCCTCAATCACACTCTCCCTGCATCACACACTCTCTCCACCACACTGCCTCCATCACACAAACCCTCCATCACACTCGGCCATCATCACACTCTCCCACCATCACATTCAGTCTAACATACTCTCCCTCCATTGCACGCTCCCTCCATCACATTCACCCTCCATCACATTCTCCCTCCTTCACTCTCTCTCCATCACACACTCCCTCCATCACACTTGCCCTCCTTCACACTGCCTCCATCATACTCTCCCTCCATCACAGTCTCTCCATCACAATTTCTCTTCATCACACTGCCTCCATCACACTATCCCTGCTTAAAATTCGCTCCATCACACTCCCACCATCACACACTCTCTACATCACATTATCCGGCCATCCCACTCCCTCGATCACACTCTCCCTCCATAATATTCTCCCTACATTACACTCCCTACATCAAACTCTCACTCCATCACACTGCCTCCATCACACTTTCCCTCCATCACAGTCTCCATCCATAAAACTCTCTCTCCATCACACTCCCTCCATCACACTCTCCCTCCATCACACTCTCCCTGCATCACACACTCGCTCCAACACACTGCCTCCATCACACAATCCCTCCAACACACTCTTCCTCCATCACACTCTCCTTCCATCACATTCTCCCTCCATCACACTCCCTCCATCACACTCACCCTCCATCACACTCTCCCTCCATCACACTCCCTCCATCACACTCTCCCTCCATCACATTCTCCCTTCATCTCACTCCCTCCATCACACATTCCATCCATCACACTCTCCCTCCATCACACACTTCCTCCATCACACTCTCCCTCAATCACATTCTCTCCATCACACTCTCCATCCATAAAACTCTCCCTCCATCACACTCCCTGCATCACGCACTCTCTCCACCACACTGCCTCCATCACACAAACCCTCCATCACACTCTCCCTCCATCACACTCTCCCTCCATCACGTTCTCCGTCCATTACACTCCCTCCATCACAGTCACCCTCCATCACACTCTCCCTCCATCGCATTCCCTCCATCACACTCTCCCTCCATCACATTCTGCCTCCATCTCACTCCCTCCATCACACATTCCATCCATCACACTCTCCCTCCATCACACACTTCCTCCATCACACTCTCCCTCAATCACATTCTCTCCATCAAACTCTCCCTCCATTACTCCCACAATCCATCAGACTCACCTTCCATCACACTCTCCATCCATCACACTCTCTCCATCACACTCTGCCATCATCACACTCTCCCTCCATCACATTCAGTCCAACATAATCTCCCTCTATCGCACTCTCCCTCCATCACATTCTCACTCCATCTCATTCCCTCCATCACACTCTCCCTCAATCACATTCACCCTCCATCACATTCTCCTTCCATCACTCTCCCTCCATCACACACTCCCTCCATCACACTTGCCCTCCATCAAAGTGCCTCCATCATACTCACCCTCCATCACAGTCTCTCCATCACAATTTCTCTCCATCACACTGCCTCCATCACAATATCCCTGCTTCACATTCACTCCATCACACTCCCACCATCATACACTCTCTACATCACATTCTCCGTACATCCCACTCCCTCGGTCACACTCTCCCTCCATAATATTCTCCCTCCATTACCTCCATCACACTCTCCCTCCACCATTCTTTCCCTCCATTTTCACTCTCCCTCCATCTCACTCCGTCCATCATACTGTCCCTCCATCACACTCTTCCTGCAACACACTCTCCCTCCATCACATTGTCTCCATCACACTCTCCATCCATCAGACTCTTTCCATCACACTCTCCCTCCATCACATTACCTCCATCACACTCTCACCCCACCACAATCTCCCTCCATCATACTCTCTCTGCATCACACTCCCTCCATCACACTCTCCCTCCACCACACTCTCTCCATCACATTCGCTCCATCACACTCTATCTCCAACACACTCCCTCCATCACACTCTCCCTCCATCACACTTTCTCCATCACACTCTCCCTCCATCACACTCTCCCTCCATCACATTCTCCCTCCTTCACATTCTCTCCATCACTCTCTCCCTCCATCACACTTCCTCCATCATGCTCTCCCTCCATCACACTCCCGCCATCACACTCTCCCTCCATCACACTCCGTCCATCACACTCGCCCTCCATCAGACTTCCTCCATCACACCCCCTCCATCACACTCTCCCTCCACCACAAGCTCTCCAAGACAATCCCTCCATCACACTCTACGTCCATCACACTGCCTCTATCACACTCTCCCTCCATCACACTCTCCCTTCATCACATGTTTATCCAACACACTCTCCCTCCATCACATTCTCTCCAACACACGCTCCATCAATCAGATTCCCTCCATCAGACAATCCCTCCATCAAATTCCCTCCATCACACTCTCCCCCCACCACATTCTCCCTCCATCACACTCTCTCTCCATCACACTCCCTCCATCACACTCTTCCTCCATCACACCTCCCTCCTTCAAATTCACCCTCCATCACACTCTCCCTCTATCACACTCTCCCTCCATCACACTCTCCTACCATAACACTCCCTCCATCACACTCTCCCTCCATCATACTCTCCCTCCATCACACTCCCTCCATCACTCTCTCCCTCCATCACATACTCCCTCCATCACAATCCTTCCATCACACTCACACTCCAACACACACTCCCTCCATCACACTCTGCCTCCATCACACTATCCCTCCACCACTCTTTCCCTCCATCACACTCTCCCTCCATCACACTCCTTCCATCACACTCTCCCTCCATCACACTCTTCCTCCAACACACTCTCCCTCCATCACATTCTCTCCTTCAAACTCTCCATCCATCAGACTCCCTCCATCACACTCTCCCTTCCTCACATTACCTCCATCACACTCTCACCCCACCATAATCTCCCTCCTTCATACTCTCTCCGCATCACACTCCATCCATCACACTCTCCCTCCACCACACTCTCTCCATCACAATCGCTCCATCACACTCTACCTCCAACACACTCCCTCAATCACTCTCTCCCTCCATCACACTCTCTCCATCACACTCTCCCTCCATCACACTCTCCCTCCATCACATTTTCCCTCCATCACATTCTCTCCATCACACTCTCCCTCGATCACACTCCCTTCATTATAATCTCCCTCCATCACACTCCCTCCATCACACTCTCTTTCCATCACATTCTCTCCATCACACTCTCTCCATCACGCTTTCCCTCCTTCACTCTCCATCTGTCACACTCTCCCTCCATCACACTCTCCTACCATCACACTCCCTCCATCACACTCTCCCCCATCACTTTCTTCCTCCAGCACACTCTCCCTCCATCACATTCTCTCCATCACACTCTCCATCCATCAGGCTCCCTCCATCACATTCTCCCTCCATCACATTACCTCCAACACACTCTCACCCCACCACAATCTCCCTCCTTGATACTCTCTCTGCATCACACTCCATCCATCACACTCTCCCTCCACCACACTCTCTCCATCACAATCGCTCCATCACACTCTACCTCCAACACACTCCCTCAATCACACTCTCCCTCCATCACACTCTCTCCATCACACTCTCCCTCCATCACACTCTCCCTCCATCACATTTTCCCTCCATCACATTCTCTCCATCACACTCTCCCTCCATCACACTCCCTTCATTATACTCTCCCTCCATCACACTCCCTCCATCACACTCTCTTTCCATCACACTCTCTCCATCACACTCTCTCCATCACGCTTTCCCTCCTTCACTCTCCATCTATCACACTCTCCCTCCATCACACTCTCCTACCATCACACTCCCTCCATCACACTCTCCCCCATCACTTTCTTCCTCCAACACACTCTCCCTCCATCACATTCTCTCCATCACACTCTCCATCCATCAGACTCCCTCCATCACACTCTCCCTCCATCACATTACCTCCATCACACTCTCACCCCACCACAAACTCCGTCCATCATACTCTCTCTGCATCAGACTCCCTCCATCACTCTCTCCCTCCACCACACTCTCTCCATCACAATCGCTCCATCTCACTCTACCTCCATCACACTCCCTCCATCACACTCTCCCTCCATCACACTCTCTCCATCACACTCTCCCTCCATCACGCTCCCTCCATCACATTCTCCTTCCATCACATTCTCTCCATCATAATTTCTCTCCATCACACTGCTTCTATCACACTATCCTTCCTTCAATCTTTCCCTCCATCACATTCTCCCTCCATTACACACTCCCTCAATCACACTCTCCCTCCATCACACTCCTTCCATCACACTCACCCTCCAACACACTCTCCCTGCATCACACTCTCTCTCCATCACACTGCCTCCATCATACATTCCCTCCATCACACACTCCCTCCATCACACTCACCCTCCATCACATTCTCCCTCCATCACACTCCTTCCATCACATTCACCCTCCATCAAACTCTCCCTCCATTACAGGCCTCCATCACACGCTCCCTCCATCACATTCTCCCTGCATCTCACTCCCTCCATCACACATTCCCTCCATCACACTCTCGCTTTTTCACACACCCTCCATCACAATCTCCCTTCATCACATTTTCTTCCAACACACTCTCTTTCCATCACAATCTCTCCATCACACTCCCTCCATCACAAATTCCCTCCTTCACTCTCCATCTATCACACTCTCCCTCCATCACACTCTCCTACCATAACACTCCCTCCATCACACTCTCCCTCCATCATACTCTCCCTCTATCACGCTCCCTCCATCACACTCTCCCTCCATCACATACTCCCTCCATCACACTCCTTCCATCACACTCACACTCCAACACACTCTCCCTCCATCACACTCCCTCCATCACACTCCCTCCATCACACTCTCCCTCCATCACACACTCTCGATTACACTCTTCCTCCATCACACTCTCCCTCTTTTACATTCTGACCAACACACTCTCCCTCCATCACACTCTCCCTCCATCACACGCCCACCATCACACTCTCCCTCCATCACACTCTCCCTCCTTCACATTCTCCGTCCATCATATTCTCTCCATCACACTCTCCCTCCATCACACTCCCTCCATCATGCTCTCCCTCCATCACACTCCCTCCATCACACTCTCTTTCCATCACAATCTCTCCATGACACTCCCTCCATCACACTTTCCCTCCTTCAAACCCCATCGATCACACTCTCCCTCCATCACACTCTCCTACCATCACACTTGCTCCATCACACTCTCCCTCCATCACACTCTCCTTCCATCACACTCCCTAAATCACACTCTCCCTCCTTCACTCTCCATCTATCACACTCTCCCTCCATCACACTCTCCTACCACCACACTCCCTCCATCACACTCGCCCTCCATCACACTCACCCTCCATCACACACCCTCAATCACAGTCTCCCTCCATAACATTCTCCCTCCATCACACTCTCCCTCCTTCACACTCTCTCCTTCACACTCTCCCTCCACCATACTCTCTCCATCACACTCCCTCCATCACACTATACCTCAATCACACTCCCTCCATCACACTCTCACTGCATCACACTCTCCCTCCATCACACTCTCCCTCCATCACAGTCACTCCAACACACTCACTCCATCACACTCACCCTCCATCACATTCTCTCCATCTCAATATCTGTCCATCACATTCTCTCCATCATATTCTCCCTCCATCACACTCCCTCCATTATACTGTCCCTCCATCACACTCCATCACACTCTTCCTCCATGACACTCTCTTTCCATCACATGCTCTCCATCACACTCCCTCCATCACGTTCTCCTTCCTTCACTCTCCCTCCATCACACTCTCCGTCCATCACACTCTCCCACCATCACACTCAGTCCATCACACTGTCCCTCCATCACACTCTCCTACCATCACACTCCCTCCATCACACTCTCCCTCCATCACACTCTCCCTCCATCACAAACCCTCCATTATAATCTCACTCCATAAAATACTCCCTCATTCACACTCCCTCCATCACACTATCCCTCCATCACACACTCCCTCCATCACACTCTCACTCCATCACACTCTCCCTCCATCACACTCTCCCTCCATCACACTCTCCCCATCACACACCCTCAATCACAATCTCCCTCCATTGCATTCTCCCTCCATCACACTCTCCCTCCAACACATTCTCCCTCCATCACACCCTCCCTCAATCACACTCCCTCCATCACACTCTCCCTCATTCACATTCTCTCCATCTCAATTTCTCTCCATCACACTCTCCCTCAAATACATTCTCCCTCCCTCACACTCTGCCTCCATCACACTCTCCCTCTATCACACTCCCTCCATCGCACTCTCTCCATCACTCTCCCTCCATCACTCTCTCCCTCCATCACACTCTCCCTCCATCACAGTCCCTCCAACACACTCCCTCCATTACAGTCTCCCTCCATCACATTCTCTCCATCTGAATATCTCACCATCACACTCTCTCCATCACACTCCCTCCATCAAACTCTCCCTCCATCATATTCTCCCTCCATCACACTCCTTCCATCACACTCTCCCTCCATCACACTCTTCCTCCAACACACTCTCCCTCCATCACTTTCTTTCCATCACACTCTCCATCCATCAGACTCCCTCCATCACACTCTCCCTCCATCACATTACCTCCATCACACTCTCACCCCACCACAATCTCCGTCCATCATACTCTCTCTGCATCACACTCCCTCCATCACACTCTCCATCCACCACACTCTCTCCATCACAATCGCTCCATCACACTCTACCTCCATCACACTCCCTCCATCACACTCTCCCTCCATTACGCTCCCTCCATCACATTCTCCCTCCATCACATTCTCTCCATCATAATTTCTCTCCATCACACTGCCTCTATCACACTATCCCTCCTTCACACTTTCCCTCCATCACATTCTCCCTCCATTACACACTCCCTCAATCACACTCTCACTCCATCACACTCCCTCCATCACACTCACCCTCCAACACACTCTCCCTGCATCACACTCTCTCTCCATCACACTGCCTCCATCATACATTCCCTCCATCACATACTCCCTCCATCACACTCACCCTCCATCACATTCTCACTCCATTACACTCCTTACATCACATTCACCCACCATCAAACTCTCCCTCCATCACACGGCCTCCATCACACTCTCCCTCCATCACCTTCTCCCTGCATCTCACTCCCTCCATCACACATTCCCTCCATCACACTCTCGCTTTATCACACACCCTCCATCACAATCTCCCTTCATCACATTTTCCTCCAACACACTCTCCCTCCATCACATTCTCTCCATCACACTCTCGATCCATCACACTCCCTCCATCAGACTCTCCCTCCATCAAATTCCCTCCATCACACTCTCCCCCCACCACATTCTCCGTTCATCACACTCTCTCTCCATCACACTCCCTCCATCACACTCTTCCTCCATCACAATCTCCCTCCATCACACTCGCTCATCACACACCCTCCATCACAATCTCCCTTCATCACATTTTCCTCCAACACACTCTTCCTCCATCACATTCTCTCCATCACACTCTCCATCCATCACACTCCCTCCATCAGACTCTCCCTCCATCAATTTCCCTCCATCACACTCTACCCCCACCACATTCTCCCTTCATCACACTATCTCTCCATCACACTACCTCCATCACACTCTTCCTCCATCACAATCTCCCTCCATCACACTTAGTCATCACACTCCCTCCATCACAATCTCCCTCCATCACATTTTCCTCCAACACACTCTCCGTCCATCACATTCTCTCCATCACACTCTCCATCCATCACACTCCCTCCACCACACTCTCCCGCCATCAATTTCCCTCCATCACACTCTCCCCCACCACATTCTCCCTCCATCACACTCTCTCTCCATCACGCTCCCTCCATTACACTCTCCCATCATCACAAATCCCGCAATCACATTCACCATCACACTCTCCCTCCATGACACGCTCCCTCCATCACATTCTCTCCATCACACACTCCCTCCATCACACTCTCCCTTCATCACATTCCGTCCAACATACTCTCTCTCCATCAGGCTCTCCCTCTATCAGACACCCTTCCATCATACTCTCCCTCCATCACACTCTCCCTCCATCACATTCTCCCTCCATCACACTCCCTCCATCACACTCTCCCTCCATCACATACTCCATCCACCACACTCCTTCCATCACAAACAAACTCCAACACACTCTCCCTCCATCACACTTCCTCCATCACACTCCCTCCATCGTACTCTCCCTCCATCACATTCTCCCTCCACCACTCTTTCCCTCCATCCCACTCCCTCCATCACACTCTCCCTCCATCACACTCTTCCTCCAACACACTGTCTCTCCATTACATTCTCTCGATCACACTCTCCATCCATCAGACTCCCTCCATCACACTTTCCCTCCATCACATTCCGTCCATCACACTCTCACCCCACCACAATCTCCCTCCATCATACTCTCTCTGCATTACAATACCTCCATCACACACTACCTCCATCAAACTCCCTCCATCACAGTCTACCTCCATCACATTCTCACGCAATCACATTCTCTCCATCACACTCTCCCTCCATCACACACCCACCATCACATTCTCTCCATCACACTCTCCCTCCATCACGCTCCCTCCATCATACTCTCCCTCCATCACACTCCCTCCATCACACTCTCTTTCCATCACACTATCTCTATCACACTCCCTCCATCACACTTTCCCTCCTTCACTCTCCATCTATCACACTCTCCCTCCATCACACTCTCCCTCCATCATACTCTCCCTCCATCACACTCCCTCCATCACACTCGCCCTCCATCACATACTGCCTGCATCACACTCCTTCCATCACACTCACATCCAACAGACTCTCCCTCCATCACACTCCCTCAATCACACTCCCTCATCACACTCCCTCCATCAAACTCTCCGTCCATCACATTCTCCCTCCATCACACTCTCGCTCCATTACGCTCCCTCCATTACACTCTCCCACCATCACATGCTCCCTCCATCACATTCTCCCTCCATCACACTCTCCCTCCATCACATGCTCCCTCCATCACAGTCTCTCCATCACACACTCCATCCATCACACTCTTGCTCCATTACATGCTCACTCCATCACACTCTCCCTCCATCACACTCTCCCTCCATCACATTCAGTCCAACATAGTCTCCCTCCATCACACTCTCCATCCATCAGACACCCTTCCATCATACTCTCCATCCATCACACTCTCCCTCCATCACACTCTCCCTCCATCACATTCTCCCTCCATCACATTCACTCCATCACACTCTCCCTCCATCACAATCCCTCCATTACACTCTCCCACCATCACACGCTCTTTCCATCACACACTTTCCATCACACTCCCTCCATCAAACTCTCCCTCCTTCAATCTCCCTCCATCACTCTCTCCCTCCATCACACTCCCTCCATCACACTCTCTCCATCACATTTTCCCTCTATCACACGGCCTCCCTCACACTCTCCCTCTATAACATTCACCCTCCATCACACTCCCACCATCATACTCGCCCTCCATCACACTCTCTCCATCGCACTCTCCCTGCACTACACTCACTCCATCACACTCCCTCCATCAATCTCTACCTCCATCACACTCCCTCCATCACACTCTCCCTCCATCACACTCACCCTCCATCACAGTCTCCCTCCTTCACACTCCTTCCATCACACTCTCCCTCCATCACATTTTCCCCACTTGACATTATTTCCATCACACTCTCCCTCCATCACACACTCCAGCCATCACACTGTCACTCCATCACACTGCCTCCATCACACTCTCCCTCCATCACACTCTTCCTCCATCAGACTCTCCCTCCATCACACACTCCCTCCATCACACTTTCCCTTCATCACATTCAGTCCAACATACTCTCCCTTCATCACGCTCTGCCTCCATCAGACACCCTTCCATCATACTCTCCCTCCATCACACTCTCCCTCCAGCACACTCTCCCTCTGTAACATTCTCCCTCCATCACACTCCCACCATCACACTCGCCCTTCATCACAATCTCTCCATCACACTCCCCCTCCATCACACTCTCTCCATCCCACTCTCCCTCCATCACATTCAGTCCAACATACTTTCCCTCCATCATGCTCTCCCTCCATCACACACCCTTCCATCATACTCTCCCACCATCACACTCTCCCTCCATCACACTCTCCCTCCATCACATTCTCCCTCAATCACATTCTCTCCATCACACACTCCCTCCATCACACTCCCTCCATCATACTCTCCCTCCATCACACTCCCTCCATCACACTCTCTTTCCATCACACTCTCCTACCATAACACTCCATCCATCACACTCTTCCTCCATCATACTCTCCCACCATCACACTCCCTCCATCACACTCTCCCTCCATCACATACACCCTCCATCACACTCCTTCCATCACACTCACACTCCAACACACTCTCCCTCCATCACACTCCCTCCATCACACTCCCTCATCACACTCCCTCCCATCAAACACTCCGTCCATCACATTCTCCCTCCATCGCACTCTCGCTCCATCACGCTCCCTCCATTACACTCTCCCACCATCACACCTCCCTCCATCTCATTCTCCCTCAATCACACTCTCCCTCCATCACATTCTCTCCATCACACACTCCCTCCATCACACTCTTCCTGCATTACACACTCACTCCATCACACTCTCCCTGCATCACACTCTCCCTCCATCACACTCTCTCCATCACACTCTGCCTCCATCACACTCTCCCTCCATCACATTCAGTCCAACATTGTCTCCCTCCATCACACTCTCCATTATCAGACACCCTTCCATCATACTCTCCATCCATCACACTCTCCCTCCATCACACTCTCCCTCCATCACAATCCCTCCATCACACTCTCCCTCCATCACACGCTCTTTCCATGACACACTTTCCATCACACTCCCTCCATCAAACTCTCCCTCCTTCAATCTCCCTCCATCACTCTCACCCTCCATCACACTCCCTCCATCACACTCCCTCCATCACATTCTCCTTCTATCACACGGCCTCCCTCACACTCTCCCTCTATAACATTCACCCTCCAACACACTCCCACCATCATACTCGCCGTCCATCACACTCCCTCCATCACACTCTCCCTGCACTACACTCACTCCATCACACTCTCTCCATCAAACTCTACCTCCATCACACTCCCTCCATCACACTCTCCCTCCATCACATTGTCCCTACATCACATTCCCTCCATCACACACTCCCTCCATCACACACTCCACCCATCACACTGTCCCTCCATCACACTGCCTCCATCACACTCTCCCTCCATCACACTCTTCCTTCATCAGACTCTCCCTCCATTACACTCTCCCTCCATCACTTTCTCTCCATCACAGACTCCATCCATCACACTCACTCCATCACCCTCTCCCTAAATCTCACTCTCCCTCCATCACACTCTCCCTCCATCACACTCCCTCCTTCACACTCTCTCTCCAACACACTTCCTCGATCACAGTATCCCTCCATCGCCCTCCCTCCATCACACTCTCCCTCCATCATGCTCTCTATCCATCACACACTCCCCATCACTTTCCCTCCATCACAATCTCCCTCATTCAATCACCCTCCAAAACACTCTCCCTCCATCACACTCTCCCTCCATCACACTCCCACCATCACACTCGCCCTTCATCACAATCTCTCCATCACACTCTCCCTCCATCACACTCTCTCCATCCCTCTCCCTCCATCAATCTCTACCTTCATCACACTCCCTCCATCACACTCTCCCTCCATCACACTCACCCTCCATCACACTCTCTCCATCACACTCTGCCTCCATCACACTCTCCCTCCATCACATTCAGTCCAACATTGTCTCCCTCCATCACACTCTCCATTATCAGACACCCTTCCATCATACTCTCCATCCATCACACTCTCCCTCCATCACACTCTCCCTCCATCACATTCTCCCTCCATCACATTCACTCCATCACACTCTCCCTCCATCACAATCCCACCATCACACTCTCCCTCCATCACACGCTCTTTCCATCACACACTTTCCATCACACTCCCTCCATCAAACTCTCCCTCCTTCCATCTCCCTCCATCACTCTCTCCCTCATCACACTCCCTCCATCAAACTCTCCATCCATCACATTCTCCCTCCATCACACTCTCGCTCCATCACGATACCTCCATTACACTCTCCCACCATCACATGCTCCCTCCATCACATTCTCGCTCCATCACACTCTCCCTCCATCACATGCTCCCTCCATCACATTCTCTCCATCACACACTCCCTCCATCACACTCTCCCTCCATTACATGCTCACTCCATCACACTCTCCATCCATCACACTCTCCCTCCATCACACTCTCCCTCCATCACATTTTCCCTCCATCACATTCACTCCATCACACTCTCCCTCCATCACAATCCCTCCATTACACTCTCCCACCATCACATGCTCTTTCCATCACACACTTTCCATCACATTCCCTCCATCAAACTCTCCCTCCTTCAATCTCCCTCCATCACTCTCTCCCTCCATCACACTCCCTCCATCACACTGGCTCCATCACATTTTCCCTCTATCACACGGCCTCCCTCACACTCTCCCTCTATAACACTCACCCTCCATCACACTCCCACCATCATACTCGCCCTCCATCACACTCTCTCCATCGCACTCTCCCTGCACTACACTCACTCCATCACACTCCCTCCATCAATCTCTAACTCCATTACACTCCCTCCATCACACTCTCCCTCCATCACACTCACCCTCCATCACAGTCTCCCTCCTTCACACTCCTTCCATCACACTCTCCCTCCATCACATTCTCCCCACATGACATTATTTCCATCACACTCTCCCTCCATCACACACTCCAGCCATCACACAGTCACTCCATCACACTGCCACCATCACACTCTCCCTCCATCACACTCTTCCTCCATCAGACTCTCCCTCCATCACACACTCCCTCCATCATACTTTCCCTTCATCACATTCAGTCCAACATACTCTCCCTTCATCACGCTCTGCCTCCATCAGACACCCTTCCATCATACTCTCCCTCCATCACACTCTCCCTCCAGCACACTCTCCCTCCATCACACTCTCCCTCCATCACACTCCCTCCATCACATTCTCACTCCATCACACGGCCTCCATCACACTCTCCCTCTGTAACATTCTCCCTCCATCACACTCCCACCATCACACTCGCCCTTCATCACAATCTCTCCATCACACTCTCCCTCCATCACACTCTCTCCATCCCTCTCCCTCCATCAATCTCTACCTTCATCACACTCCCTCCATCACACTCTCCCTCCATCACACTCACCCTCCATCACACTCTCTCCATCACACTCTGCCTCCATCACACTCTCCCTCCATCACATTCAGTCCAACATTGTCTCCCTCCATCACACTCTCCATTATCAGACACCCTTCCATCATACTCTCCATCCATCACACTCTCCCTCCATCACACTCTCCCTCCATCACATTCTCCCTCCATCACATTCACTCCATCACACTCTCCCTCCATCACAATCCCACCATCACACTCTCCCTCCATCACACGCTCTTTCCATCACACACTTTCCATCACACTCCCTCCATCAAACTCTCCCTCCTTCCATCTCCCTGCATCACTCTCTCCCTCATCACACTCCCTCCATCAAACTCTCCATCCATCACATTCTCCCTCCATCACACTCTCGCTCCATCACGCTACCTCCATTACACTCTCCCACCATCACATGCTCCCTCCATCACATTCTCGCTCCATCACACTCTCCCTCCATCACATGCTCCCTCCATCACATTCTCTCCATCACACACTCCCTCCATCACACTCTCCCTCCATTACATGCTCACTCCATCACACTCTCCATCCATCACACTCTCCCTCCATCACACTCTCCCTCCATCACATTTTCCCTCCATCACATTCACTCCATCACACTCTCCCTCCATCACAATCCCTCCATTACACTCTCCCACCATCACATGCTCTTTCCATCACACACTTTCCATCACATTCCCTCCATCAAACTCTCCCTCCTTCAATCTCCCTCCATCACTCTCTCCCTCCATCACACTCCCTCCATCACACTGGCTCCATCACATTTTCCCTCTATCACACGGCCTCCCTCACACTCTCCCTCTATAACATTCACCCTCCATCACACTCCCACCATCATACTCGCCCTCCATCACACTCTCTCCATCGCACTCTCCCTGCACTACACTCACTCCATCACACTCCCTCCATCAATCTCTAACTCCATCACACTCCCTCCATCACACTCTCCCTCCATCACACTCACCCTCCATCACAGTCTCCCTCCTTCACACTCCTTCCATCACACTCTCCCTCCATCACATTCTCCCCACATGACATTATTTCCATCACACTCTCCCTCCATCACACACTCCAGCCATCACACAGTCACTCCTTCACACTGCCTCCATCACACTCTCCCTCCATCACACTCTTCCTCCATCAGACTCTCCCTCCATCACACACTCCCTCCATCATACTTTCCCTTCATCACATTCAGTCCAACATACTCTCCCATCATCACGCTCTGCCTCCATCAGACACCCTTCCATCATACTCTCCCTCCATCACACTCTCCCTCCAGCACACTCTCCCTCCATCACACTCTCCCTCCATCACACTCCCTCCATCACATTCTCACTCCATCACACGGCCTCCATCACACTCTCCCTCTGTAACATTCTCCCTCCATCACACTCCCACCATCACACTCGCCCTTCATCAAAATCTCTCCATCACACTCTCCCTCCATCACACTCTCTCCATCCCACTCTCCCTCCATCACATTCAGTCCAACATACTTTCCCTCCATCATGCTCTCCCTCCATCACACACCCTTCCATCATACTCTCCCACCATCACACTCTCCCTCCATCACACTCTCCCTCCATCACATTCTCCCTCCATCACATTCTCTCCATCACACTCTCCCTCCATCACACTCCCTCCATCATACTCTCCCTCCATCACACTCACTCCATCACCCTCTCCCTAAATCTCACTCTCCCTCCATCACACTCTCCCTCCATCACACTCCCTCCTTCACACTCTCTCTCCAACACACTTCCTCGATCACAGTATCCCTCCATCACCCTCCCTCCATCACACTCTCCCTCCATCATGCTCTCTATCCATCACACACTCCCCATCACTTTCCCACCATCACAATCTCCCTCATTCAATCACCCTCCAAAACACGCTCCCTCCATCACACTCTCCCTCCATCACACTCCCTCCATCACATTCTCACTCCATCACACGGCCTCCATTACACTCTCCCTTTGTAACATTCTCCCTCCATCACACTCCCACCATCACACTCGCCCTTCATCACAATCTCACCATCACACTCTCCCTCCATCACACTCTCTCCATCCCTCTCCCTGCATTAATCTCTAACTTCATCACACTCCCTCCATCAGACTCTCCCTCCATCACACTCACCCTCCATCACACTCTCTCCATCACACTCTGCCTCCATCACACTCTCCCTTCATCACATTCAGTCCAACATTGTCTCCCTCCATCACACTCTCCATTATCAGACACCCTTCCATCATACTCTCCATCCATCACACTCTCCCTCCATCACACTCTCCCTCCATCACATTCTCCCTCCATCACATTCACTCCATCACACTCTCCCTCCATCACAATCCCACCATCACACTCTCCCTCCATCACACGCTCTTTCCATCACACACTTTCCATCACACTCCCTCCATCAAACTCTCCCTCCTTCCATCTCCCTCCATCACTCTCTCCCTCCATCACACTCCCTCCATCACACACTCCACCCATCACACTGTCCCTCCATCACACTGCCTCCATCACACTCTCCCTCCATCACACTCTTCCTCCATCACACTCACCCTCCATCACACTCTCCCTGCACTACACTCACTCCATCAAACTCCCTCCATCAAACTCTACCTCCATCACACTCCCTCCATCACACTCTCCCTCCATCACATTGTCCCTACATCACATTCCCTCCATCACACACTCCCTCCATCACACACTCCACCCATCACACTGTCCCTCCATCACACTGCCTCCATCACACTCTCCCTCCATCACACTCTTCCTCCATCAGACTCTCCCTACATTACACTCTCCCTCCATCACTTTCTCTCCATCACAGACTCCATCCATCACACTCACTCCATCACCCTCTCCCTAAATCTCACTCTCCCTCCATCACACTCTCCCTCCATCACACTCCCTCCTTCACACTCACTCTCCAACACACTCCCTCGATCACAGTATCCCTCCATCACCCTCCCTCCATCACACACTCCCTCCATCATGCTCTCTATCCATCACACACTCTCCATCAGTTTCCCTCCATCACAATCTCCCTCATTCAATCACCCTCCAAAACACTCTCCCTCCATCACACTCTCCCTCCATCACACTCCCTCCATCACATTCTCACTCCATCACATGGCCTCCATCACACTCTCCCTCTGTAACATTCTGCCTCCATCACACTCCCAACATCACACTCGCCCTTCATCACAATCTCTCCATCACACTCTCCCTCCATCACACTCTCTCCATCCCTCTCCCTCCATCAATCTCTACCTTCATCACATTCCCTCCAACACACTCTCCCTCCATCACACTCACCCTCCATCACACTCTCTCCATCACACTCTCCCTCCATCACACTCTCCCTCCATCACATTCAGTCCAACATTGTCTCCCTCCATCACACTCTCCATTATCAGACACCCTTCCATCATACTCTCCAACCATCACACTCTCCCTCCATCACACTCTCCCTCCATCACATTCTCCCTCCAACACATTCACTCAATCACACACTCCCTCCATCACAATCCCACCATCACACTCTCCCTCCATCACACGTTCTTTCCATCACACACTTTCCATCACACTGCCTCCATCAAACTCTCCCTCCTTCCATCTCCCTCCATCACTCTCTCCCTCCATCACACTCCCTCCATCACACTCCCTCCATCACATTCGCCTTCTATCACACGGCCTCCCTCACACTCTCCCTCTATAACATTCACCCTCCTCACACTCCCACCATCATACTCGCCGTCCATCACACTCCCTCCATCACACTCTCCCTGCACTACACTCACTCCATCACACTCCCTCCATCAAAATCTACCTCCATCACCCTCCCTCAATAACACTCTGCCTCCATCACGTTGTCCCTACATCACATTCCCTCCATCACACACTCCCTCCATCACACACTCCACCCATCACACTGTCCCTCCATCACACTGCCTCCATCACACTCTCCCTCCATCACACTCTTCCTCCATCACACTCACCCTCCATCACACTCTCCCTCCTTCACACTCAAACCATCACACTCTCCCTCCATCACATTCTCCCTACATCACATTCCCACCATCACACTCTCCCTCCATCACACACTCCACCCATCACACTGTCCCTCCATCACACTGCCTCCATCACACTCTCCCTCCATCACACACTTCCTCCATTAGACTATCCCTCCATCACACTCTCCCTCCATCACTTTCTCTCCATCAGAGACTACATCCATCAAACTCACTCCATCACCCTCTCCCTAAATCTTCCTCTCCCTCCATCACACTCTCCCTCCATCACACGCCCTCCTTCACACTCTCTCTCCAACACACTCCCTCGATCACAGTATCCCTCCATCACACTCCCTCCATCACACTCTCCCTCCATCACATTCTCCCTCCATCACACTCCTTCCATCACACTAACCCTCCATCACACACTCCCTCCATCACACTCCCTCCATCACACTTTGCCTCCATCACATTCTCCCTCCATCTCAATCCCTCCATCACACATTCCCTCCATCACACTCTCCCTCCATCACACTACCTCCATCACAGTTTTGCTCCATCACACTCATCCTCCGTCACACTCTCCCTCCATCACATTCTCTCCATCACACTTTCCATCCATCAGACTCCCTCCATCACACTCTCCCTCCATCACAATCCCCCTGCATCACACTCTCTCTCCATCACACTTCCTCCATCACACATTCCCTCCATCACACACTCCCTCCATCACACTCTCCCTCCATCACATTCTCCCTCCATCATATTCTCCCTCCATCACATTCTGCCTCATTCTCATTCCCTCCATCACACTCTCCCTCCATCACACTCTCCCTCCATCACCTTCTCCCTCCATCTCAATCCCTCCGTCACACATTCCATCCATCACACTCTCCCTCCATCACACTCCCCCATCAAACTCTCCCTCCATCACACTCTTCCTCCATCACACTCTCCCTCCATCACTTTCTCTCCATCACACTCTCCATCCAACAGACACCCTCCATCACACTCTCCCTCCATCACATTCCATTCATCACACTCTCACCCCATCACAATCTCCCTCCATCATACTCTCTCTGCATCTCACCCCCTTCATCACACTCTCCCTCCACCACAAGCTCTCCATGACAATCCCTCCATCACGTTCTACCTCCATCACACTCCCTCTATCAAAATCTCCCTCCATCACAATTTCCTCCAACACACTCTCCCTCCATCACATTCCCTCCATCACACTCTCCATCCATCACACTCCCTCCATCACACTCTCCATCCATCAAATTCCCTCCATCACACTCTCCCCCCACCACATTCTCCCTTCATCACATTCACCCTCCATCACACTCTCCCTCCATCACACTCTCCCTCCATCACACTCTCCCTCCATCACATTCTCCCTCCATCACATTCACTCCATCACACTCTCCCTCCATCACAATCCCACCATCACACTCTCCCTACATCACACGCTCTTTCCATCACACACTTTCCATCACACTCCCTCCATCAAACTCTCCCTCCTTCCATCTCCCTCCATCACTCTCTCCCTCCATCACACTCCCTCCATCACACTCCCTCCATCACATTCTCCTTCTATCACACGGCCTCCCTCACACTCTCCCTCTATAACATTCACCCTCCTCACACTCCCACCATCATACTCGCCGTCCATCACACTCCCTCCATAACACTCTCCCTGCACTACACTCACTCCATCACACTCCCTCCATCAAACTCTACCTCCATCACCCTCCTCCATCACACTCTCCCTCCATCACATTGTCCCTACATCACATTCCCGCAATTACACACTCCCTCCATCACACACTCCAACCATCACACTGTCCCTCAATCACACTGCCTCCATCACACTCTCCCTCCATCACACTCTTCCTCCATCACACTCACCCTCCATCACACTCTCCCTCCTTCACACTCCGTCCATCACACTCTCCCTCCATCACATTCTCCCTACATCACATTCCCACCATCACACTCTCCCTCCATCACACACTCCACCCATCACACTCTCCCTCCATCACATTCTCCCTCCATCATATTCTCCCTCCATCACATTCTGCCTCATTCACATTCCCTCCATCACACTCTCCCTCCATCACACTCTCCCTCCATCACCTTCTCCCTCCATCTCAATCCCTCCGTCACACATTCCATCCATCACACTCTCCCTCCATCACACTCCCCCATCAAACTCTCCCTCCATCACACTCTTCCTCCATCACACTCTCCCTCCATCACTTTCTCACACTCCCTCCATCACAGTTTTGCTCCATCACACTCTCCCTCCATCACACTCTTCCTCCATCAGACTATCCCTCCATCACACTCTCCCTCCATCACTTTCTCTCCATCACAGACACCACCAATCAAACTCACTCCATCACCCTCTCCCTAAATCTTCCTCTCCCTCCATCACACTCTCCCTCCATCACACACCCTCCTTCACACTCTCTCTCCAACACACTCCCTCGATCACAGTATCCCTCCATCACACTCCCTCCATCACACTCTCCCTCCATCACACTCTCTATCCATCACACACTCTCCATCACTTTCCCTCCATCACACTCTCCCTCATTCAATCACCCTCCAAAACACTCTCCCTCCATCACACTCTCCCTCCATCACACTCCCTCCATCACATTCTCCCTCCATCACACGCCCTGCTTCACACTCTCCCTCTATAACATTCTCCCTCCATCACACTCCCACCATCACACTCGCCCTTCATCACATTCTCTCCATCACACTCTCCCTCCACCACACTCTCTCCATCCCACTCCCTCCATCACACTCTACTTATATCACACTCCCTCCATCACACTCTCCCTCCATCACACTCTCCCTCCATCACATTCTCCCTCCATCACACTCCTTCCATCACACTAACCCTCCATCACACACTCCCTCCATCACACTCCCTCCATCACACTTTGCCTCCATCACATTCTCCCTCCATCTTAATCCCTCCATCACACATTCCCTCCATCACACTCTCCCTCCATCACACTCCCTCCATCACAGTTTTGCTCCATCACACTCATCCTCCGTCACACTCTCCCTCCATCACATTCTCTCCATCACACTTTCCATCCATCAGACTCCCTCCATCACACTCTCCCTCCATCACAATCTCCCTGCATCACACTCTCTCTCCATCACACTTCCTCCATCAAACATTCCCTCCATCACACACTCCCTCCATCACACTCTCCCTCCATCACATTCTCCCTCCATCACACTCTCCCTCCATCACACTCTCCCTCCATCACCTTCTCCCTCCATTTCAATCCCTCCGTCACACATTCCATCCATCACACTCTCCCTCCATCACACTCCCCCATCAAACTCTCCCTCCATCACACTCTTCCTCCATCACACTCTCCCTCCATCACTTTATCTCCATCACACTCTCCATCCAACAGACACCCTCCATTACACTCTCCCTCCATCACATTCCATTCATCACACTCTCACCCCATCACAATCTCCCTCCATCATACTCTCTCTGCATCTCACCACCTCCATCACACTCTACTTATATCACACTCCCTCCATCACACTCTCCCTCCATCACACTCTCCCTCCATCACATTATCCCTCCATCACACTCCTTCCATCACACTAACCCTCCATCACACACTCCCTCCATCACACTCCCTCCATCACACTTTGCCTCCATCACATTCTCCCTCCATCTTAAACCCTCCATCACACATTCCCTCCATCACACTCTCCCTCCATCACACTCCCTCCATCACAGTTTTGCTCCATCACACTCATCCTCCGTCACACTCTCCCTCCATCACATTCTCTCCATCACACTTTCCATCCATCAGACTCCCTCCATCACACTCTCCCTCCATCACAATCTCCCTGCATCACACTCTCTCTCCATCACACTTCCTCCATCACACATTCCCTCCATCACAGACTCCCTCCATCACCTTCTCCCTCCATCTCAATCCCTCCATCACACATTCCATCCATCACACTCTCCCTCCATCACACTCCCCCATCAAACTCTCCCTCCATCACACTCTTCCTCCATCACACTCTCCCTCCATCACATTCCATTCATCACACTCTCACCCCATCACAATCTCCCTCCATCATACTCTCTCTGCATCTCACCCCCTCCATCACACTCTCCCTCCACCACAAGCTCTCCATGACAATCCCTCCATCACGTTCTACCTCCATCACACTCCCTCTATCATACTCTTCCTCCATCAAAATCTCCCTCCATCACATTTTCCTCCAACACACTCTCCCTCCATCACATTCTCTCCATCACACTCTCCATCCATCACACTCCCTCCATCACACTCTCCCTCCATCAAATTCCCTCCATCACACTCTCCCCCCACCAGATTCTCCCTTCATCACATTCACCCTCCATCACACTCTCCCTCCATCACATTCACTCCATCACACTCTCCCTCCATCACAATCCCACCATCACACTCTCCCTCCATCACACGCTCTTTCCATCACACACTTTCCATCACACTCCCTCCATCAAACTCTCCCTCCTTCCATCTCCCTCCATCACTCTCTCCCTCCATCACACTCCCTCCATCACACTCCCTCCATCACATTCTCCTTTATCACACGGCCTCCCTCACACTCTCCCTCTATAACATTCACCCTCCTCACACTCCCACCATCATACTCGCCGTCCATCACACTCCCTCCATCACACTCTCCCTGCACTACACTCACTCCATCACACTCCCTCCATCAAACTCTACCTCCATCACCCTCCCTCCATCACACTCTCCCTCCATCACATTGTCCCTACATCACATTCCCTCCATTACACACTCCCTCCATCACACACTCCACCCATCACACTGTCCCTCAATCACACTCTCCCTCCATCACACTCTTCCTCCATCACACTCACCCTCCATCACACTCTCCCTCCTTCACACTCTGTCCATCACACTCTCCCGCCATCACATTCTCCCTACATCACATTCCCACCATCACACTCTCCCTCCATAACACACTCCACCCATCACACTGTCCCTCCATCACACTGCCTCCATCACACTCTCCCTCCATCACACTCTTCCTCCATCAGACTATCCCTCCATCACACTCTCCCTCCATCACTTTCTCTCCATCACAGACATCACCAATCAAACTCACTCCATCACCCTCTCCCTAAATCTTCCTCTCCCTCCATCACACTCTCCCTCCATCACACGCCCTCCTTCACACTCTCTCTCCAACACACTCCCTCGATCACAGTATCCCTCCATCACACTCCTTCCATCACACTCTCCCTCCATCACACTCTCTATCCATCACACACTCTCCATCACTTTCCCTCCATCACACTCTCCCTCATTCAATCACCCTCCAAAACACTCTCCCTCCATCACACTCTCCCTCCATCACACTCCCTCCATCACATTCTCCCTCCATCACACGCCCTGCTTCACACTCTCCCTCTATAACATTCTCCCTCCATCACACTCCCACCATCACACTCGCCCTTCATCACATTCTCTCCATCACACTCTCCCTCCACCACACTCTCTCCATCCCACTCCCTCCATCACACTCTACTTATATCACACTCCCTCCATCACTCTCTCCCTCCATCACACTCTCCCTCCATCACATTCTCCCTCCATCACACTCCTTCCATCACACTAACCCTCCATCACACACTCCCTCCATCACACTCCCTCCATCACACTTTGCCTCCATCACATTCTCCCTCCATCTTAATCCCTCCATCACACATTCCCTCCATCACACTCTCCCTCCATCACACTCCCTCCATCACAGTTTTGCTCCATCACACTCATCCTTCGTCACACTCTCCCTCCATCACATTCTCACCATCACACTTTCCATCCATCAGACTCCCTCCATCACACTCTCCCTCCATCACAATCTCCCTGCATCACACTCTCTCTCCATCACACTTCCTCCATCAAACATTCCCTCCATCACACACTCCCTCCATCACACTCTCCCTCCATCACATTCTCCCTCCATCATATTCTCCCTCCATCACATTCTGCCTCATTCTCATTCCCTCCATCACACTCTCCCTCCATCACACTCTCCCTCCATCACCTTCTCCCTCCATCTCAATCCCTCCGTCACACATTCCATCCATCACACTCTCCCTCCATCACACTCCCCCATCAAACTCTCCCTCCATCACACTCTTCCTCCATCACACTCTCCCTCCATCACTTTCTCTCCATCACACTCTCCATCCAACAGACACCCTCCATCACACTCTCCCTCCATCACATTCCATTCATCACACTCTCACCCCATCACAATCTCCCTCCATCATACTCTCTCTGCATCTCACCCCCTCCATCACACTCTCCCTCCACCACAAGCTCTCCATGACAATCCCTCCATCACATTCTACCTCCATCACACTCCCTCTATCATACTCTTCCTCCATTACAATCTCCCTCCATCACATTTTCCTCCAACACACTCTCCCTCCATCACATTCTCTCCATCACACTCTCCATCCATCACACTCCCTCCATCTCACTCTCCCTCCATCAAATTCCCTCCATCACACTCTCCCCCCACCACATTCTCCCTTCATCACATTCACCCTCCATAACACTCTCCCTCCATCACACTCCCCCTCCATCACATTCTCTCCATCACACACTCCCTCCATCACACTCTCCCTCCATCACATTCAGTCCAACATACACTCCCTCCATCACACTCTCCCTCCATCACACTCTCCCTTCATCACACTCTCCCTCCATCACACTCCCACCATCACACTCTCCCTCCACCACATACTCCTTCCACGTCACTTAAACTGCAAGACACTCTTCCTCCATCACACTCCCTCCATCACAATCCCTCCATCGCACTCTCCCTCCATCACATTCTCCCTCCACCAATCTTTAACTACATCACACTCGCCCTCCATCACACTCCCTCCATCACACTCTCCCTCCAACACACACTCCACCCATCACACTGTCCCTCCATCACACTGCCTCCATCACACTCTTCCTCCATCACACACTTCCTCCATCAGACTCTCCCTCCATTACACTCTCCCTCCATCACTTTCTCTCCATCACAGACTCCATCCATCACACTCACTCCATCACCATCTCCCTAAATCTCACTCTCCCTCCATCACACTCTCCGTCCATCACACTCCCTCCTTCACACTCTCTCTCCAACACACTCCCTCGATCACAGTATCCCTCCATCACACTCCCTCCATCACACTCTCCCTCCATCATGCTCTCTATCGATCACACACTCTCCATCACTTTCCCTCCATCACAATCTCCCTCATTCAATCACCCTCCAAAACACTCTCCCTCCATCACACTCTCCCTCCATCACACTCCCTCCATCACATTCTCACTCCATCACACGGCCTCCATCACAGTCTCCCTCTGTAACATTCTCCCTCCATCACACTCCCACCATCACACTCGCCCTTCATCACGATCTCTCCATCACACTCTCCCTCCATCACACTCTCTCCATCCCTCTCCCCCAATCAATCTCTACATTCATCACATTCCCTCCATCACACTCTCCCTCCATCACACTCACCCTCCATCACACTCTCTACATCACACTCTGCCTCCATCACACTCTCCCTCCATCACATTCAGTCCAACATTGTCTCCCTCCATCACACTCTCCATTACCAGACACCCTTCCATCATACTCTCCATCCATCACACTCTCCCTCCATCACATTCTCCCTCCATCACCCGCTCTTTCCATCACACACTTTCCATCACACTCCCTCCGTCAAACTCTCCCTCCTTCCATCTCCCTCCATCACTCTCTCCCTCCATCACACTCCCTCCATCACACTCCCTCCATCACATTCTCCTTCTATCACACGGCCTCCCTCACACTCTCCCTCTATAACATTCACCCTCCTCACACTCCCACCATCATACTCGCCGTCCATCACACTCCCTCCATCACACTCTCCCTGCACTACACTCACTCCATCACACTCCCTCCATCAATCTCTCCCTCCATCACCCTCCCTCCATCACACTCTGCCTCCATCACATTGTCCCTACATCACATTCCCTCCATCACACACTCCCTCCATCACACACTCCACCCATCACACTGAAACTCCATCACACTGCCTCCATCACACTCTCCCTCCATCACACTCTTCCTCCATCACACTCACCCTCCATCACACTCTCCCTCCTTCACACTCCGTCCATCACACTCTCCCTCCATCACACTGCCTCCATCACACTCTCCCTCCATCACACTCTTCCTCCATCAGACTATCCCTCCATCACACTCTCCCTCCATCACTTTCTCTCCATCACAGACTCCATCCATCAAACTCGCTCCATCACCCTCTCCCTAAATCATCCTCTCCCTCCATCACACTCTCCCTCCATCACACGCCCTCCTTTACACTCTCTCTCCAACACACTCCCTCGATCAAAGTATCCCTCCATCACACTCCCTCCATCACACTCTCCCTCCATCACATTCTCCCTCCATCACACTCCTTCCATCACACTAACCCTCCATCACACACTCCCTCCATCACACTCCCTCCATCACACTTTGCCTCCATCACATTCTCCCTCCATCTCAATCCCTCCATCACACATTCCCTCCATCACACTCTCCCTCCATCACACTACCTCCATCACAGTTTTGCTCCATCACACTCATCCTCCGTCACACTCTCCCTCCATCACATTCTCTCCATCACACTTTCCATCCATCAGACTCCCTCCATCACACTCTCCCTCCATCACAATCTCCCTGCATCACACTCTCTCTCCATCACACTTCCTCCATCACACATTCCCTCCATCACACACTCCCTCCATCACACTCTCCCTCCATCACATTCTCCCTCCATCATATTCTCCCTCCATCACATTCTGCCTCATTCTCATTCCCTCCATCACACTCTCCCTCCATCACACTCTCCCTCCATCACCTTCCCCCTCCATCTCAATCCCTCTGTCACACATTCCATCCATCACACTCTCCCTCCATCACACTCCCCCATCAAACTCTCCCTCCATCACACTCTTCCTCCATCACACTCTCCCTCCATCACTTTCTCTCCATCACACTCTCCATCCAACAGACACCCTCCATCACACTCTCCCTCCATCACATTCCATTCATCACACTCTCACCCCATCACAATCTCCCTCCATCATACTCTCTCTGCATCTCACCCCCTCCATCACACTCTCCCTCCACCACAAGCTCTCCATGACAATCCCTCCATCACGTTCTACCTCCATCACACTCCCTCTATCATACTCTTCCTCCATCACAATCTCCCTCCATCACATTTTCCTCCAACACACTCTCCCTCCATCACATTCTCTCCATCACACTCTCCATCCATCACACTCCCTCCATCACACTCTCCCTCCATCAAATCCCTCCATCACACTCTCGCCCCACCACATTCTCCCTTCATCACATTCACCCTCCATCACACTCTCCCTCCATGACACTCTCCCACCATCACACTCTCCCTCCATCACATTCTCCCTCCAACACATTCACTCCATCACACTCTCCCTCCATCACAATCCCACCATCACACTCTCCCTCCATCACACGCTCTTTCCATCACACACTTTCCATCACACTCCCTCCATCAAACTCTCCCTCCTTCCATCTCCCTCCATCACTCTCTCCCTCCATCACACTCCCTCCATCACACTCCCTCCATCACATTCTCCTTCTATCACACGGCCTCCCTCACACTCTCCCTCTATAACATTCACCCTCCTCACACTCCCACCATCATACTCGCCGTCCATCACACTCCCTCCATCACACTCTCCCTGCACTACACTCACTCCATCACACTCTCCCTCCATCACATTGTCCCTACATCACATTCCCTCCATCACACACTCCCTCCATCACACACTCCACCCATCACACTGTCCCTCCATCACACTGCCTCCATCACACTCTCCCTCCATCACACTCTTCCTCCATCACACTCACCCTCCATCACACTCTCCCTCCTTCACACTCAAACCATCACACTCTCCCTCCATCACATTCTCCCTACATCACATTCCCACCATCACACTCTCCCTCCAGCACACACTCCACCCATCACACTGTCCCTCCATCACACTGCCTCCATCACACTCTCCCTCCATCACCCTCTCCCTAAATCTTCCTCTCCCTCCATCACACTCTCCCTCCATCACACGCCCTCCTTTACACTCTCTCTCCAACACACTCCCTCGATCAAAGTATCCCTCCATCACACACCCTCCATCACACTCTCCCTCCATCACATTCTCCCTCCATCACACTCCTTCCATCACACTAACCCTCCATCACACACTCCCTCCATCACACTCCCTCCATCACACTTTGCCTCCATCACATTCTCCCTCCATCTCAATCCCTCCATCACACATTCCCTCCATCACACTCTCCCTCCATCACACTACCTCCATCACAGTTTTGCTCCATCACACTCATCCTCCGTCACACTCTCCCTCCATCACATTCTCTCCATCACACTTTCCATCCATCAGACTCCCTCCATCACACTCTCCCTCCATCACAATCTCCCTGCATCACACTCTCTCTCCATCACACTTCCTCCATCACACATTCCCTCCATCACACACTCCCTCCATCACACTCTCCCTCCATCACATTCTCCCTCCATCATATTCTCCCTCCATCACATTCTGCCTCATTCTCATTCCCTCCATCACACTCTCCCTCCATCACACTCTCCCTCCATCACCTTCCCCCTCCATCTCAATCCCTCTGTCACACATTCCATCCATCACACTCTCCCTCCATCACACTCCCCCATCAAACTCTCCCTCCATCACACTCTTCCTCCATCACACTCTCCCTCCATCACTTTCTCTCCATCACACTCTCCATCCAACAGACACCCTCCATCACACTCTCCCTCCATCACATTCCATTCATCACACTCTCACCCCATCACAATCTCCCTCCATCATACTCTCTCTGCATCTCACCCCCTCCATCACACTCTCCCTCCACCACAAGCTCTCCATGACAATCCCTCCATCACGTTCTACCTCCATCACACTCCCTCTATCATACTCTTCCTCCATCACAATCTCCCTCCATCACATTTTCCTCCAACACACTCTCCCTCCATCACATTCTCTCCATCACACTCTCCATCCATCACACTCCCTCCATCACACTCTCCCTCCATCAAATCCCTCCATCACACTCTCGCCCCACCACATTCTCCCTTCATCACATTCACCCTCCATCACACTCTCCCTCCATGACACTCTCCCTCCATCACACTCTCCCTCCATCACATTCTCCCTCCAACACATTCACTCCATCACACTCTCCCTCCATCACAATCCCACCATCACACTCTCCCTCCATCACACGCTCTTTCCATCACACACTTTCCATCACACTCCCTCCATCAAACTCTCCCTCCTTCCATCTCCCTCCATCACTCTCTCCCTCCATCACACTCCCTCCATCACACTCCCTCCATCACATTCTCCTTCTATCACACGGCCTCCCTCACACTCTCCCTCTATAACATTCACCCTCCTCACACTCCCACCATCATACTCGCCGTCCATCACACTCCCTCCATCACATTCTCCCTGCACTACACTCACTCCATCACACTCCCTCCATCAAACTCTACCTCCATCACCCTCCCTCCATCACACTCTCCCTCCATCACATTGTCCCTACATCACATTCCCTCCATCACACACTCCCTCCATCACACACTCCACCCATCACACTGTCCCTCCATCACACTGCCTCCATCACACTCTCCCTCCATCACACTCTTCCTCCATCACACTCACCCTCCATCACACTCTCCCTCCTTCACACTCAAACCATCACACTCTCCCTCCATCACATTCTCCCTACATCACATTCCCACCATCACACTCTCCCTCCAGCACACACTCCACCCATCACACTGTCCCTCCATCACACTGCCTCCATCACACTCTCCCTCCATCACCCTCTCCCTAAATCTTCCTCTCCCTCCATCACACTCTCCCTCCATCACACGCCCTCCTTCACACTCTCTCTCCAACACACTCCCTCGATCACAGTATCCCTCCATCACACTCCCTCCATCACACTCTCCCTCCATCACACTCTCTATCCATCACACACTCTCCATCACTTTCCCTCCATCACACTCTCCCTCATTCAATCACCTCCAAAACACTCTCCCTCCATCACATTCTCCCTCCATCACACGCCCTGCTTCACACTCTCCCTCTATAACATTCTCCCTCCATCACACTCCCACCATCACACTCGCCCTTCATCACATTCTCTCCATCACACTCTCCCTCCACCACACTCTCTCCATCCCACTCCCTCCATCACACTCTACTTATATCACACTCCCTCCATCACACTAACCCTCCATCACACACTCCCTCCATCACACTCCCTCCATCACACTTTGCCTCCATCACATTCTCCCTCCATCTTAATCCCTCCATCACACATTCCCTCCATCACACTCTCCCTCCATCACACTCCCTCCATCACAGTTTTGCTCCATCACACTCATCCTCCGTCACACTCTCCCTCCATCACATTCTCTCCATCACACTTTCCATCCATCAGACTCCCTCCATCACACTCTCCCTCCATCACAATCTCCCTGCATCACACTCTCTCTCCATCACACTTCCTCCATCACACATTCCCTCCATCACAGACTCCCTCCATCACCTTCTCCCTCCATCTCAATCCCTCCGTCACGCATTCCATCCATCACACTCTCCCTCCATCACACTCCCCCATCAAACTCTCCCTCCATCACACTCTTCCTCCATCACACTCTCCCTCCATCACTTTCTCTCCATCACACTCTCCATCCAACAGACACCCTCCATCACGCTCTCCCTCCATCACATTCCATTCATCACACTCTCACCCCATCACAATCTCCCTCCATCATACTCTCTCTGCATCTCACCCCCTCCATCACACTCTCCCTCCACCACAAGCTCTCCATGACAATCCCTCCATCACATTCTACCTCCATTACACTCCCTCTATCATACTCTTCCTCCATCACAATCTCCCTCCATCACATTTTCCTCCAACACACTCTCCCTCCATCACATTCTCTCCATCACACTCTCCATCCATCACACTCCCTCCATCTCACTCTCCCTCCATCAAATTCCCTCCATCACACTCTCCCCCCACCACATTCTCCCTTCATCACATTCACCCTCCATCACACTCTCCCTCCATCACACTCTCCCTCCATCACATTCTCTCCATCACACACTCCCTCCATCACACTCTCCCTCCATCACATTCAGTCCAAAATACTCTCCCTCCATCATGCTCTCCCTCCATCAGACATCTGTCCATCATACTCTCCCACCATCACACTCTCCCTCCATCACACTCTCCCTTCATCACACTCTCCCTCCATCACACTCCCACCATCACACTCTCCCTCCACCACATACTCCCTCAATCACACTCCTTCCATGTCACTTAAACTGCAACACACTCTTCCTCCATCACAGTCCCTCCATCACAATCCCTCCATCGCACTCTCCCTCCATCACATTCTCCCTCCACCAATCTTTAACTACATCACACTCGCCCTCCATCACACTCCCTCCATCACACTCTCCCTCCAACACACTCTTGCTCCAACACACTGTCTCTCCATTATATTCTCTCCATTACACTCTCCATCCATCAGACTTCCTCCATCACACTCTCCCTCCATCACACTCCCTCCATCACACTCTCCCTCCATCACACTCACCCTCCATCACACTCTCTCCATCACACTCTGCCTCCATCACACTCTCCCTCCATCACATTCAGTCCAACATTTTCTCCCTCCATCACACTCTCCATTACCACACCCCCTTCCATCATACTCTCCATCCATCACACTCTCCCTCCATCACACTCTCCCTCCATCACATTCTCCCTCCATCACATTCACTCCATCACACTCTCCCTCCATCACAATCCCACCATCACACTCTCCCTCCATCACACGCTCTTTCCATCACACACTTTCCATCACACTCCCTCCATCAAACTCTCCCTCCTTCCATCTCCCTCCATCACTCTCTCCATCCATCACACTCCCTCCATCTCACTCTCCCTCCATCAAATTCCCTCCATCACACTCCCCCCCCACCACATTCTCCCTTCATCACATTCACCCTCCAACACACTCTCCCTCCATCACAATCTCCCTCCATCATACACTCTCTGCATCTCACCCCCTCCATCACACTCTCCCTCCACCACAAGCTCTCCATGACAATCCCTCCATCACATTCTACCTCCATCACACTCCCTCTATCATACTCTTCCTCCATCACAATCTCCCTCCATCACATTTTCCTCCAACACACTCTCCCTCCATCACATTCTCTCCATCACACTCTCCATCCATCACACTCCCTCCATCACACTCTCCCTCCATCAAATTCCCTCCATCACACTCTCCCCCCACCACATTCTCCCTTCATCACATTCACCCTCCATCACACTCTCCCTCCATCACACTCTCCCTCCATCACACTCTCCCTCCATCACATTCTCCCTCCATCACATTCACTCCATCACACTCTCCCTCCATCACAATCCCACCATCACACTCTCCCTCCATCACACGCTCTTTCCATCACACACTTTCCATCACACTCCCTCCATCACACTCCCTCCATCACATTCTCCTTCTATCACACGGCCTCCCTCACACTCTCCCTCTATAACATTCACCCTCCTCACACTCCCACCATCATACTCGCCGTCCATCACACTCCCTCCATCACACTCTCCCTGCACTACACTCACTCCATCACACTCCCTCCATCAAACTCTACCTCCATCACCCTCCCTCCATCACACTCTCCCTCCATCACATTGTCCCTACATCACATTCCCTCCATCACACACTCCCTCCATCACACAATCCACCCATCACACTGTCCCTCCATCACACTGCCTCCATCACACTCTCCCTCCATCACACTCTTCCTCCATCACACTCACCCTCCATCACACTCTCCCTCCTTCACACTCAAACCATCACACTCTCCCTCCATCACATTCTCCCTACATCACATTCCCACCATCACACTCTCCATCCATCACACACTCCACCCATCACACTGTCCCTCCATCACACTGCCTCCATCACACTCTGCCTCCATCACACTCTTCCTCCATCAGACTATCCCTCCATCACACTCTCCCTCCATCACTTTCTCTCCATCACAGACTCCACCAATCAAACTCACTCCATCACCCTCTCCCTAAATCTTCCTCTCCCTCCATCACACTCTCCCTCCATCACACGCCCTCCTTCACACTCTCTCTCCAACACACTCCCTCGATCACAGTATCCCTCCATCACACTCCCTCCATCACACTCTCCCTCCATCACACTCTCTATCCATCACACACTCTCCATCACTTTCCCTCCATCACACTCTCCCTCATTCAATCACCCTCCAAAACACTCTCCCTCCATCACATTCTCCCTCCATCACACGCCCTGCTTCACACTCTCCCTCTATAACATTCTCCCTCCATCACACTCCCACCATCACACTCGCCCTTCATCACATTCTCTCCATCACACTCTCCCTCCACCACACTCTCTCCATCCCACTCCCTCCATCACACTCTACTTATATCACACTCCCTCCATCACACTCTCCCTCCATCACACTCTCCCTCCATCACATTCTCCCTCCATCACACTCCTTCCATCACACTAACCCTCCATCACACACTCCCTCCATCACACTCCCTCCATCACACTTTGCCTCCATCACATTCTCCCTCCATCTTAATCCCTCCATCACACATTCCCTCCATCACACTCTCCCTCCATCACACTCCCTCCATCACAGTTTAGCTCCATCACACTCATCCTCCGTCACACTCTCCCTCCATCACATTCTCTCCATCACACTTTCCATCCATCAGACTCCCTCCATCACACTCTCCCTCCATCACAATCTCCCTGCATCACACTCTCTCTCCATCACACTTCCTCCATCACACATTCCCTCCATCACAGACTCCCTCCATCACCTTCTCCCTCCATCTCAATCCCTCCATCACACATTCCATCCATCACACTCTCCCTCCATCACACTCCCCCATCAAACTCTCCCTCCATCACACTCTTCCTCCATCACACTCTCCCTCCATCACTTTCTCTCCATCACACTCTCCATCCAACAGACACCCTCCATCACACTCTCCCTCCATCACATTCCATTCATCACACACTCACCCCATCACAATCTCCCTCCATCATACTCTCTCTGCATCTCACCCCCTCCATCACACTCTCCTTCCACCACAAGCTCTCCATGACAATCCCTCCATCACATTCTACCTCCATCACACTCCCTCTATCATACTCTTCCTCCATCACAATCTCCCTCCATCACATTTTCCTCCAACACACTCTCCCTCCATCACATTCTCTCCATCACACTCTCCATCCATCACACTCCCTCCATCTCACTCTCCCTCCATCAAATTCCCTCCATCACACTCTCCCCCACCACATTCTCCCTTCATCACATTCACCCTCCATCACACTCTCCCTCCATCACACTCTCCCTCCATCACATTCTCTCCATCACACACTCCCTCCATCACACTCTCCCTCCATCACATTCAGTCCAAAATACTCTCCCTCCATCATGCTCTCCCTCCATCAGACATCTGTCCATCATACTCTCCCACCATCACACTCTCCCTCCATCACACTCTCCCTTCATCACACTCTCCCTCCATCACACTCCCACCATCACACTCTCCCTCCACCACATACTCCCTCAATCACACTCCTTCCATGTCACTTAAACTGCAACACACTCTTCCTCCATCACAGTCCCTCCATCACAATCCCTCCATCGCACTCTCCCTCCATCACATTCTCCCTCCACCAATCTTTAACTACATCACACTCGCCCTCCATCACACTCCTTCCTTCACACTCTCCCTCCAACACACTCTTCCTCCAACACACTGTCTCTCCATTATATTCTCTCCATTACACTCTCCATCCATCAGACTTCCTCCATCACACTCTCCCTCCATCACACTCCCTCCATCACACTCTCCCTCCATCACACTCACCCTCCATCACACTCTCTCCATCACACTCTGCCTCCATCACACTCTCCCTCCTTCACATTCAGTCCAACATTGTCTCCCTCCATCACACTCTCCATTACCACACCCCCTTCCATCATACTCTCCATCCATCACACTCTCCCTCCATCACACTCTCCCTCCATCACATTCTCCCTCCATCACATTCACTCCATCACACTCTCCCTAAATCACAATCCCACCATCACACTCTCCCTCCATCACACGCTCTTTCCATCACACACTTTCCATCACACTCCCTCCATCAAACTCTCCCTCCTTCCATCTCCCTCCATCACTCTCTCCATCCATCACACTCCCTCCATCTCACTCTCCCTCCATCAAATTCCCTCCATCACACTCTCCCCCCACCACATTCTCCCTTCATCACATTCACCCTCCAACACACTCTCCCTCCATCACAATCTCCCTCCATCATACACTCTCTGCATCTCACCCCCTCCATCACACTCTCCCTCCACCACAAGCTCTCCATGACAATCCCTCCATCACATTCTACCTCCATCACACTCCCTCTATCATACTCTTCCTCCATCACAATCTCCCTCCATCACATTTTCCTCCAACACACTCTCCCTCCATCACATTCTCTCCATCACACTCTCCATCCATCACACTCCCTCCATCACACTCTCCCTCCATCAAATTCCCTCCATCACACTCTCCCCCCACCACATTCTCCCTTCATCACATTCACCCTCCATCACACTCTCCCTCCATCACACTCTCCCTCCATCACACTCTCCCTCCATCACATTCTCCCTCCATCACATTCACTCCATCACACTCTCCCTCCATCACAATCCCACCATCACACTCTCCCTCCATCACACGCTCTTTCCATCACACACTTTCCATCACACTCCCTCCATCACACTCCCTCCATCACATTCTCCTTCTATCACACGGCCTCCCTCACACTCTCCCTCTATAACATTCACCCTCCTCACACTCCCACCATCATACTCGCCGTCCATCACACTCCCTCCATCACACTCTCCCTGCACTACACTCACTCCATCACACTCCCTCCATCAAACTCTACCTCCATCACCCTCCCTCCATCACACTCTCCCTCCATCACATTGTCCCTACATCACATTCCCTCCATCACACACTCCCTCCATCACACAATCCACCCATCACACTGTCCCTCCATCACACTGCCTCCATCACACTCTCCCTCCATCACACTCTCCCTCCTTCACACTCAAACCATCACACTCTCCCTCCATCACATTCTCCCTACATCACATTCCCACCATCACACTCTCCATCCATCACACACTCCACCCATCACACTGTCCCTCCATCACACTGCCTCCATCACACTCTCCCTCCATCACACTCTTCCTCCATCAGACTATCCCTCCATCACACTCTCCCTCCATCATTTTCTCTCCATCACAGACTCCACCAATCAAACTCACTCCATCACCCTCTCCCTAAATCTTCCTCTCCCTCCATCACACTCTCCCTCCATCACACGCCCTCCTTCACACTCTCTCTCCAACACACTCCCTCGATCACAGTATCCCTCCATCACACTCCCTCCATCACACTCTCCCTCCATCACACTCTCTATCCATCACACACTCTCCATCACTTTCCCTCCATCACACTCTCCCTCATTCAATCACCCTCCAAAACACTCTCCCTCCATCACACTCTCCCTCCATCACACTCCCTCCAACACATTCTCCCTCCATCACACGCCCTGCTTCACACTCTCCCTCTATAACATTCTCCCTCCATCACACTCCCACCATCACACTCGCCCTTCATCACATTCTCTCCATCACACTCTCCCTCCACCACACTCTCTCCATCCCACTCCCTCCATCACACTCTACTTATATCACACTCCCTCCATCACACTCTCCCTCCATCACACTCTCCCTCCATCACATTCTCCCTCCATCACACTCCTTCCATCACACTAACCCTCCATCACACACTCCCTCCATCACACTCCCTCCATCACACTTTGCCTCCATCACATTCTCCCTCCATCTTAATCCCTCCATCACACATTCCCTCCATCACACTCTCCCTCCATCACACTCCCTCCATCACAGTTTTGCTCCATCACACTCATCCTCCGTCACACTCTCCCTCCATCACATTCTCTCCATCACACTTTCCATCCATCAGACTCCCTCCATCACACTCTCCCTCCATCACAATCTCCCTGCATCACACTCTCTCTCCATCACACTTCCTCCATCACACATTCCCTCCATCACAGACTCCCTCCATCACCTTCTCCCTCCATCTCAATCCCTCCGTCACACATTCCATCCATCACACTCTCCCTCCATCACACTCCCCCATCAAACTCTCCCTCCATCACACTCTTCCTCCATCACACTCTCCCTCCATCACTTTCTCTCCATCACACTCTCCATCCAACAGACACCCTCCATCACACTCTCCCTCCATCACATTCCATTCATCACACTCTCACCCCATCACAATCTCCCTCCATCATACTCTCTCTGCATCTCACCCCCTCCATCACACTCTCCCTCCACCACAAGCTCTCCATGACAATCCCTCCATCACATTCTACCTCCATCACACTCCCTCTATCATACTCTTCCTCCATCACAATCTCCCTCCATCACATTTTCCTCCAACACACTCTCCCTCCATCACATTCTCTCCATCACACTCTCCATCCATCACACTCCCTCCATCTCACTCTCCCTCCATCAAATTCCCTCCATCACACTCTCCCCCCACCACATTCTCCCTTCATCACATTCACCCTCCATCACACTCTCCCTCCATCACACTCTCCCTCCATCACATTCTCTCCATCACACACTCCCTCCATCACACTCTCCCTCCATCACATTCAGTCCAACATACTCTCCCTCCATCATGCTCTCCCTCCATCAGACATCTGTCCATCATACTCTCCCACCATCACACTCTCCCTCCATCACACTCTCCCTTCATCACACTCTCCCTCCATCACACTCCCACCATCACACTCTCCCTCCACCACATACTCCCTCAATCACACTCCTTCCATGTCACTTAAACTGCAACACACTCTTCCTCCATCACAGTCCCTCCATCACAATCCCTCCATCGCACTCTCCCTCCATCACATTCTCCCTCCACTAATCTTTAACTACATCACACTCGCCCTCCATCACACTCCCTCCATCACACTCTCCCTCCAACACACTCTTCCTCCAACACACTGTCTCTCCATTATATTCTCTCCATTACACTCTCCATCCATCAGACTTCCTCCATCACACTCTCCCTCCATCACACTCCCTCCATCACACTCTCCCTCCATCACACTCACCCTCCATCACACTCTCTCCATCACACTCTGCCTCCATCACACTCTCCCTCCATCACATTCAGTCCAACATTGTCTCCCTCCATCACACTCTCCATTACCACACCCCCTTCCATCATACTCTCCATCCATCACACTCTCCCTCCATCACACTCTCCCTCCATCACATTCTCCCTCCATCACATTCACTCCATCACACTCTCCCTCCATCACAATCCCACCATCACACTCTCCCTCCATCACACGCTCTTTCCATCACACACTTTCCATCACACTCCCTCCATCAAACTCTCCCTCCTTCCATCTCCCTCCATCACTCTCTCCATCCATCACACTCCCTCCATCAAACTCTCCCTCCATCAAATTCCCTCCATCACACTCTCCCCCCACCACATTCTCCCTTCATCACATTCACCCTCCATCACACTCTCCCTCCATCACACTCTCCCACCATCACACTCCCTCCATCACACTCCCTCCATCACATTCTCCTTCTATCACACGGCCTCCCTCACACTCTCCCTCTATAACATTCACCCTCCTCACTCTCCCACCATCATACTCGCCGTCCATCACACTCCCTCCATCACACTCTCCCTGCACTACACTCACTCCATCACACTCCCTCCATCAAACTCTACCTCCATCACCCTCCCTCCATCACACTCTGCCTCCATCACATTGTCCCTACATCACATTCCCTCCATCACACACTCCCTCCATCACACACTCCACCCATCACACTGTCCCTCCATCACACTGCCTCCATCACACTCTCCCTCCATCACACTATTCCTCCATCACACTCACCCTCCATCACACTCTCCCTCCTTCACACTCCGTCCATCACACTCTCCCTCCATCACATTCTCCCTACATCACATTCCCACCATCACACACTCCCTCCATCACACACTCCACCCATCACACTGTCCCTCCATCACACTGCCTCCATCACACTCTCCCTCCATCACACTCTTCCTCCATCAGACTATCCCTCCATCACACTCTCCCTCCATCACTTTCTCTCCATCACAGACTCCATCCATCAAACTCACTCCATCACCCTCTCCCTAAATCTTCATCTCCCTCCATCACACTCTCCCTCCATCACACGCCCTCCTTCACACTCTCTCTCCAACACACTCCCTCGATCACAGTATCCCTCCATCACACTCCCTCCATCACACTCTCCCTGCTATACACTCACTCCATCAAACTCCCTCCATCAAACTCTACCTCCATCACACTCCCTCCATCACACTCTCCCTCCTTCACATTGTCCCTACATCACATTCCCTCCATCACACACTCCCTCCATCACACACTCCACCCATCACACTGTCCCTCCATCACACTGCCTCCATCACACTCTCCCTCCATCACACTCTTCCTCCATCAGACTCTCCCTCCATTACACTCTCCCTCCATCACTTTCTCTCCATCACAGACTCCATCCATCACACTCACTCCATCACCCTCTCCCTAAATCTCACTCTCCCTCCATCGCACTCCCTCCATCAATCTCTACCTCCATCACAATCCCTCCATCACACTCTCCCTCCATCACACTCACCCTCCATCACACTCTCCCTCCTTCACACTCCATCCATCACACTCTCCCTCCATCACATTCCCCCTACATCACATTCCCACCATCACACTCTCCCTCCATCACACACTCCACCCATCACACAGTCCCTCCATCACACTGCCTCCGTCACAGTCTCCCTCCATCACACTCTTCCTCCATCAGACTATCCCTCCATCACACTCTCCCTCCATCACTTTCTCTCCATCACAGACTCCAACCATCAAACTCACTCCATCACCCTCTCCCTAAATCTTCCTCTCCCGCCATCACACTCTCCCTCCATCACACGCCCTCCTTCACACTCTCTCTCCAACACACTCCCTCGATCACAGTATCCCTCCATCACACTCCCTCCATCACACTCTCCCTCCATCACACTCTCTATCCATCACACACTCTCCATCACTTTACCTCCATCACACTCTCCAAAATTCAATCACCCTCCAAAACACTCTCCCTCCATCACACTCTCCCTCCATCACACTACCTCCATCACATTCTCCCTCCATCACACGCCCTGCTTCACACTCTCCCTCTATAACATTCTCCCTCCATCACACTCCCACCATCACACTCGGCCTTCATCACATTCTCTCCATCCCACTCCCTCCATCACACTCTACTTATATCACACTCCCTCCATCACACTCTCCCTCCATCACACTCTCCCTCCATCACATTCTCCCTCCATCACACTCCTTCCATCACACTAACCCTCCATCACACACTCCCTCCATCACACTCCCTCCATCACACTTTGCCTCCATCACATTCTCCCTCCATCTCAATCCCTCCATCACACATTCCCTCCATCACACTCTCCCTCCATCACACTCCCTCCATCACAGTTTTGCTCGATCACACTCATCCTACGTCACACTCTCCCTCCATCACATTCTCTCCATCACACTTTCCATCCATCAGACTCCCTCCATCACACTCTCCCTCCATCACAATCTCCCTGCATCACACTCTCTCTCCATCACACTTCCTCCATCACACATTCCCTCCATCACACACTCCCTCCATCACACTCTCCCTCCATCACATTCTCCCTCCATCATATTCTCCCTCCATCACATTCTGCCTCATTCTCATTCCCTCCATCACACTCTCCCTCCATCACACTCTCCCTCCATCACCTTCTCCCTCCATCTCAATCCCTCCGTCACACATTCCATCCATCACACTCTCCCTCCATCACACTCCCCCATCAAACTCTCCCTCCATCACACTCTTCCTCCATCACACTCTCCCTCCATCACTTTCTCTCCATCACACTCTCCATCCAACAGACACCCTCCATCACACTCTCCCTCCATCACATTCCATTCATCACACTCTCACCCCATCACAATCTCCCTCCATCATACTCTCTCTGCATCTCACCCCCTCCATCACACTCTCCCTCCACCACAAGCTCTCCATGACAATCCCTCCATCACAATCTCCCTCCATCACATTTTCCTCCAACACACTCTCCCTCCATCACATTCTCTCCATCACACTCTCCATCCATCACACTCCCTCCATCACACTCTCCCTCCATCAAATTCCCTCCATCACACTCTCCCCCACCACATTCTCCCTTCATCACATTCACCCTCCATCACACTCTCCCTCCATTACACTCTCCCTCCATCACTTTCTCTCCATCACAGACTCCATCCATCACACTCACTCCATCACCCTCTCCCTAAATCTCACTCTCCCTCCATCGCACTCCCTCCATCAATCTCTACCTCCATCACAATCCCTCCATCACACTCTCCCTCCATCACTCTCACCCTCCATCACACTCTCCCTCCTTCACACTCCATCCATCACACTCTCCCTCCATCACATTCCCCCTACATCACATTCCCACCATCACACTCTCCCTCCATCACACACTCCACCCATCACACAGTCCCTCCATCACACTGCCTCCGTCACAGTCTCCCTCCATCACACTCTTCCTCCATCAGACTATCCCTCCATCACACTCTCCCTCCATCACTTTCTCTCCATCACAGACTCCAACCATCAAACTCACTCCATCACCCTCTCCCTAAATCTTCCTCTCCCGCCATCACACTCTCCCTCCATCACATGCCCTCCTTCACACTCTCTCTCCAACACACTCCCTCGATCACAGTATCCCTCCATCACACTCCCTCCATCACACTCTCCCTCCATCACACTCTCTATCCATCACACACTCTCCATCACTTTACCTCCATCACACTCTCCAAAATTCAATCACCCTCCAAAACACTCTCCCTCCATCACACTCTCCCTCCATCACACTCCCTCCATCACATTCTCCCTCCATCACACGCCCTGCTTCACACTCTCCCTCTATAACATTCTCCCTCCATCACACTCCCACCATCACACTCGGCCTTCATCACATTCTCTCCATCCCACTCCCTCCATCACACTCTACTTATATCACACTCCCTCCATCACACTCTCCCTCCATCACACTCTCCCTGCATCACATTCTCCCTCCATCACACTCCTTCCATCACACTAACCCTCCATCACACACTCCCTCCATCACACTCCCTCCATCACACTTTGCCTCCATCACATTCTCCCTCCATCTCAATCCCTCCATCACACATTCCCTCCATCACACTCTCCCTCCATCACACTCCCTCCATCACAGTTTTGCTCGATCACACTCATCCTCCGTCACACTCTCCCTCCATCACATTCTCTCCATCACACTTTCCATCCATCAGACTCCCTCCATCACACTCTCCCTCCATCACAATCTCCCTGCATCACACTCTCTCTCCATCACACTTCCTCCATCACACATTCCCTCCATCACACACTCCCTCCATCACACTCTCCCTCCATCACATTCTCCCTCCATCATATTCTCCCTCCATCACATTCTGCCTCATTCTCATTCCCTCCATCACACTCTCCCTCCATCACACTCTCCCTCCATCACCTTCTCCCTCCATCTCAATCCCTCCGTCACACATTCCATCCATCACACTCTCCCTCCATCACACTCCCCCATCAAACTCTCCCTCCATCACACTCTTCCTCCATCACACTCTCCCTCCATCATTTTCTCTCCATCACACTCTCCATCCAACAGACACCCTCCATCACACTCTCCCTCCATCACATTCCATTCATCACACTCTCACCCCATCACAATCTCCCTCCATCATACTCTCTCTGCATCTCACCCCCTCCATCACACTCTCCCTCCACCACAAGCTCTCCATGACAATCCCTCCATCACAATCTCCCTCCATCACATTTTCCTCCAACACACTCTCCCTCCATCACATTCTCTCCATCACACTCTCCATCCATCACACTCCCTCCATCACACTCTCCCTCCATCAAATTCCCTCCATCACACTCTCCCCCACCACATTCTCCCTTCATCACATTCACCCTCCATCACACTCTCCCTCCATCACACTCTCCCTCCATCACATTCTCTCCATCACACACTCCCTCCATCACACTCTCCCTCGATCACATTCAGTCCAACATACTCTCCCTCCATCACGCTCTCCCTCCATCAGACATCTGTCCATCATACTCTCCCACCATCACACTCTCCCTCCATCACACTCTTCCTCCATCACACTCTCCCTCCATCACACTCCCACCATCACACTCTCCCTCCACCACATACTCCCTCAATCACACTCCTTCCATGTCACTTAAACTGTAACACACTCTTCCTCCATCACACTCCCTCCATCACAATCCCTCCATCGCACTCTCCCTCCATCACATTCTCCCTCCACCAATCTTTAACTCCATCACACTCGCCCTCCATCACACTCCCTCCATCACACTCTCCCTCCAACACACTCTTCCTCCAACACACTGTCTCTCCATTATATTCTCTCTATTACACTCTCCATCCATCAGACTTCCTCCATCACCCTCTCCCTCCATCACATTCCCTCCATCACACTCTCACCCCACCACAATCTCCCTCCATCATACTCTCTCTGCATCACACTCCCTCCATCACACTCTCCCTCCACCACACTCTGTCCATCACAATCCCTCCATCACACTCTACCTCCACCACACTCCCTCCATCTCACTCTATCTCAATCACATTCTCACTCCATCAAATTCTCTCCATCACACTCTCCGTCCATTAAACATCCACCATCACACTCTCCCTCCATCACACTCCCTCCATCACATTCTCTTTCCTTCACACTCTCTCCATCACACTCCTTCCATCACAATTTCCCTCCTTCAATCTCCATCTATCACACTCTCCCTCCATCACACACTCCTACCATAACACTCCCTCCATCGCACTCTCCCTCCATCATACTCTCCCTCCATCACACTCTCCCTCCATGACACACTTCCTCCATCACATTCTCACCATCACACACTCCCTCCATCACACTCTCCCTTCATCACTTTCAGTCCAACATACTCTTCCTCCATCAGGCTCTCCCTCTATCAGACACCCTTCCATCATACTCTCCCTCCATCACACTCTCCCTCCATCCCACTCTCCCTCCATCACATTCTGCCTCCATCACACTCCCTCCATCACACTCTCCCTCCATCACATACTCCCTCCACCACCCTCCTTCCATCACACTCAAACTCCAACACACTCTCCCTCCATCACACTTCCTCCATCACACTCCCTCCATCGCACTCTCCCTCCATCACATTCTCCCTCCACCACTTTTTCCCTCCATCACACTCCCTCCATCACACTCTCCCTCCATCACACTCTCCCTCCATCACATTCCCTCCATCACACTCTCACCCCACCACAATCTCCCACCATCATACTCTCTCTGCATCACAATCCCTCCATCACACTCTACCTCCATCACACTCCCTCCATCACACACTACCTCCATCACATTCTAACTCCATCACATTCTCTCCATCACACTCTCCCTCCATCACACACCCACCATCACATTCTCTCCATCACACTCTCCCTCCATCACACTCCCTCCATCATACTCTCCCTCCATCACACTCCCTCCATCACACTCTCTTTCCATCACACTATCTCCATCAAACTCCCTCCATCACAGTCTACCTCCATCACATTCTCACGCAATCACATACTCTCTATCACACTCTCCCTCCATCATACTCTCCCTCCATCACACACCCTCCATCACACTCTCCCTCCATCACATACTCCCTGCATCACACTCCTTCCATCACACTCACATCCAACACACTCTCCCTCCATCACACTCCCTCCATCACACTCCCTCATCACACTCCCTCCATCAAACTCTCCGTCCATCACATTCTCCCTCCATCACACACTCGCTCCATCATGCTCCCTCCATTACACTCTCCCACCATCACATGCTCCCTCCATCACATTCTCCCTCCATCACTCTCTCCCTCCATCACATGCTCCCTCCATCACATTCTCTCCATCACACACTCCCTCCATCACACTTTCCCTCCATTACACGCTCACTCCATCACACTCTCCCTCCATCACACTCCCTCCATCACATTCAGTCCAGCATAGTGTCCCTCCATCACACTCTCCCTCCATCAGACACCGTTCCATCATACTCTCCATCCATCACACTCTCCCTCCATCAAACCCTCCCTCCATCACATTCTCCCTCCATCACATTCATTCCATCACACTCTCCCACCATCACACGGTCTTTCCATCACACACTTTCCTTCACACTCCCTCCATCAAACTCTCCCTCCTTCAATCTCCCTCCATCACTCTCTCGCTCCATCGCACTCCCTCCATCACACTCCCTCCATCACATTCTCCCTCTATCACACGGCCTCCCTCACACTCTCCCTCTATAACATTCACCCTCCATCACACTCCCACCATCATACTCGCCCTCCATCACACTCTCTCCATCGCACTCTCCCTGCACTACACTCACTCCATCACACTCCCTCCATCATTCTCTACCTCCATCACACTCCCTCCATCACACTCTCCCTCCATCACACTCACCCTCCATCACAGTCTCCCTCCTTCACACTCCGTCCATCACACTCTCCCTCCATCACATTCTCCCTACATCACATTCCGTCCATCACACTCTCCCTCCATCACACACTCCAGCCATCACACTGTCACTCCATCACACTGTCTCCATCACACTCGCCCTCCATCACACTCTTCCTCCATCAGACTCACCCTCCATCACACACTCCCTCCATCACACTCTCCCTTCATCACATTCAGTCTAACATACTCTCCCTCCATCACGCTCTGCCTCCATCAGACACCCTTCCATCATACTCTCCCTCCATCACAATCTCTCTCCATCACACTCTCCCTCCATCACATTCTCCCTCCATCACACTCCCTCCACCACACTCTCCCTCCATCACATACTCTCTCCAACACACTCCTTCCATCACACTCAAACTCCAACACACTCACCCTCCATCACACTCCCTCCATCACACTCCCTCCATCGCACTCTCCCTCCATCACATTCTCCCTCCACCACTCTTTCCCTCCATCACACTCCCTCCATCACACTCTCCCTCCATCACACTCTTCCTCCAACACACTGTCTCTCCATTACATTCTCTCCATCACACTCTCCATCCATCAGACTCCCTCCATCACACTCTCCCTCCATCACTTTCCCTCCATCACACTCTCACCCTACCACAATCTCCCTCCATCATACTCTCTCTGAATCACAATCCCTCCATCACACTCTCCCTCCACCACACTCTCTCCATCACAATCCCTCCATCACACTCTACCTACATCACACTCCCTCCATCACACTCTCCCTCCATCAAACTCTCCCTCCATCACATTCTCCCTCCTTCACATTCTCTCCATCGCACTCTCCCTCCATCACACACCCACCATCACACTCTCCCTCCATCGCAATCTCCCTCCAACACATTCGCCCTCCTTCACATTCTCTCCATCACACTCTCCCTCCATCACACTCCCTCCATCATACTCTCCCTCCATCACACTCCCTCCAACACACTCTCTTTCCAACACACTCTCTCCATCACACTCCCTCCATCACACTTACCCTCCTTCACTCTCCATCTATCACACTCTCCTACCATAACACTCCATCCATCAGACTCTCCCTCCATCATTCTCTCCCTCCATCAAACTCCTTCCATCACACTCTCCCTCCATCACATACTTCCTCCATCACACTCCTTCCATCACACTCACACTCCAACACACTCTCCCTACATCACACTCCCTCCATCACACTCCCTCATCACACTCCCTCCATCAAACACTCCGTCCATCACATTCTCCCTCAATCACATTCTCCCTCCATCACACTCCCACCATCACACTCGCCCTTCATCACATACTCTCCATCACGCTGTCCCTCCACCACACTGTCTCCATCACAATCCCTGCATCACACTCTACTTATATCACACTCCCTCCATCACACTCTCCCTCCATCACACTCTCCCTCCATCACATTCTCCCTCCATCACACTCCTTCCATCACACTAACCCTCCATCACACACTCCCTCCATCACACTCCCTCCATCACACTTTGCCTCCAACACATTCTCCCTCCATCTCAATCCCTCCATCACACATTCCCTCCATCACACTCTCCCTCCATCACAATCCCTCCATCACAGTTTTGCTCCATCACACTCTTCCTCCATCACACTCTCCCTACACCACACTCTCTCCATACCACTCCCTCCATCACACTCTACTTATATCACACTCCCTCCATCACAATCTCCCTCATTCAATCACCCTCCAAAACACTCTCCCTCCATCACACTCTCCCTCCATCACACTCCCTCCATCACATGCTCACTCCATCACACGGCCTCCATCAAACTCTACCTCTGTAACATTCTCCCTCCATCACACTCCCACCATCACACTCGCCCTTCATCACAATATCTCCATCACACTCTCCCTCCATCACACTCTCTCCATCCCACTCCCTCCATCAATCTCTACCTCCATCACACTCCCTCCATCACACTCTCCCTCCATCACACTCCGTCCATCACACTCTCCCTCCATCACATGCTCCCTACATCACATTCCCACATCACACTCTCCCTCCATCACACACTCCACCCATCACACTGTCCCTCCATCACACTGCCTTCATCACACTCTCCCTCCATCACACTCTTCCTCCATCAGACTATCCCTCCATCACACTCTCCCTCCATCACTTTCTCTCCATCACAGACTCCATCCATCAAACTCACACCATCACCCTCTCCCTAAATCTCCCTCTCCCTCCATCACACTCTCCCTCCATCACACGCCCTCCTTCACACTCTCTCTCCAACACACTCCCTCGATCACAGTATCCCTCCATCACACTCCCTCCATCACACTCTCCCTCCATCACACTCTCTATCAATCACACACTCCCCATCACGTTCCCTCCATCACACTCTCCCTCATTCAATCACCCTCCAAAACACTCTCCCTCCATCACACTCTCCCTCCATCACACTCCCTCCATCACATTCTCACTCCATCACACGCCCTGCTTCACAATCTCCCTCTATAACATTCTCCATCCATCACACTCCCACCATCACACTCGCCCTTCATCACATACTCTCCATCACGCTCTCCCTCCACCACACTCTCTCCATCCCACTCCCTCCATCACACTCTACTTATATCACACTCCCTCCATCACACTCTCCCTCCATCACAATCTCCCTCCATCACATTCTCCCTCCATCACACTCCTTCCATCACACTAACCCTCCATCACACACTCCCTCCATCACACTCTACTTATATCACACTCCCTCCATCACACTCTCCCTCCATCACACTCTCCCTCCATCACATTCTCCCTCCATCACACTCCTTCCATCACACTAACCCTCCATCACACACTCCCTCCATCACACTCCCTCCATCACACTTTGCCTCGATCACATTCTCCCTCCATCTCAATCCCTCCATCACACATTCCCTCCATCACACTCTCTCTCCATCACACTCCCTCCATCACAGTTTTGCTCCATCACACTCTTCCTCCATCACACTCTCCCTACACCACACTCTCTCCATACCACTCCATCCATCAGACTCTACTTATATCACATTCCCTCCATCACACTCTCCCTCCATCACACTCTCCCTCCTTCACATTCTACCTCCATCACACTCCTTCCATCACACTAACCCTCCATCACACACTCCCTCCATCACACTCTCCCTCCATCACACTCTTCCTCCATCAGACTCTCCCTCCATTACACTCTCCCTCCATCACTTTCTCTCCATCACAGACTCCATCCATCACACTCACTCCATCACCCTCTCCCTAAATCTCACTCACCCTCGATCACAGTATCCCTCCATCACACTCCCTCCATCACACTCTCCCTCCATCATGCTCTCTTTCCATCACACACTCTCCATCACTTTCCCTCCATCACAATCTCCCTCATTCAATCACCCTCCAAAACACTCTCCCTCCATCACACTCTCCCTCCATCACACTCCCTCCATCACATTCTCACTCCATCACACGCCCTGCTTCACAATCACCCTCTATAACATTCTCCCTCCATCACACTCCCACCATCACACTCGCCCTTCATCACAATCTCTCCATCACACTCTCCCTCCATCACACTCTCTCCATCCCACTCCCTCCATCAATCTCTACCTCCATCACACTCCCTCCATCACACTCTCCCTCCATCACACTCACCCTCCATCACACTCTCCCTCCTTCACATTCCGTCCATCACACTCTCCCTCCATCACATTCTCCCTACATCACATTCCCACATCACACTCTCCCTCCATCACACACTCCACCCATCACACTGTCCCTCCATCACACTGCCTCCATCACACTGTCCCTCCATCACATTCTTCCTCCATCAGACTATCCCTCCATCACACTCTCCCTCCATCACTTTCTCTCCATCACAGACTCCATCCATCAAACACACTCCATCACCCTCTCCCTAAATCTCCCTCTCCCTCCATCACACTCTCCCTCCATCAGATGCCTCCTTCACACTCTCTCTCCAACACACTCCCTCGATCAAAGTATCCCTCCATCACACTCCCTCCATCACACTCTCCCTCCATCACAATCTCTATCATTCACACACTCTCCATCACTTTCCCTCCATCACACTCTCCTTCATTCAATCACCCTCCAAAACACTCTCCCTCCATCACACTCTCCCTCCATCACACTCCCTCCATCACATTCTCCCTCCATCACACGCCCTGCTTCACACTCTCCCTCTAAAGCATTCTCCCTCCATTACACTCCCACCATCACACTCGCCCTTCATCACATACTCTCCATCACACTGTCCCTCCACCACACTCTCTCCATCCCACTCCCTCCATCACACTCTACTTATATCATACTCCCTCCATCACACTCTCCCTCCATCACATTCTCCCTCCATCACACTCCTTCCATCACACTAACCCTCCATCACACACTCCCTCCATCACACTCCCTCCATCACACTTTGCCTCCATCACATTCTCCCTCCATCTCAATCCCTCCATCACACAATCCCTCCATCACACTCTCCCTCCATCACAATCCCTCCATCACAGTTTTGATCCATCACATTCTCCCTCCATCACAATCTCCCTGCATCACACTCTCTCTCCATCACACTTCCTCCATCACACATTCCCTCCATCACACACTCCCTCCATCACACTCTCCCTCCATCACATTCTCCCTCCATCATATTCTCCCTCCATCACATTCTGCCTCATTCTCATTCCCTCCATCACACTCTCCCTCCATCACACTCTCCCTCCATCACCTTCTCCCTCCATCTCAATCCCTCCATCACACATTCCATCCATCACACTCTCCCTCCATCACACTCCCTCCATCAAACTCTCCCTCCATCACACTCTTCCTCCATCACACTCTCCCTCCATCACTTTCTCTATATCACACTCTCCATCCAACAGACACCTTCCATCACACTCTACCTCCATCACATTCCATTCATCACACTCTCACCCCATCACAATCTCCCTCCATCATACTCTCTCTGCATCACACCCCCTCCATCACACTCTCCCTCCACCAAAAGCTCTCCATGACAATCCCTCCATCACATTCTACCTCCATCACACTCCCTCTATCACACTCTCCCTCCATCACACTCTCCCTTCATCACATTTTCCTCCAACACACTCTCCCTCCATCACATTCTCTCCATCACACTCTCCATCCATCACACCCCCTCCATCAGACTCTCCCTCCATCAAATTCCCTCCATCACACTCTCCCCCCACCACATTTTCACTCCATCACACTCTCTCTCCATCACACTCCCTCCATCACACTCTTCCTCCATCACAATCTCCCTCCATCACACACGCTCATCACACTCCCTCCATCACTATCGCCCTCCATCACATTTTCCTCCAACACACTCTCCCTCCATCACATTCTCTCCATCACACTCTCCATCCATCACACTCCCTCCATCACACTCTCCCTCCATCAAATTCCCTCCATCACACTCTCCCCCCACCACATTCACCCTTCATCACATTCACCCTCCATCACACTCTCCCTCCATCACACGCTCCCTCCATCACATTCTCTCCATCACACACTCCCTCCATCACACTCTCCCTCCATCACATTCAGTCCAACATACTCTCCCTCCATCACGCTCTCCCTCCATCAGACATCCGTCCATCATACTCTCCCACCATCACACTCTCCCTCCATCACACTCTCCCTCCATCACATTCTCCATCCATCACATTCAATCCATCACACTCTCCCTCCATCACACTCCCACCATCCCACTCTCCCTCCACCACATACTCCCTCAATCACACTCCTTCCATGACACTTAAACTGCAACACACTCTTCCACCATCACACTCCCTCCATCACAATCCCTCCATCACACTCTCCCTCCATCACATTCTCCATCCACCAATCTTTCCCTCCATCACAGTCTCCCTCCATCACACTCTTCCTCCAACACACTGTCTCTCCATTATATTCTCTCCATTACACTCTCCATCCATCAGACTTCCTCCATCACACTCTCCCTCCATCACATTCCCTCCATCACACTCTCACCCCACCACAATCTCCCTCCATCATACTCTCTCTGCATCACACTCCCTCCATCACACTCTCCCTCCACCACACTCTCTCCATCACAATCCCTCCATCATACTCTCCCTCCATCAATCTCCATCACATTCTCACTCCATCACATTGTCTCCATCACACTCTCCGTCCATCAAACACTCACCATCACAATCTCCCTCCATCACACTCTCCCTCCATTACATTCTCCCTCCATCACATCCCTCCATCATACTCTCCCTCCATCACACTCCCTCCATCACACTCTCTTTCCATCACACTCTCTCCATCACACTCCTTCCATCACAGTTTCCCTCATTCAATCTCCATCTATCACACTCTCCCTCCATCACACTCTCCTACCATAACACTCCCTCCATCGCACTCTCCCTCCATCATACTCTCCCTCCATCACATTCTCCCTCCATGACACGGTCCCTCCATCACATTCTCACCATCACACACTCCCTCCATCACACACTCTCTTCATCACATTCAGTCCAACACACGCTCCCTCCATCAGGCTCTCCCTCTATCAGACACCCTTCCATCATACTCTCCCTCCATCACACTCTCCCTCCATCAAACTCTCCCTCCATCACATTCTGCCTCCATCACACTCCCTCCATCAGACTCTCCCTCCATCACATACTCCCTCCACCACACTCCTTCCATCACACTCAAACTCCAACACACTCACCCTCCATCACACTTCCTCCATCACACTACCTCCATCGCACTCTCCCTCCATCACATTCTCCCTCCACCACTCTTTCCCTCCATCACACTCCCTCCATCACACTCTCCCTCCATCACACTCTTCCTTCAACACACTGTCTCTCCATTACATTCTCTCGATCACACTCTCCATCCATCAGACTCCCTCCATCACACTCTCCCTCCATCACAATCCCTCCATCACACTCTCACCCCACCACAATCTCCCTCCATCACACTCTACCTCCATCACATTCTCTCCATCACACACTACCTCCATCACATTCTAACTCCATCACATTCTCTCCATCAAACTCTCCCTCCATCACACACCCACCATCACATTCTCTCCATCACACTCTCCCTCCATCACACTCCCTTCATCATACTCTCCCTCCATCACATTCCCTCCATCACACTCTCCCTCCATCACATACTCCCTGCATCACACTCCTTCCATCACACTCACATCCAACACACTCTCCCTCCATCACACTCCCTCCATCACACTCCCTCATCACACTCTACCTCCATCACATTCTCTCCATCACACACTACCTCCATCACATTCTAACTCCATCACATTCTCTCCATCAAACTCTCCCTCCATCACACACCCACCATCACATTCTCTCCATCACACTCTCCCTCCATCACACTCCCTTCATCATACTCTCCCTCCATCACACTCCCTCCATCACACTCTCTTTCCATCCCACTATCTCCATCACACTTCCTCCATCACACATTCCCTCCTTCACTCTCCATCTATCACACTCTCCCTCCATCACACTCTCCTACCATAACACTCCCTCCATCACACTCTCCCTCCATCATACTCTCCCTCCATCACACTCCCTCCATCACACTCTCCCTCCATCACATACTCCCTGCATCACACTCCTTCCATCACACTCACATCCAACACACTCTCCCTCCATCACACTCCCTCCATCACACTCCCTCATCACACTCTACCTCCATCACATTCTCTCCATCACACACTACCTCCATCACATTCTAACTCCATCACATTCTCTCCATCAAACTCTCCCTCCATCACACACCCACCATCACATTCTCTCCATCACACTCTCCCTCCATCACACTCCCTTCATCATACTCTCCCTCCATCACACTCCCTCCATCACACTCTCTTTCCATCCCACTATCTCCATCACACTTCCTCCATCACACTTTCCCTCCTTCACTCTCCATCTATCACACTCTCCCTGAATCACACTCTCCTACCATAACACACCCTCCATCGCACTCTCCCTCCATCATACTCTCCCTCCATCACACTCCCTCCATCACACTCTCCCTCCATCACATACTCCCTGCATCACACTCCTTCCATCACACTCACATCCAACACACTCTCCCTCCATCACACTCCCTCCATCACACTCCCTCATCACACTCCCTCCATCAAACACTCCGTCCATCACATTCTCCCTCCATCACACTCTCGCTCCATCATGCTCGCTCCATTACACCCTCCCACCATCACATGCTCCCTCCATCACATTCTCCCTCCGTCACACTCTCCCTCCATCACATGCACCCTCCATCACATTCTCTCCATCACACCTTCCCTCCATCACACACCCACCATCACACTCTCCCTCCATCACACTCTCCCTCCATCACATTCTCCCTCCAACACATTCTCACCATCATACTCTCCCTCCATCACACTCCCTCCATCACACTCTCTTTCCAACACACTCTCTGCATCACACTCCCTCCATCACACTTTCCCTCCTTCACTCTCCATCTATCACACTCTCCTACCATAACAGTCCATCTATCACACTCTCCCTCCATCATACTCTCCCTCCATCAAACTCCCTCCATCACACTCTCCCTCCATCACATACTCCCTGCATCACACTCCTTCCCTCACACTAACATCCAACACACTCTCCCTCCATCACACTCCCTCCATCACACTCCCTCATCACACTCCCTCCATCAAACTCTCCGTCCATCACATTCTCCCTCCATCACACTCTCGCTCCATCATGCTCCCTCCATTACACTCTCCCACCATCACATGCTCCCTCCATCACATTCTCTCCATCACACACTCCCTCCATCACACTTTCCCTCCATTACACGCTCACTCCATCACACTCTCCCTCCATCACACTCTCCCTCCATCACATTCAGTCCAGCATAGTCTCCCTCCATCACACTGTCCCTCCATCAGACACCCTTCCATCATACTCTCCATCCATCACACTCTCCCTCCATCACACTCTCCCTCCATCACATTCTCCCTCCATCACATTCACTCCATCACACTCTCCCTCCATCACAATCCCTCCATCACACTCTCCCACCATCACACGTTCTTTCCATCACACACTTTCCATCACACTCCCTCCATCAAACTCTCCCTCCTTCAATCTCGCTCCATCACTCTCTCCATCCATCGCACTCCCTCCATCACACTCCCTTCATCACATTCTCCCTCTATCACACGGCCTTCCTCACACTCTCCCTCTGTAACAATCACCCTCCATCACACTCCCGCCATCATACTCGCCCTCCATCACAATCTCTCCATCGCATTCTCCCTGCACTACACACACTCCATCACACTCCCTCCATCAATCTCTACCTCCATCACAATCCCTCCATCACACTCTCCCTCCATCACACTCACCCTCCATCACAGTCTCCCTCCTTCACCCTCCGTCCATCACACTCTCCCTCCATCACATTCTCCCTACATCACAATCCCTCCATCACACTCTCCCTCCATCACACACTCCAGCCATCACACTGTAACTCCATCACACTGCCTCCATCACACTCTCCCTCCATCAGACTCTCCCTCCATCATACTCTCCCTCCATCAAACTCCCTCCATCACACTCTCCCTCCATCACATACTCCCTGCATCACACTCCTTCCATCACACTAACATCCAACACACTCTCCCTCCATCACACTCCCTCCATCACACTCCCTCATCACACTCCCTCCATCAAACTCTCCGTCCATCACATTCTCCCTCCATCACACTCTCGCTCCATCATGCTCCCTCCATTACACTCTCCCACCATCACATGCTCCCTCCATCACATTCTCTCCATCACAGACTCCCTCCATCACACTTTCCCTACATTACACGCTCACTCCATCACTCTCTCCCTCCATCACACTCTCCCTCCATCACATTCAGTCCAGCATAGTCTCCCTCCATCACACTCTCCCTCCATCAGACACCCTTCCATCATACTCTCCATCCATCACACTCCCCCTCCAACACACTCTCCCTCCATCACATTCTCCCTCCATCACATTCACTCCATCACACTCTCCCTCCATCACAATCCCTCCAACACACTCTCCCACCATCACACGTTCTTTCCATCACACACTTTCCATCACGCTCCCTCCATCAAACTCTCCCTCCTTCAATCTCCCTCCATCACTCTCTCCCTCCATCGCACTCCCTCCATCACACTCCCTCCATCACATTCTCCCTCTATCACACGGCCTTCCTCACACTCTCCCTCTGTAACAATCACCCTCCATCACACTCCCGCCATCATACTCGCCCTCCATCACAATCTCTCCATCGCATTCTCCCTGCACTACACTCACTCCATCACACTCCCTCCATCAATCTCTACCTCCATCACAATCCCTCCATCACACTCTCCCTCCATCACGCTCACCCTCCATCACAGTCTCCCTCCTTCACACTCCGTCCATCACACTCTCCCTCCATCACATTCTCCCTACATCACAATCCCTCCATCACACTCTCCCTCCATCACACACTCCAGCCATCACACTGTCACTCCATCACACTGCCTCCATCACACTCTCCCTCCATCACACTCTTCCTCCATCAGACTCTCCCTCCATCACACACTCCCTCCATCACACTCTCCCTTCATCACATTCAGTCCAACATACTCTCCCTCCATCACGCTCTGCCTTCATCAGACAACCTTCCATCATACTCTCCCTCCATCACACTCTCCCTCCATCACACTCTCCCTCCATCACATTCTCCCTCCATCACACTCCCTCCATCACACTCTCCCTCCATCACATACTCCCTCCAACACACTCCTTCCATCACACTCAAACTCCAACACACTCTCCCTCCATCACACTCCCTCCATCACACTCCCTCCATCACACTCCCTCCATCGCACTCTCCCTCCATCACATTCTCCCTCCACCACTCTTTCCCTCCATCACACTCCCTCCATCACACTCTCCCTCCATCACACTCTTCCTCCAACACACTGTCTCTCCATTACATTCTCTCCATCACACTCTCCATCCATCAGATTCCCTCCAACACACTCTCCCTCCATCACTTTCCCTCCATCACACTCTCACCCTACCACAATCTCCCTCCATCATACTCTCTCTGAATCACACTCCCTCCATCACACTCTCCCTCCACCACACTCTCTCCATCACAATCCCTCCATCACACTCTACCTCCATCACACTCCCTCCATCACACTCTACCACCATCACATTCTCACTCCATCACATTCTCTCCATCACACTCTCCCTCCATCACACACCCACCATCACACTCTCCCTCCATCACACTCTCCCTCCATCACATTCTCCCTCCATCACACTCCCTCCATTATACTCTCCCTCCATCACACTCCCTCCATCACACTCTCTTTCCAACACACTCTCTCCATCACACTCCCTCCATCACACTTTCCCTCCTTCACTCTCCATCTATCGCATACACCTACCATAACACTCCATCCATCACACTCTCCCTCCATCATACTCTCCCTCCATCAAACTCCCTCCATCACACTCTCCCTACATCACATATTCCTTCCTCACACTCCTTCCATCACACTCACACTCCAACACACTCTCCCTCCATCACACTCTCTCCATCACACTGTGCCTCCATCACACTCTCCCTCCATCACATTCAGTCCAACATTGTCTCCCTCCATCACACTCTCCATCCATCAGACACCCTTCCATCATACTCTCCATCCATCACACTCTCCCTCCATCACACTCTCCCTCCATCACATTCTCCCTCCATCACATTCACTCCATCACACTCTCCCTCCATCACAATCCCTCCATCACACTCTCCCTCCATCACACGCTCATTCCATCACACACTTTCCATCCCACTCCCTCCATCAAACTCTCCCTCCTTCAATCTCTCTCCATCACTCTCTCCCTCCATCACACTCCCTCCATCACACTCCCTCCATCACATTCTCCCTCTATCACAAGGCCTCCATCAAACTCTCCCTCTATAACATTCAACCTCCAGCACACTCCCACCATCATACTCGCCCTCTATCACACTCTCCCTCCATCACACTCTCCCTGCACTACACTCACTCCATCACACTCCCTCCATCAATCTCTACCTCCATCACACACCCTCCATCACACTCTCCCTCCATCACACTCACCCTCCATCACACTCTCCCTCCTTCACACTCCGTCCATCACACTCTCCCTCCATCACATTCTCCATACATCACATTCCCTCCATCACACTCTCCCTCAATCTCACACTCCACCCATCGCACTGTCCCTCCATCACACTGCCTCCATCACACTCTCCCTCCATCAAACTCTTCCTTCATCAGACTCTCCCTCCATTACACTCTCCCTCCATCACTTTCTCTCCATCACAGACTCCATCCATCACACTCATTCCATCACCCTCTCCCTAAATCTCACTCTCCCTCCATCACACTCTCCCTCCATCACAATCCCTCCTTCACACTCTCTCTCCAACACACTCCGTCGATCACAGTATCCCTCCATCACACTCCCTCCATCACACTCTCCCTCCATCACGCTCTCTATCCATCACACACTCTCCATCACTTTCCCTCCATGACAATCTCTCTCATTCAATCACCCTCCAAAACACTCTCCCTCCATCGCACTCTCCCTCCATCACACTCCCTCCATCACATTCTCCCTCCATCACACTCCCACCATCGCACTCGCCCTTCATCACAATCTCTCCATCACACTCTCCCTCCATCACACTCTCTCCATCCCACTCCCTCCATCAATCTCTACTTCCATCACAGTCCCTCCATCACACTCTCCCTCCATCACACTCACCCTCCATCACACTCTCCCTCCTTCACACTCCATCCATCACATTCTCCCTCCATCACATTCTCCCTACATCACATTTCCACCATCACACTCTCCCTCCATCACACACTCCACCCATCTAACTGTCCCTCCATCACACTGCCTCCATCACACTCTTCCTCCATCACACACTTCCTCCATCAGACTCTCCCTCCATCACACTCTCCCTCCATCGCTTTCTCTCCATCACAGACTCCATCCATCAAACTCACTCCATCACCCTCTCCCTAAATCTCCCTCTCCCTCCATCACACTCTCCCTCCATCTCACGCCCACCTTCACACTCTCCCTCCATCACACTTTCTATCCATCACACACTCTCCATCACTTTCTCTCCATCACACTCTCCCTCATTCAATCACCCTCCAAAACACTCTCCCTCCATCACACTCTCCCTCCATCACACTCCCTCCTTCACACTCTCCCTCTATAACATTCTCCCTCCATCACACTCCCATCATCACACTCTCCCTTCATCACATTCTCTCCATCACACTCTCCCTCCACCACACTCTCTCCATCCCACTCCCTCCATCACACTCTACTTATATCACACTCCCTCCATCACACTCTCCCTCCATCACACTCTCCCTCCATCACATTCTCCCTCCATCACACTCCTTCCATCACACATTCCATCCATCACACACTCCCTCCATCATATTCTCCCTCCATCACATTCTGCCTCATTCTCATTCCCTCCATCACACTCTCCCTCCATCACATTCTCCCTCCATCACCTTCTCCCTCCATCTCAATCCCTCCATCACACATTCCATCCATCACACTCTCCCTCCATCACACTCCCTCCATCACACTCTCCCTCCATCACACTCTTCCTCCATCACACTCTCCCTTCATCACTTTCTTTCCATCACACTCTCCATCCATCAGACACCCTACATCTCACTCTCCCTCCATCACATTCCATTCATCACACTATCACCCCATCACAATCTCCCACCATCATACTCTCTCTGCATCACACCCCCTCCATCACAGTCTCCCTCCACCACAAGCTCTCCATGACAATCCCTCCATCACATTCTACCTCCATCACACTCCCTCTATCACACTCTCCCTCCATCACACTCTCCCTTCATCACATGTTCCTCCAACACACTCTCCCTCCATCACATTCTCTCCATCACACTCTCCATCCATCACACTCATTCCATCAGACTCTCCCTCCATCAAATTCCCTCCATCACACTCTCCCCCCACCACATTCTCACTCCATCACACTCTCTCTCCATCACACTCCCTCCATCACACTCTTCCTCCATCACAATCTCCTTCCATCACACTCGCTCATCACACTCCCTCCATCACAATCTCCCTCCATCACATTTTCCTCCAACACACTCTCCCTCCATCACATTCTCTCCATCACACTCTCCCTCCATCAAATTCCCTCCATCACACTCTCACCTCATCACATTCTCCCTTTATAACATTCACCCTCCATCACACTCTCCCTCCATCACACGCTCACTCCATCACATTCTCTCCATCACACACTCCCTCCATCACACTCTCCCTCCATCACATTCAGTCCAACATACTCACCCTCCATCACGCTCTCCCTCCATCAGACATCCGTCAATCATACTCTCCCACCATCACAAACTCCCTCCATCACACTCTCCCTCCATCATAATCTCCCTCCATCCCACTCCCTCCATCACACTCTCTTTCCATCACACTCTCTCCATCACACTCTCCCTCCATCACACTCCCTCCATCATAGTCTCCCTCCATCACACTCCCTCCATCACACTCTCTTTCCATCAAACTCTCTCCATCACACTCCTTCCATCAGACTTTCCCTCCTTCACTCTCCATCTATCACACTCTCCCTCCATCACACTCTCCTACTATAACACTCCGTCCATCGCACTCTCCCTCCATCATACTCTCCCTCCATCACACTCCCTCCATCACACTCTCCCACCATCACACTCTCCCTCCATCACACTCCTTCCATCACACTCACACTCCAACACACTCTCCCTCCATCAAACACCCTCCATCACACTCCCTCCATCAAACTCTCCCTCCATCACACTCTTCCTCCATCACACTCCTTCCATCACTCTCTCCCTCCATCACACTCTTCCTCCAACAGACTCTCCCTCCATCACATTCTCTCCATCACACTCTCCATCCATCAGACTCCCTCCATCACACTGTCCCTCCATCACATTACCTCCATCACAGTCTCACCACACCACAATCTCCCTCCATCATACTCTCTCTGCAACACACTCCCTCCATCACACTCTCCCTCCACCACAATCTCCATCACAATCGCTCCATCACACTCTATCTCCATCACACTCCCTCCATCACACGCTCCCTCCATCACACTCTCTCCATCACACTTTCCCTCCATCACACTCTCCCTCCACCACAATCTCCATCACAATCGCTCCATCACACTCTACCTCCATCACACTCCCTCCATCACACGCTCCCTCCATCACACTCCCTCCATCACACTCTCCCTCCATTACACTCCCTCCATCATGCTCTCCCTCCATCACATACTCCCTCCATCACACTCCTTCCATCACAATCACGCTCCAACACACTCTCCCTCCATCACACTCCCTCCATCACACTCCCTCCATCACGCTCTCCCTCCATCACAATCTCCCTCCACCACTCTTTCCCTCCATCACACTCTCCCTCCATCACTTTCTTCCTCCAACACACTCTCCCTCCATCGCATTCTCTCCATCACAATCTCCATCTACACACTCCCTCCATCACAGTCCCTCCATCACACTCTCCCTCCATCACACTCTCCCTCCACCACTCTTTCCCTGCATCACACTCTCCCTCCATCGCACTCTTTCCATCACACTCTCCCTCCATCACTTTCTTCCTCCAACACACTCTCCCTCCATCACATTCTGTCCATCACACTCTCCATCCATCAGACTCCCTCCAAAACACTCACCCTCCATCAAATTTCCTCCATCACACTCTCACCCCACCACAATCTCACTCCATCATACTCTCTCTGCATCACACTCCCTCCATCACACTCTCCCTCCACCACACTCCATCACAATCGCTCCATCGCACTCTACCTCCATCACACTCCCTCCATCACACTCTCCCTCCATCACACTCTACCTCCATCACGTTCTCCCTCCATCACACTCCCTCCATCATACGCTCCCTCCAACACAATTCCTCCATCACACTCTCCCTCCATCACATTCTCTTTCCATCACACTCCCTCCATCACGCTCTCCCTGCATCACACTCTCCCTGCACCACTCTTTCCCTCCATCACACTCTCCCTCCATCACTTTCTTCCTCCAACACACTCTCCCTCCATCACATTCTGTCCATCACACTCTCCATCCATCAGACTCCCTCCAACACACTCACCCTCCATCAAATTTCCTCCATCACACTCTCACCCCACCACAGTCTCACTCCATCATACTCTCTCTGCATCACACTCCCTCCATCACACTCTCCCTCCACCACACTCCATCACAATCGCTCCATCGCACTCTACCTCCATCACACTCCCTCCATCACACTCTCCCTCCATCACACTCTACCTCCATCACGTTCTCCCTCCATCACACTCCCTCCATCATACTCTCCCTCCAACACAATTCCTCCATCACACTCTCCCTCCATCACATTCTCTTTCCATCACACTCCCTCCATCACGCTCTCCCTGCATCACACTCTCCCTGCACCACTCTTTCCCTCCATCACACTCTCCCTCCATCACTTTCTTCCTCCAACACACTCTCCCTCCATCACATTCTGTCCATCACACTCTCCATCCATCAGACTCCCTCCAACACACTCACCCTCCATCAAATTTCCTCCATCACACTCTCACCCCACCACAGTCTCACTCCATCATACTCTCTCTGCATCACACTCCCTCCATCACACTCTCCCTCCACCACACTCCATCACAATCGCTCCATCGCACTCTACCTCCATCACACTCCCTCCATCACACTCTCCCTCCATCACACTCTACCTCCATCACGTTCTCCCTCCATCACACTCCCTCCATCATACTCTCCCTCCAACACAATTCCTCCATCACACTCTCCCTCCATCACATTCTCTTTCCATCACACTCCCTCCATCACGCTCTCCCTGCATCACACTCTCCCTGCACCACTCTTTCCCTCCATCACACTCTCCCTCCATCACTTTCTTCCTCCAACACATTCTCCCTCCATCACATTCTCTCCATCACACTCTCCATCATCACACTCCCTCCATCACACTCCCTCCATCACACTCTCCCTCCATCACACTCTCCCTCCACCACTCTTTCCCTCCATCACACTCTCCCTCCATCGCACTCCTTCCTTCACACTCTCCCTCCATTACTTTCTTCCTCCAACACACTCTCCCTCCATCACAATCTCTCCATCACAATCTCCATCCATCAGACTCCCTCCAACACACTCTCCCTCCATCACATTAGCTCCATCACACTCTCACCCCACCACAATCTCACTCTATCATACTCTCTCTGCATCACACCCCCTCCATCACAGTCTCCCTCCACCACAAGCTCTCCATGACAATCCCTCCATCACATTCTACCTCCATCACACTCCCTCTATCACACTCTCCCTCCATCACACTCTCCCTTCATCACATGTTCCTCCAACACACTCTCCCTCCATCACATTCTCTCCATCACACTCTCCATCCATCACACTCATTCCATCAGACTCTCCCTCCATCAAATTCCCTCCATCACACTCTCCCCCACCACATTCTCACTCCATCACACTCTCTCTCCATCACACTCCCTCCATCACACTCTTCCTCCATCACAATCTCCCTCCATCACACTCGCTCATCACACTCCCTCCATCACAATCTCCCTCCATCACATTTTCCTCCAACACACTCTCCCTCCATCACATTCTCTCCATCACACTCTCCCTCCATCAAATTCCCTCCATCACACTCTCACCTCATCACATTCTCCCTTCATCACATTCACCCTCCATCACACTCTCCCTCCATCACACGCTCACACCATCACATTCTCTCTGTCACACACTCCCTCCATCACACTCTACCTCCATCACATTCAGTTCAACATACTCACCCTCCATCACGCTCTCCCTCCATCAGACATCCGTCAATCATACTCTCCCACCATCACAAACTCCCTCCATCACACTCTCCCTCCATCATAATCTCCCTCCATCCCACTCCCTCCATCACACTCTCTTTCCATCACACTCTCTCCATCACACTCTCCCTCCATCACACTCCCTCCATCATAGTCTCCCTCCATCACACTCCCTCCATCACACTCTCTTTCCATCAAACTCTCTCCATCACACTCCTTCCATCACACTTTCCCTCCTTCACTCTCCATCTATCACACTCTCCCTCCATCACACTCTCCTACTATAACACTCCGTCCATCGCACTCTCCCTCCATCATACTCTCCCTCCATCACACTCCCTCCATCACACTCTCCCACCATCACACTCTCCCTCCATCACACTCCTTCAATCACACTCACACTCCAACACACTCTCCCTCCATCAAACACCCTCCATCACACTCCCTCCATCAAACTCTCCCTCCATCACACTCTTCCTCCATCACACTCCTTCCATCACTCTCTCCCTCCATCACAATCTTCCTCCAACAGACTCTCCCTCCCTCACATTCTCTCCATCACACTCTCCATCCATCAGACTCCCTCCATCACACTGTCCCTCCATCACATTACCTCCATCACAGTCTCACCACACCACAATCTCCCTCCATCATACTCTCTCTGCATCACACTCCCTCCATCACACTCTCCCTCCACCACAATCTCCATCACAATCGCTCCATCACACTCTATCTCCATCACACTCCCTCCATCACACGCTCCCTCGATCACACTCTCTCCATCACACTTTCCCTCCATCACACTCTCCCTCCACCACAATCTCCATCACAATCGCTCCATCACACTCTACCTCCATCACACTCCCTCCATCACACGCTCCCTCCATCACACTCCCTCCATCACACTCTCCCTCCATCACACTCCCTCCATCATGCTCTCCCTCCATCACATACTCCCTCCATCACACTCCTTCCATCACAATCACGCTCCAACACACTCTCCCTCCATCACACTCCCTCCATCACACTCCCTCCATCACGCTCTCCCTCCATCACAATCTCCCTCCACCACTCTTTACCTCCATCACACTCTCCCTCCATCACTTTCTTCCTCCAACACACTCTCCCTCCATCACATTCTCTCCATCACAATCTCCATCTACACTCTCCCTCCATCACAGTCCCTCCATCACACTCTCCCTCAATCACACTCTCCCTCCACCACTCTTTCCCTGCATCAAACTCTCCCTCCATCGCACTCTTTCCATCACACTCTCCCTCCATCACTTTCTTCCTCCAACACACACACCCTCCATCACATTCTGTCCATCACACCCTCCATCCATCAGACTCCCTCCAACACACTCTCCCTCCATCAAATTTCCTCCATCACACTCTCACCCCACCACAATCTCACTCCATCATACTCTCTCTGCATTACACTCCCTCCATCACACTCTCCCTCCACCACACTCCATCACAATCGCTCCATCACACTCTACCTCCATCACACTCCCTCCATCACACTCTACCTCCATCACACTCTACCTCCATCACACTCTCCCTCCATCGCACTCCTTCCATCACACTTTCCCTCCATCACTTTCTTCCTCCAACACACTCTCCCTCCATCACATTCTCTCCATCACAATCTCCATCCATAAACTCCCTCCAAAACACTCTCCCTCCATCACATTCGCTCCATCACACTCTCACCCCACCACAATCTCACTCCATCATACTCTCTCTGCATCACACTCCCTCCATCACACTCTCCCTCCACCACACTCCATCACAATCGCTCCATCAGACTCTACCTCCATCACACTCCCTCCATCACACTCTACCTCCATCACACTCTATCTCCATCACATTCTCCCTCCATCTCACTCCCTCCATCATACTCTCCCTCCAACACAATTCCTCCATCACACTCTACCTCCATCACATTCTCCCTCCATCACACTCTCCCTCCAACACAATTCCTCCATCACACTCTCCCTCCATCACATTCTCTTTCCATCAAACTCCCTCCATCACGCTCTCCCTGCATCACACTCTCCCTGCACCACTCTTTCCCTCCATCACACTCTCCCTCCATCACTTTCTTCCTCCAACACATTCTCCCTCCATCACATTCTCTCCATCACACTCTCCATCATCACACTCCCACCATCACACTCCCTCCATCACACTCTCCCTCCATCACACTCTCCCTCCACCACTCTTTCCCTCCATCACACTCTACCTCCATCGCACTCCTTCCATCACACTCTCCCTCCATCACTTTCTTCCTCCAACACACTCCCACTCCATCACATTCTCTCCATCACAATCTCCATCCATCAGACTCCCTGCAACACACTCTCCCTGCATCACGTTAGCTCCATCACACTCTCGCCCCACCACAATCTCACTCTATCATACTCTCTCTGCATCACACTCCCTCCATCACACTCTCCCTCCATCACACTCCATCACAATCGCTCCATCACACTCTACCTCCATCACACTCCCTCCATCACACTCTCCCTCCATCACACTCTACCTCCATCACATTCTCCCTCCATCACACTCTCCCTCCACCACTCTTTCCCTCCATCACACTCTCCCTCCATCGCACTCCTTCCATCACACTCTCCCTCCATCACTTTCTTCCTCCAACACACTCTCCCTCCATCACATTCTCTCCATCACAATCTCCATCCATCAGACTCCCTCCAACACACTCTCCCTCCATCACATTAGCTCCATCACACTCTCACCCCACCACAATCTCACTCCATCATACTCTCTCTGCATCACACTCCCTCCATCACACTCTCCCTCCACCACACTCCATCACAATCGCTCCATCACATTCTACCTCCATCACACTCCCTCCATCACACTCTACCTCCATCACACTTTACCTCCATCACATTCTCCCTCCATCTCACTCCCTCCATCATACTCTCCCTCCAACACAATTCCTCCATCACACTCTCCCTCCATCACATTCTCTTTCCATCACACTCCCTCCATCACGCTCTCCCTGCATCACACTCTCCCTGCACCACTCTTTCCCTCCATCACACTCTCCCTCCATCACTTTCTTCCTCCAACACATTCTCCCTCCATCACATTCTCTCCATCACACTCTCCATCATCACATTCCCTCCATCACACTCCCTCCATCACACTCTCCCTCCATCACACTCTCCCTCCACCACTCTTTCCCTCCATCACACTCTCCCTCCATCGCACTCCTTCCATCACACTCTCCCTCCATCACTTTCTTTCTCCAACACACTCTCCCTCCATCACATTCTCTCCATCACAATCTCCATCCATCAGACTCCCTCCAACACACTCTCCCTCCATCACATTAGCTCCATCACACTCTCACCCCACCACAATCTCACTCCATCATACTCTCTCTGCATCACAGACTCCCTCCATCACACTTTCCCTACATTACACGCTCACTCCATCACTCTCTCCCTCCATCACACTCTCCCTCCATCACATTCAGTCCAGCATAGTCTCCCTCCATCACACTCTCCCTCCATCAGACACCCTTCCATCATACTCTCCATCCATCACACTCCCCCTCCAACACACTCTCCCTCCATCACATTCTCCCTCCATCACATTCACTCCATCACACTCTCCCTCCATCACAATCCCTCCAACACACTCTCCCACCATCACACGTTCTTTCCATCACACACTTTCCATCACGCTCCCTCCATCAAACTCTCCCTCCTTCAATCTCCCTCCATCACTCTCTCCCTCCATCGCACTCCCTCCATCACACTCCCTCCATCACATTCTCCCTCTATCACACGGCCTTCCTCACACTCTCCCTCTGTAACAATCACCCTCCATCACACTCCCGCCATCATACTCGCCCTCCATCACAATCTCTCCATCGCATTCTCCCTGCACTACACTCACTCCATCACACTCCCTCCATCAATCTCTACCTCCATCACAATCCCTCCATCACACTCTCCCTCCATCACGCTCACCCTCCATCACAGTCTCCCTCCTTCACACTCCGTCCATCACACTCTCCCTCCAACACATTCTCCCTACATCACAATCCCTCCATCACACTCTCCCTCCATCACACACTCCAGCCATCACACTGTCACTCCATCACACTGCCTCCATCACACTCTCCCTCCATCACACTCTTCCTCCATCAGACTCTCCCTCCATCACACACTCCCTCCATCACACTCTCCCTTCATCACATTCAGTCCAACATACTCTCCCTCCATCACGCTCTGCCTTCATCAGACAACCTTCCATCATACTCTCCCTCCATCACACTCTCCCTCCATCACACTCTCCCTCCATCACATTCTCCCTCCATCACACTCCCTCCATCACACTCTCCCTCCATCACATACTCCCTCCAACACACTCCTTCCATCACACTCAAACTCCAACACACTCTCCCTCCATCACACTCCCTCCATCACACTCCCTCCATCACACTCCCTCCATCGCACTCTCCCTCCATAACATTCTCCCTCCACCACTCTTTCCCTCCATCACACTCCCTCCATCACACTCTCCCTCCATCACACTCTTCCTCCAACACACTGTCTCTCCATTACATTCTCTCCATCACACTCTCCATCCATCAGATTCCCTCCAACACACTCTCCCTCCATCACTTTCCCTCCATCACACTCTCACCCTACCACAATCTCCCTCCATCATACTCTCTCTGAATCACACTCCCTCCATCACACTCTCCCTCCACCACACTCTCTCCATCACAATCCCTCCATCACACTCTACCTCCATCACACTCCCTCCATCACACTCTACCACCATCACATTCTCACTCCATCACATTCTCTCCATCACACTCTCCCTCCATCACACACCCACCATCACACTCTCCCTCCATCACACTCTCCCTCCATCACATTCTCCCTCCATCACACTCCCTCCATTATACTCTCCCTCCATCACACTCCCTCCATCACACTCTCTTTCCAACACACTCTCTCCATCACACTCCCTCCATCACACTTTCCCTCCTTCACTCTCCATCTATCGCATACACCTACCATAACACTCCATCCATCACACTCTCCCTCCATCATACTCTCCCTCCATCAAACTCCCTCCATCACACTCTCCCTACATCACATATTCCTTCCTCACACTCCTTCCATCACACTCACACTCCAACACACTCTCCCTCCATCACACTCTCTCCATCACACTGTGCCTCCATCACACTCTCCCTCCATCACATTCAGTCCAACATTGTCTCCCTCCATCACACTCTCCATCCATCAGACACCCTTCCATCATACTCTCCATCCATCACACTCTCCCTCCATCACACTCTCCCTCCATCACATTCTCCCTCCATCACATTCACTCCATCACACTCTCCCTCCATCACAATCCCTCCATCACACTCTCCCTCCATCACACGCTCATTCCATCACACACTTTCCATCCCACTCCCTCCATCAAACTCTCCCTCCTTCAATCTCTCTCCATCACTCTCTCCCTCCATCACACTCCCTCCATCACACTCCCTCCATCACATTCTCCCTCTATCACAAGGCCTCCATCAAACTCTCCCTCTATAACATTCAACCTCCAGCACACTCCCACCATCATACTCGCCCTCTATCACACTCTCCCTCCATCACACTCTCCCTGCACTACACTCACTCCATCACACTCCCTCCATCAATCTCTACCTCCATCACACACCCTCCATCACACTCTCCCTCCATCACACTCACCCTCCATCACACTCTCCCTCCTTCACACTCCGTCCATCACACTCTCCCTCCATCACATTCTCCATACATCACATTCCCTCCATCACACTCTCCCTCAATCTCACACTCCACCCATCGCACTGTCCCTCCATCACACTGCCTCCATCACACTCTCCCTCCATCAAACTCTTCCTTCATCAGACTCTCCCTCCATTACACTCTCCCTCCATCACTTTCTCTCCATCACAGACTCCATCCATCACACTCATTCCATCACCCTCTCCCTAAATCTCACTCTCCCTCCATCACACTCTCCCTCCATCACAATCCCTCCTTCACACTCTCTCTCCAACACACTCCGTCGATCACAGTATCCCTCCATCACACTCCCTCCATCACACTCTCCCTCCATCACGCTCTCTATCCATCACACACTCTCCATCACTTTCCCTCCATGACAATCTCTCTCATTCAATCACCCTCCAAAACACTCTCCCTCCATCGCACTCTCCCTCCATCACACTCCCTCCATCACATTCTCCCTCCATCACACTCCCACCATCACACTCGCCCTTCATCACAATCTCTCCATCACACTCTCCCTCCATCACACTCTCTCCATCCCACTCCCTCCATCAATCTCTACTTCCATCACAGTCCCTCCATCACACTCTCCCTCCATCACACTCACCCTCCATCACACTCTCCCTCCTTCACACTCCATCCATCACATTCTCCCTCCATCACATTCTCCCTACATCACATTTCCACCATCACACTCTCCCTCCATCACACACTCCAACCATCTAACTGTCCCTCCATCACACTGCCTCCATCACACTCTTCCTCCATCACACACTTCCTCCATCAGACTCTCCCTCCATCACACTCTCCCTCCATCGCTTTCTCTCCATCACAGACTCCATCCATCAAACTCACTCCATCACCCTCTCCCTAAATCTCCCTCTCCCTCCATCACACTCTCCCTCCATCTCACGCCCACCTTCACACTCTCCCTCCATCACGCTTTCTATCCATCACACACTCTCCGTCACTTTCTCTCCATCACACTCTCCCTCATTCAATCACCCTCCAAAACACTCTCCCTCCATCACACTCTCCCTCCATCACACTCCCTCCATCACATTCTCCCTCCATCACACACCCTCCTTCACACTCTCCCTCTATAACATTCTCCCTCCATCACACTCCCATCATCACACTCGCCCTTCATCACATTCTCTCCATCACACTCTCCCTCCACCACACTCTCTCCATCCCACTCCCTCCATCACACTCTACTTATATCACACTCCCTCCATCACACTCTCCCTCCATCACACTCTCCCTCCATCACATTCTCCCTCCATCACACTCCTTCCATCACACATTCCATCCATCACACACTCCCTCCATCATATTCTCCCTCCATCACATTCTGCCTCATTCTCATTCCCTCCATCACACTCTCCCTCCATCACATTCTCCCTCCATCACCTTCTCCCTCCATCTCAATCCCTCCATCACACATTCCATCCATCACACTCTCCCTCCATCACACTCCCTCCATCACACTCTCCCTCCATCACACTCTTCCTCCATCACACTCTCCCTTCATCACTTTCTTTCCATCACACTCTCCATCCATCAGACACCCTACATCTCACTCTCCCTCCATCACATTCCATTCATCACACTATCACCCCATCACAATCTCCCACCATCATACTCTCTCTGCATCACACCCCCTCCATCACAGTCTCCCTCCACCACAAGCTCTCCATGACAATCCCTCCATCACATTCTACCTCCATCACACTCCCTCTATCACACTCTCCCTCCATCACACTCTCCCTTCATCACATGTTCCTCCAACACACTCTCCCTCCATCACATTCTCTCCATCACACTCTCCATCCATCACACTCATTCCATCAGACTCTCCCTCCATCAAATTCCCTCCATCACACTCTCCCCCCACCACATTCTCACTCCATCACACTCTCTCTCCATCACACTCCCTCCATCACACTCTTCCTCCATCACAATCTCCTTCCATCACACTCGCTCATCACACTCCCTCCATCACAATCTCCCTCCATCACATTTTCCTCCAACACACTCTCCCTCCATCACATTCTCTCCATCACACTCTCCCTCCATCAAATTCCCTCCATCACACTCTCACCTCATCACATTCTCCCTTTATAACATTCACCCTCCATCACACTCTCCCTCCATCACACGCTCACTCCATCACATTCTCTCCGTCACACACTCCCTCCATCACACTCTCCCTCCATCACATTCAGTCCAACATACTCACCCTCCATCACGCTCTCCCTCCATCAGACATCCGTCAATCATACTCTCCCACCATCACAAACTCCCTCCATCACACTCTCCCTCCATCATAATCTCCCTCCATCCCACTCCCTCCATCACACTCTCTTTCCATCACACTCTCTCCATCACACTCTCCCTCCATCACACTCCCTCCATCATAGTCTCCCTCCATCACACTCCCTCCATCACACTCTCTTTCCATCAAACTCTCTCCATCACACTCCTTCCATCAGACTTTCCCTCCTTCACTCTCCATCTATCACACTCTCCCTCCATCACACTCTCCTACTATAACACTCCGTCCATCGCACTCTCCCTCCATCATACTCTCCCTCCATCACACTCCCTCCATCACACTCTCCCACCATCACACTCTCCCTCCATCACACTCCTTCCATCACACTCACACTCCAACACACTCTCCCTCCATCAAACACCCTCCATCACACTCCCTCCATCAAACTCTCCCTCCATCACACTCTTCCTCCATCACACTCCTTCCATCACTCTCTCCCTCCATCACACTCTTCCTCCAACAGACTCTCCCTCCATCACATTCTCTCCATCACACTCTCCATCCATCAGACTCCCTCCATCACACTGTCCCTCCATCACATTACCTCCATCACAGTCTCACCACACCACAATCTCCCTCCATCATACTCTCTCTGCAACACACTCCCTCCATCACACTCTCCCTCCACCACAATCTCCATCACAATCGCTCCATCACACTCTATCTCCATCACACTCCCTCCATCACACGCTCCCTCCATCACACTCTCTCCATCACACTTTCCCTCTATCACACTCTCCCTCCACCACAATCTCCATCACAATCGCTCCATCACACTCTACCTCCATCACACTCCCTCCATCACACGCTCCCTCCATCACACTCCCTCCATCACACTCTCCCTCCATTACACTCCCTCCATCATGCTCTCCCTCCATCACATACTCCCTCCATCACACTCCTTCCATCACAATCACGCTCCAACACACTCTCCCTCCATCACACTCCCTCCATCACACTCCCTCCATCACGCTCTCCCTCCATCACAATCTCCCTCCACCACTCTTTCCCTCCATCACACTCTCCCTCCATCACTTTCTTCCTCCAACACACTCTCCCTCCATCGCATTCTCTCCATCACAATCTCCATCTACACACTCCCTCCATCACAGTCCCTCCATCACACTCTCCCTCCATCACACTCTCCCTCCACCACTCTTTCCCTGCATCACACTCTCCCTCCATCGCACTCTTTTCATCACACTCTCCCTCCATCACTTTCTTCCTCCAACACACTCTCCCTCCATCACATTCTGTCCATCACACTCTCCATCCATCAGACTCCCTCCAACACACTCACCCTCCATCAAATTTCCTCCATCACACTCTCACCCCACCACAATCTCACTCCATCATACTCTCTCTGCATCACACTCCCTCCATCACACTCTCCCTCCACCACACTCCATCACAATCGCTCCATCGCACTCTACCTCCATCACACTCCCTCCATCACACTCTCCCTCCATCACACTCTACCTCCATCACGTTCTCCCTCCATCACACTCCCTCCATCATACTCTGCCTCCAACACAATTCCTCCATCACACTCTCCCTCCATCACATTCTCTTTCCATCACACTCCCTCCATCACGCTCTCCCTGCATCACACTCTCCCTGCACCACTCTTTCCCTCCATCACACTCTCCCTCCATCACTTTCTTCCTCCAACACATTCTCCCTCCATCACATTCTCTCCATCACACTCTCCATCATCACACTCCCTCCATCACACTCCCTCCATCACACTCTCCCTCCATCACACTCTCCCTCCACCACTCTTTCCCTCCATCACACTCTCCCTCCATCGCACTCCTTCCATCACACTCTCCCTCCATTACTTTCTTCCTCCAACACACTCTCCCTCCATCACATTCTCTCCATCACAATCTCCATCCATCAGACTCCCTCCAACACACTCTCCCTCCATCACATTAGCTCCATCACACTCTCACCCCACCACAATCTCACTCTATCATACTCTCTCTGCATCACACCCCCTACATCACAGTCTCCCTCCACCACAAGCTCTCCATGACAATCCCTCCATCACATTCTACCTCCATCACACTCCCTCTATCACACTCTCCCTCCATCACACTCTCCCTTCATCACATGTTCCTCCAACACACTCTCCCTCCATCACATTCTCTCCATCACACTCTCCATCCATCACACTCATTCCATCAGACTCTCCCTCCATCAAATTCCCTCCATCACACTCTCCCCCCACCACATTCTCACTCCATCACACTCTCTCTCCATCACACTCCCTCCATCACACTCTTCCTCCATCACAATCTCCCTCCATCACACTCGCTCATCACACTCCCTCCATCACAATCTCCCTCCATCACATTTTCCTCCAACACACTCTCCCTCCATCACATTCTCTCCATCACACTCTCCCTCCATCAAATTCCCTCCATCACACTCTCACCTCATCACATTCTCCCTTCATCACATTCACCCTCCATCACACTCTCCCTCCATCACACGCTCACACCATCACATTCTCTCTGTCACACACTCCCTCCATCACACTCTCCCTCCATCACATTCAGTTCAACATACTCACCCTCCATCACGCTCTCCCTCCATCAGACATCCGTCAATCATACTCTCCCACCATCACAAACTCCCTCCATCACACTCTCCCTCCATCATAATCTCCCTCCATCCCACTCCCTCCATCACACTCTCTTTCCATCACACTCTCTCCATCACACTCTCCCTCCATCACACTCCCTCCATCATAGTCTCCCTCCATCACACTCCCTCCATCACACTCTCTTTCCATCAAACTCTCTCCATCACACTCCTTCCATCAGACTTTCCCTCCTTCACTCTGCATCTATCACACTCTCCCTCCATCACACTCTCCTACTATAACACTCCGTCCATCGCACTCTCCCTCCATCATACTCTCCCTCCATCACACTCCCTCCATCACACTCTCCCACCATCACACTCTCCCTCCATCACACTCCTTCAATCACACTCACACTCCAACACACTCTCCCTCCATCAAACACCCTCCATCACACTCCCTCCATCAAACTCTCCCTCCATCACACTCTTCCTCCATCACACTCCTTCCATCACTCTCTCCCTCCATCACACTCTTCCTCCAACAGACTCTCCCTCCATCACATTCTCTCCACCACACTCTCCATCCATCAGACTCCCTCCATCACACTGTCCCTCCATCACATTACCTCCATCACAGTCTCACCACACCACAATCTCCCTCCATCATACTCTCTTTGCATCACACTCCCTCCATCACACTCTCCCTCCACCACAATCTCCATCACAATCGCTCCATCACACTCTATCTCCATCACACTCCCTCCATCACACGCTCCCTCGATCACACTCTCTCCATCACACTTTCCCTCCATCACACTCTCCCTCCACCACAATCTCCATCACAATCGCTCCATCACACTCTACTTCCATCACACTCCCTCCATCACACGCTCCCTCCATCACACTCCCTCCATCACACTCTCCCTCCATCACACTCCCTCCATCATGCTCTCCCTCCATCACATACTCCCTCCATCACACTCCTTCCATCACAATCACGCTCCAACGCACTCTCCATCCATCACACTCCCTCCATCACACTCCCTCCATCACGCTCTCCCTCCATCACAATCTCCCTCCACCACTCTTTACCTCCATCACACTCTCCCTCCATCACTTTCTTCCTCCAACACACTCTAACTCCATCACATTCTCTCCATCACAATCTCCATCTACACTCTCACTCCATCACAGTCCCTCCATCACACTCTCCCTCCATCACACTCTCCCTCCACCACTCTTTCCCTGCATCAAACTCTCCCTCCATCGCACTCTTTCCATCACACTCTCCCTCCATCACTTTCTTCCTCCAACACACACTCCCTCCATCACATTCTGTCCATCACACCCTCCATCCATCAGACTCCCTCCAACACACTCTCCCTCCATCAAATTTCCTCCATCACACTCTCACCCCACCACAATCTCACTCCATCATACTCTCTCTGCATTACACTCCCTCCATCACACTCTCCCTCCACCACACTCCATCACAATCGCTCCATCACACTCTACCTCCATCACACTCCCTCCATCACACTCTACCTCCATCACACTCTACCTCCATCACGTTCTCCCTCCATCACACTCCCTCCATCACACTCTCCCTCCATCACACTCTCCCTCCACCACGCTTTCCCTCCATCACACTCTCCCTCCATCGCACTCCTTCCATCACACTCTCCCTCCATCACTTTCTTCCTCCAACAAACTCTCCCTCCATCACATTCTCTCCATCACAATCTCCATCCATCAGACTCCCTCCAACACACTCTCCCTCCATCACATTAGCTCCATCACACTCTCACCCCACCACAATCTCACTCTATCATACTCTCTCTGCATCACACTCCCTCCATCACACTCTACCTCCACCACACTCCATCACAATCGCTCCATCACACTCTACCTCCGTCACACTCCCTCCATCACACTCTCCCTCCATCACACTCTACCTCCATCACATTCTCCCTCCATCACACTCTCCCTCCACCACTCTTTCCCTCCATCACACTCTCCCTCCATCGCACTCCTTCCATCACACTTTCCCTCCATCACTTTCTTCCTCCAACACACTCTCCCTCCATCACATTCTCTCCATCACAATCTCCATCCATAAACTCCCTCCAAAACACTCTCCCTCCATCACATTCGCTCCATCACACTCTCACCCCACCACAATCTCACTCCATCATACTCTCTCTGCATCACACTCCCTCCATCACACTCTCCCTCCACCACACTCCATCACAATCGCTCCATCAGACTCTACCTCCATCACACTCCCTCCATCACACTCTACCTCCATCACACTCTACCTCCATCACATTCTCCCTCCATCTCACTCCCTCCATCATACTCTCCCTCCAACACAATTCCTCCATCACACTCTACCTCCATCACATTCTCCCTCCATCACACTCTCCCTCCAACACAATTCCTCCATCACACTCTCCCTCCATCACATTCTCTTTCCATCAAACTCCCTCCATCACGCTCTCCCTGCATCACACTCTCCCTGCACCACTCTTTCCCTCCATCACACTCTCCCTCCATCACTTTCTTCCTCCAACACATTCTCCCTCCATCACATTCTCTCCATCACACTCTCCATCATCACACTCCCACCATCACACTCCCTCCATCACACTCTCCCTCCATCACACTCTCCCTCCACCACTCTTTCCCTCCATCACACTCTACCTCCATCGCACTCCTTCCATCACACTCTCCCTCCATCACTTTCTTCCTCCAACACACTCCCACTCCATCACATTCTCTCCATCACCATCTCCATCCATCAGACTCCCTGCAACACACTCTCCCTGCATCACGTTAGCTCCATCACACTCTCGCCCCACCACAATCTCACTTTATCATACTCTCTCTGCATCACACTCCCTCCATCACACTCTCCCTCCATCACACTCCATCACAATCGCTCCATCACACTCTACCTCCATCACACTCCCTCCATCACACTCTCCCTCCATCACACTCTACCTCCATCACATTCTCCCTCCATCACACTCTCCCTCCACCACTCTTTCCCTCCATCACACTCTCCCTCCATCGCACTCCTTCCATCACACTCTCCCTCCATCACTTTCTTCCTCCAACACACTCTCCCTCCATCACATTCTCTCCATCACAATCTCCATCCATCAGACTCCCTCCAACACACTCTCCCTCCATCACATTAGCTCCATCACACTCTCACCCCACCACAATCTCACTCCATCATACTCTCTCTGCATCACACTCCCTCCATCACACTCTCCCTCCACCACACTCCATCACAATCGCTCCATCACACTCTACCTCCATCACACTCCCTCCATCACACTCTACCTCCATCACACTTTACCTCCATCACATTCTCCCTCCATCTCACTCCCTCCATCATACTCTCCCTCCAACACAATTCCTCCATCACACTCTCCCTCCATCACATTCTCTTTCCATCACACTCCCTCCATCACGCTCTCCCTGCATCACACTCTCCCTGCACCACTCTTTCCCTCCATCACACTCTCCCTCCATCACTTTCTTCCTCCAACACATTCTCCCTCCATCACATTCTCTCCATCACACTCTCCATCATCACACTCCCTCCATCACACTCCCTCCATCACACTCTCCCTCCATCACACTCTCCCTCCACCACTATTTCCCTCCATCACACTCTCCCTCCATCGCACTCCTTCCATCACACTCTCCCTCCATCACTTTCTTCCTCCAACACACTCTCCCTCCATCACATTCTCTCCATCACAGTCTCCATCCATCAGACTCCCTCCAACACACTCTCCCTCCATCACATTAGCTCCATCACACTCTCACCCCACCACAATCTCACTCCATCATACTCTTTCTGCATCACACTCCCTCCATCACACTCTCCCTCCACCACACTCCATCACAATCGCTCCATCACACTCTCCCTCCATCACACTCCCTCCATCATACCCTGCTTCCAACACAATTCCTCCATCACACTCTCCCTCAATCACTCTCCTGCCATCACACAGTTTCTCCATCACTCTCTCCCTCCATTACATTCTGACCAACACACACTCCCTCCATCACACTCTCCCTCCATCACACTCTCCCTCCACTACTCTTTCCCTCCATCACACACTCCCTCCATCACACTCACCCTCCATCACATTCTACCTCCATCACACTCCTTCCATCACACTCACCCTCCATCAAAATCTCCCTCCATCACACGGCCTCCATTACAATCTCCCTCCATCACATTCTCCCTGCATCTCACTCCCTCCATCACACATTCCCTCCATCGCACTCTCGCTTTATCACACTCCATCCATCAAACTCTTCCTCCATCACAATCTCCCTCCATCACACTCGCTCATCACATTCCCTCCATCACAATCTCCCTCCATCACATTTTCCTCCAATACACTCTCCCTCCATCACATTCTCTCCATCACACTCTCCATCCATCACACTCCCTCCATCACACTCTCCCTCCATCAAATTTCCTCCATCACACTCTCCCCCACCACATTCTCCCTCCATCTATCACACTCTCCCATCATCACACCCCCCTCCATCACATTCACCCTCCATCACACTCTCCCTTCATCACATTCAGTCCAACATACTCTCCCTCCATCACACACTCCCTCCATCACACACTCCCTCCATCACTTTCTCCCTCCATCACACTCCCTCCATCACACTCTCCCTCCAACACAATTCCTCCATCACACTCTCCCTCCATCACATTCTCTTTCCATCACACTCCCTCCATCACGCTCTCTCTGCATCACACTCTCCCTGCACCACTCTTTCCCTCCATCACACTCTCCCTCCATCACTTTCTTCCTCCAACACATTCTCCCTCCATCACATTCTCTCCATCACACTCTCCATCATCACACTCCCACCATCACACTCCCTCCATCACACTCTCCCTCCATCACACTCTCCCTCCACCACTCTTTCCCTCCATCACACTCTACCTCCATCGCACTCCTTCCATCACACTCTCCCTCCATCACTTTCTTCCTCCAACACACTCTCCCTCCATCACATTCTCTCCATCACAATCTCCATCCATCAGACTCCCTGCAACAGACTCTCCCTGCATCACGTTAGCTCCATCACACTCTCGCCCCACCACAATCTCACTCCATCATACTCTCTCTGCATCACACTCCCTCCATCACACTCTCCCTCCATCACACTCCATCACAATCGCTCCATCACACTCTACCTCCATCACACTCCCTCCATCACACTCTCCCTCCATCACACTCTACCTCCATCACATTCTCCCTCCATCACACTCTCCCTCCACCACTCTTTCCCTCCATCACACTCTCCCTCCAATGCACTCCTTCCATTACACTCTCCCTCCATCACTTTCTTCCTCCAACACAATCTCCCTCCATCACATTCTCTCCATCACAATCTCCATCCATCAGACTCCCTCCAACACACTCTCCCTCCATCACATTAGCTCCATCACACTCTCACCCCACCACAATCTCACTCCATCATACTCTCTCTGCATCACACTCCCTCCATCACACTCTAACTCCACCACACTCCATCACAATCGCTCCATCACACTCTACCTCCATCACACTCCCTCCATCACACTCTACCTCCATCACACTTTACCTCCATCACATTCTCCCTCCATCTCACTCCCTCCATCATACTCTCCCTCCAACACAATTCCTCCATCACACTCTCCCTCCATCACATTCTCTTTCCATCACACTCCCTCCATCACGCTCTCCCTGCATCACACTCTCCCTGCACCACTCTTTCCCTCCATCACACTCTCCCTCCATCACTTTCTTCCTCCAACACATTCTCCCTCCATCACATTCTCTCCATCACACTCTCCATCATCACACTCCCTCCATCACACTCCCTCCATCACACTCTCCCTCCATCACACTCTCCCTCCACCACTCTTTCCCTCCATCACACTCTCCCTCCATCGCACTCCTTCCATCACACTCTCCCTCCATCACTTTCTTCCTCCAACACACTCTCCCTCCATCACATTCTCTCCATCACAATCTCCATCCATCAGACTCCCTCCAACACACTCTCCCTCCATCGCATTAGCTCCATCACACTCTCACCCCACCACAATCTCACTCCATCATACTCTTTCTGCATCACACTCCCTCCATCACACTCTCCCTCCACCACACTCCATCACAATCGCTCCATCACACTCTCCCTCCATCACACTCCCTCCATCATACCCTCCCTCCAACACAATTCCTCCATCACACTCTCCCTCAATCACTCTCCTGCCATCACACTCTTTCTCCATCACTCTCTCCCTCCATTACATTCTGACCAACACACACTCCCTCCATCACACTCTCCCTCCACCACTCTTTCCCTCCATCACACACTCCCTCCATCACACTCTCCCTCCTTCACATTCTCACTCCATCACACTCCTTCCATCACACTCACCCTCCATCCAAATCTCCCTCCATCACACGGCCTCCATCACACTCTCCCTCCATCACATTCTCCCTGCATCTCACTCCCTCCATCACACATTCCCTCCATCGCACTCTCGCTTTATCACACTCCCTCCATCACACTCTTCCTCCATCACAATCTCCCTCCATCACACTCGCTCATCACATTCCCTCCATCACAATCTCCCTCCATCACATTTTCCTCCAATACACTCTCCCTCCATCACATTCTCTCCATCAAACTCTCCATCCATCACACTCCCTCCATCACACTCTCCCTACATCAAATTTCCTCCATCACACTCTCCCCCACCACATTCTCCCTCCATCTATCACACTCTCCCATCATCACACCCCCCTCCATCACATTCACCCTCCATCAAACTCTCCCTTCATCATATTCAGTCCAACATACTCTCCCTCCATCAAACACTCCCTCCATCACACACTCCCTCCATCACTTTCTCCCTCCATCACACTCCCTCCATCAAACTCTCCCTCCAACACAATTCCTCCATCACACTCTCCCTCCATCACATTCTCTTTCCATCACACTCCCTCCATCACGCTCTCCCTGCATCACACTCTCCCTGCACCAATCTTTCCCTCCATCACACTCTCCCTCCATCACTTTCTTCCTCCAACACATTCTCCCTCCATCACATTCTCTCCATCACACTCTCCATCATCACACTCCCTCCATCACACTCCCTCCATCACACTCTCCCTACATCACACTCTCCCTCCACCACTCTTTCCCTCCATCACACTCTCCCTCCATCGCACTCCTTCCATCACACTCTAACTCCATCACTTTCTTCCTCCAACACACTCTCCCTCCATCACATTCTCTCCATCACAATCTCCATCCATCAGACTCCCTCCAACACAATCTCCCTCCATTACATTAGCTACATCACACTCTCACCCCACCACAATCTCACTCTATCATACTCTCTCTGCATCACACTCCCTCCATCACACTCTCCCTCCACCACACTCCATCACAATCGCTCCATCACACTCTCACTCCATCACACTCCCTCCATCATACCCTCCCTCCAACACAATTCCTCCATCACACTCTCCCTCAATCACTCTCCTGCCATCACACTCTTTCTCCATCACTCTCTCCCTCCATTACATTCTGACCAACACACACTCCCTCCATCACACTCTCCCTCCACCACTCTTTCCCTCCATCACACAATCCCTCCATCACACTCACCCTCCATCACATTCTCACTCCATCACACTCCTTCCATCACACTCACCCTCCATCAAAATCTCCCTCCATCACACGGCCTTCATCACACTCTCCCTCCATCACATTCTCCCTGCATCTCACTCCCTCCATCACACATTCCCTCCATCGCACTCTCGCTTTATCACACTCCCTCCATCACACTCTTCCTCCATCACAATCTCCCTCCATCGTACTCGCTCATCACATTCCCTCCATCACAATCTCCCTCCATCACATTTTCCTCCAATACACTCTCCCTCCATCACATTCTCTCCATCAAACTCTCCATCCATCACACTCCCTCCATCACACTCTCCCTACATCAAATTTCCTCCATCACACTCTCCCCCACCACATTCTCCCTCCATCTATCACAATCTCCCATCATCACACCCCCCTCCATCACATTCACCCTCCATCAAACTCTCCCTTCATCACATTCAGTCCAACATACTCTCCCTCCATCAAACACTCCCTCCATCAAACACTCCCTCCATCACTTTCTCCCTCCATCACACTCCCTCCATCACACTCTCCCTCCAACACAATTACTCCATCACACTCTCCCTCCATCACATTCTCTTTCCATCACACTCCCTCCATCACGCTCTCCCTGCATCACACTCTCCCTGCACCAATCTTTCCCTCCATCACACTCTCCCTCCATCACATTCTTCCTCCAACACATTCTCCCTCCATCACATTCTCTCCATCACACTCTCCATCATCACACTCCCTCCATCACACTCCCTCCATCACACTCTCCCTCCATCACACTCTCCCTCCACCACTCTTTCCCTCCATCACACTCTCCCTCCATCGCACTCCTTCCATCACACTCTCCCTCCATCACTTTCTTCCTCCAACACACTCTCCCTCCATCACATTCTCTCCATCACAATCTCCATCAATCAGACTCCCTCCAACACACTCTCCCTCCATCACATTAGCTACATCACACTCTCACCCCACCACAATCTCACTCTATCATACTCTCTCTGCATCACACGCCCTCCATCACACTCTCCCTCCACCACACTCCATCACAATCGCTCCATCAAACCCTACCTCCATCACACTCCCTCCATCACACTCTCCCTCCATCACACTCTACCTCCATCACATTCTCCCTCCATCACACTCTCCCTCCACCACTCTTTCCCTCCATCACACTCTCCCTCCATCGCACTCCTTCCATCACACTCTCCCTCCATCACTTTCTTCCTCCAACACACTCTCCCTCCATCACATTCTCCCTCCATCTCACTCCCTCCATCATACTCTCCCTCCAACACAATTCCTCCATCACACTCTCCCTCCATCACATTCTCTTTCCATCACACTCCCTCCATCACGCTCTCCCTCCATCACACTCTCCCTCCATCACTTTCTTCCTCCAACACATTCTCCCTCCATCACATTCTCTCCATCACACTCTCCATCATCACACTCCCTCCATCACACTCCCTCCATCACACTCTCCCTCCATCACACTCTCCCTCCACCACGCTTTCCCTCCATCACACTCTCCCTCCATCGCACTCCTTCCATCACACTCTCCCTCCATCACTTTCTTCCTCCAACACACTCTCCCTCCATCACATTCTCCCTCCATCTCACTCCCTCCATCATACTCTCCCTCCAACACAATTCCTCCATCACACTCTCCCTCCATCACGCTCTCCCTCCATCACACTCTCCCTCCATCACTTTCTTCCTCCAACACATTCTCCCTCCATCACATTCTCTCCATCACACTCTCCATCATCACACTCCCTCCATCACACTCCCTCCATCACACTCTCCCTCCATCACACTCTCCCTCCACCACTCTTTCCCTCCATCACACTCTCCCTTCATCGCACTCCTTCCATCACACTCTCCCTCCATCACTTTCTTCCTCCAACACACTCTCCCTCCATCACATTCTCTCCATCACAATCTCCATCCATCAGACTCCCTCCAACACACTCTCCCTCCATCACATTAGCTCCATCACACTCTCACCCCACCACAATCTCACTCCATCATACTCTTTCTGCATCACACTCCCTCCATCACACTCTCCCTCCACCACACTCCATCACAATCGCTCCATCACACTCTCCCTCCATCACACTCCCTCCATCATACCCTCCCTCCAACACAATTCCTCCATCACACTCTCCCTCAATCACTCTCCTGCCATCACACTCTTTCTCCATCACTCTCTCCCTCCATTACATTCTGACCAACACACACTCCCTCCATCACACTCTCCCTCCATCACACTCTCCCTTCACCACTCTTTCCCTCCATCACACGCTCCCTCCATCACAATCTCCCTCCATCACACTCGCTCATCACATTCCCTCCATCACAATCTCCCTCCATCACATTTTCCTCCAATACACTCTCCCTCCATCACATTCTCTCCATCACACTCTCCATCCATCACACTCCCTCCATCACACTCTCCCTCCATCAAATTTCCTCCATCACACTCTCCCCCACCACATTCTCCCTCCATCTATCACACTCTCCCATCATCACACCCCCCTCCATCACATTCACCCTCCATCACACTCTCCCTTCATCACATTCAGTCCAACATACTCTCCCTCCATCACACACACCCTCCATCACACACTCCCTCCATCACTTTCTCCCTCCATCACACTCCTTCCATCGCACTTACCCTCCATCAAAATCTCCCTCCATCACACGGCCTCCATCACACTCTCCCTCCATCACATTCTCCCTGCATCTCACTCCCTCCATCACACATTCCCTCCATCGCACTCTCGCTTTATCACACTCCCTCCATCACACTCTTCCTCCATCACAATCTCCCTCCATCACACTCGCTCATCACTTTCCCTCCATCACAATCTCCCTCCATCACATTTTCCTCCAATACACTCTCCCTCCATCACATTCTCTCCATCACACTCTCCATCCATCACACTCCCTCCATCACACTCTCCCTCCATCAAATTTCCTCCATCACACTCTCCCCCACCACATTCTCCCTCCATCTATCACACTCTCCCATCATCACACCCCCCTCCATCACATTCACCCTCCATCACACTCTCCCTTCATCACATTCAGTCCAACATACTCTCCCTCCATCACACACTCCCTCCATCACACACTCCCTCCATCACTTTCTCCCTCCATCACACTCCCTCCATCACACTCTCCCTCCATCACATACTCCCTCCATCACACTCCTTCCATCGCACTCAAACTCCAACACACTCTCCCTCCATCACACTCCCTCCATCAAACTCCCTCCATCGCACTCTCCCTCCATCACATTCTCCCTCCACCACTCTTTTCCTCCATCACACCATCCCTCCATCACACTCCCTCCATCACACTCCCTCCATCACACTCTCCCTCCATCACACTCTCCCTCCACCACTCTTTCCCTCCATCACACTCTCCCTCCATCGCAATCCTTCCATCACACTCTCCCTCCATCACTTTCTTCTCCAACACACTCTCCCTCCATCACATTCTCTCCATCACACTCTCCCTCCGTCACAGGCTACCTCCATCACATTCTCTCCATCACACACTCCCTCCATCACACTCTCCCTTCATCACATTCAGTCCAACATACTCTCCCCCCATCACACTCTCCCTCCATCACACACTCCCTCCATCACATTCTCCCTCCATCACACTCCCTCCATCACACTCTCCCTCTATCACATACTCCCTCCATCACACTCCTTCCATCGCACTCAAACTCCAACACACTCTCCCTCCATCACACTCCCTCCATCACACTCCCTCCATCGCACTCTCCCTCCATCACATTCTCCCTCCACCACTCTTCCTCCATCACACACTCCCTCCATCACACTCCCTCCATCACACTCCCTCCATCACACTCTCGCTCCACCACTCTTTCCCTCCATCACACTCTCCCTCCATCGCACTCCTTCCATCACACTCTCCCTCCATCACTTTCTTCCTCCAACACACTCTCCCTCCATCACATTCTCTCCATCGCACTCTCCGTCCATCAGACTCTCTCCAACACACTCTCCCTCCATCACATTAGCTCCATCACACTCTCACCCCACCACAATCTCACTCCATCATACTCTCTCTGCATCACACTCCCTCCATCACACTCTCCCTCCACCACACTCCATCACAATCGCTCCATCACACTCTACCTCCAGCACACTCCCTCCATCATACCCTCCCTCCAACACAATTCCTCCATCACACTCTCCCTCAATCACATTCTCTTTCCATCACACTCTCTACATCACACACCCTCCATCACACTCTCCCTCCTTCACTCTCCTGCCATCACACTCTTTCTCCATCACTCTCTCCCTCCATTACATTCTGACCAACACACACTCCCTCCATCACACTCTCCCTCCATCACACACCCACCGTCACACTCTCCCTCCATCACATACTCCCTCCATCACACTCCTTCCATCACACTCAAACTCCAACATACTCTCCCTCCATCACACTCCCTCCATCACGCTCCCTCCATCGCACTCTCCCTCCATCACATTCTCCCTCCACCACTCTTTTCCTCCATCACACTCTCCCTCCATCACACTCCCTCCATCACACTCTCCCTCCATCACACTCTTCCTACAACACACTGTCTCTCCATTACATTATCTCCATCACACTCTCCATCCATCAGATTCCCTCCACCACACTCTTTCCGTCACATTCCCTCCATCACACTCTCACCTCACCACAATCTCCCTCCATCATACTCTCCCTGCATCACACTTGCTTCATCACACTCTCCCTCCACCACACTCTCTCCATCACAATCCCTCCATCACACTCTACCTCCATCATACTCCCTCCATCACACTCTACCTCCATAACATTCTCACTCCATCTATTCTCTCCATCACACTCTCCCTCCATCACACTCCCTCCATCACACTCTACCTCCATCACATTCTCACTCCATCACATTCTCTCCATCACACTCTCCCTCCATCACACACCCACCATCACACTCTCCCTCCATCACACTCTCCCTCCATCACATTCTCCCTCCATCACATTCTCTCCATCACACTCTCCCTCCATCACACTCCCTCCATCATACTCTCCCTCCATCACACTCCCTCCATCACGCTTTCCCTCCTTCACTCTCCATCTATCACACTCTCCCTCCATCACACTCTCCTAACATCACTCTCCCTCCATCACAATCTCCCTCCATCATACTCTCCCTCCATCACACGCCCTCCATCACACTCTCCCTCCATCACATACTCCCTCCATCACACTCCTTCCATCACACTCACAAACCAACACACTCTCCCTCCATCACACCCCCTCCATCACACTCCCTCCATCACACTCTCCCTCCATCACACTATCCCTCCACCACTCTTTCCCTCCATCACACACTCCCACCATCACACTCACCCTCCATCACATTCTCCCTCCATCACACTCCTTCCATCACATTCACCCTCCATCAAAATCTCCCTCCATCACACGGCCTCCATCACACTCTCCCTCCATCACACTCCTTCCATCACACTTTCCCTCCTTCACTCTCCATCTATCACACTCTCCCTCCATCACACTCTCCTACTATAACACTCCGTCCATCACACTCCCTCCATCATACCCTCCCTCCAACACAATTCCTCCATCACACTCTCCCTCAATCACTCTCCTGCCATCACACTCTTTCTCCATCACTCTCTCCCTCCATTACATTCTGACCAACACACACTCCCTCCATCACACTCTCCCTCCATCACACTCTCCCTCCACCACTCTTTCCCTCCATCACACACTCCCTCCATCACACTCACCCTCCATCACATTCTACCTCCATCACACTCCTTCCAGCACACTCACCCTCCATCAAAATCTCCCTCCATCACACGGCCTCCATCACACTCTCCCTCCATCACATTCTCCCTGCATCTGACTCCCTCCATCACACATTCCCTCCATCGCACTCTCGCTTTATCACACTCCCTCCATCACACTCTTTCTCCATCACAATATCGCTCCATCACACTCGCCCATCACATTCCCTCCATCACAATCTCCCTCCATCACATTTTCCTCCAATACACTCTCCATCCATCACATTCTCTCCATCACACTCTCCATCCATAACACTCCCTCCATCACAATCGCCCTCCATCAGATTTCCTCCATCACACTCTCCCCCACCACATTCTCCCTCCATCTATCACACTCTCCCATCATCACACCCCCCTCCATCACATTCACCCTCGATCACACTCTCCCTCCATCACACGTTCCCTCCATCACATTCTCTCCATCACACAATCCCTCCATCACACTCTCCCTTCATCACATTCAGTCCAACATACACTCCCTCCATCACAATCTACCTCCATCACATTCTACCTCCATCACATTCTCCCTCCATCTCACTCCCTCCATCACACACTCCCTCCAACACAATTCCTCCATCACACTCTCCCTCCATCACATTCTCTTTCCATCACACTCCCTCCATCACGCTCTCCCTGCATCACACTCTCCCTGCACCAATCTTTCCCTCCATCACACTCTCCCTCCATCACTTTCTTCCTCCAACACATTCTCCCTCCATCACATTCTCTCCATCACACTCTGCATCATCACACTCCCTCCATCACACTCCCTCCATCACACTCTCCCTCCATCACACTCTCCCTCCACCACTCTTTCCCTCCATCACACTCTCCCTCCATCGCATTCCTTCCATCAGACTCTCCCTCCATCACTTTCTTCCTCCAACACACTCTCCCTCCATCACATTCTCTCCATCACAATCTCCAACCATCAGACTCCCTCCAACACACTCTCCCTCCATCACATTAGCTCCATCACACTCTCACCCCACCACAATCTCACTCCATCATACTCTTTCTGCATCACACTCCCTCCATCACACTCTCCCTCCACCACACTCCATCACAATCGCTCCATCACACTCTCCCTCCATCACACTCCCTCCATCATACCCGCCCTCCAACACAATTCCTCCATCACACTCTCCCTCAATCACACTCCTGCCATCACACTCTTTCTCCATCACTCTCTCCCTCCATCAAATTTCCTCCATCACACTCTCCCCCACCACATTCTCCCTCCATCTATCACACTCTCCCATCATCACACCCCCCTCCATCACATTCACCCTCCATCACACTCTCCCTTCATCACATTCAGTCCAACATACTCTCCCTCCATCACACACTCCCTCCATCACACACTCCCTCCATCACTTTCTCCCTCCATCACACTCCCTCCATCACACTCTCCCTCCATCACATACTCCCTCCATCACACTCCTTCCATCGCACTCAAACTCCAACACACTCTCCCTCCATCACACTCCCTCCATCAAACACCCTCCATCGCACTCTCCCTCCATCACATTCTCCCTCCACCACTCTTTTCCTCCATCACACTCTCCCTCCATCACACTCCCTCCATCACACTCCCTCCATCACACTCTCCCTCCATCACACTCTCCCTCCACCACTCTTTCCCTCCATCACACTCCATCACAATCGCTCCATCACACTCTCCCTCCATCACACTCCCTCCTTCATACCCTCCCTCCAACACAATTCCTCCATCACACTCTCCCTCAATCACTCTCCTGCCATCACACTCTTTCTCCATCACTCTCTCCCTCCATTACATTCTGACCAACACACACTCCCTCCATCACACTCTCCCTCCATCACACTCTCCCTCCACCACTCTTTCCCTCCATCACACACTCCCTCCATCACACTCACCCTCCATCACATTCTACCTCCATCACACTCCTTCCATCACACTCACCCTCCATCAAAATCTCCCTCCATCACACGGCCTCCATCACACTCTCCCTCCATCACATTCTCCCTGCATCTGACTCCCTCCATCACACATTCCCTCCATCGCACTCTCGCTTTATCACACTCCCTCCATCACACTCTTTCTCCATCACAATATCGCTCCATCACACTCGCCCATCACATTCCCTCCATCACAATCTCCCTCCATCACATTTTACTCCAATACACTCTCCCTCCATCACATTCTCTCCATCACACTCTCCATCCATCACACTCCCTCCATCACACTCGCCCTCCATCAAATTTCCTCCATCACACTCTCCCCCACCACATTCTCCCTCCATCTATCACACTCTCCCATCATCACACCCCCCCTCCATCACATTCACCCTCCATCACACTCTCCCTCCATCACACGCTCCCTCCATCACATTCTCTCCATCACACAATCCCTCCATCACACTCTCCCTTCATCACATTCAGTCCAACATACACTCCCTCCATCACAATCTACCTCCATCACATTCTACCTCCATCACATTCTCCCTCCATCTCACTCCCTCCATCATACACTCCCTCCAACACAATTCCTCCATCACACTCTCCCTCCATCACATTCTCTTTCCATCACACTCCCTCCATCACGCTCTCCCTGCATCACACTCTCCCTGCACCAATCTTTCCCTCCAACACACTCTCCCTCCATCCCTTTCTTCCTCCAACACATTCTCCCTCCATCACATTCTCTCCATCACACTCTCCATCATCACACTCCCTCCATCACACTCCCTCCATCACACTCTCCCTCCATCACACTCTCCCTCCACCACTCTTTCCCTCCATCACACTCTCCCTCCATCGCATTCCTTCCATCAGACTCTCCCTCCATCACTTTCTTCCTCCAACACACTCTCCCTCCATCACATTCTCTCCATCACAATCTCCAACCATCAGACTCCCTCCAACACACTCTCCCTCCATCACATTAGCTCCATCACACTCTCACCCCACCACAATCTCACTCCATCATACTCTTTCTGCATCACACTCCCTCCATCACACTCTCCCTCCACCACACTCCATCACAATTGCTCCATCACACTCTCCCTCCATCACACTCCCTCCATCATACCCGCCCTCCAACACAATTCCTCCATCACACTCTCCCTCAATCACTCTCCTGCCATCAAACTCTTTCTCCATCACACTCTCCCTCCATCAAATTTCCTCCATCACACTCTCCCCCACCACATTCTCCCTCCATCTATCACACTGTCCCATCATCACACCCCCCTCCATCACATTCACCCTCCATCACACTCTCCCTTCATCACATTCAGTCCAACATACTCTCCCTCCATCACACACTCCCTCCATCACACACTCCCTCCATCACTTTCTCCCTCCATCACACTCCCTCCATCACACTCTCCCTCCATCACATACTCCCTCCATCACACTCCTTCCATCGCACTCAAACTCCAACACACTCTCCCTCCATCACACTCCCTCCATCAAACACCCTCCATCGCACTCTCCCTCCATCACATTCTCCCTCCACCACTCTTTTCCTCCATCACACTCTCCCTCCATCACACTCCCTCCATCACACTCCCTCCATCACACTCTCCTTCCATCACACTCTCCCTCCAACACTCTTTCCCTCCATCACACTCTCCCTCCATCGCACTCCTTCCATCACACTCTCCCTCCATCACTTTCTTCTCCAACACACTCTCCCTCCATCACATTCTCTCCATCACACAATCCCTCCATCACACTCTCCCTTCATCACATTCAGTCCAACATACTCTCCCTCCATCACACTCTCCCTCCATCACACACTCCCTCCATCACATTCTCCCTCCATTCCACTCCCTCCATCACACTCTCCCTCTATCACATACTCCCTCCATCACACTCCTTCCATCGCACTCAAACTCCAACACACTCTCCCTCCATCACGCTCCCTCCATCACACTCCCTCCATCGCACTCTCCCTCCATCACATTCTCCCTCCACCACTCTTTTCCTCCATCGCACTCTCCCTCCATCACACTCCCTCCATCACACTCCCTCCAACACACTCTCCCTCCACCACTCTTTCCCTCCATCACACTCTCCCTCCATCGCACTCCTTCCATCACACTCTCCCTCCATCACTTTCTTCCTCCAACACACTCTCCCTCCATCACATTCTCTCCATCGCACTCTCTGTCCATCAGACTCCCTCCAACACCCTCTCCCTCCATCACATTAGCTCCATCACACTCTCACCCCACCACAATCTCACTCCATCATACTCCCTCTGCATCACACTCCCTCCATCACACTCTCCCTCCTTCACTCTCCTGCCATCACACTCTTTCTCCATCACTCTCTCCCTCCATTACATTCTGACCAACACACACTCCCTCCATCACACTCTCCCTCCATCACACACCCACCGTCACACTCTCCCTCCATCACATACTCCCTCCATCACACTCCTTCCATCACACTCAAACTCCAACATACTCTCCCTCCATCACACTCCCTCCATCACGCTCCCTCCATCGCACTCTCCCTCCATCACATTCTCCCTCCACCACTCTTTTCCTCCATCACACTCTCCCTCCATCACACTCCCTCCATCACACTCTCCCTCCATCACACTCTTCCTACAACACACTGTCTCTCCATTACATTATCTCCATCACACTCTCCATCCATCAGATTCCCGCCACCACACTCTTTCCGTCACATTCCCTCCATCACACTCTCACTTCACCACAATCTCCCTCCATCATACTCTCTCTGCATCACACTTGCTCTATCACACTCTCCCTCCACCACACTCTCTCCATCACAATCCCTCCATCACACTCTACCTCCATCATACTCCCTCCATCACACACCCACCATCACGCTCTCCCTCCATCACACTCTCCCTCCATCACATTCTCCCTCCATCACATTCTCTCCATCACACTCTCCCTCCATCACACTCCCTCCATCATACTCTCCCTCCATCACACTCCCTCCATCACGCTTTCCCTCCTTCACACTCCATCTATCACACTCTCCCTCCATCACACTCTCCTAACATCACACTCCCTCCATCACAATCTCCCTCCATCATACTCTCCCTCCATCACACGCCCTCCATCACACTCTCCCTCCATCACATACTCCCTCCATCACACTCCTTCCATCGCACTCAAACTCCAACACACTCTCCCTCCATCACACTCCCTCCATCAAACACCCTCCATCGCACTCTCCCTCCATCACATTCTCCCTCCACCAGTCTTTTCCTCCATCACACTCTCCCTCCATCACACTCCCTGCATCACACTCCCTCCATCACACTCTCCTTCCATCACACTCTCCCTCCAACACTCTTTCCCTCCATCACACTCTCCCTCCATCGCACTCCTTCCATCACACTCTCCCTCCATCACTTTCTTCTCCAACACACTCTCCCTCCATCACATTCTCTCCATCACACAATCCCTCCATCACACTCTCCCTTCATCACATTCAGTCCAACATACTCTCCCTCCATCACACTCTCCCTCCATCACACACTCCCTCCATCACATTCTCCCTCCATTCCACTCCCTCCATCACACTCTCCCTCTATCACATACTCCCTCCATCACACTCCTTCCATCGCACTCAAACTCCAACACACTCTCCCTCCATCACGCTCCCTCCATCACACTCCCTCCATCGCACTCTCCCTCCATCACATTCTCCCTCCACCACTCTTTTCCTCCATCGCACTCTCCCTCCATCACACTCCCTCCATCACACTCCCTCCATCACACTCTCCCTCCACCACTCTTTCCCTCCATCACACTCTCCCTCCATCGCACTCCTTCCATCACACTCTCCCTCCATCACTTTCTTCCTCCAACACACTCTCCCTCCATCACATTCTCTCCATCGCACTCTCTGTCCATCAGACTCCCTCCAACACCCTCTCCCTCCATCACATTAGCTCCATCACACTCTCACCCCACCACAATCTCACTCCATCATACTCCCTCTGCATCACACTCCCTCCATCACACTCTCCCTCCTTCACTCTCCTGCCATCACACTCTTTCTCCATCACTCTCTCCCTCCATTACATTCTGACCAACACACACTCCCTCCATCACAGTCTCCCTCCATCACACACCCACCGTCACACTCTCCCTCCATCACATACTCCCTCCATCACACTCCTTCCATCACACTCAAACTCCAACATACTCTCCCTCCATCACACTCCCTCCATCACGCTCCCTCCATCGCACTCTCCCTCCATCACATTCTCCCTCCACCACTCTTTTCCTCCATCACACTCTCCCTCCATCACACTCCCTCCATCACACTCTCCCTCCATCACACTCTTCCTACAACACACTGTCTCTCCATTACATTATCTCCATCACACTCTCCATCCATCAGATTCCCGCCACCACACTCTTTCCGTCACATTCCCTCCATCACACTCTCACTTCACCACAATCTCCCTCCATCATACTCTCTCTGCATCACACTTGCTCTATCACACTCTCCCTCCACCACACTCTCTCCATCACAATCCCTCCATCACACTCTACCTCCATCATACTCCCTCCATCACACACCCACCATCACGCTCTCCCTCCATCACACTCTCCCTCCATCACATTCTCCCTCCATCACATTCTCCCCATCACACTCTCCCTCCATCACACTCCCTCCATCATACTCTCCCTCCATCACACTCCCTCCATCACGCTTTCCCTCCTTCACTCTCCATCTATCACACTCTCCCTCCATCACACTCTCCTAACATCACACTCCCTCCATCACAATCTCCCTCCATCATACTCTCCCTCCATCACACGCCCTCCATCACACTCTCCCTCCATCACATACTCCCTCCATCACACTCCTTCCATCACACTCACAAACCAACACACTCTCCCTCCATCACACCCCCTCCATCACACTCCCTCCATCACACTCTCCCTCCATCACACTCTCCCTCCACCACTCTTTCCCTCTATCACACACTCCCTCCATCACACTCACCCTCCATCACATTCTCCCTCCATCACACTCCTTCCATCACATTCACCCTCCATCAAAATCTCCCTCCATCACACGGCCTCCATCACACTCTCCCTCCATCACATTCTCCCTGCATCTCACTCCCTCCATCACACATTCCCTCCATCGCACTCTCACTTTATCACACTCCCTCCATCACACTCTTCCTCCATCACAATCTCCCTCCATCACACTCGCTCATCACATTCCCTCCATCACAATCTCCCTCCATCATATTTTCCTCCAATACACTCTCCCTCCATCACATTCTCTCCATCACACTCTCCATCCATCACACTCCCTCCATCACACTCTCCCTCCATCAAATTTCCTCCATCACACTCTCCCCCACCACATTCTCCCTCCATCTATCACACTCTCCCATCATCACACCCCCCTCCATCACATTCACACTCCATCACACTCTCCCTCCATCGCACTCCTTCCATCACACTCTCCCTCCATCACTTTCTTCCTCCAACACACTCTCCCTCCATCACATTCTCTCCATCGCACTCTCTGTCCATCAGACTCCCTCCAACACCCTCTCCCTCCATCACATTAGCTCCATCACACTCTCACCCCACCACAATCTCACTCCATCATACTCCCTCTGCATCACACTCCCTCCATCACACTCTCCCTCCTTCACTCTCCTGCCATCACACTCTTTCTCCATCACTCTCTCCCTCCATTACATTCTGACCAACACACACTCCCTCCATCACACTCTCCCTCCATCACACACCCACCGTCACACTCTCCCTCCATCACATACTCCCTCCATCACACTCCTTCCATCACACTCAAACTCCAACATACTCTCCCTCCATCACACTCCCTCCATCACGCTCCCTCCATCACACTCTCCCTCCATCACATTCTCCCTCCACCACTCTTTTCCTCCATCACACTCTCCCTCCATCACACTCCCTCCATCACACTCTCCCTCCATCACACTCTTCCTACAACACACTGTCTCTCCATTACATTATCTCCATCACACTCTCCATCCATCAGATTCCCGCCACCACACTCTTTCCGTCACATTCCCTCCATCACACTCTCACTTCACCACAATCTCCCTCCATCATACTCTCTCTGCATCACACTTGCTCTATCACACTCTCCCTCCACCACACTCTCTCCATCACAATCCCTCCATCACACTCTACCTCCATCATACTCCCTCCATCACACTCTACCTCCATCACATTCTCACTCCATCACATTCTCTCTATCACACTCTCCCTCCATCACACTCCCTCCATCACACTCTACCTCCATCACATTCTCACTCCATCACATTCTCTCCATCACACTCTCCCTCCATCACACACCCACCATCACGCTCTCCCTCCATCACACTCTCCCTCCATCACATTCTCCCTCCATCACATTCTCTCCATCACACTCTCCCTCCATCACACTCCCTCCATCATACTCTCCCTCCATCACACTCCCTCCATCACGCTTTCCCTCCTTCACTCTCCATCTATCACACTCTCCCTCCATCACACTCTCCTAACATCACACTCCCTCCATCACAATCTCCCTCCATCATACTCTCCCTCCATCACACGCCCTCCATCACACTCTCCCTCCATCACATACTCCCTCCATCACACTCCTTCCATCACACTCACAAACCAACACACTCTCCCTCCATCACACCCCCTCCATCACACTCCCTCCATCACACTCTCCCTCCATCACACTCTCCCTCCACCACTCTTTCCCTCTATCACACACTCCCTCCATCACACTCACCCTCCATCACATTCTCCCTCCATCACACTCCTTCCATCACATTCACCCTCCATCAAAATCTCCCTCCATCACACGGCCTCCATCACACTCTCCCTCCATCACATTCTCCCTGCATCTCACTCCCTCCATCACACATTCCCTCCATCACACTCTCACTTTATCACACTCCCTCCATCACACTCTTCCTCCATCACAATCTCCCTCCATCACACTCGCTCATCACATTCCCTCCATCACAATCTCCCTCCATCATATTTTCCTCCAATACACTCTCCCTCCATCACATTCTCTCCATCACACTCTCCATCCATCACACTCCCTCCATCACACTCTCCCTCCATCAAATTTCCTCCATCACACTCTCCCCCACCACATTCTCCCTCCATCTATCACACTCTCCCATCATCACACCCCCCTCCATCACATTCACACTCCATCACACTCTCCCTCCATCACATTCAGTCCAACATACTCACCCTCCATCACGCTCTCCCTCCATCAGACATCCGTCAATCATACTCTCCCACCATCACAAACTCCCTCCATCACACTCTCCCTCCATCATAATCTCCCTCCATCCCACTCCCTCCATCACACTCTCTTTCCATCACACTCTCTCCATCACACTCTCCCTCCATCACACTCCCTCCATCATAGTCTCCCTCCATCACACTCCCTCCATCACACTCTCTTTCCATCAAACTCTCTCCATCACACTCCTTCCATCACACTTTCCCTCCTTCACTCTCCATCTATCACACTCTCCCTCCATCACACTCTCCTACTATAACACTCCGTCCATCGCACTCTCCCTCCATCATACTCTCCTTCCATCACACTCCCTCCATCACACACTCCCACCATCACACTCTCCCTCCATCACACTCCTTCCATCACACTCACACTCCAACACACTCTCCCTCCATCAAACACCCTCCATCACACTCCCTCCATCACACTCTCCCTCCATCACACTCTTCCTCCATCACACTCCTTCCATCACTCTCTCCCTCCATCACACTCTTCCTCCAACAGACTCTCCCTCCATCACATTCTCTCCATCACACTCTCCATCCATCAGACTCCCTCCATCACACTGTCCCTCCATCACATTACTTCCATCACAGTCTCACCACACCACAATCTCCCTCCATCATACTCTCTCTGCATCACACTCCCTCCATCACACTCTCCCTCCACCACAATCTCCATCACAATCGCTCCATCACACTCTACCTCCATCACACTCCCTCCATCACACGCTCCCTCCATCACACTCTCTCCATCACACTTTCCCTCCATCATACTCTCCCTCCGTCACATTCTCCCTCCATCACATTCTCTCCATCACACTCTCCCTCCATCACACTCCCTCCGCCATACTCTCCCACCATCACACTGTCCCTCCATCACACTCCTTCCATCACAATCACGCTCCAACACACTCTCCCTCCATAACACTCCCTCCATCACACTCCCTCCATCATGCTCTCCCTCCATCACACTCTCCCTCCACCACTCTTTCCCTCCATCACACTCTCCCTCCATCACTTTCTTCTTCCAACACACTCTCCCTCCATCACATTCTCTCCATCACACTCTCCACCTACACACTCCCTCCATCACAATCCCTCCAACACACTCTCCCTCCATCACACTCTCCCTCCACCACTCTTTCCCTCCATCACACTCTCCCTCCCTCGCACTCTTTCCATCACACTCTCCCTCCATCACTATCTTCCTCCAACGCACTCTCCCTCCATCACATTCTCTCCATCACACTCTCCATCCATCAGACTCCCTCCAACACACTCTCCCTCCATCACATTAGCTCCATCACACTCTCACCCCACCACAATCTCAATCCATCATACTCTCTCTGCATCACAATCCCTCCATCACACTCTCCCTCCACCACACTCCATCACACTCCCTCCATCACACTCTCCCTCCATCACACTCTACCTCCATCACATTCTCCCTCAATCACACTTCCTCCATCATACTCTCCCTCCAACACAATTCCTCTATCACACTCTCCCTCCATCACATTCTCTTTCCATCACACTCCCTCCATCACGCTCTCCCTGCATCACACTCTCCCTGCACCACTCTTTCCCTCCATCACACTCTCCTTCCATCACTTTCTTCCTCCAACACATTCTCCCTCCATCACATTCTCTCCATCACACTCTCCATCCTCACACTCCCTCCATCACACTCCCTCCATCACACTCTCCCTCCATCACACTCTTCCTCCACCACTCTTTCCCTCCATCACACCCTACCTCCATCGCACTCCTTCCATCACACTCTCCCTCCATCACTTTCTTCCTCCAACACACTCTCCCTTCATCACATTCTCTCCATCACAATCTCCATCCATCAGACTCCCTCCAACACACTCTCCCTCCATCACATTAGCTCCATCACACTCTCACCCCACCACAATCTCACTCCATCATACTCTCTCTGCATCACACTCCCTCCATCACACTCTCCCTCCACCACACTCCATTACAATCGCTCCATCACACTCTACCTCCATCACACTCCCTCCATCAGATTCTCCCTCCATCTCACTCCCTCCATCATACTCTCCCTCCAACACAATTCCTCCATCACACTCTCCCTCCATCACAGTCTCTTTCCATCACACTCCCTCCATCACGCTCTCCCTGCATCACACTCTCCCTGCACCACTCTTTCCCTCCATCACACTCTCCCTCCATCACTTTCTTCCTCCAACACATTCTCCCTCCATCACATTCTCTCCATCACACTCTCCATCATCACACTCCCTCCATCACACTCCCTCCATCACACTCTCCCTCCATCACACTCTCCCTCCACCACTCTTTCCCTCCATCAGACTCTCCCTCCATCACTTTCTTCCTCCAACACACTCTCCCTCCATCACATTCTCTCCATCACAATCTCCATCCATCAGACTCCCTCCAACACACTCTCCCTCCATCACATTAGCTCCATCACACTCTCACCCCACCACAATCTCACTCCATCATACTCTTTCTGCATCACACTCCCTCCATCACACTCTCCCTCCACCACACTCCATCACAATCGCTCCATCACACTCTCCCTCCATCACACTCCCTCCATCATACCCTCCCTCCAACACAATTCCTCCATCACACTCTCCCTCAATCACTCTCCTGCCATCACACTCTTTCTCCATCGCTCTCTCCCTCCATTACATTCTGACCAACACACACTCCCTCCATCACACTCTCCCTCCATCACACTCTCCCTCCACCACTCTTTCCCTCCATCACACACTCCCTCCATCACACTCACCCTCCATCACATTCTACCTCCATCACACTCCTTCCATCACACTCACCCTCCATCAAAATCTCCCTCCATCACACGGCCTCCATCACACTCTCCCTCCATCACATTCTCCCTGCATCTGACTCCCTCCATCACACATTCCCTCCATCGCAATCTCGCTTTATCACACTCCCTCCATCACACTCTTTCTCCATCACAATATCGCTCCATCACACTCGCCCATCACATTCCCTCCATCACAATCTCCCTCCATCACATTTTCCTCCAATACACTCTCCCTCCATCACATTCTCTCCATCACACTCTCCATCCATCACACTCCCTCCATCACACTCGCCCTCCATCAAATTTCCTCCATCACACTCTCCCCCACCACATTCTCCCTCCATCTATCACACTCTCCCATCATCACACCCCCCTCCATCACATTCACCCTCCATCACACTCTCCCTCCATCACACGCTCCCTCCATCACATTCTCTCCATCACACAATCCCTCCATCACACTCTCCCTTCATCACATTCAGTCCAACATACACTCCCTCCATCACAATCTACCTCCATCACATTCTACCTCCATCACATTCTCCCTCCATCTCACTCCCTCCATCATACACTCCCTCCAACAAAATTCCTCCATCACAATCTCCCTCCATCACATTCTCTTTCCATCACACTCCCTCCATCACGCTCTCCCTGCATCACACTCTCCCTGCACCAATCTTTCCCTCCATCACACTCTCCCTCCATCACTTTCTTCCTCCAACACATTCTCCCTCCATCACATTCTCTCCATCACACTCTCCATCATCACACTCCCTCCATCACACTCCCTCCATCACACTCTCCCTCCATCACACTCTCCCTCCACCACTCTTTCCCTCCATCACACTCTCCCTCCATTGCACTCCTTCCATCACACTCTCCCTCCATCACACTCTCCCTCCACCACTCTTTCCCTCCATCACACTCTCCCTCCATCGCATTCCTTCCATCAGACTCTCCCTCCATCACTTTCTTCCTCCAACACACTCTCCCTCCATCACATTCTCTCCATCACAATCTCCAACCATCAGACTCCCTCCAACACACTCTCCCTCCATCACATTAGCTCCATCACATTCTCACCCCACCACAATCTCAATCCATCATACTCTCTCTGCATCACACTCCCTCCATCACACTCTCCCTCCACCACACTCCATCACAATCGCTCCATCACACTCTACCTCCATCACACTCCCTCCATCACACTCTCCCTCCATCACACTCTACCTCCATCACATTCTCCCTCAATCACACTTCCTCCATCATACTCTCCCTCCAACACAATTCCTCTATCACACTCTCCCTCCATCACATTCTCTTTCCATCACACTCCCTCCATCACGCTCTCCCTGCATCACACTCTCCCTGCACCACTCTTTCCCTCCATCACACTCTCCTTCCATCACTTTCTTCCTCCAACACATTCTCCCTCCATCACATTCTCTCCATCACACTCTCCATCATCACACTCCCTCCATCACACTCCCTCCATCACACTCTCCCTCCATCACACTCTTCCTCCACCACTCTTTCCCTCCATCACACCCTACCTCCATCGCACTCCTTCCATCACACTCTCCCTCCATCACTTTCTTCCTCCAACACACTCTCCCTTCATCACATTCTCTCCATCACAATCTCCATCCATCAGACTCCCTCCAACACACTCTCCCTCCATCACATTAGCTCCATCACACTCTCACCCCACCACAATCTCACTCCATCATACTCTCTCTGCATCACACTCCCTCCATCACACTCTCCCTCCACCACACTCCATCACAATCGCTCCATCACACTCTACCTCCATCACACTCCCTCCATCAGATTCTCCCTCCATCTCACTCCCTCCATCATACTCTTCCTCCAACACAATTCCTCCATCACACTCTCCCTCCATCACAGTCTCTTTCCATCACACTCCCTCCATCACGCTCTCCCTGCATCACACTCTCCCTGCACCACTCTTTCCCTCCATCACACTCTCCCTCCATCACTTTCTTCCTCCAACACATTCTCCCTCCATCACATTCTCTCCATCACACTCTCCATCATCACACTCCCTCCATCACACTCCCTCCATCACACTCTCCCTCCATCACACTCTCCCTCCACCACTCTTTCCCTCCATCAGACTCTCCCTCCATCACTTTCTTCCTCCAACACACTCTCCCTCCATCACATTCTCTCCATCACAATCTCCATCCATCAGACTCCCTCCAACACACTCTCCCTCCATCACATTAGCTCCATCACACTCTCACCCCACCACAATCTCACTCCATCATACTCTTTCTGCATCACACTCCCTCCATCACACTCTCCCTCCACCACACTCCATCACAATCGCTCCATCACACTCTCCCTCCATCACACTCCCTCCATCATACCCTCCCTCCAACACAATTCCTCCATCACACTCTCCCTCAATCACTCTCCTGCCATCACACTCTTTCTCCATCGCTCTCTCCCTCCATTACATTCTGACCAACACACACTCCCTCCATCACACTCTCCCTCCATCACACTCTCCCTCCACCACTCTTTCCCTCCATCACACACTCCCTCCATCACACTCACCCTCCATCACATTCTACCTCCATCACACTCCTTCCATCACACTCACCCTCCATCCAAATCTCCCTCCATCACACGGCCTCCATCACACTCTCCCTCCATCACATTCTCCCTGCATCTGACTCCCTCCATCACACATTCCCTCCATCGCACTCTCGCTTTATCACACTCCCTCCATCACACTCTTTCTCCATCACAATATCGCTCCATCACACTCGCCCATCACATTCCCTCCATCACAATCTCCCTCCATCACATTCTCTCCATCACACTCTCCCTCCATCACACTCCCTCCGCCATACTCTCCCACCATCACACACCCACCATCACGCTCTCCCTCCATCACACTCTCCCTCCATCACATTCTCCCTCCATCACATTCTCTCCATCACACTCTCCCTCCATCACACTCCCTCCATCATACTCTCCCTCCATCACACTCCCTCCATCACGCTTTCCCTCCTTCACTCTCCATCTATCACACTCTCCCTCCATCACACTCTCCTAACATCACACTCCCTCCATCACAATCTCCCTCCATCATACTCTCCCTCCATCACACGCCCTCCATCACACTCTCCCTCCATCACATACTCCCTCCATCACACTCCTTCCATCACACTCACAAACCAACACACTCTCCCTCCATCACACCCCCTCCATCACACTCCCTCCATCACACTCTCCCTCCATCACACTCTCCCTCCACCACTCTTTCCCTCTATCACACACTCCCTCCATCACACTCACCCTCCATCACATTCTCCCTCCATCACACTCCTTCCATCACATTCACCCTCCATCAAAATCTCCCTCCATCACACGGCCTCCATCACACTCTCCCTCCATCACATTCTCCCTGCATCTCACTCCCTCCATCACACATTCCCTCCATCGCACTCTCACTTTATCACACTCCCTCCATCACACTCTTCCTCCATCACAATCTCCCTCCATCACACTCGTTCATCACATTCCCTCCATCACAATCTCCCTCCATCATATTTTCCTCCAATACACTCTCCCTCCATCACATTCTCTCCATCACACTCTCCATCCATCACACTCCCTCCATCACACTCTCCCTCCATCAAATTTCCTCCATCACACTCTCCCCCACCACATTCTCCCTCCATCTATCACACTCTCCCATCATCACACCCCCCTCCATCACATTCACACTCCATCACACTCTCCCTCCATCACATTCAGTCCAACATACTCACCCTCCATCACGCTCTCCCTCCATCAGACATCCGTCAATCATACTCTCCCACCATCACAAACTCCCTCCATCACACTCTCCCTCCATCATAATCTCCCTCCATCCCACTCCCTCCATCACACTCTCTTTCCATCACACTCTCTCCATCACACTCTCCCTCCATCACACTCCCTCCATCATAGTCTCCCTCCATCACACTCCCTCCATCACACTCTCTTTCCATCAAACTCTCTCCATCACACTCCTTCCATCACACTTTCCCTCCTTCACTCTCCATCTATCACACTCTCCCTCCATCACACTCTCCTACTATAACACTCCGTCCATCGCACTCTCCCTCCATCATACTCTCCTTCCATCACACTCCCTCCATCACACACTCCCACCATCACACTCTCCCTCCATCACACTCCTTCCATCACACTCACACTCCAACACACTCTCCCTCCATCAAACACCCTCCATCACACTCCCTCCATCACACTCTCCCTCCATCACACTCTTCCTCCATCACACTCCTTCCATCACTCTCTCCCTCCATCACACTCTTCCTCCAACAGACTCTCCCTCCATCACATTCTCTCCATCACACTCTCCATCCATCAGACTCCCTCCATCACACTGTCCCTCCATCACATTACTTCCATCACAGTCTCACCACACCACAATCTCCCTCCATCATACTCTCTCTGCATCACACTCCCTCCATCACACTCTCCCTCCACCACAATCTCCATCACAATCGCTCCATCACACTCTACCTCCATCACACTCCCTCCATCACACGCTCCCTCCATCACACTCTCTCCATCACACTTTCCCTCCATCATACTCTCCCTCCATCACATTCTCCCTCCATCACATTCTCTCCATCACACTCTCCCTCCATCACACTCCCTCCGCCATACTCTCCCACCATCACACTGTCCCTCCATCACACTCCTTCCATCACAATCACGCTCCAACACACTCTCCCTCCATAACACTCCCTCCATCACACTCCCTCCATCATGCTCTCCCTCCATCACACTCTCCCTCCACCACTCTTTCCCTCCATCACACTCTCCCTCCATCACTTTCTTCTTCCAACACACTCTCCCTCCATCACATTCTCTCCATCACACTCTCCACCTACACACTCCCTCCATTACAATCCCTCCAACACACTCTCCCTCCATCACACTCTCCCTCCACCACTCTTTCCCTCCATCACACTCTCCCTCCCTCGCACTCTTTCCATCACACTCTCCCTCCATCACTATCTTCCTCCAACACACTCTCCCTCCATCACATTCTCTCCATCACACTCTCCATCCATCAGACTCCCTCCAACACACTCTCCCTCCATCACATTAGCTCCATCACACTCTCACCCCACCACAATCTCAATCCATCATACTCTCTCTGCATCACAATCCCTCCATCACACTCTCCCTCCACCACACTCCATCACACTCCCTCCATCACACTCTCCCTCCATCACACTCTACCTCCATCACATTCTCCCTCAATCACACTTCCTCCATCATACTCTCCCTCCAACACAATTTTTCTATCACACTCTCCCTCCATCACATTCTCTTTCCATCACACTCCCTCCATCACGCTCTCCCTGCATCACACTCTCCCTGCACCACTCTTTCCCTCCATCACACTCTCCTTCCATCACTTTCTTCCTCCAACACATTCTCCCTCCATCACATTCTCTCCATCACACTCTCCATCCTCACACTCCCTCCATCACACTCCCTCCATCACACTCTCCCTCCATCACACTCTTCCTCCACCACTCTTTCCCTCCATCACACCCTACCTCCATCGCACTCCTTCCATCACACTCTCCCTCCATCACTTTCTTCCTCCAACACACTCTCCCTTCATCACATTCTCTCCATCACAATCTCCATCCATCAGACTCCCTCCAACACACTCTCCCTCCATCACATTAGCTCCATCACACTCTCACCCCACCACAATCTCACTCCATCATACTCTCTCTGCATCACACTCCCTCCATCACACTCTCCCTCCACCACACTCCATTACAATCGCTCCATCACACTCTACCTCCATCACACTCCCTCCATCAGATTCTCCCTCCATCTCACTCCCTCCATCATACTCTCCCTCCAACACAATTCCTCCATCACACTCTCCCTCCATCACAGTCTCTTTCCATCACACTCCCTCCATCACGCTCTCCCTGCATCACACTCTCCCTGCACCACTCTTTCCCTCCATCACACTCTCCCTCCATCACTTTCTTCCTCCAACACATTCTCCCTCCATCACATTCTCTCCATCACACTCTCCATCATCACACTCCCTCCATCACACTCCCTCCATCACACTCTCCCTCCATCACACTCTCCCTCCACCACTCTTTCCCTCCATCAGACTCTCCCTCCATCACTTTCTTCCTCCAACACACTCTCCCTCCATCACATTCTCTCCATCACAATCTCCATCCATCAGACTCCCTCCAACACACTCTCCCTCCATCACATTAGCTCCATCACACTCTCACCCCACCACAATCTCACTCCATCATACTCTTTCTGCATCACACTCCCTCCATCACACTCTCCCTCCACTACACTCCATCACAATCGCTCCATCACACTCTCCCTCCATCACACTCCCTCCATCATACCCTCCCTCCAACACAATTCCTCCATCACACTCTCCCTCAATCACTCTCCTGCCATCACACTCTTTCTCCATCGCTCTCTCCCTCCATTACATTCTGACCAACACACACTCCCTCCATCACACTCTCCCTCCATCACACTCTCCCTCCACCACTCTTTCCCTCCATCACACACTCCCTCCATCACACTCACCCTCCATCACATTCTACCTCCATCACACTCCTTCCATCACACTCACCCTCCATCAAAATCTCCCTCCATCACACGGCCTCCATCACACTCTCCCTCCATCACATTCTCCCTGCATCTGACTCCCTCCATCACACATTCCCTCCATCGCACTCTCGCTTTATCACACTCCCTCCATCACACTCTTTCTCCATCACAATATCGCTCCATCACACTCGCCCATCACATTCCCTCCATCACAATCTCCCTCCATCACATTTTCCTCCAATACACTCTCCCTCCATCACATTCTCTCCATCACACTCTCCATCCATCACACTCCCTCCATCACACTCGCCCTCCATCAAATTTCCTCCATCACACTCTCCCCCACCACATTCTCCCTCCATCTATCACACTCTCCCATCATCACACCCCCCTCCATCACATTCACCCTCCATCACACTCTCCCTCCATCACACGCTCCCTCCATCACATTCTCTCCATCACACAATCCCTTCATCACACTCTCCCTTCATCACATTCAGTCCAACATACACTCCCTCCATCACAATCTACCTCCATCACATTCTACCTCCATCACATTCTCCCTCCATCTCACTCCCTCCATCATACACTCCCTCCAACAAAATTCCTCCATCACAATCTCCCTCCATCACATTCTCTTTCCATCACACTCCCTCCATCACGCTCTCCCTGCATCACACTCTCCCTGCACCAATCTTTCCCTCCATCACACTCTCCCTCCATCACTTTCTTCCTCCAACACATTCTCCCTCCATCACATTCTCTCCATCACACTCTCCATCATCACACTCCCTCCATCACACTCCCTCCATCACACTCTCCCTCCATCACACTCTCCCTCCACCACTCTTTCCCTCCATCACACTCTCCCTCCATCGCACTCCTTCCATCACACTCTCCCTCCATCACACTCTCCCTCCACCACTCTTTCCCTCCATCACACTCTCCCTCCATCGCATTCCTTCCATCAGACTCTCCCTCCATCACTTTCTTCCTCCAACACACTCTCCCTCCATCACATTCTCTCCATCACAATCTCCAACCATCAGACTCCCTCCAACACACTCTCCCTCCATCACATTAGCTCCATCACACTCTCACCCCACCACAATCTCAATCCATCATACTCTCTCTGCATCACACTCCCTCCATCACACTCTCCCTCCACCACACTCCATCACAATCGCTCCATCACACTCTGCCTCCATCACACTCCCTCCATCACACTCTCCCTCCATCACACTCTACCTCCATCACATTCTCCCTCAATCACACTTCCTCCATCATACTCTCCCTCCAACACAATTACTCTATCACACTCTCCCTCCATCACATTCTCTTTCCATCACACTCCCTCCATCACGCTCTCCCTGCATCACACTCTCCCTGCACCACTCTTTCCCTCCATCACACTCTCCTTCCATCACTTTCTTCCTCCAACACATTCTCCCTCCATCACATTCTCTCCATCACACTCTCCATCATCACACTCCCTCCATCACACTCCCTCCATCACACTCTCCCTCCATCACACTCTTCCTCCACCACTCTTTCCCTCCATCACACCCTACCTCCATCGCACTCCTTCCATCACACTCTCCCTCCATCACTTTCTTCCTCCAACACACTCTCCCTTCATCACATTCTCTCCATCACAATCTCCATCCATCAGACTCCCTCCAACACACTCTCCCTCCATCACATTAGCTCCATCACACTCTCACCCCACCACAATCTCACTCCATCATACTCTCTCTGCATCACACTCCCTCCATCACACTCTCCCTCCACCACACTCCATCACAATCGCTCCATCACACTCTACCTCCATCACACTCCCTCCATCAGATTCTCCCTCCATCTCACTCCCTCCATCATACTCTCCCTCCAACACAATTCCTCCATCACACTCTCCCTCCATCACAGTCTCTTTCCATCACACTCCCTCCATCACGCTCTCCCTGCATCACACTCTCCCTGCACCACTCTTTCCCTCCATCACACTCTCCCTCCATCACTTTCTTCCTCCAACACATTCTCCCTCCATCACATTCTCTCCATCACACTCTCCATCATCACACTCCCTCCATCACACTCCCTCCATCACACTCTCCCTCCATCACACTCTCCCTCCACGACTCTTTCCCTCCATCAGACTCTCCCTCCATCACTTTCTTCCTCCAACACACTCTCCCTCCATCACATTCTCTCCATCACAATCTCCATCCATCAGACTCCCTCCAACACACTCTCCCTCCATCACATTAGCTCCATCACACTCTCACCCCACCACAATCTCACTCCATCATACTCTTTCTGCATCACACTCCCTCCATCACACTCTCCCTCCACCACACTCCATCACAATCGCTCCATCACACTCTCCCTCCATCACACTCCCTCCATCATACCCTCCCTCCAACACAATTCCTCCATCACACTCTCCCTCAATCACTCTCCTGCCATCACACTCTTTCTCCATCGCTCTCTCCCTCCATTACATTCTGACCAACACACACTCCCTCCATCACACTCTCCCTCCATCACACTCTCCCTCCACCACTCTTTCCCTCCATCACACACTCCCTCCATCACACTCACCCTCCATCACATTCTACCTCCATCACACTCCTTCCATCACACTCACCCTCCATCAAAATCTCCCTCCATCACACGGCCTCCATCACACTCTCCCTCCATCACATTCTCCCTGCATCTGACTCCCTCCATCACACATTCCCTCCATCGCACTCTCGCTTTATCACACTCCCTCCATCACACTCTTTCTCCATCACAATATCGCTCCATCACACTCGCCCATCACATTCCCTCCAAAACAATCTCCCTCCATCACATTTTCCTCCAATACACTCTCCCTCCATCACATTCTCTCCATCACACTCTCCATCCATCACACTCCCTCCATCACACTCGCCCTCCATCAAATTTCCTCCATCACACTCTCCCCCACCACATTCTCCCTCCATCTATCACACTCTCCCATCATCACACCCCCCTCCATCACATTCACCCTCCATCACACTCTCCCTCCATCACACGCTCCCTCCATCATATTCTCTCCATCACACAATCCCTCCATCACACTCTCCCTTCATCACATTCAGTCCAACATACACTCCCTCCATCACAATCTACCTCCATCACATTCTACCTCCATCACACTCTCCCTCCATCACTTTCTTCCTCCAACACATTCTCCCTCCATCACATTCTCTCCATCACACTCTCCATCATCACACTCCCTCCATCACACTCCCTCCATCACACTCTCCCTCCATCACACTCTCCCTCCACCACTCTTTCCCTCCATCACACTCTCCCTCCATCGCACTCCTTCCATCACACTCTCCCTCCATCACACTCTCCCTCCACCACTCTTTCCCTCCATCACACTCTCCCTCCATCGCATTCCTTCCATCAGACTCTCCCTCCATCACTTTCTTCCTCCAACACACTCTCCCTCCATCACATTCTCTCCATCACAATCTCCAACCATCAGACTCCCTCCAACACACTCTCCCTCCATCACATTAGCTCCATCACACTCTCACCCCACCACAATCTCAATCCATCATACTCTCTCTGCATCACACTCCCTCCATCACACTCTCCCTCCACCACACTCCATCACAATCGCTCCATCACACTCTACCTACATCACACTCCCTCCATCACACTCTCCCTCCATCACACTCTACCTCCATCACATTCTCCCTCAATCACACTTCCTCCATCATACTCTCCCTCCAACACAATTCCTCTATCACACTCTCCCTCCATCACATTCTCTTTCCATCACACTCCCTCCATCACGCTCTCCCTGCATCACACTCTCCCTGCACCACTCTTTCCCTCCATCACACTCTCCTTCCATCACTTTCTTCCTCCAACACATTCTCCCTCCATCACATTCTCTCCATCACACTCTCCATCATCACACTCCCTCCATCACACTCCCTCCATCACACTCTCCCTCCATCACACTCTTCCTCCACCACTCTTTCCCTCCATCACACCCTACCTCCATCGCACTCCTTCCATCACACTCTCCCTCCATCACTTTCTTCCTCCAACACACTCTCCCTTCATCACATTCTCTCCATCACAATCTCCATCCATCAGACTCCCTCCAACACACTCTCCCTCCATCACATTAGCTCCATCACACTCTCACCCCACCACAATCTCACTCCATCATACTCTCTCTGCATCACACTCCCTCCATCACACTCTCCCTCCACCACACTCCATCACAATCGCTCCATCACACTCTACCTCCATCACACTCCCTCCATCAGATTCTCCCTCCATCTCACTCCCTCCATCATACTCTCCCTCCAACACAATTCCTCCATCACACTCTCCCTCCATCACAGTCTCTTTCCATCACACTCCCTCCATCATGCTCTCCCTGCATCACACTCTCCCTGCACCACTCTTTCCCTCCATCACACTCTCCCTCCATCACTTTCTTCCTCCAACACATTCTCCCTCCATCACATTCTCTCCATCACACTCTCCATCATCATACTCCCTCCATCACACTCCCTCCATCACACTCTCCCTCCATCACACTCTCCCTCCACCACTCTTTCCCTCCATCAGACTCTCCCTCCATCACTTTCTTCCTCCAACACACTCTCCCTCCATCACATTCTCTCCATCACAATCTCCATCCATCAGACTCCCTCCAACACACTCTCCCTCCATCACATTAGCTCCATCACACTCTCACCCCACCACAATCTCACTCCATCATACTCTTTCTGCATCACAATCCCTCCATCACACTCTCCCTCCATCAAATTTCCTCCATCACACTCTCCCCCACCACATTCTCCCTCCATCTATCACACTCTCCCATCATCACACCCCCTCCATCACATTCACCCTCCATCACACTCTCCCTCCATCACACGCTCCCTCCATCACATTCTCTCCATCACACACTCCCTCCATCACACTCTCCCTTCATCACATTCAGTCCAACATACTCTCCCTCCATCACACACTCCCTCCATCACACACTCCCTCCATCACTTTCACCCTCCATCACACTCCCTCCATCACACTCTCCCTCCATCACATACTCCCTCCATCACACTCCTTCCATCGCACTCAAACTCCAACACACTCTCCCTCCATCACACTCCCTCCATCACACTTCCTCCATCGCACTCTCCCTCCATCACACTCTCCCTCCTCCACTCTTTCCCTCCATCACACTCTCCCTCCATCGCACTCCTTCCATCACACTCTCCCTCCATCACTTTCTTCTCCAACACACTCTCCCTCCATCACTTTCTCTCCATCACACTCTCCCTCCGTCACAGGCTCCCTCCATCACATTCTCTCCATCACACACACCCTCCATCACACTCTCCCTCCATCACATACTCCCTCCATCACACTCCTTCCATCGCACTCAAACTCCAACACACTCTCCCTCCATCACACTCCCTCCATCACACTCCCTCCATCCTTCTCTCCCTCCACCACTCTTTCCCTCCATCACACTCTCGCTCCATCACACTCCTTCCATCACACTCTCCCTCCATCACTTTCTTCCTCCAACACACTCTCCCTCCATCACATTCTCTCCATCGCACTCTCCGTCCATCAGACTCCCTCCAACACACTCTCCCTCCATCACATTAGCTCCATCAAACTCTCACCCCACCAAAATCTCACTCCATCATACTCTCTCTGCATCACACTCCCTCCATCACACTCTCCCTCCACCACACTCCATCACAATCGCTCCATCACACTCTACCTCCAGCACACTCCCTCCATCATACCCTCCCTCCAGCACAATTCCTCCATCACACTCTCCCTCAATCACATTCTCTTTCCATCACACTCTCTACATCACACACCCTCAATCACACTCTCCCTCCTTCACTCTCCTGCCATCACACTCTTTCTCCATCACTCTCTCCCTCCATTACATTCTGACCAACACACACTCCCTCCATCACACTCTCCCTCCATCACACACCCACCGTCACACTCTCCCTCCATCACATACTCCCTCCATCACACTCCTTCCATCACACTCAAACTCCAACATACTCTCCCTCCATCACACTCCCTCCATCACGCTCCCTCCATCGCACTCTCCCTCCATCACATTCTCCCTCCACCACTCTTTTCCTCCATCACACTCTCCCTCCATCACACTCCCTCCATCACACTCTCCCTCCATCACACTCTTCCTACAACACACTGTCTCTCCATTACATTATCTCCATCACACTCTCCATCCATCAGATTCCCTCCACCACACTCTTTCCGTCACATTCCCTCTATCACACTCTCACCTCACCACAATCTCCCTCCATCATACTCTCTCTGCATCACACTTGCTTCATCACACTCTCCCTCCACCACACTCTCTCCATCACAATCCCTCCATCACACTCTACCTCCATCATACTCCCTCCATCACACTCTACCTCCATCACATTCTCACTCCATCACATTCTCTCCATCACACTCTCCCTCCATCACACTCCCTCCATCACACTCTACCTCCATCACATTCTCACTCCATCACATTCTCTCCATCACACTCTCCCTCCATCACACACCCACCATCACACTCTCCCTCCATCACACTCTCCCTCCATCACATTCTCCCTCCATCACATTCTCTCCATCACACTCTCCCTCCATCACACTCCCTCCATTATACTCTCCCTCCATCACACTCCCTCCATCACGCTTTCCCTCCTTCACTCTCCATCTATCACACTCTCCCTCCATCACACTCTCCTAACATCACACTCCCTCCATCACAATCTCCCTCCATCATACTCTCCCTCCATCACACGCCCTCCATCACACTCTCCCTCCATCACATACTCCCTCCATCACACTCCTTCCATCACACTCACAAACCAACACACTCTCCCTCCATCACACCCCCTCCATCACACTCCCTCCATCACACTGTCCCTCCATCACACTCTCCCTCCACCACTCTTTCCCTCCATCACACACTCCCTCCATCACACTCACCCTCCATCACATTCTCACTCCATCACACTCCTTCCATCACACTCACCCTCCATCAAAATCTCCCTCCATCACACGGCCTCCATCACACTCTCCCTCCATCACATTCTCCCTGCATCTCACTCCCTCCATCACACATTCCCTCCATCACACTCTCGCTTTATCACACTCCCTCCATCACACTCTTCCTCCATCACAAGCTCCCTCCATCGCACTCGCTCATCACATTCCCTCCATCACAATCTCCCTCCATCACATTTTCCTCCAATACACTCTCTCTCCATCACACTCTCCATCCATCACACTCCCTCCATCACACTCTCCCTCCATCAAATTTCCTCCATCACACTCTCCCCCACCACATTCTCCCTCCATCTATCACACTCTCCCATCATCACACCCCCCTCCATCACATTCACCCTCCATCACACTCTCCCTCCATCACACGCTCCCTCCATCACATTCTCTCCATCACACACTCCCTCCATCACACTCTCCCTTCATCACATTCAGTCCAACATACTCTCCCTCCATCACGCTCTCCCTCCATCACACAGTCCCTCCATCACATTCTGCCTCCATCACACTCCCTCCATCACACTCTCCCTCCATCACATAATCCCTCCATCACACTCCCTCTATCGCACTCTCCCTCCATCACATTCTCCCTCCACCACTCTTTTCCTCCATCACACTCTCCCTCCATCACACTCCCTCCATCACACTCCCTCCATCACAAACTCCCTCCACCACTCTTTCTCTCCATCACACTCTCCCTCCATCGCAATCCTTCCATCACACTCTCCCTTCATCACTTTCTTCCTCCAACACACTCTCCCTCCATCACATTCTCTCCATCACACTCTCCATCCATCAGACTCCCTCCATCACACTCTCCCTCCACCACACTCCATCACAATCGCTCCATCACACTCTACCTCCATCACACTCCCTCCATCACACTCTCCCTCCATCACACTCTACCTCCTTCACATTCTCCCTCCATCACACACCCTCCATCATACTCTCCCTCCAACACAATTCCTCCATCACACTCTCCCTCCATCACATTCTCTTTCCATCACACTCCCTCCATCACGCTCTCCCTCCATCACACTCTCCCTTTACCACTCATTCCCTCCTTCACAGTCTCCCTCCATCACTTTCTTCCTCCAACACACTCTCCCTCCATCACATTCTCTCCTTCACACTCTCCATCATCACACTCCCTCCATCACACTCCCTCCATCACACTCTCCCTCCATCACACTCTCCCTCCACCACTCGTTCCCTCCATCACACTCTCCCTCCATCGCACTCCTTCCATCACACTCTCCCTCCGTCACTTTCTTCCTCCAACACAGTCTCCCTCCATCACATTCTGTCCATCACACTCTCCGTCCATCAGACTCCCTCCAACACACTCTCCCTCCATCACATTAGCTCCATCACACTCTCACCGCACCACAATCTCACTCCATCATACTCTCTCTGCATCACACTCCCTCCATCACACTCTCCCTCCATCACACTCTCCCTCCACCACTCTTTCCCTCCATCAGACTCTCCCTCCATCACTTTCTTCCTCCAACACACTCTCCCTCCATCACATTCTCTCCATCACAATCTCCATCCATCAGACTCCCTCCAACACACTCTCCCTCCATCACATTAGCTCCATCACACTCTCACCCCACCACAATCTCACTCCATCATACTCTTTCTGCATCACAATCCCTCCATCACACTCTCCCTCCATCAAATTTCCTCCATCACACTCTCCCCCACCACATTCTCCCTCCATCTATCACACTCTCCCATCATCACACCCCCTCCATCACATTCACCCTCCATCACACTCTCCCTCCATCACACGCTCCCTCCATCACATTCTCTCCATCACACACTCCCTCCATCACACTCTCCCTTCATCACATTCAGTCCAACATACTCTCCCTCCATCACACACTCCCTCCATCACACACTCCCTCCATCACTTTCACCCTCCATCACACTCCCTCCATCACACTCTCCCTCCATCACATACTCCCTCCATCACACTCCTTCCATCGCACTCAAACTCCAACACACTCTCCCTCCATCACACTCCCTCCATCACACTTCCTCCATCGCACTCTCCCTCCATCACACTCTCCCTCCTCCACTCTTTCCCTCCATCACACTCTCCCTCCATCGCACTCCTTCCATCACACTCTCCCTCCATCACTTTCTTCTCCAACACACTCTCCCTCCATCACTTTCTCTCCATCACACTCTCCCTCCGTCACAGGCACCCACCATCACATTCTCTCCATCACACACACCCTCCATCACACTCTCCCTCCATCACATACTCCCTCCATCACACTCCTTCCATCGCACTCAAACTCCAACACACTCTCCCTCCATCACACTCCCTCCATCACACTCCCTCCATCCTTCTCTCCCTCCACCACTCTTTCCCTCCATCACACTCTCGCTCCATCACACTCCTTCCATCACACTCTCCCTCCATCACTTTCTTCCTCCAACACACTCTCCCTCCATCACATTCTCTCCATCGCACTCTCCGTCCATCAGACTCCCTCCAACACACTCTCCCTCCATCACATTAGCTCCATCAAACTCTCACCCCACCACAATCTCACTCCATCATACTCTCTCTGCATCACACTCCCTCCATCACACTCTCCCTCCACCACACTCCATCACAATCGCTCCATCACACTCTACCTCCAGCACACTCCCTCCATCATACCCTCCCTCCAGCACAATTCCTCCATCACACTCTCCCTCAATCACATTCTCTTTCCATCACACTCTCTACATCACACACCCTCAATCACACTCTCCCTCCTTCACTCTCCTGCCATCACACTCTTTCTCCATCACTCTCTCCCTCCATTACATTCTGACCAACACACACTCCCTCCATCACACTCTCCCTCCATCACACACCCACCGTCACACTCTCCCTCCATCACATACTCCCTCCATCACACTCCTTCCATCACACTCAAACTCCAACATACTCTCCCTCCATCACACTCCCTCCATCACGCTCCCTCCATCGCACTCTCCCTCCATCACATTCTCCCTCCACCACTCTTTTCCTCCATCACACTCTCCCTCCATCACACTCCCTCCATCACACTCTCCCTCCATCACACTCTTCCTACAACACACTGTCTCTCCATTACATTATCTCCATCACACTCTCCATCCATCAGATTCCCTCCACCACACTCTTTCCGTCACATTCCCTCTATCACACTCTCACCTCACCACAATCTCCCTCCATCATACTCTCTCTGCATCACACTTGCTTCATCACACTCTCCCTCCACCACACTCTCTCCATCACAATCCCTCCATCACACTCTACCTCCATCATACTCCCTCCATCACACTCTACCTCCATCACATTCTCACTCCATCACATTCTCTCCATCACACTCTCCCTCCATCACACTCCCTCCATCACACTCTACCTCCATCACATTCTCACTCCATCACATTCTCTCCATCACACTCTCCCTCCATCACACACCCACCATCACACTCTCCCTCCATCACACTCTCCCTCCATCACATTCTCCCTCCATCACATTCTCTCCATCACACTCTCCCTCCATCACACTCCCTCCATTATACTCTCCCTCCATCACACTCCCTCCATCACGCTTTCCCTCCTTCACTCTCCATCTATCACACTCTCCCTCCATCACACTCTCCTAACATCACACTCCCTCCATCACAATCTCCCTCCATCATACTCTCCCTCCATCACACGCCCTCCATCACACTCTCCCTCCATCACATACTCCCTCCATCACACTCCTTCCATCACACTCACAAACCAACACACTCTCCCTCCATCACACCCCCTCCATCACACTCCCTCCATCACACTGTCCCTCCATCACACTCTCCCTCCACCACTCTTTCCCTCCATCACACACTCCCTCCATCACACTCACCCTCCATCACATTCTCACTCCATCACACTCCTTCCATCACACTCACCCTCCATCAAAATCTCCCTCCATCACACGGCCTCCATCACACTCTCCCTCCATCACATTCTCCCTGCATCTCACTCCCTCCATCACACATTCCCTCCATCACACTCTCGCTTTATCACACTCCCTCCATCACACTCTTCCTCCATCACAAGCTCCCTCCATCGCACTCGCTCATCACATTCCCTCCATCACAATCTCCCTCCATCACATTTTCCTCCAATACACTCTCTCTCCATCACACTCTCCATCCATCACACTCCCTCCATCACACTCTCCCTCCATCAAATTTCCTCCATCACACTCTCCCCCACCACATTCTCCCTCCATCTATCACACTCTCCCATCATCACACCCCCCTCCATCACATTCACCCTCCATCACACTCTCCCTCCATCACACGCTCCCTCCATCACATTCTCTCCATCACACACTCCCTCCATCACACTCTCCCTTCATCACATTCAGTCCAACATACTCTCCCTCCATCACGCTCTCCCTCCATCACACAGTCCCTCCATCACATTCTGCCTCCATCACACTCCCTCCATCACACTCTCCCTCCATCACATAATCCCTCCATCACACTCCCTCTATCGCACTCTCCCTCCATCACATTCTCCCTCCACCACTCTTTTCCTCCATCACACTCTCCCTCCATCACACTCCCTCCATCACACTCCCTCCATCACAAACTCCCTCCACCACTCTTTCTCTCCATCACACTCTCCCTCCATCGCAATCCTTCCATCACACTCTCCCTTCATCACTTTCTTCCTCCAACACACTCTCCCTCCATCACATTCTCTCCATCACACTCTCCATCCATCAGACTCCCTCCATCACACTCTCCCTCCACCACACTCCATCACAATCGCTCCATCACACTCTACCTCCATCACACTCCCTCCATCACACTCTCCCTCCATCACACTCTACCTCCTTCACATTCTCCCTCCATCACACACCCTCCATCATACTCTCCCTCCAACACAATTCCTCCATCACACTCTCCCTCCATCACATTCTCTTTCCATCACACTCCCTCCATCACGCTCTCCCTCCATCACACTCTCCCTTTACCACTCATTCCCTCCTTCACAGTCTCCCTCCATCACTTTCTTCCTCCAACACACTCTCCCTCCATCACATTCTCTCCTTCACACTCTCCATCATCACACTCCCTCCATCACACTCCCTCCATCACACTCTCCCTCCATCACACTCTCCCTCCACCACTCGTTCCCTCCATCACACTCTCCCTCCATCGCACTCCTTCCATCACACTCTCCCTCCATCACTTTCTTCCTCCAACACAGTCTCCCTCCATCACATTCTGTCCATCACACTCTCCGTCCATCAGACTCCCTCCAACACACTCTCCCTCCATCACATTAGCTCCATCACACTCTCACCGCACCACAATCTCACTCCATCATACTCTCTCTGCATCACACTCCCTCCATCACACTCTCCCTCCACCACACTCCATCACAATCGCTCCATCACACTCTACCTCCATCACACTCCCTCCATCTTACCCTCCCTCCAACATAATTCCTCCATCACACTCTCCCTCAATCACATTGTCTTTCCATCACACTCTCTACATCACACACCCTCCATCACACTCTCCCTCCTTCACTCTCCTGCCATCACACTCTTTCTCAATCACTCTCTCCCTCCATTACATTCTGACCAACACACACTCCCTCCATCACACTCTCCCTCCATCACACACCCACCGTCACACTCTCCCTCCATCACATACTCCCTCCATCACACTCCTTCCATCACACTCAAACTCCAACATACTCTCCCTCCATCACGCTCCCTCCATCACTTTCCCTCCATCGCACTCTCCCTCCATCACATTCTCCCTCCACCACTCTTTTCCTCCATCACACTCTCCCTCCATCACACTCCCTCCATCACACTCTCCCTCCATCACAGTCTTCCTCCAACACACTGTCTCTCCATTACATTCTCTCCATCACACTCTCCATCCATCAGACTCCCTCCATCACACTCTTTCCGTCACATTCCCTCCATCACACTCTCACCCCACCACAATCTCCCTCCATCATACTCTCTCTGCATCACACTTGCTCCATCACACTCTCCCTCCACCACACTCTCTCCATCACAATCCCTCCATCACACTCTACCTCCATCATACTCCCTCCATCACACTCTACCTCCATCACATTCTCACTCCATCACATTCTCTCCATCACACTCTCCCTCCATCACACTCCCTCCATCACACTCTACCTCCATCACATTCTCACTCCATCACATTCTCTCCATCACACTCTCCCTCCATCACACTCCCTCCATCATACTCTCCCTCCATCACACTCCCTCCATCACGGTTTCCCTCCTTCACTCTCCATCTATCACACTCTCCCTCCATCACACTCTCCTAACATCGCACTCCCTCCATCACAATCTCCCTCCATCATACTCTCCCTCCATCACGCGCCCTCCATCACACTCTCCCTCCATCACACACTCCCTCCATCACATTCTCCCTCCATCACACTCCCTCCATCACACTCTCCCTCCATCACATACTCCCTCCATCACACTCCTTCCATCGCACTCAAACTCCAACAAACTCTCCCTCCATCACACTTCCTCCATCACACTCCCTCCATCACACTCTCCCTCCATCACACTCACCCTCCATAACACTCCCTCCATCACACTCACCCTCCACAACATTCTCCCACCATCACACTCCCTCCATCACACTCTCCCTCTATCACACACTCGTTCCATCACACTCTGAATCCATCACACTGTCTGTCTATCACAGTCCCTCCATCTCACTCCATACATCACACTCTCCCTCCATAACACTCCCTCCATCACACTCACCCTCCATTACATTCTCCCTCCATCACACTCCCTCCATCACACTCTCCCTCCATCACACTCTCTCCATCACACTCTCCCTCCATCACACTCTCCCTCTATCACGCTTTCTCCATCACTCTCACTCCATCCCACTCCCTCCATCACCTCATCCTCCATCACACTCTCCCTCCATCACAGTCCCTCCATCACACTCTCCATCCATTACATTCTCCCTCCATCACACTCCCTCTATCACACTCTCCATCAATCACACTCACTCTACCTCTATCATTCTACCTCCAACACACTCCCTCCATCACACTCACTCCATCACATTCTCTGCATCACAATTTCTCTTCATCACACTCTCCCTCCATCACACTCTCCTTCTATCACACTCCCTCTGTCACACTCCCTCCATCACATTCTCCCTCCATCACATTCTCTCCATCTCAATTTGTCTCCATCACAATCTCTCCATCACACTCCCTCCATCACACTCCCTCAATCACACTCTCCATCCCTCACACTCTCCCTCCATCACACTCTCCCTTCATCACACTGTCCCTCCATCACATTGTCTCCATCACAATTTCTCTCCAACACACTCTCCATCCATCACACTCTCCCTCCATTACATTCTCTCCATCACACTCTCCCTCCATCACACTCTCTCCTTCACATATTCCCTCCATTAAACTCTCCCTCCATCACACTTTCCCTACATCAGATTCTCTCCATCACACTCTTCCTCCCTCACACACTCACTCCATCACACTCTCTCCATCACACCCTCCCTCCATCACACTCTCCCTCCATCAAATTCTCTCCAACACACACACCCTCCATAACAGCCTGCCTCCATCACGCACCCTCCAACACACTCTCCCTCCATCACACTCCCTCAATCACACTATCCCTCCATTACATTCCCTCCATTACTCTGTTCCTCCATCGCACTCTCTTTCCATCACACTCTCTCCATCACACTCCCTCAATCACACTCTCCCTCCATCACACTCTCTCCATCACACTCCCTCCATCACACTCTCCCTCCATCACACTCTCCCTTCATCACACTGTCCCTCCATCACATTCTCTCCATCAGAATTTCTCTCCATCACACTCTCCCACCATCACACTCTCCCTCCATTACATTCTCTCCATCACACTCTCCCTGCATCAAACACTCCCTCCATCACAATCCCTCCATCAAACTCCCTCCATCACACTCCCTCCATCACACTCTCCCTCCATCACACACTCCCTCCAAAACACTCCCTCCATCACACTCCCTCCATCACAGTCCCTCCATCACACACTGCCTTCATCACATTCTCCCTCCTTCACCCTCCCTCCATCACTATCTCCCTCCATCACATTCTACCTCAATCAGATTCTACCTCCATCACACTCTCCCTCATTCACACTCCACCCATCACCCTCTCCCTCCATCACATTCTCCGTCCCTCACATTCTCCCTCCATCGCACTCTCCCTGCATCACAATTTTTCTCCATCACTCTCCCACCTTCAAATTCTCTCCATATCAATTTCTCTCCATCACACTCTCTCCATCATAATCACTCCATCACACTCTCCCTCCATCACATTATCCCTCCATCACACTCTCTCCATCACACACTGACTCCATTAGATTCTCCCTCCATCACACACTCCCTCCATCACACTATCCCTCCATCATGTTCTCTCCATCACAATTTCTCTCCATCGCTCTGGACCTCCATCACACTCTCCCTCCATCAGACTCATCCTCCATCACACTCCCACCATCACACTCTCCCTCCATCACACTCTGCCTCCATCACACTCTCCCTCTATTACAGTCCCTCCATCACACTCCCTCCATCACATTCCCTCCATCACACTCTCCTTCCAACACAAGCCCTCCATCACAGTCCCTCCATCACACTCTCCCTCCATCACATTCTCTCCATCTCAATTTCTCTCCATCACACTCTCTCCATCACATTCCCTCCATCGCACTCTCCCTCCATCACATTCTTCCTCCCTCACAATCCCTCCATCACACTCTCCCTCCATCACACTCTCCCATCGTCACACTCTCTCCATCATACTCTCCCTCCATCAAACACTCACCATCACACCGACCCTCCATTAAACAATCCCTCCATCACACTCTCCCTCCATCACATTCTCGCAATCACACTCTTCCTCCAACACACACTCCCTCCATGACACTCTCTCCATCACACTCTCCCTCCATCACACACCCTCCATCACACTCTCCCTAAATCACACTCACCCTCCATCACAATCTCTCCATCAAACTCCATCCATCAAACTCTCCCTCCATCACACTCCCTCCATCACATTCTCCCTCCATCAAACTCTCCCTCCATCACACTCTCCCTCCATCACATTCTCTCCAACACACACTCCCTCCATAACACTCTCCCTCCATCACACACCCTCCAACACACTCTCCCTCCCTCACACTTCTTCCATCACACACTCCCTCCATCACAATCCTTGCATTACTCTGTCCCTCCATCGCACTCTCTTTCCATCACACTCTCTCCATCACACTCCATCCATCACACTCTCCCTCCTTCACTCTCCCTCCAACACACACTCCCTCCATCACAGTCTCCCTGCATCACACTCCCTCCATCACACTCTCCCTCCAACACACACCCTACATTACACTTCCTCCATCGCACTCACCCTCCACAACCTTCTCCCACCATCACACTCCATCACACTCTCCCTCTATAACACTCTCTCCATCACACTCTCCCTCCATCACACTCTCCCTCCATTACATTCTACCTCCATCACACTCCATCCACCTCACTCTCCCTCCATCACACGGCCTCCATCACACTCTCCCTCTAACACACTCTCACTCTATCACACTCCCTCATCACACTCTCCCTCCATCACAAACCCTCCATCACAATCTCCCTCCATCACACTCTCCCTCCATCACACTCTCCCTCCATTACATTCTCCCTCCATCACACTCCATCCACCTCACTCTCCCTCCTTCACACACCCTCCATCACACTCTCCCTCCTTCACACTCTCCCTCCGTCACACTCTCTCCATCATACTCTCCCTCCATCAAACACTCTCCATCGCACCGACCCTCCATTAAACAATCCCTCCATCACACTCTCCCTCAATCACATTCTCTCAATCACACTCTCCCTCCATCACACTCTCTCCCTCACACTCCCTCCATCACACTTTCCCTCCATCACACTCCCCCTTCATCACACTGTCCCTCCATCACATTCTCTCCATCACAATTTCTCTCCATCACACTCTCCCTCCATTACATTCTCTCCATCCCACTCTCCTTCCATCACACTCTCCCTTCATCACACTGTCCCTCCATCACATTGTCTCCATCACAATTTCTCTCCAACACACTTTCCATCCATCACACTCTCCCTCCATTACATTCTCTCCATCACACTCTCCCTCCATCACACTCTCTCCATCACACCCTCCCTCCATTAAACTCTCGCTCCATCACACTTTCCCTACATCAGGTTCTCTCCATCACACTCTTCCTCCCTCACACACTCCCTCCATCACACTCTCTCCATCACACACTCCCTCCATCAGACTCTTCCTCCATCAAATTCTCTCCAACACACACACCCTCCATAACACCCTGCCTCCATCACACAACCTCCAACACACACTCCCTCCATCACACTCCATCAATCACACTATCCCTCCATCACATTCCCTCCATTATTCTGTTCCTCCATCGCACTCTCTTTCCATCACACTCTCTCCATCACACTCCCTCAATCACACTCTCCCTCCATCACACTCTCTCCATCACACTCCCTCCATCACACTCTCCCTCCATCAAACTCTCCCTTCATCACACTGTCCCTCCATCACATTCTCTCCATCACAATTTCTCTCCATCGCACTCTCCCACCATCACACTCTCCCTCCATTACATTCTCTCCATCACACTCTCCCTCCATCAAACACTCCCTCCACCACAATCCCTCCATCAAACTCCCTCCATCACACTCCCTCCATCACACTCACCCTCCATCACACTCCCTCCAACAACTCTTCCTCCATTACATTCTCCCCCATCACTCTCTCTCCATCACACTCTCCCTCCATCACACTCTCCCTTCATCACACTGTCCCTCCATCACATTCTCTCCATCACAATTTCTCTCCATCACACTCTCCCACCATCACACTCTCCCTCCATTACATTCTCTCCATCACACTCTCCCTTCATCAAACACTCCCTTCCATCACACTCCCTCCATCACACTCCCTCCATCACACTCTCCCTCCATCACACTCCCTCCAACAACTCTCCCTCCATTACATTCTCCCTCCATCACTCTCTCTCCATCACACTCTCCCTCCATCACACTCCCTCTGTCACACTCTCCGTCCATCACACTCTCCCTCTATCATTCTACCTCCAACACACTCCCTCCATCACACTCACTCCATCACATTCTCTGCATCACAATTTCTCTCCATCACACTCTGCCTCCATCACACTCTCCCTCTATCACACTCCCTCCGTCACACTCCCTCCATCACATTCTCCCTCCATCATACTACCTCCTTCACACTCTCACTCCATCACACTCTCCCTCCATCACCCTCTCCCTCCATCACACTGCCCCTCCGTCACATTCTCTCCATCACAATTTCTCTCCATCACACTCTGCCTCCATCACACTCCCTCCATCACACTCTCCTTCCATCACCCTCTCCCTCCATCACAATCACCCTTCATCACACTTTCCCTCCATCACAGTCTCTCCATCACAATTTCTCTCCATCACACTCTACCTCCATCACACTCTCGCTCTACCACACTCCCTCCGTCACACTCCCTCCATCACACTCTCCCTCCATCACATTCTCCCTCCATCATACTCCCTCCTTCACTCTCTCACTCCATCACACTCTCCCTCCATCACACTCTCCCTTCATCACACTGTCCCTCCATCACATTCTCTCCATCTCAATTTCTCTCCATCACACTCTTCCTCCCTCACACACTCCCTCCATCACACTCCCTCCATTACACACTCCCTCCATCACACTCACCCTCAATCAAATTCTCTCCAACACACACACCCTCCATAACACGCTGCCTCCATCACACTCCTTCCAACACACTCTCCCTCCATCACACTCCATCAATCACACTATCCCTCCATCACATTCCCTCCATTATTCTGTTCCTCCATCGCACTCTCTTTCCATCACACTCTCTCCATCACACTCCCTCAATCACACTCTCCCTCCATCACACTCTCTCCATCACACTCCCTCCATCACACTCTCCCTCCATCACACTCTCACTTCATCACACTGTCCCGCCATCACATTCTCTCCATCACAATTTCTCTCCATCACACTCTCCCACCATCACACTCTCCCTCCATTACATTCTCTCCATCACACTCTCCCTCCATCAAACACTCCCTCCATCACACTCCCTCCATCACACTCCCTCCATCACACTCTCCCTCCATCACACTCCCTCCAACAACTCTCCCTCCATTACATTCTCCCTCCATCACACACGCTCCAACACACTCTCCCTCCCTCACACTCCTTCCATCACACTCTCCCTCCATCACACTCCTTGCATTACTCTGCCCCTCCATCGCACTCTCTTTCCATCACACTCTCTCCCTCACACTCCATCCATCACACTCTCCCTCCTTCACTCTCCCTCCAACACACACTCCCTCCATCACAGTCTCCCTGCATCACACTCCCTCCAACACACTCACCCTACATTACACTTCCTCCATCACACTCACCCTCCACAACATTCTCCCACCATCACACTCCCTCCATCACACTCTCCCTCTATCACACTCTCTCCATCACACTCTCCCTCCATCACACTCACCCTCCATTACAATCTCCCTCCATCACACTCCATCCACCTCACTCTTCTTCCATCACACACCCTCCATCACACTCTCCCTCTAACACACTCTCACTCTATCACACTCCCTCCATCACACTCTCCCTCCATCACACACCCTCCATCACACTCTCCCTCCATCACACTCTCCCTCCATCACACTCTCTCCATTACACTCACCCTCCATCACACTCTCCCTCCATTACATTCTCCCTCCATCACACTCCATCCACCTCACTCTCCCTACATCACACACTGTCCATCAAACTCTCCCTCTTTCACACTCTTCCTCTATCAATCTCTCTCCAACACACTCCCTCCATCACACTCCCTCCATCACACTCTCCCTCCATCACACACTCCCTCAATCACACTCCCTCCATCACACTACCTCCATCACAGTCCCTCCATCACACACTGCCTTCATCACATTCTCCCTCCATCACACTGCTTCCAACAGTATCTCCCTCCATCACATTCTTCCTCCATCACAATCCCTCCATCAAACACTCCCTCCATCACACTCTCCCTCCGTCACACTCTCTCCATCATACTCTCCCTCCATCAAACACTCTCCATCACACCGACCCTCCATTAAACAATCCCTCCATCACACTCTCCCTCCATCACATTCTCTCAATCACACTGTTCCTCCAACACACACTCCCTCCATCACACTCTCTCCATCACACTCTCCCTCCATCACACTCAAACTCCATCACATTCTCTCCATCAAACTCCATCCATCAAACTCTCCGTCCATCACACTCCCTCCATCACATTCTCCCTCCATCACACTCTCCTTCCATCACACTCTCCCTCCATCACATTCTCTCCATCAAACTCCTCAATCAAACTCTCCCTCTATCACACTCCCTCCATCACACTCCCTCCATCACACTCCCTCCATCACACTCTCCTTCCACACACGCCCTCCATCACAATCCCTCCATCACGCTCTCCCTCCATCACATACTCTCCATCCCAATTTCTCTCCATCACACTCTCTCCATCACACTCCCTCCGTCACACTCTCCCTCCATCACATTCTCTCCAACACATTCTTCCTCCATCACACTCTCCCTCCTTCACACACCCTCCATCACACACCCTCCATCATCCTCTCTTTCCATCACACTCTCTCCATCACACTCCCTCCATCACACTCTCCTTCCATCACAATCTCTCCATCTCAATTTCTATCCATCACACTCTCTCCATCACACTCCCTCCATCACACTCTCCCTCCATCACATTCTATCTCCATCACACTCTCTCCATCACAGTCTCCCTCCATCACACTCTCCCTCCATCACACTCCCCCTTCATCACACTGTCCCTCCATCACATTCTCTCCATCACAATTTCTCTCCATCACCCTCTCCCTCCATCAGAATCTCCCTTCATCACACTCTCACCATCATACTCTCGCTCAATCACACTCTCTCCATCACACCCTCCCTCCATTAAACTCTCCCTCTTTCACCATCTCCCTCCATCTCATTCTCTCACACACACTCTTCCTCCATCACACACTCCCTCCATTACACTTTCTCCATCACTCTCTCCCTCCATCACACTCTCCCTCGATCACATTCTCTCCAACACACTTCCCCTCCATCACACTCACCCTTCATCACGCACCCTCCATCACACTCTCCATCATCACACTCTGCCTCCATCACATTCTCTCCGTCACACTCTCCCTCCATCACACTCCATCGATCACACACTCCCTCCATCACACTCGCTCCATCACACTCTCCGTCCATCACAATCTCTTTCCATCACACTCTCTCCATCACACTCCCTCCATCACACTCTCCCTCCTTCACTCTCCCTCCAACACACACTCCCTCCATCACAGTCTCCCTGCATCACACTCCCTCCATCACACTCTCCCTCCAACACACTCAACCTACATTACACGTCCTCCATCACACTCACCCTCCACAACATTCTCCCACCATCACACTCCCTCCATCACACTCTTCCTCTATCACACTCTCTCCATCACACTCTCCCTCCATCACAATCTCCCTCCATTACATTCTCCCTCCATCACCCTTCATCCACCTCACTCTCCCTCGATTACACACCCTCCATCACAGTCTCCCTCTATCACACTCTCACTCTATCACACTCCCTCCATCACACTCTCCCTCCATCACACAACCTCCATCACTCTCTTCCTCCATCACACTCTCCCTCTATCACACTCTCTCCATCACCCTCTCGCTCAGTCACACTCTCCCTCCGTTACATTCTCCCTCCATCACACTCCATCCACCTCACTCTCCCTCCATCACACACCCTCCATCACACTCTCCCTCTATCACACTCTCACTCTATCACACTCCCTCCATCACACTCTCCCTCCATCACACTCTCTCCATCACACTCTCCCTCCATCACACTCTTCCTCTATCACTCTCTCTCCAACACACTCCCTCCATCACACGCCCTCCATCACACTCTCCCTCCATCACACACTCCCTCCATCACACTCCCTCCATCACACTCCCTCCATCACAGACCCTCCATCACACACTGCCTTCATCACACACTCCCTCCATCACACTGTCCCTCCATCATGTTCTCTCCATCACAATTTCTCTCCATCGCTCTGGACTTCCATCACACTCTCCCTCCATCACACTCACCCTCCATCACACACCCATCATCACACTCTCCCTCCATCAAACTCTGCCTCCATCACACTCCCTCCATCACAGTCCCTCCATCACACTCCCTCCATCACACTCTCCTTCCATCACATTCTCTCAATCACACTCTTCCTCCAACACACACTCCCTCCATGACACTCTCTCCATCACACTCTCCCTCCATCACACAACCTCCATCACACTCTCCCTCCATCACACTCACCCTCCATCACATTCTCTCCATCAAACTCCATCCATCAAACTCTCCCTCCATCACACTCCCTGCATTACTCTGTCCCTCCATCACACTCTCTTTCCATCACACTCTCTCCATCACACTCCCTCCATCACACTCTCCCTCCTTCACTCTCCCTCCAACACGCACTCCCTTCATCACAGTCTCCCTGCATCACACTCCCTCCATCACACTCTCCCTCCAACATACTCACACTCCACAACATTTTCCTACCATCACACTCCCTGCATCACACTCTCCCTCTATCACACTCTCTCCATCACACTCTCCCTTCATCACACTCTCCCTCCATTACATTCTCCCTCCATCACACTCCATCCACCTCACTCTCCCTCCATCACACACCCTCCATCACACTCTCACTCTATCACACTCTCACTCTATCACACTCCATCTATCACACTCTCCCTCCATCACACACCCTCCATCACACTCTCCCTCCATCACACTCTCCTTCTATCACACTCTCTCCATCACACACCCTCCATCACACTCTCCCTCCATGACACTCTGCCTCTATCACACTCTCTCCATCACACTCTCCCTCCATCACACTCTCCCTCCATTACATTCTCCCTCCATCACACTCCATCCACCTCACTCTCCCTCCATCACACACCCTCCATCACACTCTCCCTCTATCGCACTCTTCCTCTATCACTCTCTCTCCAACACACTCCCTCCATCACACTCCCTCCATCACACTCTCCCTCCATCACACACTCCCTCCATCACACTCCCTCCATCACACTCCCTCCATCACAGTCCCTCCATCACACACTGCCTTCATCACATTCTCCCTCCATCACACTCCTTCCATCACTATCTCCTTCCATCACATTCTTCCTCCATCACATTCCCTCCATCACACTCTCCCTCCATCACACTCTCGCTCCGTCACACTCTCTCCATCATACTCTCCCTCCATCAAACACCCTCCATCACACCGACCCTCCATTAAACAATCCCTCCATCACATTCTCCCTCCATCACATTCTCTCAATCACACTCTTCCTCCAACACACACTCCCTCCATCACACTCTCTCCATCACACTCTCCCTCCATCAGACACCCTCCATCACACTCTCCCTCCATCACACTCACCCTCCAACCCATTCTCTCCATCAATCTCAATCAATCAAACTCTCCCTCCGTCACACTCCCTCCATCACATTCTCCCTCCATCACACTCTCCTTCCAACACACGCACTCCATCATATTCCCTCCATCACACTCTCTCCATCACACTCCCTCCATTACACTCTCCCTCCATCACATTCTCTCCAACACATTCTTCCTCCATCAAACTCTCTCTCCTTCACACACCCTCCATCACACACCCTCCATCACACTCTCCCTCCATCACACTCTCCCTCCATCACATTCTCTCCAACACATTCTTCCTCCATCAAACTCTCTCTCCTTCACACACCCTCCATCACACACCCTCCATCACACTCTCCCTCCATCACACTCTCCCTCCATCACATTCTCTCCATCAAACTCCTCCATCAAACTCTCCCTCTATCACACTCCCTCCATCACACTCCCTCCATCACACTCCCTCCATCACAGTCTCCTTCCAACACACGCCCTCCATCACATTCCCTCCATCACTCTCTCCCTCCATCACATACTCTCCATCTCAATTTCTCTCCATCACACTCTCTCCATCACACTCCCTCCATCGCACTCTCCCTCCATCACATTTTCTCCAACACATTCTTCCTCCATCACAATCTCCCTCCTTCACACACCCTCCATCACACACCCTCCATCACCCTCTCTTTCCATCACACTCTCTCCATCACACTCCCTCCATCACACTCTCCTTCCATCAAAATCTCTCCATCTCAATTTCTCTCCATCACACTCTCTCCTTCACACTCCCTCCATCACCCTCTCCCTCCTTCACATTCTATCTCCATCACACTCTCTCCATCACAGTCTCCCTCCATCACACTCTCCCTCCATCACACTCCCCCTTCATCACACTGTCCATCCATCACATTCTCTCCATCACAATTTCTTTCCATCACACTCTCCCTCCATCAGAATCTCACTTCATCACACTCACTCCATCATACTCTCCCTGAATCACACTCTCACTCTATCACACTCCATGTATCACACTCTCCCTCCATTACACACCCTCCATCACACTCTCCCTCCATCACACTCTCCCTCTATCACACTCTCTCCATCACACACCCTCCATCACACTCTCCCTCCATCACACTCTCCCTCTATCACACTATCTCCATCACACTCTCCCTCCATCACACTCTACCTCCATTACATTCTCCCTCCATCACACTCCATCCACCTCACTCTCCCTCCATCACACACCCTCCATCACACTCTCCCTCTATCGCACTCTTCCTCTATCACTCTCTCTCCAACACACTCCCTCCATCACACTCCCTCCATCACACTCTCCCTCCATCACACACTCCCTCCATCACAGTCCCTCCATCACACTCCCTCCATCACCGTCCCTCCATCACACACTGCCTTCATCACATTCTCCCTCCATCACACTCCTTCCATCACTACCTCCCTCCATCACATTCTTCCTCCATCACATTCCCTCCATCACAGTCTCCCTCCATCACACTCTCCCTCCATCAAAAACTCTCCATCACACCGACCCTCCATTAAACAATCCCTCCATCACACTCTCCCTCCATCACATTCTCTCAATCACACTCTTCCTCCAACACACACTCCCTCCATCACACTCTCTCCATCACACTCTCCCTCCATCACACACCCTCCATCACACTCTCCCTCCATCACACTCTCTCCATCACACTCTCCCTCCATCACACTCTTCCTCTAGCACTCTCTCTCCAACACACTCCCTCCATCACACACCCTCCATCACACTCTCCCTCCATCACACACTCCCTCCATCACACACCCTCCTTCACACTCCCTCCATCACAGACCCTCCATCACACACTGCCTTCATCACATTCTCCTCCATCACACTCCCTCCATCACTATCTCCCTCCATCACATTCTACCTCAATCAGATTCTACCTCCATCACACTCTCTCTCATTCACACTCCACCCATCACCCTCTCCCTCCATCACATTCTACGTCCCTCACACTCTCCCTCCATCGCACTCTCGCTCCATCACAATGTTTCTCCATCACTCTCCCACCTTCAAATTCTCCCCATATCAATTTCTCTCCATCACACTCTCTCCATCATAATCCCTCCATCACACTCTCCCGCCATCACATTATCCCTCCATCACACTCCCTCCATCACACACTGACTCCATTAGATTCTCCCTCCATCACACACTCCCTCCATCAAACTGTCCCTCCATCATGTTCTCTCCATCACAATTTCTCTCCATCGCTCTGGACCTCAATCACACTCTCCCTCCAGCACACTCTCCCTCCATCACACTCCCACCATCACACTTTCCCTCCATCACACTCTGCCTCCATCACACTCTCCCTCTATCACACTCCATCCATCACACTCCCTCCATCACACTCCCTCCATCACACTCTACTTCCATCACATTCTCTCAATCACACTCTTCCTCCAACACACACTCCCTCCATGACACTCTCTCCATCACACTCTCCCTCCATCACACACCCTCCATCACACTTTCCCACATCACACTCTGCCTCCATCACATTCTCTCCGTAACACTCTCCCTCCATCACACTCCATCGATCACACACTCCCTCCATCACACTCGCTCCATCACACTCTCCGTCCATCACAATCTCTTTCCATCACACTCTCTCCATCACACTCCCTCCATCACACTCTCCCTCCTTCACTCTCCCTCCAACACACACTCCCTCCATCACAGTCTCCCTGCATCACACTCCCTCCATCACACTCTCTCTCCAACACACTCCCTCCATCACACACCCTCCATCACACTCTCCCTCCATCACACACTCCCTCCATCACACTCCCTCCTTCACACTCCCTCCATCACAGACCCTCCATCACACACTGCCTTCATCACATTCTCCTCCATCACACTCCCTCCATCACTATCTCCCTCCATCACATTCTACCTCAATCAGATTCTACCTCCATCACACTCTCTCTCATTCACACTCCACCCATCACCCTCTCCCTCCATCACATTCTCCATCCCTCACACTCTCCCTCCATCGCACTCTCCCTCCATCACAATGTTTCTCCATCACTCTCCCACCTTCAAATTCTCTCCATATCAATTTCTCTCCATCACACTCTCTCCATCATAATCCCTCCATCACACTCTCCCTCCATCACATTATCCCTCCATCACACTCCCTCCATCACACACTGACTCCATTAGATTCTACCTCCATCACACACTCCCTCCATCACACTGTCCCTCCATCATGTTCTCTCCATCACACTCTCCCTCCATCGCACTCTGCCTCCATCACACTCTCCCTCTATCACACTCCCACCATCACACTCTCCCTCCTTCACACTCTGCCTCCATCACACTCTCCCTCTATCACACTCCCACCATAACACTCTCCCTCCAACACACTCTGCCTCCATCACACTCTCCCTCCATCACACTCCCACCATCACACTCTCCCTCCATCACACTCTGCCTCCATCACACTCTCCCTCTATCACACTCCCTCCATCACACTCCCTCCATCACACTCCCTCCACCACACTCTCCTTCCATCTCATTCTCTCAATCACACTCTTCCTCCAACACACACTCCCTCCATGACACTCTCTCCATCACACTCTCCCTCCATCACACACCCTCCATCACACTCTCCCTAAATCACACTCACCGTCCATCACATTCTCTCCATCAAACTCCATCCATCAAACTCTCCCTCCATCACACTCCCTCAATCACATTCTCCCTCCATCACACTCTCCCTCCATCACACTCTCCCTCCATCACATTCTCTCCAACAAACACTCCCTCCATAACACTCTCCCTCCATCACACACCCTCCAACGCACTCTCCCTCCATCACACTCCCTGCATTACTCTGTCCCTCCATCACACTCTCTTTTCATCACACTCTCTCCATCACACTCCCTCCATCACACTCTCCCTCCTTCACTCTCCTTCCAACACAGACTCCCTCCATCACAGTCTCCCTGCATCACACTCCCTCCATCACACTCTCCCTCCAACAAACTCACCCTACATTACACTTCCTCCATCACACTCACCCTCCACAACATTTTCCCACCATCACACACCCTCCATCACACTCTCTCCATCACTCCCTCCCTCCATTAAACACTCCCTCTTTCACCATCTCCCTCCATCTCATTCTCTCACACACACTCTTCCTCAATCACACACTCCCTCCATTACACACTCTCCATCACTCTCTCGCTCCATCACACTCTCCCTCGATCACATTCTCTCCAACACACTCCCCCTCCATCACACTCACCCTTCATCACACACCCTCCATCACACTCTCCCTCATCACACTCTGCCTCCATCACATTCTCTCCGTCACACTCTCCCTCCATCACACTCCATCGATCACACACTCCCTCCATCACACTCACTCCATCACACTCTCCGTCCATCACAATCTCTTTCCATCACACTCTCTCCATCACACTCCCTCCATCACACTCGCCCTCCTTCACTCTCCCTCCAACACACACTCCCTCCATCACAGTCTCCCTGCATCACACTCCCTCCATCACACTCTCCCTCCAACACACTCACCCTACATTACACTTCCTCCATCACACTCACCCTCCACAACATTCTCCCACCATCACATTCCCTCCATCACACTCTCCCTCTATCACACTCTCTCCATCACACTCTCCCTCCATCACACTCTCCCTCCATTACATTCTCCCTCCATCACACGCCATCCACCTCGCTCTCCCTCGATTACACACCCTCCATCACACTCTCCCTCTATCACACTCTCTCCATCACACACACCCTCCATCACATTCTCCCTCCATCACACTCTCCTTCCAACACACGCACTCCATCACATTCCGTCCATCACACTCTCCCTCCATCACATTCTCTCCATCTCAATATCTCTGCATCACACTCTCTCCATCACACTCCCTCCATCACACTCTCCCTTCATCACATTCTCTCCAACACATTCTTCCTCCATCAAACTCTCCCTCCTTCACACAACCTCCATCACACACCCTCCATCACACTCTCCCTCCATCACACTCTCCCTCCATCACATTCTCTCCATCAAACTCCTCCATCAAACTCTCCCTCTATCACACTCCCTCCATCACACTCTCTTTCAACACAAGCCCTCCATCACATTCCCTCCATCACACTCTCCCTCCTTCAAATTCTCTCCATCTCAATTTCTCTCCATCACACTCTCCCTCCATCAGAATCTCCCTTCATCACACTCTCTCCATCATACTCTCCCACCATCACAGTCTCTCCATCACACCCTCCCTCCATTAAACTCACCTTCTTTCATCATCTCCCTCCATCTCATTCTCTCCCACACTCTCTTCCTCAATCACACACTCCCTCCATTACACACTCTCCATCACTCTCTCGCTCCATCACACCCTCCCTCGATCACCTTCTCTCCAACACACTCCCCCTCCATCACACTCATCCTTCATCACACACCCTCCATCACACTCTCCCTCATCACACTCTGCCTCCATCACATTCTCTCCGTCACACTCTCCCTCCATCACATTCCATCGATCACACACTCCCTCCATCACACTCGCTCCATCACACTCTCCGTCCATCACAATCTCTTTCCATCACACTCTCTCCATCACACTCCCTCCATCACACTCGCCCTCCTTCACTCTCCCTCCAACACACACTCCCTCCATCACAGTCTACCTGCATCACACTCCCTCCATCACACCCTCCCTCCAACACACTCACCCTACATTACACTTCCTCCATCACACTCACCCTCCACAACATTCTCCCACCATCAAACTCCCTCCATCACACTCTCCCTCTATTACACTCTCTCCATCACACTCTCCCTCCATCACTCTCTCCCTCCATTATATTCTCCCTCCATCACACGCCATCCACCACGCTCTCCCTCGATTACACACCCTCCATCACACTCTACCTCTATCACACTCTCTCCATCACACACACCCTCCATCACATTCTCACTCCATCACACACTCCTTCCAACACACGCACTCCATCACATTCCGTCCATCACACTCTCCCTCCATCACATTCTCTCCATCTCAATTTCTCTGCATCACACTCTCTCCATCACAGTCGCTCCATCACACTCTCCCTCCATCACATTCTCTCCAACACATTCTTCCTCCATCAAACTCTCCCTCCTTCAAACAACCTCCATCACACACCCTCCATCACACTCTCCCTCCAACACACTCTCCCTCCATCACATTCTCTCCATCAAACTCCTCCATCAAACTCTCCCTCTATCACACTCCCTCCTTCACACTCCCTCCATCACACTCCCTCCATCACACTCCCTTTCAACACACGCTCTATATCACATTCCCTCCATCACACTCTCCCTCCATCACATTCACTCCATCTCAATTTCTCTCCATCACACTCTCTCCATCACACTCCCTCCATCACACTCTCCCTCCATCATATTCTCTCCAACATATTCTTCCTCCATGACACTCTCCCTCCTTCACACACCCTCCATCACACACCCTGCATCACCCTCTCTTTCCATCACACTCTCTCCATCACACTCCCTCCATCACACTCTCCTTCCATCACAATCTCTCCATCTCAATTTCTCTCCATCACACTCTCTCCATCACACTCCTTCCATCACACTCTCCCTCCATCACATCCTATCTCCATCACACTCTCTCCATCACAGTCTCCCTCCATCACACTCTCCCTCCATCACACTCCCCCTTCATCACACTGTCCCTCCATCACATTCTCTCCATCACAATTTCTCTCCATCACACTCTCCCTCCATCAGAATCTCCCTTCATCACCCTCTCCCCATCATACTCTCCCTCCATCACACTCTCACCATCACACCCTCCCTCCATTAAACTCTCCCCCTTTCACCATCTCCCTCCATCTCATTCTCTCCCACACTCTCTTCCTCAATCACACACTCCCTCCATTACACACTCTACATCACTCTCTCCCTCCATCACACTCTCCCTTGATCACATTCTCTCCAACACACTCCCCCTCCATCACACTCATCCTTCATCACACACCCTCCATCACACTCTCCCTCATCACACTCTGCCTCCATCACATTCTCTACGTCACACTCTCCCTCCATCACACTCCATTGATCACACACTCCCTCCATCACACTCGCTCCATCACACTCTCCGTCCATCACAATCTCTTTCCATCACACTCTCTCCATCACACTCCCTCCATCACACTCTCCATCCTTCACTCTCCCTGCAACACACACTCCCTCCATCACAGTCTCCCTGCATCACACTCCCTCCATCACACTCTCCCTCCAACACACTCACCCTACATTACACTTCCTCCATCACACTCACCCTCCACAACATTCTCCCACCATCACACTCCCACCATCACACTCTCCCTCTATCACACTCTCTCCATCACACTCTCCCTCCATCACACTCTCCCTCCATTACATTCTCCCTCCATCACACGCCATCCACCTCGCTCTCCCTCGATTACACACCCTCCATCACACTCTCCCTCCATCACATTCTCTCCATCTCAATTTCTCTCCATCACACTCTCTCCATCACACTCCCTCCATCACACTCTCCTTACATCATATTCTCTCCAACACATTCTTCCTCCATCACACTCTCCCTCCTTCACACACGCTACATCACACACCCTCCATCACCCTCTCTTTCCAACACACTCTCTCCATCACAATCCCTCCATCACACTCTCCTTCCATCACAATCTCTCCATCTCAATTTCTCTCCATCACACACCCTCCATCACACTACTTCCATCACACTCTCCATCCATCACATTCTCCCTCCATCACATTCCCTCCATCAAACTCCCCCTCCATCACACTCTCCCTTCATCACACTGTCCCACCATCACATTCTCTCCATCACATTTTCTCTCCATCACACTCTCTCTCCATCAGACTCTCCCTCCATAACACTCTCTCCATCATACTCTCCCTCCATCACACTCTCTCCATCACACCATCCCGCCATAAAACTCTCCCTCCATGACACTCTCCCTCCATCACATTCTCTCCATCAAACTCTTCCTCCATCACACACGCCCTCCATCACACACTCCCTCCATCACACTCTCTCCATCTCACTTCCCTTCATCTTACTCTCCCTCCATCACATTCTCTCCAACACACTCTTCCTCCATCACACTCTCCCTAAATTGCATACCCTATATCACACTCTCCCTCCATCACACTCTCCCTCCATCACATTCTCTCCATCTCAATTTCTCTCCATCACACTCCTTCCATCACACTCTCCCTCCATCACATTTTGCCTCCATCACACTCCCTCCATCACACTCTCCCTCCATCACACTCACCCTTCATCACACTGTCCCACCATCACATTCTCTCCATCACAATTTCTCTCCATCACACTCTCCCTCCATCAGACTCTCTCCATCACACCCTCCCGCCATTAAACTCTCCCTCCATGACACTCTCCCTCCATCACATTCTCTCCATCAAACTCTTCCTCCATCACACACGCCCTCCATCACACATTCCCTCCATCACACTCTCTCCATCTCACTTTCCCTTCATCTTACTCACCCTCCATCACATTCTCTCCAACACACTCTTCCTCCATCACACTCTCCCTCCATTGCATACCCACGTTCACACTCTCCCTCCATCACACTATCCCTCCATCACATTCTCTCCATCTCAATTTCTCTCCATCACACTCTCTCCATCACACTCCTTCCCTCCCACTCTCCCTACATCACATTCTCCCTCCATTACACTCCCTCCATTACACTCTCCCTAATATCACACTCTCCCTTCATCACACAGTCCCACCATCACATTCTCTCCATCACAGTTTCTCTCCATCACTCTCTCCCTCCATCATACTCTCCCTCCATCACACTCTCTCCATCACACCTTACCGCCATTAAACTCTCCCTCCATGACACTCTCCCTCCATCACATTCTCTCCATCAAACTCTTCCTCCATCACACACGCCCTCCATCACACACTCCCTCCATCACACTCTCTCCATCTCACTTTCCCTCCATCTTACTCTCCCTCCATCACATTCTCTCCAACACACTCTTCCTCCATCACACTCTCCCTCCATCGCATTCCCTCTATCACACTCTCCCTCCATCACACTCTCCCTCCATCACATTCTCTCCTTCAAACACCATCCATCAAACTCTCCCTCCATCATACTCCCTCCATCACACTCTCTTTCCATCACATGCTCTCCATCACATTCCCTCCATCACACTCTCCCTCCACCAGACTCTCCCTTCATCTCACTGTCCCACCATCACATTCTCTCCATCACAATTTCTCTCCATCACACTCGCCCTCCATCAGACTCCCCCTCCGTCACACTGCCTCCATCATACTCTCCCTCCATCAGACTCTCTTTCCATCACACTCTCTCCATCACACTCCCTCCATCACACTCTCCCTGCATCACACTCTCCCTTCATCACACTGTCCCTCCATCACATTCTCTCCATCACAATATCTCTCCATCACACTCTCCCTCCATCAGAATCTCCCTTCATCACATTCTCTCCATCATACTCTCCCTCCATCACACTCTCTCCATCACACCCTCCCTCCATTAAACTCTCCCTCTATCACAATCTCCCTCCACCACATTTTCTCCATCACTCTCTTCCTCCATCACACACTCCCTCCATCACACACTCTCCATCACTCTCCCCTCCATCACACTCTCCATTCATCACATTCTCTCCATCACACTCTCCCTCCATCACACTCCATCCATCACACTCTCCCTCCATCACACTCGCTCCATCACAATCTCCGTCCATCACACACTCTTTCCATCACACTCTCTCCATCACACACCCTCCATCAAACTCTCCTTCCATCACATTCTCGCCAACACACACTCCTTCCCTAACACTCTCCATCCATCACACACCCTCCATCACACTCTCCCTCCATCACATTCTCTCCATCTCAATTTCTCTCCATCACACTCTCTCCATCACACGCCCTCCATCACACTCTCCCTCCATCACTTTCTCCCTCCATCACACTCACCCTTCATCACACTGTCCCACCATCACATTCTCTCCATCACAATTTCTCTCCATCAAACTCTCCCTTCTTCAGACTCCCTCCATCACACTCTCTCCATCATACTCTCCCTCCATCACACTCTCCCTCCATCACACTCTCCCTCCATCACTCCCGTCCTCCATCACACTGTCCCTCCATCACATTCTCTCCATCACAATTTCTCTCCATCGCACTGTACATCCATCACACTCTCCCTCCATCACACTCTCTCTCCAACACACTCTCCTTCTATCAGACTCCCTCCATCACACACCCTCCATCACATTCCCTGCATCACACTCTCCCTCCATCAAATTCTATCCATCTCAATTTCTCTCCATCACACTCCTTCCATCACACTCTCCCTCCATCACATTCTCCCTCCATCACACTCCATCCATCACACTCCCCCTCCATCACACTCTCCCTTCATCACACTGTCCCAACATCACATTCTCTCCATCACACTTTCTCTCCATCACACTCTCCCTCCATCAGAATCTCCCTTCATCACATTCTCTCCACCATACTCTCCCTCCATCACACTCTCTCCATCACACCCTCCCTCCATTAAACTCTCCCTCTATCACAATCTCCCTCCATCACATTCTCTCCATCAAACTCTTCCTCCATCACACACGCCCTCCATCACACACTCCCTCCATCACACTCTCTCCATCTCACTTTCCCTCCATCTTACTCTCCCTCCATCACATTCTCTCCAACACACTCTTCCTCCATCACACTCTCCCTCCATCGCATACCCTCTATCACACTCTCCCTCCATCACACTCTCCCTCCATCACATTCTCTCCATCAAACTCCATCCATCAAACTCTCCTTCCATCACACTCCCTCCATCACACTCTCCCTCCATCACACTCTCTTTCCATCACATTCTCTCCATCATACTCCCTCCATCAAACTCTCCCTCCAACACATTTTCCCTCCATCACACTCTCCCTCCACCAGACTCTCCCTTCATCACACTCTCCCACCATCACATTCTCTCCATCACAATTTCTCTCCTTCATACTCTCCCTCCATCACACTCTCTCCATCAAACCCTCCCGCCAATAAACTCTCCCTCCATCACACTCTCCCTCCATCACATTCTCTCCATCAAACACTTCCTCCATCACTCTCTCCCTCCATCACACTCTCCCTCCATCACACTCTCCCTCCATCACACTTCCTCCATCACACTCCCTCCATCATACTCTCCCTCCATCAAATTCTCTCCATCACCATTTCTCTGCATTACAGTACCTCATTACTCTCTCTTCATCTGACTCTCCCACCTTTGGTTTCTCCATCCATCTCTCCCTTTCTCCATCAAAATCTCTATCCATCACACAGTACCTCCTTCACACTCCCTCCATCACACTCTCCCTCCATTTCTTTCTCCCTCCATCACACTCTCTCCATCACACTCTCCCTCCATCACATTCTCTCCATCTCATTCACCCTCCAACACACTCCCTCCATCACACTCCCTCCATCACACTCTCCCTCCATCACACACTCACTCCATCACGCTCCCTCCATCACACTCCCTCCATCACAATCCCTCCATCACACACTCCCTCCATCACACTCCGACCATCACACTCCCCCTCCATCACATTCTCCCTCATTCACACTCCCTCCATCACCCTAACCCTCCATCACATTCTCCCTCAATCAGATTCTACCTCCATCACATTCTCCCTCATTCACACTGCCTCAATCACACACTCACTCCATCACATTTTCCGTCCCTCACACTCCCCCTCCATCACACTCTCCATCCATCACACATTCCCTCCATCACTTTCTCTCTCCACCACACTCTCCCTCCATCACACTCTCACTCCATCACACACTCCCTCCATCCTATTATCCCTCCATCACATTAACTCCATCACACTCTCCCTCATTGACACTCCCTCCATCACACTCTCCCTCCATCACATTCTCTGTCCCTCACACTCTCTCTCCATCGCACTCTCCCTCTATCACAATTTTTCTCCCATCACTCTCCCTCCTTCACATTCTCTCCATCTCAATTTTTCACCATCAAACTCTTTCCATCATACTCTCTCCATCACACCCTCCCTCCATCACAATCTCCCTCCATCACACTCCCTCCATCACACTCTCCCTCCATCACACTCTGCCTCCATCACTCTCGTCCACCATCACACTCTCCTTCCATCACATTCTCTCCATCACAATTTCTCTCCATCACACTCTCTCCATCACACTCCTTCCATCACACTCTCCCTCCATCACATTCTCCCTCCATCACACTCCCTCCATCACACTCTCCCTCCATCACACTCTCCCTTCATCACACTGTCCCACCATCACATTCTATCCATCACAATTTCTCTCCATCACACACTCCCTCCATCAGACTCTGCCTCCATCACACTCTCTCCATCATACTCTCCCTCCATCACACTCCCTCCATCACACCCTCCCGCCATTAAGCCCTCCCTCCATGACACTCTCCCTCCATCACATTCTCTCCATCAAACACTTCCTCCATCACACACGCCCACCATCACACACTCCCTCCATCACACTCTCTCCACTAACTTTCCCTCTATCTTACTCTCCCTCCATCACATTCTCTCCAACACACTCTTCCTCCACCACAATCTCTCTACATCACACTCTAACTCCATCACATTCTCTTCATCTCAATTTCTCTCCAACACTTTCTCTCCATCACACTCTCCCTGCATCACACACCCACCATCACATTCTCCCTCCATTACACTCACAATCCATAACACTCCCTCCATCACACTCTCCCTCCACAACATTCTCCCGCCATCACACTCCCTCCATCAAGCTCGCCCTCTATCACACTGTCCCTCAATCACACTCCTGCCATCACACTGTCCCTCTATCACACTCCCTCCATCTCACTCCCTACATCACACTCTCCCTCCATTACACACCATCCATCACACTCTCCCTCCATCACACTCCCTACCTCACAATCACTCTATCACACTCCATCCATCACAACCGCCCTCCATCACACACTCCCTCCATCACATTCTCTGTCCCTCACACTCTCCCTCCATCGCACTCTCCCTCTATCACAATTTTTCTCCCATCACTCTCCCTCCTTCACATTCTCTCCATCTCAATTTTTCACCATCAAACTCTTTCCATCATACTCTCTCCATCACACCCTCCCTCCATCACAATCTCCCTCCATCACACTCCCTCCATCACACTCTCCCTCCATCACACTCTGCCTCCATCACTCTCGTCCACCATCACACTCTCCCTCCATCACATTCTCTCCATCACAATTTCTCTCCATCACACTCTCTCCATCACACTCCTTCCATCACACTCTCCCTCCATCACATTCTCCCTCCATCACACTCCCTCCATCACACTCTCCCTCCATCACACTCTCCCTTCATCACACTGTCCCACCATCACATTCTATCCATCACAATTTCTCTCCATCACACACTCCCTCCATCAGACTCTGCCTCCATCACACTCTCTCCATCATACTCTCCCTCCATCACACTCCCTCCATCACACCCTCCCGCCATTAAGCCCTCCCTCCATGACACTCTCCCTCCATCACATTCTCTCCATCAAACACTTCCTCCATCACACACGCCCACCATCACACACTCCCTCCATCACACTCTCTCCACTAACTTTCCCTCTATCTTACTCTCCCTCCATCACATTCTCTCCAACACACTCTTCCTCCACCACAATCTCTCTACATCACACTCTAACTCCATCACATTCTCCTCATCTCAATTTCTCTCCAACACTTTCTCTCCATCACACTCTCCCTGCATCACACACCCTCCATCACATTCTCCCTCCATTACACTCACAATCCATAACACTCCCTCCATCACACTCTCCCTCCACAACATTCTCCCGCCATCACACTCCCTCCATCAAGCTCGCCCTATATCACACTGTCCCTCAATCACACTCCTGCCATCACACTGTCCCTCTATCACACTCCCTCCATCTCACTCCCTACATCACACTCTCCCTCCATTACACACCATCCATCACACTCTCCCTCCATCACACTCCCTACCTCACAATCACTCTATCACACTCCATCCATCACAACCTCCCTCCATCACACACTCCCTCCATCACATTCTCTGTCCCTCACACTCTCCCTCCATCGCACTCTCCCTCTATCACAATTTTTCTCCCATCACTCTCCCTCCTTCACATTCTCTCCATCTCAATTTTTCACCATCAAACTCTTTCCATCATACTCTCTCCATCACACCCTCCCTCCATCACAATCTCCCTCCATCACACTCCCTCCATCACACTCTCCCTCCATCACACTCTGCCTCCATCACTCTCGTCCACCATCACACTCTCCCTCCATCACATTCTCTCCATCACAATTTCTCTCCATCACACTCTCTCCATCACACTCCTTCCATCACACTCTCCCTCCATCACATTCTCCCTCCATCACACTCCCTCCATCACACTCTCCCTCCATCACACTCTCCCTTCATCACACTGTCCCACCATCACATTCTATCCATCACAATTTCTCTCCATCACACACTCCCTCCATCAGACTCTGCCTCCATCACACTCTCTCCATCATACTCTCCCTCCATCACACTCCCTCCATCACACCCTCCCGCCATTAAGCCCTCCCTCCATGACACTCTCCCTCCATCACATTCTCTCCATCAAACACTTCCTCCATCACACACGCCCACCATCACACACTCCCTCCATCACACTCTCTCCACTAACTTTCCCTCTATCTTACTCTCCCTCCATCACATTCTCTCCAACACACTCTTCCTCCACCACAATCTCTCTACATCACACTCTAACTCCATCACATTCTCTTCATCTCAATTTCTCTCCAACACTTTCTCTCCATCACACTCTCCCTGCATCACACACCCTCCATCACATTCTCCCTCCATTACACTCACAATCCATAACACTCCCTCCATCACACTCTCCCTCCACAACATTCTCCCGCCATCACACTCCCTCCATCAAGCTCGCCCTCTATCACACTGTCCCTCAATCACACTCCTGCCATCACACTGTCCCTCTATCACACTCCCTCCATCTCACTCCCTACATCACACTCTCCCTCCATTACACACCATCCATCACACTCTCCCTCCATCACACTCCCTACCTCACAATCACTCTATCACACTCCATCCATCACAACCTCCCTCCATCACACACTCCCTCCATCACACTCTCTCCATCACACTCTACCTCCATCACACTCTCCCTCCATCACATTCTCTCCAACATACTGTTCCTCCATCACAATCTCCCTCCTTCGCACACCCTCCATCACACTCACCCTCCATCACACTCTCCCTCGATCACATTCTCTCCATCAGACTCCATCCATCAAACTCTCCCTCCATCACAGTCCCTCCATCACACTCTCTTTCCATCACACTCTCTCCATCACACTCCCTCCATCGCAATCCCTCCATCACAATCTTTCCATCTCAATTTCTCTCCATCACACTCTCTCCATCACACACCCCCCATCACACTCTCCCTCCATCACACTCTCCCTCCATCACACTCCCTCCATCACACTCTCCCTCCATCACACTCTCCCTAAGTCACACTCTCCCTTCATCACACTGTCCCACCATCACATTCTCTCCATCACAGTTTCTCTTCCTCACGCTCTTCTTCCACCAGACACACCCTCCATCACACTTCCTCCATCATACTCTCCCTCCATCACACTCTCCCTCCATCAAACTCTCCCTCCATCACACTCCCTCCATCACATTCTCCCTTCATCACACTCTACCTCCATGACACTCCCTCCATCATGCACATCCTCAATCAGCCTCTTTCTATCACCCTCACTCCATCACACTCCCTCCATCAAACTGTTCCTGCAGAGCAATCGCTCCAACACACTCTGTCCGTCAAACACTCTTGTAACCATACGTTTTCGATCACATTCTCCCTGCATCACTCTCCGTCCATCACACTCCCTCCAACACACTCTCCCTCCATCACACACCCTCCATGAAACTCTCCCTCAATCACACTCTCCCTCCATCACATTCTCTCCATCACACACCATCCATCAGATTCTCCCTCCATCACACTTTTTCCATGACATTCTCCCTCCATCAGATTCTCTTTCCATGACACTCTCTCCATCACACTCCCTCCATCACACTCTCCCTCCATCACATTTTCCCTCCATCACACTCCCTCCATCACACTCTCCCTCCATCACACTCTCCCTCCATCACACTCTCCCTTCATCACACTGTCCCTCCATCACATTCTCTCCATCACAATTTCTCTCCATCACGCCCTCCCTCCATCGGAATCTCCCTTCATCTCTCTCTCTCCATCATACTCTCCCTCCATCACACTCTCTCCATCTCACTTTCCCTCCATCTTACTCTCCCTCCATCACATTCTATCCAACACACTCTTCCTCCATCACACACTCCCTCCATCGCATACCCTCTATCACACTCTCCCTCCATAACACTCTCCCTCCATCAAATTCTCTCCATCAAACTCCATCCATCAAACTCTATCTCCATCACACTCCCTCCATCACACTCTCCCTCCATCACACTCTCTTTCCATCACATTCTCTCCATCACATTCCCTCCATCACACTCTCCCTCCATCACATTTTCCCTCCATCACACTCCATCCATCAGACTCTCCCTCCATCACACTCTCCCTCCACCAGACTCTCCCCTCTTCACACTGTCCCACCATCACATTTTCTCCATCACAATTTCTCTCCATCACACTCGCCCTCCATCAGACTCCCCCTCTGTCACACCCCCTCCATCACACTCTCCCTCCATCACACTCTCCCTCCATCACACTCTCCCTTCATCACACTGTCCCTCCATCACATTCTCTCCTTCACACTATCTGTCCATCACACTCTCCCTCCATCAGAATCTCCCTTCATCACACTCTCTCCATCATACTCTCCCTCCATCACAATCTCTCCATCACATCCTCCCTCCATAAAACTCTCACTCTATCACAATCTCCCTCCATCACATTCTCTCCATCACGCTCTTCCTCCATCACGCACTCCCTCCATCACACACTCTCCATCACTCTCCCCTCCATCACACTCTCCCTCCATCACATTATCACCATCACACTCTCTCTCCATCACACTCAACCTCCATCACACACCCTCCATCACACTCTCCCTCCATCACACTCTCCCTCCATCACATTCTCTCCATCACACTCTCCCTCCATCACACTCCATCCATCACACTCTCCCTCCATCACACTCGCTCCATCTCAATCTCCGCCCATCACAGTCTCTTTCCATCACACTCTCTCCATCACACTCCCTCCATCACAATCCCTCCATCAAACTCTCCCACCATCACACTCTCCCTCCACCACACTCTCTCTCCATCACACTCTAACTCCATCACACACCCTCCATCACATTCTCCCTCCATTACACTAACCCTCCATAACACTCCCTCCATCACACTCTCCCTCCGTCACACTCTCCCTTCATCACACTGTCCCACCATCACATTCTCTCCATCACAGTTTCTCTTCCTCACACTCTCCTTCCATCAGACTCTCCCTTCATCACACTTCCTCCATCATACTCTCCCTCCATCACACTCTCCCTCCATCAAACTCTCCCTCCATCACACTCCCTCCATCACATTCTCCCTTCATCACACTCTACCTCCATCACACTCCCTCCATCACGCACATCCTCAATCACCCTCTTTCTATCACCCTCACTCCATCACACTCCCTCCATCAAACTGTTCCTGCAGAGCAATCGCTCCAACACACTCTCTCCGTCAAAGACTCTTGTAACCATACGTTTTCGATCACATTCTCCCTGCATCACTCTCCCTCCATCACACTCCCTCCAACACACTCTCCCTCCATCACACACCCTCCATGAAACTCTCCCTCCATCACACTCTCTCCATCTCACTTTCCCTCCATCTTACTCTCCCTCCTTCGCACTCCCTCCATCACACTCACCCTCCATCACACTCTCCCTCGATCACATTCTCTCCATCAGACTCCATCCATCAAAATCTCCCTCCATCACAGTCCCTCCATCACACTCTCTTTCCATCACACTCTCTCCATCACACTCCCTCCATCACACTCTCCCTCCATCACAATCTTTCCATCTCAATTTCTCTCCATCACACTCTTTACATCACACACCCTCCATCACACTCTCCCTCACTCACACTCTCCCTCCATCACACTCCCTCCATCACACTCTCCCTCCATCACACTCTCTTTCCATCACATTCTCTCCATCACATTCCCTCCATCAAACTCTCCCTCCATCATATTTTCGCTCCATCACACTCCATCCATCACACTCTCCCTCCATCACACTCTCCCTCCATCACACTCTCCCTCCACCAGACTCTCCCTTCATCACACTGTCCCACCATCACATTTTCTCCATCACAATTTCTCTCCATCACACTCGCCCTCCATCAGACTCCCCCTCCGTCACACCCCCTCCATCACACTCTCCCTCCATCACAATCTCTCCGTCTCAATTTCTCTGTATCACACTCTCTCCATCACACTCCCTCCATCACACTCTCCCTCCATCACACTCTCCCTCCATCACACTCTCCCTTCATCACACTGTCACTCCATCACATTCTCTCCTTCACAATATCTCTCCATCACACTCTCCCTCCATCAGAATCTCCCTTCATCACACTCTCTCCATCATACTCTCCCTCCATCACAATCTCTCCATCACACCCTCCCTCCATAAAACACTCACTCTATCACAATCTCCCTCCATCACATTCTCTCCATCACGCTCTTCCTCCATCACACACTCCCTCCATCACACACTCTCCATCAGTCTCCCCTCCATCACACTCTCCCTCCATCACATTATCACCAACACACTCTCTCTCCATCACACTCAACCTCCATCACACCCCCTCCATCACACTTTCCCTCCATCACACTCTCCCTTCATCACATTCTCTCCATCACACTCTCCCTCCATCACACTCCATCCATCACACTCTCCCTCCATCACACTCTCTCCATCACAATCCCTCCATCACACTCTCCCTCCATCAAACTCTCCCTCCATCATATTCTCGCCAACACACTCCTTCCATAACACTTTCCCTCCATCACACACCCTCCATCACGCTCGCCCTCTATCACACTGTCCCTCAATCACACTCTGCCGTCACACTGTCCCTCCATCACACTCTGCCTCCATCACACTGTCCCTCTATCACACTCCCTCCATCTCACTCCCTACATCACACTCTCCCTCCATTACACACCATCCATCACACTCTCCCTCCATCACACTCCCTCCATCACAATCCCTCTATCACACTCCATCCATCACAACTTCCCTCCATCACACACTCCCTCCATCACACTCTCTCCATCACACTCTACATCCATCACACTCTCCCTCCATCACATTCTCGCCAACACACTGTTCCTCCATCACAATCTCCCTCCTTCGCACTCCCTCCATCACACTCACCCTCCATCACACTCTCCCTCGATCACATTCTCTCCATCAGACTCCATCCATCAAACTCTCCCTCCATCACAGTCCCTCCATCACACTCTCTTTCCATCACACTCTCTCCATCACACTCCCTCCATCACACTCTCCCTCCATCACAATCTTTCCATCTCAATTTCTCTCCATCACACTCTCTCCATCACTCACCCTCCATCACACTCTCCCTCACTCACACTCTCCCTCCATCACACTTCCTCCATCACACTCTCCCTCCATCACACTCTCCCTCCGTCACACTCTCCCTTCATCACACTGTCCCACCATCACATTCTCTCCATCACAGTTTCTCTTCCTCACACTCTCCTTCCATCAGACTCTCCCTCCATCACACTTCCTCCATCATACACTCCCTCCATCACACTCTCCCTCCATCAAACTCTCCCTCCATCACTCTCCCTCCATCACATTCTCCCTTCATCACACTCTACCTCCATCACACTCCCTCCATCACGCACATCCTCAATCACCCTCTTTCTATCACCCTCACTCCATCACACTCCCTCCATCAAACTGTTCCTGCAGAGCAATCGCTCCAACGCACTCTGTCCGTCAAACACTCTTGTAAACATGCGTTTTCGATCACATTCTCCCTCCATCACTCTCCCTCCATCACACTCCCTCCAACACACTCTCCCTCCATCACACACCCTCCATGAAACTCTCCCTCCATCACACTCTCCCTCCATCACATTCTCTCCATCACACACCATCCATCAGATTCTCCCTCCATCACACTTTTTCCATGACATTCTCCCTCCATCAGATTCTCTTTCCATGACACTCTCTCCATCACACTCCCTCCATCACACTCTCCCTCCATCACATTTTCCCTCCATCACACTCCCTCCATCACACTCTCCCTCCATCACACTCTCCCTCCATCACACTCTCCCTTCATCACACTGTCCCTCCATCACATTCTCTCCATCACAATTGCTCTCCATCACACTCTCCCTCCATCGGGATCTCCCTTCATCACTCTCTCTCCATCATACTCTCCCTCCATCACACTCTCTCCATCTCACTTTTCCTCCATCTTACTCTCCCTCCATCACATTCTCTCCAACACACTCTTCCTCCATCACACACTCCCTCCATCGCATACCCTCTATCACACTCTCCCTCCATCACACTCTCCCTCCATCACATTCTCTCCATCAAACTCCATCCATCAAACTCTATCTCTATCACACTCCCTCCATCACACTCTCCCTCCATCACACTCTCTTTCCATCACATTCTCTCCATCACATTCACTCCATCAAACTCTCCCTCCATCACATTTTCGCTCCATCACACTCCATCCATCACACTCTCCCTCCATCACACTCTCCCTCCATCACACTCTCCCTCCACCAGACTCTCCCTTCATCACACTGTCCCACCTTCACATTTTCTCCATCACAATTTCTCTCCAGCACATTCGCCCTCCATCAGACTCCCCCTCCGTCACAACCCTTCCATCACACTCTCCCTCCATCACAATCTCTCCGTCTCAATTTCTCTGTATCACACTCTCTCCATCACACTCCCTCCATCACACTCTCCCTCCATCACACTCTCCCTCCATCACACTCTCCCTTCATCACACTGTCCCTCCATCACATTCTCTCATTCACAATATCTCTCCATCACACTCTCCCTCCATCAGAATCTCCCTTCATCACACTCTCTCCATCATACTCTCCCTCCATCACAATCTCTCCATCACACCCTCCCTCCATAAAACTCTCACTCTATCACACACTCCCTCCATCACACACTCTCCATCACTCTCCCCTCCATCACACTCTCCCTCCATCACATTATCACCAACACTCTCTCTCTCCATCACGCTCAACCTCCATCACACACCCTCCATCACACTTTCCCTCCATCACACTCTCCCTTCATCACATTCTCTCCATCACACTCTCCCTCCATCACACTCGCTCCATCACAATCTCCGTCCATCACACTCTCTTTCCATCACACTCTCTCCATCACACTCCCTCCATCACACTCTCCCTCCATCAAACTCTCCCTCCATCATATTCTCGCCAACACACTCCTTCCATAACACTTTCCCTCCATCACACACCCTCCATCACAACCTCCCTCCATCACATTCTCTCCATCTCAATTTCTCTCCATCACACTCTCTCCTTCACACGCCCTCCATCACACTCTCCCTCCATCACACTCTCCCTCCATCACACTCACCCTTCATCACACTGTCCCACCATCACATTCTCTCCATCACAATTTCTCTCCATCACACACTCCCTCCATCAGACTCTCCCTCCATCACACTCTCTCCATCATACTCTCCCTCCATCACACTCTCTCCATCAAACCCTCCCGCCATTAAACTCTCCCTCCATCACACTCTCCCTCCATCACATTCTCTCCATCAAACACTTCCTAAAACACATTCCCTCCATCACACACTCCCTCCATCACACTCTCTCATCACACTCTCCCTCCATCACACTCTCCCTCCATCACATTCTCTCCAACACACTCTTCCTCCATCACACTCTCCTTCCTTCGCACACCCTCCATCACACTCTCCCTCGATCACACTCTCCCTCCATCACATTCTCTCCATCACACTCCATCCATCAAACTCTCCCTCCATCAAATTCCCTCCATCAAACTCTTCCTCCATCACACTCTCTTTCCATCACAGTCTCTCCATCAATCTCCATCCATCACACTCTCCCTCCATCACAATCTCTCCATCTCAATTTCTCTCCATCACACTCTCTCCATCACATTCCCTCCATCACACTCTCCCTCCATCACATTCTCCCTCCATCACACTCCCTCCATCACACTCTCCCTTCATCACACTCTCTAAATCTCACCCTCCCTCCATTAAACTCTCCCTCTATCACTATCTCCCTCCATCACATTCTGTCCATCACACTCTTCCTCCATCAAACACTCCCTCCATCACACACTATCCATCACTCTCTCCCTCCATCTCACTCTCCCTCCATCACATTTTCTCCAACACACTCTCCTTTCATCACACCCACCCTCCATCACACACCCTCCATCACACTCTCCCTCCATCACACTCTCCCTCCATCACATTCTCTCCATCACACTCTCCCTCCATCACACTCCATCCATCACACTCTCCCTCCATCACAGTCGCTCCATCACACTCTCCGTCCATCACACTCTCTTTCCATCACACTCTCTCCATCACACTCCCTCCATCACACTCTCCCTCCTTCACCCTCCCTCCATCACACTCTCCCTCAATCACCCTCTCCCTGCATCACACTTCCTCCATCGCTTTCTCCCTCCATCACACTCTCCCTCCACAACATTCTCCCAACATCACACTCCCTCCATCACATTCTCCCTCCATCACACACTCTCCATCACTCTCCCCTCCATCACACTCTCCCTCCATCACATTATCACCATCACACTCTCTCTCCATCACACTCAACCTCCATCACACACCCTCCATCACACTCTCCCTCCATCACACTCTCCCTTCATCACATTCTCTCCATCACACTCTCCCTCCATCACACTCCATCCATCACGCTCTCCCTCCGTCACACTCGCTCCATCACAATCTCCGCCCATCACACTCTCTTTCCATCACACTCTCTCCATCACACTCCCTCCATCACAATCCCTCCATCAAACTCTCCCTCCATCACACTCTCCCTCCACCACACTCTCTCTCCATCACACTCTAACTCCATCACATTCTCTCCATCTCAATTTCTCTCCAACACTTTCTCTCCATCACACTCTCCCTGCATCACACACCCTCCATCACATTCTCCCTCCATTACACTCACCCTCCATAACACTCCCTCCATCACACTCTCCCTCCACAACATTCTCCCACCATCACACGCCCTCCAACACGCTCGCCCTCTATCACACTCTGCCTCAATCACAATCCTGCCGTCACACTGTCCCTCCATCACACTCTGCCTCCATCACACTGTCCCTCTATCACACTCCCTCCTTCACAATCCCTCTATCACACTCCATCCATCACACTCTCCCTCCATCACATTCGCTCCATCAAACTCTTCCTCCATCACAACATCCCTCCATCACACACTCCCTCCATCACACTCTCTCCATCACACTATACCTCCATAGTACTCTCCCTCCATCACATTCTCTCCAACACACTGATCCACCATCACAATCTCCCTCCTTCACACTCCCTCCATCACACTCACCATCCATCACACTCTAACTCGATCACATTCTCTCCATCAGACTCCATCCATCAAACTCTCCCTCCATCACAGTCCCTCCATCACACTCTCTTTCCATCAAACTCTCTCCATCACACTCCCTCCATCACACTCTCCCTCCATCACAATCTTTCCATCTCAATTTCTCTCCATCACACTCTCTCCACCACACACCCTCCATCACACTCTCCCTGCGTCACACTCTCCCTTCATCACACTGTCCCACCATCACATTCTCTCCATCACAGTTTCTCTTCCTCACACTCTCCTTCCAGCAGACTCTCCCTCCATCACACTTCCTCCATCATACTCTCCCTCCATCACACTCTCCCTCCATCAGACTCTCCCTCCATCACACTCCCTCCATCACATTCTCCCTTCATCACACTCTACCTCCATCACACGCCCTCCATCACGCACATCCTCAATCACCCTCTTTCTATCACCCTCACTCCATCAAACTCCCTCCATCAAACTGTTCCTGCAGAGCAATCGCTCCAACACACCCTGTCCGTCAAACAATCTTGTAACCATACGTTTTCGATCACATTCTCCGTGCATCACTCTCCCTCCATCACACTCCCTCCAACACACTCTCCCTCCGTCTCACACCCTCCATTAAACTCTCCCTCCATCACACTCTCCCTCCATCACATTCTCTCCATCACACACCATCCATCAGATTCTCCCTCCATCACACCTTTTCCATGACATTCTCCCTCCATCAGATTCTCTTTCCATGACACTCTCTCCATCACACTCCCTCCATCACACTCTCCCTCCATCACATTTTCCCTCCATCACACTCCCTCCATCACACTCTCCCTCCATCACACTCTCCCTCCATCACACTCTCCCTTCATCACACTGTCCCTCCATCACATTCTCTCCATCACAATTTCTCTCCAGCACACTCTCCCTCCATCGGGATCTCCCTTCATCACTCTCTCTCCATCATACTCTCCCTCCATCACACTCTCTCCATCTCACTTTCCCTCCATCTTACTCTCCCTCCATCACATTCTCTCCAACACACTCTTCCTCCATCACACACTCCCTCCATCGCATACCCTCTATCACTCTCTCCCTCCATCACACACTCCCTCCATCACATTCTCTCCATCAAACTCCATCCATCAAACTCTATCTCCATCACACTCCCTCCATCACACTCTCCCTCCATCACACTCTCCCTTCATCACACTGTCCCTCCATCACATTCTCTCCATCACAATTTCTCTCCATCACACTCTCCCTCCATCGGGATCTCCCTTCATCACTCTCTCTCCATCATACTCTCCCTCCATCACACTCTCTCCATCTCACTTTCCCTCCATCTTACTCTCCCTCCATCACATTCTCTCCAACACACTCTTCCTCCATCACACACTCCCTCCATCGCATACCCTCTATCACTCTCTCCCTCCATCACACTCTCCCTACATCACATTCTCTCCATCAAACTCCATCCATCAAACTCTATCTCCATCACACTCTCTCCATCACACTCCCTCCATCACACTCTCCCTTCATCACACTCTCTTTCCATCACATTCTCTCCATCACATTCCCTCCATCAAACTCTCCCTCCATCACATTTTCGCTCCATCACACTCCATCCATCACACTCTCCCTCCATCACACTCTCCCTCCACCAGACTCTCACTTCATCACACTGTCCCACCATCACATTTTCTGCATCACAATTTCTCTCCATCACACTCGCCCTCCATCAGACTCCCCCTCCGTCACACCCCTTCCATCACACTCTCCCTCCATCACAATCTCTCCATCTCAATTTCTCTCCATCACACTCTCTCCATCACACTCCCTCCATCACACTCTCCCTCCATCACACTCTCCCTCCATCACACTCTCCCTTCATCACACTGTCCCTCCATCACATTCTCTCATTCACAATATCTCTCCATCACACTCTCCCTCCATCAAAATCTCCCTTCATCACAGTCCCTCCATCATACTCTCCCTCCATCACAATCTCTCCATCACACTCTCCCTCCATAAAACTCTCACTCTATCACAATCTCCCTCCATCACATTCTCTCCATCATTCTCTTCCTCCATCACACACTCCCTCCATCACACACTCTCCATCACTCTCCCCTCCATCACACTCTCCCTCCATCACATTATCACCATCACAGTCTCTCTCCATCACACTCAACCTCCATCACACACCCTCCATCACACTCTCCCTCCATCACACTCTCCCTTCATCACATTCTCTCCATCACACTCTCCCTCCATCACACTCCATCCATCACGCTCTCCCTCCGTCACACTCGCTCCATCACAATCTCCGCCCATCACACTCTCTTTCCATCACACTCTCTCCATCACACTCCCTCCATCACAATCCCTCCATCAAACTCTCCCTCCATCACACTCTCCCTCCACCACACTCTCACTCCATCACACTCTAACTCCATCACATTCTCTCCATCTCAATTTCTCTCCAACACTTTCTCTCCATCACACTCTCCCTGCATCACACACCCTCCATCACATTCTCCCTCCATTACACTCACCCTCCATAACACTCCCTCCATCACACTCTCCCTCCACAACATTCTCCCACCATCACACTCCCTCCATCACGCTTGCCCTCTATCACACACTCCCTCAATCACACTCCTGCCGTCACACTGTCCCTCCATCACACTCTGCCTCCATCACACTGTCCCTCTATCACACTCCCTCCATCTCACTCCCTACATCACACTCTCCATTACACACCATCCATCACACTCTCCATCCATCACACTCCCTCCATCACAATCCCTCTATCACACTCCATCCATCACAACCTCCCTCCATCACACACTCCCTCCATCACACTCTCTCCATCACACTCTACCTCCATCACACTCTCCATCCATCACATTCTCTCCAACACACTGTTCCTCCATCACAATCTCCCTCCTTCGCACACCCTCCATCACACTCTCCCTCCATCGCACTCTCCCTCGATCACATTCTCTCCATCAGACTCCATCCATCAAACTCTCCCTCCATCACAGTCCCTCCATCAAACTCTCCCTCCATCACAATCTTTCCATCTCAATTTCTCTCCATCACACTCTCTCCATCACACACCCCCCATCACACTCTCCCTCCATCACACTCTCCCTCCATCACACTCCCTCCATCACACTCTCCCTCCATCACACTCTCCCTCCGTCACACTCTCCCTTCATCACACATTCCCACCATCACATTCTCTCCATCACAGTTTCTCTTCCTCACACTCTCCTTCCATCAGACTCTCCCTCCATCACACTTCCTCCATCATACTCTCCCTCCATCACACTCTCCCTCCATCAAACTCTCCCTCCATCACACTCCCTCCATCACATTCTCCCTTCATCACACTCTACCTCCATCACACTCCCTCCATCACGCACATCCTAATCACCCTCTTTCTATCACCCTCACTGTATCACACTCCCTCCATCAAACTGTTCCTGCAGAGCAATCGCTCCAACACACTCTGTCCATCAAACACTCTTGTAACCATATGTTTTCGATCACATTCTCCCTGCATCACTCTCCCTCCATCACACTCCCTCCAACACACTCTCCCTCCATCACACACCATCCATCAGATTCTCCCTCCATCACACTTTTTCCATGACATTCTCCCTCCATCAGATTCTCTTTCCATGACACTCTCTCCATCACACTCCCTCCATCACACTCTCCCTCATCACATTCTCTCCATCACAATTTCTCTCCATCACACTCTCCCTCCATCGGAATCTCCCTTCATCACTCTCTCTCCATCATACTCTCCCTCCATCACACTCTCTCCATCTCACTTTCCCTCCATCTTACTCTCCCTCCATCCCATTCTCTCCAACACACTCTTCCTCCATCACACACTCCCTCCATCGCATACCCTCTATCACACTCTCCCTCCATCACACTCTCCCTCCATCACACTCTCCCTTCATCACACTGTCCCTCCATCACATTCTCTCATTCACAATATCTCTCCATCACACTCTCCCTCCATCAAAATCTCCCTTCATCACAGTCTCTCCATCATACTCTCCCTCCATCACAATCTCTCCATCACACTCTCCCTCCATAAAACTCTCACTCTATCACAATCTCCCTCCATCACATTCTCTCCATCATTCTCTTCCTCCATCACACACTCCCTCCATCACACACTCTCCATCACTCTCCCCTCCATCACACTCTCCCTCCATCACATTATCACCATCACACTCTCTCTCCATCACACTCAACCTCCATCACACACCCTCCATCACACTCTCCCTCCATCACACTCTCCCTTCATCACATTCTCTCCATCACACTCTCCCTCCATCACACTCCATCCATCACGCTCTCCCTCCGTCACACTCGCTCCATCACAATCTCCGCCCATCACACTCTCTTTCCATCACACTCTCTCCATCACACTCCCTCCATCACAATCCCTCCATCAAACTCTCCCTCCATCACACTCTCCCTCCACCACACTCTCACTCCATCACACTCTAACTCCATCACATTCTCTCCATCTCAATTTCTCTCCAACACTTTCTCTCCATCACACTCTCCCTGCATCACACACCCTCCATCACATTCTCCCTCCATTACACTCACCCTCCATAACACTCCCTCCATCACACTCTCCCTCCACAACATTCTCCCACCATCACACTCCCTCCATCACGCTTGCCCTCTATCACACACTCCCTCAATCACACTCCTGCCGTCACACTGTCCCTCCATCACACTCTGCCTCCATCACACTGTCCCTCTATCACACTCCCTCCATCTCACTCCCTACATCACTCTCTCCATTACACACCATCCATCACACTCTCCCTCCATCACACTCCCTCCATCACAATCCCTCTATCACACTCCATCCATCACAACCTCCCTCCATCACACACTCCCTCCATCACACTCTCTCCATCACACTCTACCTCCATCACACTCTCCATCCATCACATTCTCTCCAACACACTGTTCCTCCATCACAATCTCCCTCCTTCGCACACCCTCCATCACACTCTCCCTCCATCGCACTCTCCCTCGATCACATTCTCTCCATCAGACTCCATCCATCAAACTCTCCCTCCATCACAGTCCCTCCATCAAACTCTCCCTCCATCACAATCTTTCCATCTCAATTTCTCTCCATCACACTCTCTCCATCACACACCCCCCATCACACTCTCCCTCCATCACACTCTCCCTCCATCACACTCCCTCCATCACACTCTCCCTCCATCACACTCTCCCTCCGTCACACTCTCCCTTCATCACACATTCCCACCATCACATTCTCTCCATCACAGTTTCTCTTCCTCACACTCTCCTTCCATCAGACTCTCCCTCCATCACACTTCCTCCATCATACTCTCCCTCCATCACACTCTCCCTCCATCAAACTCTCCCTCCATCACACTCCCTCCATCACATTCTCCCTTCATCACACTCTACCTCCATCACACTCCCTCCATCACGCACATCCTAATCACCCTCTTTCTATCACCCTCACTGTATCACACTCCCTCCATCAAACTGTTCCTGCAGAGCAATCGCTCCAACACACTCTGTCCGTCAAACACTCTTGTAACCATATGTTTTCGATCACATTCTCCCTGCATCACTCTCCCTCCATCACACTCCCTCCAACACACTCTCCCTCCATCACACACCATCCATCAGATTCTCCCTCCATCACACTTTTTCCATGACATTCTCCCTCCATCAGATTCTCTTTCCATGACACTCTCTCCATCACACTCCCTCCATCACACTCTCCCTCATCACATTCTCTCCATCACAATTTCTCTCCATCACACTCTCCCTCCATCGGAATCTCCCTTCATCACTCTCTCTCCATCATACTCTCCCTCCATCACACTCTCTCCATCTCACTTTCCCTCCATCTTACTCTCCCTCCATCCCATTCTCTCCAACACACTCTTCCTCCATCACACACTCCCTCCATCGCATACCCTCTATCACACTCTCCCTCCATCACACTCTCCCTCCATCACACTCTCCCTTCATCACACTGTCCCTCCATCACATTCTCTCATTCACAATATCTCTCCATCACACTCTCCCTCCATCAAAATCTCCCTTCATCACAGTCTCTCCATCATACTCTCCCTCCATCACAATCTCTCCATCACACTCTCCCTCCATAAAACTCTCACTCTATCACAATCTCCCTCCATCACATTCTCTCCATCATTCTCTTCCTCCATCACACACTCCCTCCATCACACACTCTCCATCACTCTCCCCTCCATCACACTCTCCCTCCATCACATTATCACCATCACACTCTCTCTCCATCACACTCAACCTCCATCACACACCCTCCATCACACTCTCCCTCCATCACACTCTCCCTTCATCACATTCTCTCAATCACACTCTCCCTCCATCACACTCCATCCATCACGCTCTCCCTCCGTCACACTCGCTCCATCACAATCTCCGCCCATCACACTCTCTTTCCATCACACTCTCTCCATCACACTCCCTCCATCACAATCCCTCCATCAAACTCTCCCTCCATCACACTCTCTCTCCACCACACTCTCACTCCATCACACTCTAACTCCATCACATTCTCTCCATCTCAATTTCTCTCCAACACTTTCTCTCCATCACACTCTCCCTGCATCACACACCCTCCATCACATTCTCCCTCCATTACACTCACCCTCCATAACACTCCCTCCATCACACTCTCCCTCCACAACATTCTCCCACCATCACACTCCCTCCATCACGCTTGCCCTCTATCACACTCTCCCTCAATCACACTCCTGCCGTCACACTGTCCCTCCATCACACTCTGCCTCCATCACACTGTCCCTCTATCACACTCCCTCCATCTCACTCCCTACATCACACTCTCCCTCCATTACACACCATCCATCACACTCTCCCTCCATCACACTCTCCCCATCACAATCCCTCTATCACACTCCATCCATCACAACCTCCCTCCATCACACACTCCCTCCATCACACTCTCTCCATCACACTCTACCTCCATCACACTCTCCATCCATCACATTCTCTCCAACACACTGTTCCTCCATCACAATCTCCCTCCTTCGCACACCATCCATCACACTCACCCTCCATCGCACTCTCCCTCGAGCACATTCTCTCCATCAGACTCCATCCATCAAACTCTCCCTCCATCACAGTCCCTCCATCAAACTCTCCCTCCATCACAATCTTTCCATCTCAATTTCTCTCCATCACACTCTCTCCATCACACACCCCCCATCACACTCTCCCTCCATCACACTCTCCCTCCATCACACTCCCTCCATCACACTCTCCCTCCATCACACTCTCCCTCCGTCACACTCTCCCTTCATCACACTGTCCCACCATCACATTCTCTCCATCACAGTTTCTCTTCCTCACACTCTCCTTCCATCAGACTCTCCCTCCATCACACTTCCTCCATCATACTCTCCCTCCATCACACTCTCCCTCCATCAAACTCTCCCTCCATCACACTCCCTCCATCACATTCTCCCTTCATCACACTCTACCTCCATCACACTCCCTCCATCACGCACATCCTAATCACCCTCTTTCTATCACCCTCACTGTATCACACTCCCTCCATCAAACTGTTCCTGCAGAGCAATCGCTCCAACACACTCTGTCCGTCAAACACTCTTGTAACCATACGTTTTCGATCACATTCTCCCTGCATCACTCTCCCTCCATCACACTCCCTCCAACACACTCTCCCTCCATCACACACCCTCCATGAAACTCTCCCTCCATCACACTCTCCCTCCATCACATTCTCTCCATCACACACCATCCATCAGATTCTCCCTCCATCACACTTTTTCCATGACATTCTCCCTCCATCAGATTCTCTTTCCATGACACTCTCTCCATCACACTCCCTCCATCACACTCTCCCTCCATCACATTCTCTCCAACACACTCTTCCTCCATCACACACTCCCTCCATCGCATACCCTCTATCACACTCTCCCTCCATCACACTCTCCCTCCATCACATTCTCTCCATCAAACTCCATCCATCAAACTCCATCTCCATCACACTCCCTCCATCACACTCTCCCTCCATCACACTCTCTTTCCATAACATTCTCTCCATCATATTCCCTCCATCAAACTCTCCCTCCTCACATTTTCGCTCCATCACACTGCATCCATCAGACTCTCCCTCCATCACACTGTCCCACCATCACATTTTCTCCATCACAATTTCTCTCCATCACACTGGCCCTCCATCTGACTCCCCCTCCGTCACACACCCTCCATCACACTCTCCCTCCATCACACTCTCCCTCCATCACACTCTCCCTTCATCACACTTTCCCTCCATCACATCCTCTCCTTCACAATATCTCTCCATCACACTCTCCCTCCATCAGAATCTCCTTTCATCACACTCTCTCCATCATACTCTCCCTCCATCACAATCTCTCCATCACACCCTCCCTCCATAAAACTCTCACTCTATCACAATCTCCCTCCATCACATTCTCTCCATCACGCTCTTCCTCAATCACACACTCCCTCCATCACACACTCTCCATCACTCTCCCCTCCATCACACTCTCCCTCCATCACATTATCACCATCACACTCTCTCTCCATCACACTCAACCTCCATCACACACCCTCCATCACACTCTCCCTCCATCACACTCTCCCTTCATCACATTCTCTCCATCACACTCTCCCTCCATCACACTCCATCCATCACGCTCTCCCTCCGTCACACTCGCTCCATCACAATCTCCGCCCATCACACTCTCTTTCCATCACACTCTCTCCATCACACTCCCTCCATCACAATCCCTCCATCAAACTCTCCCTCCATCACACTCTCCCTCCACCACACTCTCACTCCATCACACTCTAACTCCATCACATTCTCTCCATCTCAATTTCTCTCCAACACTTTCTCTCCATCACACTCTCCCTGCATCACACACCCTCCATCACATTCTCCCTCCATTACACTCACCCTCCATAACACTCCCTCCATCACACTCTCCCTCCACAACATTCTCCCACCATCACACTCCCTCCATCACGCTTGCCCTCTATCACACTCTCCCTCAATCACACTCCTGCCGTCACACTGTCCCTCCATCACACTCTGCCTCCATCACACTGTCCCTCTATCACACTCCCTCCATCTCACTCCCTACATCACACTCTCCCTCCATTACACACCATCCATCACACTCTCCCTCCATCACACTCTCTCCATCACAATCCCTCTATCACACTCCATCCATCACAACCTCCCTCCATCACACACTCCCTCCATCACACTCTCTCCATCACACTCTACCTCCATCACACTCTCCATCCATCACATTCTCTCCAACACACTGTTCCTCCATCACAATCTCCCTCCTTCGCACACCATCCATCACACTCACCCTCCATCGCACTCTCCCTCGAGCACATTCTCTCCATCAGACTCCATCCATCAAACTCTCCCTCCATCACAGTCCCTCCATCAAACTCTCCCTCCATCACAATCTTTCCATCTCAATTTCTCTCCATCACACTCTCTCCATCACACACCCCCCATCACACTCTCCCTCCATCACACTCTCCCTCCATCACACTCCCTCCATCACACTCTCCCTCCATCACACTCTCCCTCCGTCACACTCTCCCTTCATCACACTGTCCCACCATCACATTCTCTCCATCACAGTTTCTCTTCCTCACACTCTCCTTCCATCAGACTCTCCCTCCATCACACTTCCTCCATCATACTCTCCCTCCATCACACTCTCCCTCCATCAAACTCTCCCTCCATCACACTCCCTCCATCACATTCTCCCTTCATCACACTCTACCTCCATCACACTCCCTCCATCACGCACATCCTAATCACCCTCTTTCTATCACCCTCACTGTATCACACTCCCTCCATCAAACTGTTCCTGCAGAGCAATCGCTCCAACACACTCTGTCCGTCAAACACTCTTGTAACCATACGTTTTCGATCACATTCTCCCTGCATCACTCTCCCTCCATCACACTCCCTCCAACACACTCTCCCTCCATCACACACCCTCCATGAAACTCTCCCTCCATCACACTCTCCCTCCATCACATTCTCTCCATCACACACCATCCATCAGATTCTCCCTCCATCACACTTTTTCCATGACATTCTCCCTCCATCAGATTCTCTTTCCATGACACTCTCTCCATCACACTCCCTCCATCACACTCTCCCTCCATCACATTCTCTCCAACACACTCTTCCTCCATCACACACTCCCTCCATCGCATACCCTCTATCACACTCTCCCTCCATCACACTCTCCCTCCATCACATTCTCTCCATCAACTCCATCCATCAAACTCCATCTCCATCACACTCCCTCCATCACACTCTCCCTCCATCACACTCTCTTTCCATAACATTCTCTCCATCATATTCCCTCCATCAAACTCTCCCTCCTCACATTTTCGCTCCATCACACTGCATCCATCAGACTCTCCCTCCATCACACTGTCCCACCATCACATTTTCTCCATCACAATTTCTCTCCATCACACTGGCCCTCCATCTGACTCCCCCTCCGTCACACACCCTCCATCACACTCTCCCTCCATCACACTCTCCCTCCATCACACTCTCCCTTCATCACACTTTCCCTCCATCACATCCTCTCCTTCACAATATCTCTCCATCACACTCTCCCTCCATCAGAATCTCCTTTCATCACACTCTCTCCATCATACTCTCCCTCCATCACAATCTCTCCATCACACCCTCCCTCCATAAAACTCTCACTCTATCACAATCTCCCTCCATCACATTCTCTCCATCACGCTCTTCCTCAATCACACACTCCCTCCATCACACACTCTCCATCACTCTCCCCTCCATCACACTCTCCCTCCATCACATTATCACCAACACACTCTCTCTCCATCACACTCAACCTCCATCATACACCCTCCATCACACTCTCCCTCCATCACACTCTCCAATCATCACATTCTCTCCATCACACTCTCCCTCCATCACACTCCATCCATCACACACTCCCTCCATCACACTCGCTCCATCACAATCTCCGCCGATCACACTCTCTTTCCATCACACTCTCTCCATCACACTCCCTCCATCACAATCCCTCCATCAAACTCTCGCTCCATCACACTCTCCCTCCACCACACTCTCTCTCCATCACACTCTAACTCCATCACATTCTCTCCATCTCAATTTCTCTCCAACACTTTCTCTCCATCACACTCTCCCTGCATCACACAACCTCCATCACGTTCTCCCTCCATTACACTCAACCTCCATAACACTCCCTCCATCACACTCTCCCTCCACAACATTCTCCCACCATCACACTCCCTCCATCACGCTCGCCCTCTATCACACTCTCCCTCAATCACACTCCTGCCATCACACTGTCCCTCCATCACACTCTGCCTCCATCACACTGTCCCTCTATCACACTCCCTCCATCTCACTCCCTAAATCAAACTCTCCCTCCATTACACACCATCCATCAAAATCTCCCTCCATCACACTCCCTCCATCACAATCCCTCTATCACATTCCATCCATCACAACCTCCCTCCATCACACACTCCCTCCATCACACTCTCTCCATCACACTCTCTCCATCACACTCTACCTCCATCACACTCTCCCTCCATCACATTCTCTCCAACACACTGTTCCTCCATCACAATCTCCCTCCTTCGCACACCCTCCATCACACTCACCCTCCATCGCACTCTCCCTCGATCACATTCTCTCCATCAGACTCCATCCATCAAAATCTCCCTCCATCACAGTCCCTCCATCACACTCTCTTTCCATCACACTCTCTCCATCACACTCCCTCCATCACACTCTCCCTCCATCACAATCTTTCCATCTCAATTTCTCTCCATCACACTCTCTACATCACACACCCTCCATCACACTCTCCCTCCATCACACTCTCCCACCATCACACTCCCTCCATCACACTCTCCCTCCGTCACACTCTCCCTTCATCACACTGTCCCACCATCACATTCTCTCCATCACAGTTTCTCTTCCTCACACTCTCCTTCCATCAGACTTTCCCTCCATCACACTTCCTCCATCATACTCTCCCTCCATCACACTCTCCCTCCATCAAACTCTCCCTCCATCACACTCCCTCCATCACATTCTCCCTTCATCACACTCTACCTCCATCACACTCCCTCCATCACGCACATCCTCAATCACCCTCTTTCTATCACCCTCACTCCATCACACTCCCTCCATCAAACTGTTCCGGCAGAGCAATCGCTCCAACACACTCTGTCCCTCAAAAACTCTTGTAACCATACGTTTGCGATCACATTCTCCCTGCATCACTCTCCCTCCATCACACTCCCTCCAACACACTCTCCCTCCATCACACACCCTCCATGAAACTCTCCCTCAATCACACTCTCCCTCCATCACATTCTCTCCATCACACACCATCCATCAGATTCTCCCTCCATCACACTTTTTCCATGACATTCTCCCTCCATCAGATTCTCTTTCCATGACACTCTCTCCATCACACTCCCTCCATCACACTCTCCCTCCATCACATTTTCCCTCCATCACACTCCCTCCATCACACTCTCCCTCCATCACACTCTCCCTCCATCACACTCTCCCTTCATCACACTGTCCCTCCATCACATTCTCTCCATCACAATTTCTCTCCATCACACTCTCCCTCCATCGGAATCTCCCTTCATCACTCTCTCTCCTTCATACTCTCCCTCCATCACACTCTCTCCATCTCACTTTCCCTCCATCTTACTCTCCCTCCATCACATTCTCTCCAACACACTCTTCCTCCATCACACACTCCCTCCATCGCATACCCTCTATCACACTCTCCCTCCATCACACTCTCCCTCCATCACATTCTCTCCATCAAACTCCATCCATCAAACTCTATCTCCATCACACTCCCTCCATCACACTCTCCCTCCATCACACTCTCTTTCCATCACATTCTCTCCATCACATTCCCTCCATCAAACTCTCCCTCCATCACATGTTCGCTCCATCACACTCCATCCATCACACTCTCCCTCCATCACACTCTCCCTCCACCAGACTATCACTTCATCACACTGTCCCACCATCACATTTTCTCCATCACAATTTCTCTCCATCACACTCGCCCTCCATCAGACTCCCCCTCCGTCACACCCCTTCCATCACACTCTCCCTCCATCACAATCTCTCCATCTCAATTTCTCTCCATCACACTCTCTCCATCACACTCCCTCCATCACACTCTCCCTCCATCACACTCTCCCTCCATCACACTGTCCCTTCATCACACTGTCCCTCCATCACATTCTCTCCTTCACAATATCTCTCCATCACACTCTCCCTCCATCAGAATCTCCCTTCATCCCACTCTCTCCATCATACTCTCCCTCCATCACAATCTCTCCATCACACCCTCCCTCCATAAAACTCTCACTCTATCACACACTCCCTCCATCACACACTCTCCATCACTCTCCCCTCCATCACACTCTCCCTCCATCACATTATCACCAACACACTCTCTCTCCATCACACTCAACCTCCATCACACACCCTCCATCACACTTTCCCTCCATCACTCTCTCCCTTCATCACATTCTCTCCATCACACTCTCCCTCCATCACACTCCATCCATCACACTCTCCCTCCATCACACTCGCTCCATCACAATCTCCGTCCATCACACACTCCTTCCATAACACTTTCCTCCATCACACACCCTCCATCACACGCTCCCTCCATCACATTCTCTCCATCTCAATTTCTCTCCATCACACTCTCTCCTTCACACGCCCTCAATCACACTCTCCATCCATCACACTATCCCTCCATCACACTCACCCTTCATCACACTGTCCCACCATCACATTCTCTCCATCACAATTTCTCTCCATCACACACTCCCTCCATCAGACTCTCCCTCCATCACACTCTCTCCATCATACTCTCCCTCCATCACACTCTCTCCATCAAGCCCTCCCGCCATTAAACTCTCCCTCCATCACACTCTCCCTCCATCACATTCTCTACATCAAACACTTCCTCCATCACACATTCCCTCCATCACACACTCCCTCCATCACACTCTCCCCTTCACACTCTCCCTCCATCACACTTTCCCTCCATCACATTCTCCCACCATCACACTCCCTCCAACACACTCTCCCTCCATCACACACCATCCATTAAACTCTCCCTCCATCACACTCTCCCTCCATCACATTCCCTCCATCACACACCATCCATCAGATTCTCCCTCCATCACACTTTTTCCAAGACATTCTCCCTCCATCTGATTCTCTTTCCATGACACTCTCTCCATCACACTCCCTCCATCACACTCTCCCTCCATCACATTTTCCCTCCATCACACTCCCTCCATCACACTCTCCCTCCATCACACTCTCCCTCCATCACACTCTCCCTTCATCACACTGTCCCTCCATCACTTTCGCTCCATCACAATTTCTCTCCATCACACTCTCCCTCCATCGGAATCTCCCTTCATCACTCTCTCTCCATCATACTCTCCCTCCATCACACTCTCTCAATCACTCCCTCCCTCCATTAAACTCTCACTCTATCACAATCTCCCTCCATCGCACTCTCTCTGTCACACTCTTCCTCCATCAAACACTCCCTCCATCACACACTCTCCATCACACTCCATCCATCAAACTCTCCCTCCATCACACTCCCTCCATCACATTCTCCCTCCATCACACTCTCTTTCCATCACACTCTCTCCATCACACTCCCTCCGTCACACTCTCCCTTCATCACACATTCCCACCATCACATTCTCTCCATCACAGTTTCTCTTCCTCACACTCTCCTTCCATCAGACTCTCCCTCCATCACACTTCCTCCATCATACTCTCCCTCCATCACACTCTCCCTCCATCAAACTCTCCCTCCATCACACTCCCTCCATCACATTCTCCCTTCATCACACTCTACCTCCATCACACTCCCTCCATCACGCACATCCTCAATCACCCTCTTTCTATCACCCTCACTCCATCACACTCCCTCCATCAAACTGTTCCTGCAGAGCAATCGCTCCAACACACTCTGTCCGTCAAACACTCTCAAACCATACGTTTTCGATCACATTCTCCCTGCATCACTCTCCCTCCATCACACTCCCTCCAACACACTCTCCCTCCATCACACACCCTCCATGAAACTCTACCTCCATCACACTCTCCCTCCATCACATTCTCTCCATCACACACCATCAATCAGATTCTCCCTCCATCACACTTTTTCCATGACATTCTCCCTCCATCAGATTCTCTTTCCATGACACTGTCTCCATCACACTCCCTCCATCACACTCTCCCTCCATCACATTTTCCCTCCATCACACTCCCTCCATCACACTCTCCCTCCATCACACTCTCCCTCCATCACACTCTCCCTTCATCACACTGTCCCTCCATCACATTCTCTCCATCACAATTTCTCTCCATCACACTCTCCCTCATCGGAATCTCCCTTCATCTCTCTCTCTCCATCATACTCTCCCTCCATCACACTCTCTCAATCACTCCCTCCCTCCATTAAACTCTCACTCTATCACAATCTCCCTCCATCACATTCTCTCCATCACACTCTTCCTCCATCAAACACTCCCTCCATCACACACTCTCCATCACACTCCATCCATCAAACTCTCCCTCCATCACACTCCCTCCATCACATTCTCCCTCCATCATACTCTCTTTCCATCACACTCTCTCCATCACACTCCCTCCATCACACTCTCCCTCCATCAAAATCTCTCCATCTCAATTTCTCTCCATCACACTCTCTCCATCACACCCCCTCCATGACACACTCCCATCATCACATTCTCCTTCCATCAGAGTCCCTTCATCACACTCTCCCTCCATCACACTCTCCCTCCATCACACTCTCCCTTCATCACACTGTCCCTCCATTACATTCTCTCCATCTCAATTTCTCTCCCTCACACTGTCCCTCCATAAGAATCTCGCTTCATCACACTCTCTCCATCATACTCTCCCTCCATCACACTCTCTCCATCACACCCTCCCTCCATTAAACTCTCCCACTATCACAATCTCCCTCCGTCACATACTCTCCATCACACTCTTCCTCCATCAAACACTCCCTCCAACACACACTCTCCATCACTCTCTCCCTCCATCACACTCTCCCTCCATCACATTCTCTCCAACACACTCTCACTCCATCACACTCACCCTCCCTCACACACCCTCCATCACACTCTCGCTCCATCACACTCTCCCTCCATCACATTCTCTCCATCACACTCTCCCTCCATCACATTCCATCCATCACACTCTCCCTCCATCACACTCGCGCCATCACATTCTCCGTCCATCACACTCACTATCCATCACACTCTCTCCATCACGCTCCCTCCATCACACTCTCCCTCCATCACATTTTCCCTCCATCACACTCCCTCCATCACACTCTCCCTCCATCACACTCTCCCTTCATCACACTGTCCCTCCATCACATTCGCTCCATCACAATTTCTCTCCATCACACTCTCCCTCCATCGGAATCTCCCTTCATCACTCTCTCTCCATCATACTCTCCCTCCATCACACTCTCTCAATCACTCCCTCCCTCCATTAAACTCTCACTCTATCACAATCTCCCTCCATCACATTCTCTCCGTCACACTCTTCCTCCATCAAACACTCCCTCCATCACACACTCTCCATCACACTCCATCCATCAAACTCTCCCTCCATCACACTCCCTCCACCACATTCTCCCTCCATCACACTCTCTTTCCATCACACTCTCTCCATCACACTCCCTCCATCACACTCTCCCTTCATCACACTGTCCCTCCATTACATACTCTCCATCACAATTTCTCTCCATCACACTCTCCCTCCATCTGAATCACGCTTCATCACACTCTCTCCATCATACTCTCCCTCCATCACACACACCCTCCATCAAACTCTCCCTCCATCACACTCTCCCTCCATCACACTCCCTCCATCACATTCTCCCTCCATCACACTCTCCCTCCGTCACACTCTCCCTTCATCACACTGTCCCACCATCACATTCTCTCCATCAGAGTTTCTCTTCCTCACACTCTCCTTCCATCAGACTCTCCCTCCATCACACTTCCTCCATCATACTCTCCCTCCATCACACTCTCCCTCCATCAAACTCTCCCTCCATCACACTCCCTCCATCACATTCTCCCTTCATCACACTCTACCTCCATCACACTCCCTCCATCACGCACATCCTCAATCACCCTCTTTCTATCACCCTCACTCCATCACACTCCCTCGATCAAACTGCTCTGGCAGAGCAATCGCTCCAACACACTCTGTCCGTCAAACACTCTTGTAACCATACGTTTGCGATCAAATTCTCCCTGCATCACTCTCCCTCCATCACACACCCTCCATGAAACTCTCCCTCCATCACACTCTCCCTCCATCACACTCTCTCCATCTCACTTTCCCTCCATCTTACTCTCCCTCCATCACATTCTCTCCAACACACTCTTCCTCCATCACACACTCCCTCCATCGCATACCCTCTATCACACTCTCCCTCCATCACACTCTCCCTCCATCACATTCTCTCCATCAAATTCCATCCATCAAACTCTATCTCCATCACACTCCCTCCATCACACTCTCCCTCCATCACACTCCCTCCATCACATTCTCCCTCCATCATACTCTCTTTCCATCACACTCTCTCCATCACACTCCCTCCATCACACTCTCCCTCCATCAAAATCTCTCCATCTCAATTTCTCTCCATCACACTCTCTCCATCACACCCCCTCCATGACACACTCCCATCATCACATTCTCCTTCCATCAGAGTCCCTTCATCACACTCTCCCTCCATCACACTCTCCCTCCATCACACTCTCCCTTCATCACACTGTCCCTCCATTACATTCTCTCCATCTCAATTTCTCTCCCTCACACTGTCCCTCCATAAGAATCTCGCTTCATCACACTCTCTCCATCATACTCTCCCTCCATCACACTCTCTCCATCACACCCTCCCTCCATTAAACTCTCCCACTATCACAATCTCCCTCCATCACATACTCTCCATCACACTCTTCCTCCATCAAACACTCCCTCCAACACACACTCTCCATCACTCTCTCCCTCCATCACACTCTCCCTCCATCACATTCTCTCCAACACACTCTCACTCCATCACACTCACCCTCCCTCACACACCCTCCATCACACTCTCGCTCCATCACACTCTCCCTCCATCACATTCTCTCCATCACACTCTCCCTCCATCACATTCCATCCATCACACTCTCCCTCCATCACACTCGCGCCATCACATTCTCCGTCCATCACACTCACTATCCATCACACTCTCTCGATCACGCTCCCTCCATCACACTCTCCCTCCATCACATTTTCCCTCCATCACACTCCCTCCATCACACTCTCCCTCCATCACACTCTCCCTTCATCACACTGTCCCTCCATCACATTCGCTCCATCACAATTTCTCTCCATCACACTCTCCCTCCATCGGAATCTCCCTTCATCACTCTCTCTCCATCATACTCTCCCTCCATCACACTCCTCAATCACTCCCTCCCTCCATTAAACTCTCACTCTATCACAATCTCCCTCCATCGCATTCTCTCTGTCACACTCTTCCTCCATCAAACACTCCCTCCATCACACACTCTCCATCACACTCCATCCATCAAACTCTCCCTCCATCACACTCCCTCCATCACATTCTCCCTCCATCACACTCTCTTTCCATCACACTCTCTCCATCACACTCCCTCCATCACACTCTCCCTTCATCACACTGTCCCTCCATTACATACTCTCCATCACAATTTCTCTCCATCACACTCTCCCTCCATCTGAATCACGCTTCATCACACTCTCTCCATCATACTCTCCCTCCATCACACACACCCTCCATCAAACTCTCCCTCCATCACACTCTCCCTCCATCACACTCCCTCCATCACATTCTCCCTCCATCACACTCTCCCTCCGTCACACTCTCCCTTCATCACACTGTCCCACCATCACATTCTCTCCATCACAGTTTCTCTTCCTCACACTCTCCTTCCATCAGACTCTCCCTCCATCACACTTCCTCCATCATACTCTCCCTCCATCACACTCTCCCTCCATCAAACTCTCCCTCCATCACACTCCCTCCATCACATTCTCCCTTCATCACACTCTACCTCCATCACACTCCCTCCATCACGCACATCCTCAATCACCCTCTTTCTATCACCCTCACTCCATCACACTCCCTCGATCAAACTGCTCTGGCAGAGCAATCGCTCCAACACACTCTGTCCGTCAAACACTCTTGTAACCATACGTTTGCGATCAAATTCTCCCTGCATCACTCTCCCTCCATCACACACCCTCCATGAAACTCTCCCTCCATCACACTCTCCCTCCATCACACTCTCTCCATCTCACTTTCCCTCCATCTTACTCTCCCTCCATCACATTCTCTCCAACACACTCTTCCTCCATCACACACTCCCTCCATCGCATACCCTCTATCACACTCTCCCTCCATCACACTCTCCCTCCATCACATTCTCTCCATCAAATTCCATCCATCAAACTCTATCTCCATCACACTCCCTCCATCACACTCTCCCTCCATCACACTCTCTTTCCATCACATTCTCTCCATCACATTCCCTCCATCAAACTCTCCCTCCATCACATTTTCACTCCATCACACTCCATCCATCACACTCTCCCTCCATCACACTCTCCCTCCACCAGACTATCACTTCATCACACAGTCCCACCATCACATTTTCTCCATCACAATTTCTCACCATCACACTCGCCCTCCATCAGACTCCCCCTCCGTCACAACCCTTCCATCACACTCTCCCTCCATCACAATCTCTCCACCTCAATTTCTCTCCATCACACTCTCTCCATCACACTCCCTCCATCACACTCTCCCTCCATCACACTCTCCCTCCATCACACTCTCCCTTCATCACACTGTCCCTCCATCACATTCGCTCCATCACAATTTCTCTCCATCACACTCTCCCTCCATCGGAATCTCCCTTCATCACTCTCTCTCCATCATACTCTCCCTCCATCACACTCTCTCAATCACTCCCTCCCTCCATTAAACTCTCACTCTATCACAATCTCCCTCCATCACATTCTCTCCGTCACACTCTTCCTCCATCAAACAATCCCTCCATCACACACTCTCCATCACACTCCATCCATCAAACTCTCCCTCCATCACACTCCCTCCATCACTTTCTCCCTCCATCACACTCTCTTTCCATCACACTCTCTCCATCACACTCCCTCCATCACACTCTCCCTTCATCACACTGTCCCTCCATTACATTCTCTCCATCACAATTTCTCTCCATCACACTCTCCCTCCATCAGAATCACGCTTCATCACACTCTCTCCATCATACTCTCCCTCCATCACACACTCCCTCCATCAAACTCTCCCTCCATCAAACTCTCCCTCCATCACACTCCCTCCATCACACTCTCCCTCCATCACACTCTCCCTCCGTCACACTCTCCCTTCATCACACTGTCCCACCATCACATTCTCTCCATCACAGTTTCTCTTCCTCACACTCTCCTTCCATCAGACTCTCCCTCCATCACACTTCCTCCATCATACACTCCCTCCATCACACTCTCCCTCCATCAAACTCTCCCTCCATCACACTCCCTCCATCACATTCTCCCTTCATCACACTCTACCTCCATCACACTCCCTCCATCACGCACATCCTCAATCACCCTCTTTCTATCACCCTCACTCCATCACACTCCCTCCATCAAACTGTTCCTGCAGAGCAATCGCTCCAACACACTCTGTCCGTCAAACACTCTTGTAACCATACGTTTTCGATCACATTCTCCCTGCATCACTCTCCCTCCATCACACTCCCTCCAACACACTCTCCCTCCATCACACACCCTCCATGAAAGTCTCCCTCCATCACACTCTCCCACAATCACATTCTCTCCATCACACACCATCCATCAGATTCTCCCTCCATCACACTTTTTCCATGACATTCTCCCTCCATCAGATTCTCTTTCCATGACACTGTCTCCATCACACTCCCTCCATCACACTCTCCCTCCATCACATTTTCCCTCCATCACACTCCCTCCATCACACTCTCCCTCCATCACACTCTCCCTCCATCACACTCTCTACATCACACTCCCTCCAACACACTCTCCCTTCATCACACTGTCCCTCCATTACATTCTCTCCATCACAATTTCTCTCCATCACACTCTCCCTCCATCAGAATCACGCTTCATCACACTCTCTCCATCATACTCTCCCTCCATCACACACTCCCTCCATCAAACTCTCCCTCCATCAAACTCTCCCTCCATCACACTCCCTCCATCACACTCTCCCTCCATCACACTCTCCCTCCGTCACACTCTCCCTTCATCACACTGTCCCACCATCACATTCTCTCCATCACAGTTTCTCTTCCTCACACTCTCCTTCCATCAGACTCTCCCTCCATCACACTTCCTCCATCATACACTCCCTCCATCACACTCTCCCTCCATCAAACTCTCCCTCCATCACACTCCCTCCATCACATTCTCCCTTCTCACACTCTACCTCCATCACACTCCCTCCATCACGCACATCCTCAATCACCCTCTTTCTATCACCCTCACTCCATCACACTCTCTCCATCAAACTGTTCCTGCAGAGCAATCGCTCCAACACACTCTGTCCGTCAAACACTCTTGTAACCATACGTTTTCGATCACATTCTCCCTGCATCACTCTCCTTCCATCACACTCCCTCCAACACACTCTCCCTCCATCACACACCCTCCATGAAAGTCTCCCTCCATCACACTCTCCCACAATCACATTCTCTCCATCACACACCATCCATCAGATTCTCCCTCCATCACACTTTTTCCATGACATTCTCCCTCCATCAGATTCTCTTTCCATGACACTGTCTCCATCACACTCCCTCCATCACACTCTCCCTCCATCACACTCTCCCTCCATCACACTCTCCCTCCATCACACTCTCCCTTCATCACACTGTCCCTCCATCACATTCTCTCCATCACAATTTCTCTCCATCACACTCTCCCTCATCGGAATCTCCCTTCATCTCTCTCTCTCCATCATACTCTCCCTCCATCGCACTCTCTCAATCACTCCCTCCCTCCATTAAACTCTCACTCTATCACAATCTCCCTCCATCACATTCTCTCCATCACACTCTTCCTCCATCAAACACTCCCTCCATCACACATTCTCCATCACACTCCATCCATCAAACTCTCCCTCCATCACACTCCCTCCATCACATTCTCCCTCCATCACACTCTCTTTCCATCACACTCTCTCCATCACACTCCCTCCATCACACTCTCCCTGCATCAAAATCTCTCCATCTCAATTTCTCTCCATCACACTCTCTCCATCACACCCCCTCCATGACACAGTCCCTTCATCACATTCTCCTTCCATCACAGTCCCTCCATCACACTCTCCCTCCATCACACTCTCCCTCCATCACACTCTCCCTTCATCACACAGTCCCTCCATTACATTCTCTCCATCTCAATTTCTATCCATCACACTGTCCCTCCATCAGAATCTCGCTTCATCACACTCCCTCCATCACACTCTCCCTCCATCACACTCTCTTTCCATCACATTCTCTCCATCACATTCCCTCCATCAAAGTCTCCCTCCATCACATTTTCGCTCCATCACACTCCATCCATCACACTCTCCCGCCATCACACTCTCCCTCCACCAGACTATCACTTCATCACACTGTCCCACCATCACATTTTCTCCATCACAATTTCTCTCCATCACACTCGCCCTCCATCAGACTCCCCCTCCGTCACACCCCTTCCATCACACTCTCCCTCCATCACAATCTCTCCATCTCAATTTCTCTCCATCACACTCTCTCCATCACACTCCCTCCATCACACTCTCCCTCCATCACACTCTCCCTCCATCACACTGCCCCTTCATCACACTGTCCCTCCATCACATTCTCTCCTTCACAATATCTCTCCATCACACTCTCCCTCTATCACAATCTCCCTCCATCACATTCTCTCCATCACGCTCTTCCTCCATCACACACTCCCTCCATCACACACTCTCCATCACTCTCCCCTCCATCACACTCTCCCTCCATCACATTATCACCAAAACTCTCTCTCTCCATCACACTCAACCTCCATCACACACCCTCCATCACACTTTCCCTCCATCACACTCTCCCTTCATCACATTCTCTCCATCACACTCTCCCTCCATCACACACCCTCCATTAAACTCTCCCTCCATCACACTCTCCCTCCATCACATTCCCTCCATCACACACCATCCATCAGATTCTCCCTCCATCACACTTTTTCCATGACATTCTCCCTCCATCTGATTCTCTTTCCATGACACTCTCTCCATCACACTCCCTCCATCACACTCTCCCTCCATCACATTTTCCCTCCATCACACTCCCTCCATCACACTCTCCCTCCATCACACTCTCCCTCCATCACACTCTCCCTTCATCACACTGTCCCTCCATCACATTCGCTCCATCACAATTTCTCTCCATCACACTCTCCCTCCATCGGAATCTCCCTTCATCACTCTCTCTCCATCATACTCGCCCTCCATCACACTCTCTCAATCACTCCCTCCCTCCATTAAACTCTCACTCTATCACAATCTCCCTCCATCACATTCTCTCCGTCACACTCTTCCTCCATCAAACACTCCCTCCATCACACACTCTCCATCACACTCCATCCATCAAACTCTCCCTCCATCTCACTACCTCCATCACTTTCTCCCTCCATCACACTCTCTTTCCATCACACTCTCTCTATCACACTCCCTCCATCACACTCTCCCTTCATCACACTGTCCCTCCATTACATTCTCTCCATCACAATTTCTCTCCATCACACTCTCCCTCCATCAGAATCACGCTTCATCACACTCTCTCCATCATACTCTCCCTCCATCACACACACCCTCCATCAAACTCTCCCTCCATCAAACTCTCCCTCCATCACACTCCCTCCATCACACTCTCCCTCCATCACACTCTCCCTCCGACACACTCTCCCTTCATCACACTGTCCCACCATCACATTCTCTCCATCACAGTTTCTCTTCCTCACACTCTCCTTCCATCAGACTCTCCCTCCATCACACTTCCTCCATCGTACTCTCCCTCCATCACACTCTTCCTCCATCAAACTCTCCCTCCATCACACTCCCTCCATCACATTCTCCCTTCATCACACTCTACCTCCATCACACTCCCTCCATCACGCACATCCTCAATCACCCTCTTTCTATCACCCTCACTCCATCACACTCCCTCCATCAAACTGTTTCTGCAGAGCAATCGCTCCAACACACTCTGTCCGTCAAACACTCTTGTAACCATACGTTTTCGATCACATTCTCCCTGCATCACTCTCCCTCCATCACACTCCCTCCAACACACTCTCCCTCCATCACACACCCTCCATGAAACTCTCCCTCCATCACACTCTCCCACAATCACATTCTCTCCATCACACACCATCCATCAGATTCTCCCTCCATCACACTTTTTCCATGACATTCTCCCTCCATCAGATTCTCTTTCCATGACACTCTCTCCATCACACTCCCTCCATCACACTCTCCCTCCATCACATTTTCCCTCCATCACACTCCCTCCATCACACTCTCCCTCCATCACACTCTCCCTCCATCACACTCTCCCTTCATCACACTGTCCCTCCATCACATTCTCTCCATCACAATTTCTCTCCATCACACTCTCCCTCATCGGAATCTCCCTTCATCTCTCTCTCTCCATCATACTCTCCCTCCATCACACTCTCTCAATCACTCCCTCCCTCCATTAAACTCTCACTCTATCACAATCTCCCTCCATCACATTCTCTCCATCACACTCTTCCTCCATCAAACACTCCCTCCATCACACACTCTCCATCACACTCCATCCATCAAACTCTCCCTCCATCACACTCCCTCCATCACATTCTCCCTCCATCACACTCTCTTTCCATCACACTCTCTCCATCACACTCCCTCCATCACACTCTCCCTGCATCAAAATCTCTCCATCTCAATTTCTCTCCATCACACTCTCTCCATCACACCCCCTCCATGACACTCTCCCTGCATCAAAATCTCTCCATCTCAATTTCTCTCCATCACACTTGCCCTGCATCACACTTCCTCCATCACACTCTCCCTCCATCACACTCTCCCTCCACAACATTTTCCCACCATCACACTCCCTCCATCACACTCTCCCTCTATCGCACTCTCCCTCCATCACACTCTGCCTCCATCACACTGTCCCTCTGTCAACCTCCCACCATCACACTCCCTCCATCACACTCTCCCTCCATCACACTCTCTCCGTCACACTCTCCCTCCATCACACTATCCCTCTATCACACTTTCTCCATCACACTCCCTCCATCCCACTGCCTCCATCACACTCTCCCTCCATCACACACCCCCTCCATCACACTCCCTCCATCACACTACGTCCATCACACTATCCCTCCATCACACTCTCCCTCAATCACACTCTCTCCATCACAGACTTCCTCCATCATACTCCATCCATCACACTCTCCCTCCATCACACTCTCACTCTATCACAATCCCTCCAACACACTCCCTCCATCACACACCCTCCATCACTCTCTCCCTCCATCACACACCCCCTCCATCATCTCCCTCCATCACACTACGTCCATCACACTATCCCTCCATCACACTCCCTCCATCACACTCTCCCTCCATTACATTTTCCCTCCATCACACTACATCCATCACACACTCCCTCCATAACATACTCACTCCATCACACTTCCTCCATCACACTCCCTCCACCACACTCTCTCTCCATCACACTCTAACTCCATCACGTTCTCTCCATCTCAATTTCTCTCCATCACTTTCTCTCCACTACACTCTCCGTGCATCACACGCCCTCCATCACACTCTCCCTCCATCACACACACCCTCCATAACACTCCCTCCATCACACTCTCCCTCCACAACATTCTTCCACCATCACACTCGCTCCATCACACTCTCCCTCTATCACACTCTCTCCATCACACTCTCACTCTATCACACTCTCCCTCCATCACACTCTACCTCTATCACACTCCCACCATCACACTCCCTCCATCACACTCCTTCCATCACACTCTCCCTCCATTACACTCCCTCCATCACACTTTCCCTTCATTACATTCTCCCTCCATCACAATCCATTCATCTCACTCTCCCACCATCACACTCCCTCCATCACACTCTCCCTCAATCACACTCTCCCTCCATCACCCTCCCGCCGTCACACTCTCTCTCCATCACACTCTGCCTCCATCACACTGTCCCTCTGTCAACCTCCCTCTATCTCACTCTCTACATCACACTCTCCTTCCATTACACTCCCTCCATCACACTCTCCCTCCATTACATTCTCCCACCATCACACTCCCTCCATCACACTCTTCCTCCATCACACACCCTCCGTCACACTCTCCCTCCTTCACACTCTCCCTCTATCACACTTTCTCCATCACACTCCCTCCATCCCACTGCCTCCATCACACTATCCCTCCATCACACTCTCCCTCAATCACACTCTCTCCATCACACTCTTCCTCCATCATACTCCATCCGTCACACTCTCCCTCCATCACACTCTCACTCTATCACAATCCCTCCAACACACTCCCTCCATCACACACCCTCCATCACTCTCTCCCTCCATCACACACCCCCTCCATCACACTCCCTCCATCAAACTACGTCCATCACACTATCCCTCCATCACAATCCCTCCATCACACTCTCCCTCCATTACATTCTCCCTCCATCACACTACATCCATCACGCTCTCCCTCCGTCCGACTCCCTACATCACATACTCCCTCCATCACACCCCCTCCATCACAATCCCTCCATCACACTCTCCCTCCATCACACTGTCCCTCCACCACTCTCTGTCTCCTTCACACTCTAACTCCATCACATTCTCTCCATCTCAATTTCTCTCCATCACATTCTATCCATCACACTTCCTCCATCACACTCACTCCATCACACTCCCTCCATCATACTCTCCGTCCATCAAATTCTCTCCATCACAGTTTCTCTGCATTACAGTACCTCCATTACTCTCTCTTCAAACGACTCTCCCTCCTTCAGCTTCTCCATCCATCTTTCTCTTTATCCATCACATTCTCTCTCCATCAAACTCTCTCCATTACACTCTCCCTCAATCACATTCACGCTCCAGCAAATTCTCCCTCATTCAAACTGCCTCAATCACACACTCCCTCCATCACATTCTCAAACCCTCACACTCACCCTCCATCACACTCTCCAGCCATCACACTCCCTCTATCACACTCTACCTCCAATAAAATCTCCCACCATCAAACACCCTCCATCACACTCTCTCTCCATCACACTCTCTCCATCACACTCTCCCTCCATCACACTCCCTCTGTCACACTCTCCCTCCATCACACTCTCCCTCCATCACACTCTCCCTCTATCACACACTCCCTCCATCACACACTCCCTCCATCACACTCTCCCTCCATCACATTCCCTCCATCACACTCTCCCTTCATTACATTCTCCCTCCATCAAACTCCCTCCATCACACTCTCTCTCCATCACACTCTCTCCATCACACTCTCCCTCCATCACACTCCCTCTGTCACACTCTCCCTCCATCACACTCTCCCTCTATCACACTCCCTCCATCACATTCCATCCATCAAACTCCCTCCATCACACTCTCGCTCCACCACACTCCATCCATCACACTCTCCCTCCATAACATTCACCCTCCATCACACTCCCTCCATCACACTCTCACTCCATCACACTCTCCCTCAATCACACTCCTTCCGTCACACTCTCCCTCCATCACACTCTGCCTCCATCACACTGTCCCTCTATCACACTCCCTCCATCACACTCCCTCCATCACACTCTCCATCCATCAAATTCTCTCCATCACTCTCCCTCCATCACACTCTCCCTCCATCACATTCTCTCCATCACAGTCTCCATCCATCACACTCTCCCTGCATCACACTGCCTCAATCACACTCTCCCTCCATCACCCTCTCCCTCCATCACACTCCCTTCATCACACTCTCCCTCCATAGCATTCTCCCTCCATCTCACTCTCCCTCAATCACATTCCCTCCAACACACTTTCCCTCCATCACTCTTTCCCTCCATCACACACCCTCCATCACACACTCCCTGCATCACACTCTCCCACCATCGCACTCTCCCTCTATCACACTCCCTCCATCACACTCCCTCCATCCCACTCTCCCTCCATCACACTCTCTCCATCACACTCTCCCTCCATCATACTCTCCCTCTATCACACTCCCTCTATCACACTCCCTCCATAACATACTCTCCATCACACTCTCCCTCCATCACACTCTCCATCCAGCACATTCTCTCCATCACACTCCCTCCATCACACTCTCCTTCAATCACATTCTCTCCATCACAGTCTCTTCCATCACACTATCCCTCCATCACACTCTCCCTCCATCACACTATCTTTCCATCACACTCTCTCCATCACACTCCCTCAATCACACTCTCCCTCCTTCACTCTTCCTCCATCACACTCTCCCTCCACCACACTCCCTCCATCACACTCTTCCTCCATAACATTCTCCCTCCATTACACTCCCTCCATCACACTCTCCATCCTTCACACTCTCCCTCCATCACACTCCCTCTGTCACACACTCTTTCCATCACAATCTCCCTCCATCACACTCTCCCACTATCACACTCACTCCATCGCACTCCCTCCAGAACATAGTCTCCATCACACTCTCCCTCCACCACACTCTCCATCCATCACATTCTCTCCATCACACTCCCTCCATCACACTGGCCTTCCATCACATTCTCTCCATCACAGTCTCCCTCCATCACACTATCCCTCCATCACAATCTCCCTCCATCACACTCTCCCTCCTTCACAATTCCTCAATCACACTCTCCCTCCATCACACTCTCCCTGCATCATACTCCTTCCATCACACTCTCCCTCCAACACACTCTCTTTCCACCACAGTCTCTCCATCACACTCCCTCCTTCACACTGTCCCTCCTTCACTCTTCCTCCATCACACTCTCCCTCCACCACACTCCCTCCATCACATTCTCCCTCCATAACATTCTCCCTCCATCACACTCCCTCTATCACACTCTCTCTCCATCACACACCCCTTTATCACACTCCCTCCATCACACTCCGTCCATCACACTCTCCCTACATCACACTCCCTCCATCAATCTCTCCCTCCATTACATTCTCCCTCCATCACACTACATCCATCACACTCTCCCTCCATCAGACTCCCACCATCACACACTCCCTCCATCACACTCCCTCCATCACACCCCATCCATCACACTCTCCCTCCATCACACTCTCCCTCCACCACTCTCTCTCTCCTTCACACTCTAACTCCATCACATTCTCTCCATCTCAATTTCTCTCCATCACATTCTATCCATCACACTCCCTCCATCACACTCACTCCATCACACTCCCTCCATCATACTCTCCCTCCATCAAATTCTCTCCATCACAATTTCTCTGCATTACAGTACCTCCATTACTCTCTCTTCAAACGACTCTCCCTCCTTCAGCTTCTCCATCCATCTCTCTCTTTATCCATCACATTCTCCCTCCATCAAACTCTCTCCATTACACTCTCCCTCAATCACATTCATGCTCCAGCAAATTCTCCCTCATTCAAATTGCCTCAATCACACACTCCCTCCATCACATTCTCTGTCCCTCACACTCACCCTCCATCACACTCTCCCGCCATCACACTCTCTCTATCACACTCTACCTCCAATACATTCTCCCACCATCAAACACGCTCCTTCACACTCTCTCTCCATCACACTCTCTCCATCACACTCTCCCTCCATCACACTCTCCCTCTATCACACACTCCCTCCATCACACTCTCCCTCCATCACACTCTCCCTCCATCAAACTCCTTCCATCACACTCTCCCTTCATTACATTCTCCCTCCATCAAACTCCCTCCATCACACTCTCCATCACACTCTCTCCATCACACTCTCCCTCCATCACACTCCCTCTGTCAGACTCTCCCTCCATCACACTCTCCCTCTATCACACTCCCTCCATCACATTCCATCCATCAAACTCCCTCCATCACACTCTCGCTCCACCACACTCCCTCCATCACACTCTCCCTCCATAACATTCACCCTCCATCACACTCCCTCCATCACACTCTCCCTCCATCACACTCTCCCTCAATCACACTCCTTCCGTCACACTCTCCCTCCATCACACTCTGCCTCCATCACACTGTCCCTCTATCACACTCCCTCCATCACACTTCCTCCATCACACTCCCTCCATCACACTCTCCATCCATCACATTCTCTCCATCACTCCCCCTCCATCACACTCTCCCTCCATCACCCTCTCCCTCCATCACACTCCCTTCATCACAATCTCCCTCCATAGCATTCTCCCTCCATCTCACTCTCCCTCAATCACATTCCCTCCATCACACTCTCCCTCGATCACTCTTTACCTCCATCACACACCCTCCATCACACTCCCCCTGCATCACACTCTCCCTGCATCGCACTCTCCCTCTATCACACTCCCTCCATCACACTCCCTCCATCACACTCTCCCTCCATCACACGCTCTCCATCACACTCTCTCCATCACACTCTCCCTCCATCACACTCTCCCTCTATCACACACTCCCTCCATCACACACTCCCTCCATCACACTCTCCGTCCATCACACTCCTTCCATCACACTCTCCCTTCATTACATTCTCCCTCCATCAAACTCCCTCCATCACACTCTCTCTCCATCACACTCTCTCCATCACACTCTCCCTCCATCACCCTCCCTCTGTCACACTCTCCCTCCATCACACTCTCCCTCCATCACACTCTCCCTCTATCACACACTCCCTCCATTACACTCTCCCTCCATCACACTCTCCCTCCATCATACTCCTTCCATCACACTCTCCCTTCATTACATTCTCCCTCCATCAAACTCCCTCCATCACACTCTCTCTCCATCACACTCTCTCCATCACACTCTCCCTCCATCACACTCCCTCTGTCACACTCTCCCTCCATCACACTCTCCCTCCATCACACTCTCCCTCCATCACCCTCTCCCTCCATCACACTCCCTTCATCACACTCTCCCTCCATAGCATTCTCCCTCCATCTCACTCTCCCTCAATCACATTCCCTCCATCACACTCTCCCTCGATCACTCTTTACCTCCATCACACACCCTCCATCACACTCTCCCTGCATCACACTCTCCGTCCATCACACTCCTTCCATCACACTCTCCCTTCATTACATTCTCCCTACATCAAACTCCATCCATCACACTCTCTCTCCATCACACTCTCTCCATCACACTCTCGCTCCATCACACTCCCTCTGTCACACTCTCCCTCCATCACACTCTCCCTCCATCACACTCCCCCTCCATCACACTCCTTCCATCACACTCTCCCTTCATTACATTCTCCCTCCATCAAACTCCCTCCATCACACTCTCTCTCCATCACACTCTCTCCATCACACTCTCCCTCCATCACACTCCCTCTGTCACACTCTCCCTCCATCACACTCTCCCCCTATCACACTCCCTCCATCACATTCCATCCATCAAACTCCCTCCATCACACTCTCGCTCCACCACACTCCCTCCATCACACTCTCCCTCCATCACACTCTCCCTCAATCACACTCCTTCCGTCACACTCTCCCTCCATCACTCTCTGCCTCCATCACACTGTCCCTCTATCACACTCCCTCCATCACACTTCCTCCATCACACTCCCTCCATCACACTCTCCATCCATCACATTCTCTCCATAACTCTCCCTGCATTACATTCTCCCTCCATCACCCTCTCCCTCCATCACACTCCCTTCATCACACTCTCCCTCCATAGCATTCTCCCTCCATCTCACTCTCCCTAAATCTCATTCCCTCCATCACACTCTCCCTACATCACTCTTTCCCTCCATCACACACCCTCCATCATACTCTCCCTGCATCACACTCTCCCTCGATCGCACTCTCCCTCTATCACACTCCCTCCATCACACTCCCTCCATCACACTCTCCCTCCATCACATTTTCTCCATCACACTCTCCCTCCATCACACTCTCCCTCTATCACACTCCCTCCATCACACTCCCTCCATAACATACTCGCCATCACACTCTCCCTCCATCACACTCTCCATCCAGCACATTCTCTCCATCACACTCCCTCCATCACACTCTCCTTCAATCACATTCTCTCCATCAAAGTCTCCCTCCATCACACTATCCCTCCATCACACTCTCCCTCCATCACACTATCTTTCCATCACACTCTCTCCATCACACTCCCTCAATCACACTCTCCCTCCTTCACTCTTCCTCCATCACACTCTCCCTCCACCACACTCCCTCCATCACACTCTTCCACCATAACATTCTCCCTCCATTACACTCCCTCCATCACACTCTCCATCCTTCACACTCTCCCTCCATCACACTCCCTCTGTCACACTCTCTTTCCATCACAATCTCCCTCCTTCACACTCTCCCACTATCACACTCTCTCCATCACACTCCCTCCATAACATAGTCTCCATCACACTCTCCCTCCACCACACTCTCCATCCATCACATTCTCTCCATCACACTCCCTCCATCACACTCGCCTTCAATCACATTCACTCCATCACAGTCTCCCTCCATCACACTATCCCTCCATCACACTCTCCCTCCATCACACTCTCTTTCCATCACACTCTCTCCATTACAATCCCTCCATCACACTCTCCCTCCTTCACTCTTCCTCCATCACACTCTCCCTCCATCACACTCTCCCTGCATCATACTCCTTCCATCACACTCTCCCTCCAACACACTCTCTTTCCACCACACTCTCTCCATCACACTCCCTCCTTCACACAATCCCTCCTTCAATCTTCCTCCATCACACTCTCCCTCCACCACACTCCCTCCATCACATTTTCCCTCCATAACATACTCCCTCCATCACACTCTCTCTATCACACTCTCTCTCCATCACACACCCCTTCCATCACGCTCCCTCCATCACACTCCGTCAATCACACTCTCCCTACATCACACTCCCTCCATCATACTCTCCCTCCATTACATTCTCCCTCCTTTACACTCCCTCCATCACACTCTCCATCCATCACACTCTCCCTCCATCACACTCCCTCTGTCACACGCTCCTTCCATCACACTCTCCCTCCATCACACTCTCCCTCCATCACATTCTACCTCCATCACACGCCCTCCATCACACTCTCCCTCCATCACACTCTCCCTCTATCACAGTCACTCCGTCACACTCCATGAATCACACTCCCTCCATCACACTCTCCGTCCATTACACTCCCTCCATCACACTCTCCTTCCATCACACTCTCCCTCCATCACAATCTCCCTCTAACACACTCCCTCCATCACACTCCCTCCATCACATTCTCTCCATCACACTCTCCATCCATCACATTCCCTCCATCACACTCCCTCCATCACACTCTCCCTCAATCACATTCTTTCCATCACAATCTCCCTCCATCACACTAGCCCTCCATCACACTCTCCCTCCATCACACTCTCTTCATCACCCTCCCTCCAACACACTCTACCTCCATCTCACACTCCTCCATCACACTCTCCCTCCATCACACTCCCTCATCACACTCCATCCATCATACTCCCTCCATCACACTCTCCCTCCATCACATTCTCCGTCCATCTTCTGTCCCTCCTTCACACTCCCTCAATCACATTTTCTCCATCACAATTTTTCTCCCTCCATCACTCTCCCTCCATCACACTCTCCCTCCATCACATTCTCTCCATCTCACTTTCCCTCCATCACACTCCCTCCATCTCATTCCCTCCATCACACTCTCTGCATCACACTCCCTCCATCACACTCTGCCTCCATCACACTGTTCTTCTATCACACTCCCTCCATCTCACTCCCTACATCACACTCTCCCTCCATTACGCTCCCTACATCACACTCTCCCTCAATTACATTCTCCCACCATCACACTCCCTCCATCATACTCTCCCTCCATCACACTCTCTCCATCACACTCTCCCTCCATCACACACCCTCCGTCACACTCTCCCTGCATCACACTCTCCCTCTATCACACTTTCTCCATCACACTCCCTCCATTCCACTCCTTCCATCACCTCACCCTCCATCACACTGTCCCTCCTTCACAATCCCTCCATCACACTCTCCCTCCATTACATTCTCCCTCCATCACACTCCCTCCATCACACTCTCTCTCCATCACACACCCCTTCCATCACACTCCCTCCATCACACTCCGTCCATCACACTCTCTCTACATCACACTCCCTCCATCAATCTCTCCCTCCATTACATTCTCCCTCCATCACACTACATCTATCACACTCTCCCTCCATCAGATCCCTCCATCACACACTCCCTCCTTCACACTCCCTCCATCACACTCCATCCATCACACTCTCCCTCCATCACACTGTCCCTCCACCACTCTCTCTCCTTCACACTCTAACTCCACCACATTCTCTCCATCTCAATTTCTCTCCATCACATTCTCTCCATCACATTCCCTCCATCACACTCACTCCATCACACTCCCTCCATCATATCTCCCTCCATCAAATTCTCTCCATCACAATTTCTCTGCATTACAGTACCTCCATTACTTTCTCTTCAAACGACTCTCCCTCCTTCAGCTTCTCCATCCATCTCTCTCTTTATCCATCACATTCTCCCTCCATCAAACTCTCTCCATTACACTCTCCCTCAATCACATTCATGCTCCAGCAAATTCTCCCTCATTCAACTGCCTCAATCACACACTCCCTCCATCACATTCTCCGTCCCTCACACTCACCCTCCATCACACTCTCCCACCATCACACTCCCTCTATCACACTCTACCTCCAATACATTCTCCCTCCATCAAACTCCCTCCATCACACTCTCTCTCCATCACACTCTCTCCATCACACTCTCCCTCCATCACACTCCCTCTGTCACACTCTCCCTCCATCACACTCTCCCTCCATCACACTCTCCCTCTATCACACACTCCCTCCATCACACTCTCCCTCCACCACACTCTCCCTCCATCACTCTCTCTCCATCACACTCCCTCAATCACACTCTCCCTCCTTCACTCTTCCTCCATCACACTCTCCCTCCACCACACTCCCTCCATCACACTCTTCCTCCATAACATTCTCCCTCCATTACACTCCCTCCATCACACTCTCCATCCTTCACACTCTCCCTCCATCACACTCCCTCTGCCACACTCTCTTTCCATCACAATCTCCCTCCATCACACTCTCCCACTATCACACTCCCTCCATCACACTCCCTCCATAACAGTCTCCATCACACTCTCCCTCCACCACACTCTCCATCCATCACATTCACTCCATCACACTCCCTCCACCACACTCGCCTTCAATCACATTCTCTCCATCACAGTCTCCATCACACTATCCCTCCATCACACTCTCCCTCCATCACACTCTCTTTCCATCACACTCTCACCATCACACTCCCTCCATCACACTCTCCCTCCTTCACTCTTCCTCCATCACACTCTCCCTCCATCACACTCTCCCTGCATCATACTCCTTCCATCACACTCTCCCTCCAACACACTCTCTTTCCACCACACTCTCTCCATCACACTCCCTCCTTCACACTCTCCCTCCTTCACTCTTCCTCCATCACTCTCCCTCCACCACACTCCCTCCATCACATTCTCCCTCCATAACATTCTCCCTCCTTTCCACTCCCTCCATCACACTCTCCATCCATCACACTCTCCCTCCATCACACTCCCCCTGTCACAATCTCCTTCCATCACACTCTCCTTCCATCATACTCTCCCTCTATCACACTCTCTCCATTGCACTCCCTCCATCACACTCTCCCTCCATCACATTCTACCTCCGTCACACTCCCTCAATCACACTCCCTCATTCACACTCTCCGTCCATTACACTCCCTCCATCACACTCTCCTTCCATCACACTCTCCCTCGATCACACTCCCTGTGTCACACTCCCCTTCCATCACACTCTCCCTCCATCACAATCTCCCTCTAAAACACTCCCTCCATCACACTCCCTCCATCACATTCTCTCCATCACACTCTCCATCCATCACATTCCCTCCATCACACTCCCTCGATCACACTCTCCCTCAATCACATTCTCTCCATCACTATCTCCCTCCATCACACTAGCCCTCCATCACACTCTCCCTCCATCACAATCTCTCCATCACCCTCCCTCCATCACACTCTACCTCCATCTCACACTCCCTCCATCACACTCTACCTCCATCACACTCTCCCTCTATCACACTCACTCCGTCACACTCCATGAATCACACTCCCTCCATCACACTCTCCGTCCATTACACTCCCTCCATCACACTCTCCTTCCATCACACTCTCCCTCCATCACAATCTCCCTCTAACACAATCCCTCCATCACACTCCCTCCATCACATTCTCTCCATCACACTCTCCATCCATCACATTCCCTCCATCACACTCCCTCCATCACACTCTCCCTCAATCACATTCTCTCCATCCCAATCTCCTTCCATCACACTAGCCCTCCATCACACTCTCCCTCCATCACACTCTCTTCATCACCCTCCCTCCATCACACTCTACCTCCATTCACACTCCTCCATCACACTCTCCCTCCATCACACTCCCTCCATCACACTCTATCCATCATACTCCCTCCATCACACTCTCCCTCCATCACATTCTCCGTCCATCTTCTGTCCCTCCTTCACACTCCCTCAATCACATTTTCTCCATCACAATTTTTCTCCATCACTCTCCCTCCATCACACTCTCCCTCCATCACATTCTCTCCATCTCACTTTCCCTCCATCACACTCCCTCCATCTCATTCCCTCCATCACACTCTCTGCATCACACTCCCTCCATCACACTCTGCCTCCATCACACTGTTCTTCTATCACACACCCTCCATCTCACTCCCTACATCACACTCTCCCTCCATTACGCTCCCTACATCACACTCTCCCTCAATTACATTCTCCCACCATCACACTCCATCCATCATACTCTCCCTCCATCACACTCTCTCCATCACACTCTCCCTCCATCACACACCCTCCGTCACACTCTCCCTCCATCACACTCTCCCTCTATCACACTTTCTCCATCACACTCCCTCCATTCCACTCCTTCCATCACCTCACCCTCCATCACACTCTCCCTCCTTCACAATCCCTCCATCACACTCTCCCTCCATTACATTCTCCCTCCTTCACACTCCCTCCATCACACTCTCTCTCCATCACACACCCCTTCCATCACACTCCCTCCATCACACTCCGTCCATCACACTCTCTCTACATCACACTCCCTCCATCAATCTCTCCCTCCATTACATTCTCCCTCCATCACACTAAATCTATCACACTCTCCCTCCATCAGACTCCCTCCATCACACTTTCCCTCCTTCACACTCCCTCCATCACACTCCATCCATCACACTCTCCCTCCATCACACTCTCCCTCCACCACTCTCTCTCCTTCACACTCTAACTCCATCACATTCTCTCCATCTCAATTTCTCTCCATCACATTCTCTCCATCACACTCCCTCCATCACACTCACTCCATCACACTCCCTCCATCATACTCTCCCTCCATCAAATTCTCTCCATCACAATTTCTCTGCATTACAGTACCTCCATTACTTTCTCTTCAAACGACTCTCCCTCCTTCAGCTTCTCCATCCAGCTCTCTCTTTATCCATCACATTCTCCCTCCATCAAACTCTCTCCATTACACTCTCCCTCAATCACATTCATGCTCCAGCAAATTCTCCCTCATTCAAACTGCCTCAATCACACACTCCCTCCATCACATTCTCCGTCCCTCACACTCACCCTCCATCACACTCTCCCGCCATCAAACTCCCTCTATCACACTCTACATCCAATACATTCTCCCTCCATCAAACTCCCTCCATCACACTCTCTCTCCATCACACTCTCTCCATCACACTCTCCCTCCATCACACTCCCTCTGTCACACTCTCCCTCCATCACACTCTCCCTCCATCACACTCTCCCTCTATCACACACTCCCTCCATCACACTCTCCCTCCATCACACTCTCCCTCCATCAAACTCTCTCCATCACACTCCCTCAATCACACTCTCCCTCCTTCACTCTTCCTCCATCACACTCTCCCTCCACCACACTCCCTCCATCACACTCTTCCTCCATAACATTCTCCCTCCATTACACTCCCTCCATCACACTCTCCATCCTTCACACTCTCCCTCCATCACACTCCCTCTGTCACACTCTCTCTCCATCACAATCTCCCTCCATCGCACTCTCCCACTATCACACTCCCTCCATCACATTCCCTCCATAACAGTCTCCATCACACTCTCCCTCCACCACACTCTCCATCCATCACATTCTCTCCATCACACTCCCTCCACCACACTCGCCTTCAATCACATTCTCTCATCACAGTCTCCATCACACTATCCCTCCATCACACTCTCCCTCCATCACACTCTCTTTCCATCACACTCTCACCATCACACTCCCTCCATCACACTCTCCCTCCTTCACTCTTCCTCCATCACACTCTCCCTCCATCACACTCTCCCTGCATCATATTCCTTCCATCACACTCTCCCTCCAACACACTCTCTTTCCACCACACTCTCTCCATCACACTCCCTCCTTCACACTCTCCCTCCTTCACTCTTCCTCCATCACACTCTCCCTCCACCACACTCCCTCCATCACATTCTCCCTCCATAACATTCTGCCTCCTTTCCACTCCCTCTATCACACTCTCCATCCATCACACTCTCCCTCCATCACACTCCCCCTGTCACAATCTCCTTCCATCACACTCTCCTTCCATCATACTCTCCCTCTATCACACTCTCTCCATTGCACTCCCTCCATCACACTCTCCCTCCATCACATTCTACCTCCGTCACACTCCCTCAATCACACTCCCTCATTCACAATCTCCGTCCATTACACTCCCTCCATCACACTCTCCTTCCATCACACTCTCCCTCCATCACAATCTCCCTCTAAAACACTCCGTCCATCACACTCCCTCCATCACATTCTCTCCATCACACTCTCCATCCATCACATTCCCTCCATCACACTCCCTCGATCACACTCTCCCTCAATCACATTCTCTCCATCACTATCTCCCTCCATCACACTAGCCCTCCATCACACTCTCTCTCCATCACAATCTCTCCATCACCCTCCCTCCATCACACTCTACCTCCATCTCACACTCCCTCCACCACACTCTCCCTCCATCACACTCCCTCCATCACACTCCATCCATCATACTCCCTCCATCACACTCTCCCTCCAACACATTCTCCGTCCATCTTCTGTCCCTCCTTCACACTCCCTCAATCACATTTTCTCCATCACAATTTTTCTCCATCACTCTCCCTCCATCACACTCTCCCTCCATCACATTCTCTCCATCTCACTTTCCCTCCATCACACTCCCTCCATCTCATTCCCTCCATCACACTCTCTGCATCACACTCCCTCCATCACACTCTGCCTCCATCACACTGTTCTTCAATCACACTCCCTCCATCTCACTCCCTACATCACACTCTCCCTCCATTATGCTCCCTACATCACACTCTCCCTCAATTACATTCTCCCACCATCACACTCCCTCCATCATACTCTCCCTCCATCACACTCTCTCCATCACACTCTCCCTCCATCACACGCCCTCCGTCACACTCTCCCTCCATCACACTCTCCCTCTATCACACTTTCTCCATCACACTCCCTCCATTCCACTCCTTCCATCACCACACCCTCCATCACACTCTCCCTCCATTACATTCTCCCTCCATCACACTCCCTCCATCACACTCTCTCTCCATCACACACCCCTTCCATCACACTCCCTCCATCACACTCCGTCCATCACACTCTCTCTACATCACACTCCCTCCATCAATCTCTCCCTCCATTACATTCTCCCTCCATCACACTACATCTATCACACTCTCCCTCCATCAGACTCCCTCCATCACACACTCCCTCCTTCACACTCCCTCCATCACACTCCACCCATCACACTCTCCCTCCATCACACTCTCCCTCCACCACTCTCTCTCCTTCACACTCTAACTCCATCACATTCTCTCCATCTCAATTTCTCTCCATCACATTCTCTCCATCACACTCCCTCCATCACACTCACTCCATCACACTCCCTCCATCATACTCTCCCTCCATCAAATTCTCTCCATCACAATTTCTCTGCATTACAGTACCTCCATTACTTTCTCTTCAAACGACTCTCCCTCCTTCAGCTTCTCCATCCATCTCTCTCTTTATCCATCACATTCTCCCTCCATCAAACTCTCTCCATTACACTCTTCCTCAATCACATTCATGCTCCAGCAAATTCTCCCTCATTCAAACTGCCTCAATCACACACTCCCTCCATCACATTCTCCGTCCCTCACACTCACCCTCCATCACACTCTCCCGCCATCACACTCCCTCTATCACACTCTACCTCCAATACATTCTCCCTCCATCAAACTCCCTCCATCACACTCTCTCTCCATCACACTCTCTCCATCACACTCTCCCTCCATCACACTCCCTCTGTCACACTCTCCCTCCATCACACTCTCCCTCCATCACACTCTCCCTCTATCACACTCTCCCTCCATCACACTCTCCCTCCATCACACTCTCCCTCCATCACACTCTCTCCATCACACTCCCTCAATCACACTCTCCCTCCTTCACTCTTCCTCCATCACACTCTCCCTCCACCACACTCCCTCCATCACACTCTTCCTCCATAACATTCTCCCTCCATTACACTCCCTCCATCACACTCTCCATCCTTCACACTCTCCCTCCATCACACTCCCTCTTCACACTCTCTTTCCATCACAATCTCCCTCCATCACACTCTCCCACTATCACACTTCCTCCATCACACTCCCTCCATAACAGTCTCCATCACACTCTCCCTCCACCACACTCTCCATCCATCACATTCTCTCCCTCACACTCCCTCCACCACACTCGTCTTTAAATAACATTCTCTCCATCACAGTCTCCATCACACTATCCCTCCATCACACTCTCCCTCCATCACACTCTCTTTCCATCACACTCTCACCATCACACTCCCTCCATCACACCCTCCCTCCTTCACTCTTCCTCCATCACACTCTCCCTCCATCACACTCTCCCTGCATCATACTCATTCCATCACACTCTCCCTCCAACACACTCTCTTTCCACCACACTCTCTCCATCACACTCCCTCCTTCACACTCTCCCTCCTTCACTCTTCCTCCATCACAATCTCCCTCCACCACACTCCCTCCATTCATTCTCCCTCCATAACATTCTCCCTCCTTTACACTCCCTCCATCACACTCTCCATCCATCACACTCTCCCTCCATCACACTCCCCCTGTCACAATCTCCTTCCATCACACTCTCCTTCCATCATACTCTCCCTCTATCACACTCTCTCCATTGCACTCCCTCCATCACACTCTCCCTCCATCACATTCTACCTCCATCACACTCCCTCCATCACACTCTCCCTCCATCACACTCCCCCTATCACACGCTCCTTCCATCACACTCTTCTTCCATCTTACTCTCCCTCTATCACACTCTCTCCATTGCACTCCCTCCATCACACTCTCCCTCCATCACATTCTACCTCCGTCACACTCCCTCATTCACACTCCCTCATTCACACTCTCCGTTCATTACACTCCCTCCATCACACTCTCCTTCCATCACACTCTCCCTCGATCACACTCCCTGTGTCACACTCCCCTTCCATCACACTCTCCCTCAATCACAATCTCCCTCTAAAACACTCCCTCCATCACACTCCCTCCATCACATTCTCTCTATCACACTCTCCATCCATCACATTCCCTCCATCACACTCCCTCCATCACACTCTCCCTCAATCACATTCTCTCCATCAAAATCTCCCTCCATCACACTAGCCCTCCAACACACTCTCCCTCCATCACAATCTCTCCATCACCCTCCCTCCATCACACTCTACCTCCATCTCACACTCCCTCCATCACACTCTCCCTCCATCACACTCCCTCCATCACACTCCGTCCATCATACTCCCTCCATCACACTCTCCCTCCATCACATTCTCCCTCGATCTTCTGTCCCTCCTTCACACTCCCTCAATCACATTTTCTCCATCACAATTTTTCTCCATCACTCTCCCTCCATCACACTCTCCCTCCATCACATTCTCTCCATCTCACTTTCCCTCCATCACACTCCCTCCATCTCATTCCCTCCATCACACTCTCTGCATCACACTCCCTCCATCACACTCTGCCTCCATCACACTGTTCTTCTATCACACTCCCTCCATCTCACTCCCTACATCACACTCTCCCTCCATTACGCTCCCTACATCACACTCTCCCTCAATTACATTCTCCCACCATCACACTCCCTCCATCATAATCTGCCTCCATCACACTCTCTCCATCACACTCTCCCTCCATCACACACCCTCCGTCACACTCTCCCTCCATCATACTCTCCCTCTATCACACTTTCTCCATCACACTCCCTCCATTCCACTCCTTCCATCACCTCACCCTCCATCACACTCTCCCTCCTTCACAATCCCTCCATCACATTCTCCCTCCATTACATTCTCCCTCCATCACACTCCCTCCATGACACTCTCCCTCAATCACACTCTCTCCATCACTCTCTCCTTCCATCACACTCCCTCCGTCACACTCTCCCTCCATAACATTCTTCCTCCATCACACTCCCTCTATCACACACTCTCTCCATCACATAACCCTTCCATCACACTCCCTCCATCACACTCCGTCCATCACACTCTCGCTACATCACACTCCCTCCATCAATCTCTCCCTCCATTACATTCTCCCTCCATCACACTACATCCATCACACTCTCCCTCCATCAGACTCCCTCCATCACACACTCCCTCCATCACACTCCCTCCATCACACTCCATCCATCACACTCTCCCTCCATCACACTCTCCCTCCACCACTCTCTCTCTCCTTCACACTCTAACTCCATCACATTCTCTCCATCTCAATTTCTCTCCATCACATTCTCTCCATCACACTCCCTCCATCACACTCACTCCATCACACTCCCTCCATCATACTCTCCCTCCATCAAATTCTCTCCATCACAATTTCTCTGCATTACAGTACCTCCTTTACTCTCTCTTCAAACGACTCTCCCTACTTCAGCTTCTCCATCCATCTCTCTCTTTATCGATCACATTCTCCCTCCATCAAACTCTCTCCATTACACTCTCCCTCAATCACATTCACGCTCCAGCAAATTCTCCCTCATTCAAACTGCCTCCATCACACACTCCCTCCATCACATTCTCCGTCCTTCACACTCACCCTCCATCACACTCTCCCGCCATCACACTTCCTCTATCACACTCTACCTCCAATACATTCTCCCTCCATCAAACACCCGCCATCACACTCTCTCTCCATCACACTCTCTCCATCACACTCTCCCTCCATCACACTCCCTCTGTCACACTCTCCCTCAATCACACTCTCCCTCCATCACACTCTCCCTCTATCACACACTCCCTCCATCACACTCTCCCTCCATCACATTCTCCCTCCATCACACTCCTTCCATCACACTCTCCCTTCATTACATTCTCCCTCCATCAAACTCCCTCCATCACACTCTCTCTCCATCACACTCTCTCCATCACACTCTCCCTCCATCACACTCCCTCTGTCACACTCTCCCTCCATCACACTCTCCCTCTATCACACTCCCTCCATCACATTCCATCCATCAAACTCCCTCCATCACACTCTCGCTCCACCACACTCCCTCCATCACACTCTCCCTCCATAACATTCACCCTCCATCACACTCCCTCCATCACACTCTCCCTCCATCACACTCTCACCATCACACTCTCCCTCCATCACACTCCCTCCATCATACTCTCCATCCATCACATTCTCTCCATCACACTTCCTTCATCACACTCTCCCTCCATCACACTCTCCTTCCATCACACTCTCCCTCCATAACATTTTCTCTCCATTACACTCTCTCCATCACACTCTCCATCCATCACACTCTCCCTCCATCACACACCCTCTGTCACACTCTCCTTCCATCACACTCTCCCTCCATCACAGTCTCCCTCTATCAAACTCTCTCCATCACACTCCCTCCATAACATACTCTCCATCACACTCTCCCTCCATCCCACTCTCCGTCCATCACATTCTCTCCATCACACTCCCTCCATCACACTCTCTCTCCATCACACTCTCTCCTTCACACTCTCCCTCCATCACACTCTCCCTCTATGACACTCCCTCCATCACATTCCATCCATCAAACTCCCTCCATCACACTCTCGCTCCACCACACTCCCTCCATCGCACTCTCCCTCCATAACATTCACCCTCCATCACACTCCCTCCATCACACTCTCCCTCCATCACACTCTCACCATCACACTCTCCCTCCATCACACTCCCTCCATCACACTCTCCATCCATCACATTCTCTCCATCTCTCTCCCTTCATCACACTCTCCCTCCACCACACTCCCACCATCACACTCTCCCTCCATAACATTTTCCCTCCATTACACTCTCTCCATCGCACTCTCCATCCATCACACTCTCCCTCCATCACACACCCTCTGTCACACTCTCCTTCCATCACACTCTCCCTCCATCACAGTCTCCCTCTATCAAACTCTCTCCATCACACTCCCTCCATAACATACTCTCCATCACACTCTCCCTCCATCACACTCTCCCTCCATCACATTCTCTCCATCACACTCCCTCCATCACACTCCCTCCATGACACATTCTCTCCATCACACTCTCCCTTCATCACGCTCTCCCTCTATCACACTCCCGCCATCATATTCCCTCCATCTAACTCCCTCCATCACAATCTCCCTCCACCACACTCCCTCCATCACACTCCCTCCATCACAAACTCCCTCCATCACACTCTCACCATCACACTCTCCCTCCATCACACACCCTCCATCACACTCTCCATCCATCACATTCTCTCCATCACTCTCCCTTCATCACACTCCCTCTGTCACACTCTCCCTCAATCACACTCTCCCTCCATCACACTCTCCCTCTATCACACACTCCCTCCATCACACTCTCACTCCATCACATTCTCCCTCCATCACACTCCTTCCATCACACTCTCCCTTCATTACATTCTCCCTCCATCAAACTCCCTCCATCACACTCTCTCTCCATCACACTCTCTCCATCACACTCTCCCTCCATCACACTCCCTCTGTCACACTCTCCCTCCATCACACTCTCCCTCTATCACACTCCCTCCATCACATTCCATCCATCAAACTCCCTCCATCACACTCTCGCTCCACCACACTCCCTCCATCACATTCTCCCTCCATAACATTCACCCTCCATCACACTCCCTCCATCACACTCTCCCTCCATCACACTCTCACCATCACACTCTCCCTCCATCACACTCCCTCCATCATACTCTCCATCCATCACATTCTCTCCATCACACTTCCTTCATCACACTCTCCCTCCATCACACTCTCCTTCCATCACACTCTCACTCCATAACATTTTCTCTCCATTACACTCTCTCCATCACACTCTCCATCCATCACACTCTCCCTCCATCACACACCCTCTGTCACACTCTCCTTCCATCACACTCTCCCTCCATCACAGTCTCCCTCTATCAAACTCTCTCCATCACACTCCCTCCATAACATACTCTCCATCACACTCTCCCTCCATCACACTCTCCCTCCATCACATTCTCTCCATCACACTCCCTCCATCACACTCCCTCCATCACACTCTCCCTCCATCACACTCTCCCTTCATCACACTCTCCCTCTATCACACACCCTCCATCACATTCCCTCCATCAAACTCCCTCCATCACACTCTACCTCCACCACACTCCCTCCATCACACTCTCACTCCATAACATTTTCCCTCCATTACACTCCCTCCATCACACTCTCCATCCATCACACTCTCCCTCCATCACACTCCCTCTGTCACACTCACCTTCCATCACACTCTCCCTTCATTACATTCTCCCTCCATCAAACTCCCTCCATCACACTCTCTCTCCATCACACTCTCTCCATCACACTCTCCCTCCATCACACTCTCCCTCTATGACACTCCCTCCATCACATTCCATCCATCAAACTCCCTCCATCACACTCTCGCTCCACCACACTCCCTCCATCGCACTCTCCCTCCATAACATTCACCCTCCATCACACTCCCTCCATCACACTCTCCCTCCATCACACTCTCTCCATCACACTCTCCCTCCATCACACTCCCTCCATCACACTCTCCATCCATCACATTCTCTCCATCTCTCTCCCTTCATCACACTCTCCCTCCACCACACTCCCACCATCACACTCTCCCTCCATAACATTTTCCCTCCATTACACTCTCTCCATCGCACTCTCCATCCATCACACTCTCCCTCCATCACACACCCTCTGTCACACTCTCCTTCCATCACACTCTCCCTCCATCACAGTCTCCCTCTATCAAACTCTCTCCATCACACTCCCTCCATAACATACTCTCCATCACACTCTCCCTCCATCACACTCTCCCTCCATCACATTCTCTCCATCACACTCCCTCCATCACAATCCCTCCATCACACTCTCCCTCCATCACACTCTCCCTTCATCACGCTCTTTCTCTATCACACTCCCGCCATCACATTCCCTCCATCTAACTCCCTCCATCACAATCTCCCTCCACCACACTCCCTCCATCACACTCTCACTCCATAACATTTTCCCTCCATTACACTCCCTCCATCACACTCTCCATCCATCACACTCTCCCTCCATCACACTCCCTCTGTCACACTAACCTTCCATCACACTCTCCCTCCATCACAGTCTCCCTCTATCAAACTCTCTCCATCACACTCCCTCCATAACATACTCTCCATCACACTCTCCCTCCATCACACTCCCTCCATAACATACTCTCCATCACACTCTCATTCCATCACACTCTCCCTCCATCACACTCTCACCATCACACTCTCCCTCCATCACACTCCCTCCATCACACTCTCCATCCATCACATTCTCTCCATCACACACCCTTCATCACACTCTCCCTCCATCACACTCTCCTTCCATCACACTCTCCCTCCATAACATTTTCTCTCCATTACACTCTCTCCATCACACTCTCCATCCATCACACTCTCCCTCCATCACAGTCTCCCTCTATCAAACTCTCTCCATCACACTCCCTCCATAACATACTCTCCATCACACTCTCCCTCCATCACACTCTCCCTCCATCACATTCTGTCCATCACACTCCCTCCATCACACTCCCTCCATCACACTCTCCCTCAATCACACTCTCCCCTCATCACACTCTCCGTCTATCACACTCCCTCCATCACATTCCCTCCATCAAACTCCCTCCATCACACTCTACCTCCACCACACTCCCTCCATCACACTCTCACTCCATAACATTTTCCCTCCATTACGCTCCCTCCATCACACTCTCCATCCATCACACTCTCCCTCCATCACACTCCCTCTGTCACACTCACCTTCCATCACACTCTCCCTTCATTACATTCTCCCTCCATCAAATTCCCTCCATCACACTCTCTCTCCATCACACTCTCTCCATCACACTCTCCCTCCATCACACTCCCTCTGTCACACTCTCCCTCCATCACACTCTCCCTCTATCACACTCCCTCCATCACATTCCATCCATCAAACTCCCTCCATCACACTCTCGCTCCACCACACTCCCTCCATCACACTCTCCCTCCATAACATTCACCCTCCATCACACTCCCTCCATCACACTCTCCCTCCATCACACTCTCACCATCACACTCTCCCTCCATCACACACCCTCCATCACACTCTCCATCCATCACATTCTCTCCATCACTCTCCCTTCATCACACTCCCTCTGTCACACTCTCCCTCAATCACACTCTCCCTCCATCACACTCTCCCTCTATCACACACTCCCTACATCACACTCTCCCTCCATCACATTCTCCCTCCATCACACTCCTTCCATCACACTCTCCCTTCATTACATTCTCCCTCCATCAAACTCCCTCCATCACACTCTCTCTCCATCACACTCTCTCCATCACACTCTCCCTCCATCACACTCCCTCTGTCACACTCTCCCTCCATCACACTCTCCCTCTATCACACTCCCTCCATCACATTCCATCCATCAAACTCCCTCCATCACACTCTCGCTCCACCACACTCCCTCCATCACACTCTCCCTCCATAACATTCACCCTCCATCACACTCCCTCCATCACACACTCCCTCCATCACACTCCCTCCATCACACTCTCCCTCAATCACACTCTCCCTTCATCACACTCTCCGTCTATCACACTCCCTCCATCACATTCCCTCTATCAAACTCCCTCCATCACACTCTACCTCCACCACACTCCCTCCATCACACTCTCACTCCATAACATTTTCCCTCCATTACGCTCCCTCCATCACACTCTCCATCCATCACACTCTCCCTCCATCACACTCCCTCTGTCACACTCACCTTCCATCACACTCTCCCTTCATTACATTCTCCCTCCATCAAATTCCCTCCATCACACTCTCTCTCCATCACTCTCTCTCCATCACACTCTCTCCATCACACTCTCCCTCCATCACACTCCCTCTGTCACACTCTCCCTCCATCACACTCTCCCTCTATCACACTCCCTCCATCACATTCCATCCATCAAACTCCCTCCATCACACTCTCGCTCCACCACACTCCCTCCATCACACTCTCCCTCCATAACATTCACCCTCCATCACACTCCCTCCATCACACTCTCCCTCCATCACACTCTCACCATCACACTCTCTCTCCATCACACACCCTCCATCACACTCTCCATCCATCACATTCTCTCCATCACTCTCCCTTCATCACACTCCCTCTGTCACACTCTCCCTCAATCACACTCTCCCTCCATCACACTCTCCCTCTATCACACACTCCCTCCATCACACTCTCCCTCCATCACATTCTCCCTCCATCACACTCCTTCCATCACACTCTCCCTTCATTACATTCTCCCTCCATCAAACTCCCTCCATCACAATCTCTCTCCATCACACTCTCTCCATCACACTCTCCCTCCATCACACTCCCTCTGTCACACTCTCCCTCCATCACACTCTCCCTCTATCACACTCCCTCCATCACATTCCATCCATCAAACTCCCTCCATCACACTCTCGCTCCACCACACTCCCTCCATCACACTCTCCCTCCATAACATTCACCCTCCATCACACTCCCTCCATCACACTCTCCCTCCATCACACTCTCACCATCACACTCTCCCTCCATCACACTCCCTCCATCATACTCTCCATCCATCACATTCTCTCCATCACACTTCCTTCATCACACTCTCCCTCCATCACACTCTCCTTCCATCACACTCTCCCTCCATAACATTTTCTCTCCATTACACTCTCTCCATCACACTCTCCATCCATCACACTCTCCCTCCATCACACACCCTCTGTCACACTCTCCTTCCATCACACTCTCCCTCCATCACAGTCTCCCTCTATCAAACTCTCTCCATCACACTCCCTCCATAACATACTCTCCATCACACTCTCCCTCCATCACACTCTCCGTCCATCACATTCTCTCCATCACACTCCCTCCATCACACTCCCTCCATCACACTCTCCCTCCATCACACTCTCCCTTCATCACACTCTCCCTCTATCACACTCCCTCCATCACATTCCCTCCATCAAACTCCCTCCATCACACTCTACCTCCACCACACTCCCTCCATCACACTCTCACTCCATAACATTTTCCCTCCATTACGCACCCTCCATCACACTCTCCATCCATCACACTCTCCCTCCATCACACTCCCTATATCACACTCACCTTCCATCACACTCTCCCTTCATTACATTCTCCCTCCATCAAACTCCCTCCATCACACTCTCTCTCCATCACACTCTCTCCATCACACTCTCCCTCCATCACACTCTCCCTCTATGACACTCCCTCCATCACATTCCATCCATCAAACTCCCTCCATCACACTCTCGCTCCACCACACTCCCTCCATCGCACTCTCCCTCCATAACATTCACCCTCCATCACACTCCCTCCATCACACTCTCCCTCCATCACACTTTCACCATCACAGTCTCCCTCCATCACACTCCCTCCATCACACTCTCCATCCATCACATTCTCTCCATCTCTCTCCCTTCATCACACACTCCCTCCACCACACTCCCACCATCACACTCTCCCTCCATAACATTTTCCCTCCATTACACTCTCTCCATCACACTCTCCATCCATCACACTCTCCCTCCATCACACACCCTCTGTCACACTCTCCTTCCATCACACTCTCCCTCCATCACAGTCTCCCTCTATCAAACTCTCTCCATCACACTCCCTCCATAACATACTCTCCATCACACTCTCCCTCCATCACACTCTCCCTCCATCACATTCTCTCCATCACACTCCCTCCATCACACTCCCTCCATCACACTCTCCCTCCATCACACTCTCCCTTCATCACGCTCTCCCTCTATCACACTACCGCCATCACATTCCCTCCATCTAACTCCCTCCATCACAATCTCTCTCCACCACACTCCCTCCATCACACTCTCACTCCATAACATTTTCCCTCCATTACACTCCCTCCATCACACTCTCCATCCATCACACTCTCCCTCCATCACACTCCCTCTGTCACACTAACCTTCCATCACACTCTCCCTCCATCACAGTCTCCCTCTATCAAACTCTCTCCATCACACTCCCTCCATAACATACTCTCCATCACACTCTCCCTCCATCACACTCCCTCCATAACATACTCTCCATCACACTCTCATTCCATCACACTCTCCCTCCATCACACTCTCACCATCACACTCTCCCTCCATCACACTCCCTTCATCACACTCTCCATCCATCACATTCTCTCCATCACACACCCTTCATCACACTCTCCCTCCATCACACTCTCCTTCCATCACACTCTCCCTCCATAACTTTTTCTCTCCATTACACTCTCTCCATCACACTCTCCATCCATCACTCTCTCCCTCCAGCACACACCCTCTGTCACACTCTCCTTCCATCACACTCTCCCTCCATCACAGTCTCCCTCTATCAAACTCTCTCCATCACACTCCCTCCATAACATACTCTCCATCACACTCTCCCTCCATCACACACTCCCTCCATCACATTCTGTCCATCACACTACCTCCATCACACTCCCTCCATCACACTCTCCCTCCATCACACTCTCCCTTCATCACACTCTCCCTCTATCACACTCCCTCCATCACATTCCCTCCATCAAACTCCCTCCATCACACTCTACCTCCACCACACTCCCTCCATCACACTCTCACTCCATAACATTTTCCCTCCATTACGCTCCCTCCATCACACTCTCCATCCATCACACTCTCCCTCCCTCACACTCCCTCTGTCACACTCACCTTCCATCACACTCTCCCTTCATTACATTCTCCCTCCATCAAATTCCCTCCATCACACTCTCTCTCCATCACACTCTCTCCATCACACTCTCCCTCCATCACACTCCCTCTGTCACACTCTCCCTCCATCACACTCTCCCTCTATCACACTCCCTCCATCACATTCCATCCATCAAACTCCCTCCATCACACTCTCGCTCCACCACACTCCCTCATCACACTCTCCCTCCATAACATTCACCCTCCATCACACTCCCTCCATCACACTCTCCCTCCATCACACTCTCACCATCACACTCTCCCTCCATCACACTCCCTTCAACACACTCTCCATCCATCACATTCTCTCCATCACACTCCCTTCATCACACTCTCCCTCCATCACACTCTCCCTCCATCACACTCTCCCTCCACCACACTCCTACCTTCACACTCTCCCTCCATAACATTTTCCCTCCATTACACTCTCTCCATCACACTCTCCATCCATCACACTCTCCCTCCATCACACACCCTCTTTCACACTCTCCTTCCATCACACTCTCCCTCCATCACAGTCTCCCTCTATCAAACTCTCTCCATCACACTCCCTCCATAACATACTCTCCATCACACTCTCCCTCCATCACACTCTCCCTCCATCACATTCTCTCCATCACACTCCCTCCATCAGACTCCCTCCATCACACTCTCCCTCCATCACACTCTCCCTTCATCACGCTCTCCCTCTATCACACTCCCGCCATCACATTCCCTCCATCTAACTCCCTCCATCACAATCTCCCTCCACCACACTCCCTCCATCACACTCTCACTCCATAACATTTTCCCTCCATTACACTCCCTCCATCACACTCTCCATCCATCACACTCTCCCTCCATCACACTCCCTCTGTCACACTCACCTTCCATCACACTCTCCCTTCATTACATTCTCCCTCCATCAAATTCCCTCCATCACACTCTCTCTCCATCACACTCTCTCCATCACACTCTCCCTCCATCACACTCCCTCTGTCACACTCTCCCTCCATCACACTCTCCCTCTATCACACTCCCTCCATCACATTCCATCCATCAAACTCCCTCCATCACACTCTCGCTCCACCACACTCCCTCATCACACTCTCCCTCCATAACATTCACCCTCCATCACACTCCCTCCATCACACTCTCCCTCCATCACACTCTCACCATCACACTCTCCCTCCATCACACTCCCTTCAACACACTGTCCATCCAGCACATTCTCTCCATCACACTCCCTTCATCACACTCTCCCTCCATCACACTCTCCCTCCATCACACTCTCCCTCCACCACACTCCTACCTTCACACTCTCCCTCCATAACATTTTCCCTCCATTACACTCTCTCCATCACACTCTCCATCCATCACACTCTCCCTCCATCACACTCCCTCTGTCACACTAACCTTCCATCACACTCTCCCTCCATCACAGTCTCCCTCTATCAAACTCTCTCCATCACACTCCCTCCATAACATACTCTCCATCACACTCTCCCTCCATCACACTCCCTCCATAACATACTCTCCATCACACTCTCATTCCATCACACTCTCCATCCATCACATTCTCTCCATCACACTCCCTCCATCACTCTCTCCATCAATCACATTCCCTCCATCACAGTCTCCCTCCATCACACTCTCCCTACATCACCCTCTCGCTCCATCACACTCCCTTCATCAAACTCTCCCTCCATAACATTCGCCCCCCATCACAGTCCCTCCATCACACTCTCCCTCCATCACACTCTCTCCATCACACTCTCCCTCTATCACACTCTCCCTCCATTTTACTTCTCCATCACACCCTCATTCCATCACCCTCTCCCTCCATCAAACTCTCCCTCTATCACATTCCCTCCATCACACTCCCACAATCACAATCCCTCCATCACACTCTCTTTCCATCACACTCCCTCCATTTCACTCTTCATCTATCACACTCTCCCTCGATCACACTCCCTCCATCACACTCCCTCCATCACACTCCCTCCATCACATTCTCTCCATCACACTCTCACTCCAACACACTCTCCCTCCATCACACTCACCATCCATCACACACCCTCCATCACACTCTCCCGCCATCACACTCTCCCTCCATCACATTCTCTCCATCACACTCTCCCTCCATCACACTCCATCCATCACACTCTGCCTCCATCACACTCCTTCTATTTCACTCTCCGTCCATCACACTCTCTTTCCATCACACTCTCTCCATCACACTCCCTCCATCACACACTCCCTCCTTCACTCTCCCTCCATCACACTCTCCCTCCATCACACTCTCCCTGCATCACACTTCCTCCAGCACACTCTCCCTCCATCACACACACCCTCCATAACACTCCCTCCATCACACTCTCCCTCCACAACATTCTCCTACCATCACACTCCCTACATCACACTCTCCCTCTATCACACTCTCCCTCCATCACACTCCCACCGTCACACTCTCCCTCCATCACACTCTGCCTCCATCACACTGTCCCTCTATCACACTCCCTCCATCTCACTCCCTACATCACATTCTCCCTCCATTACTCTCCCTCCATCACACTCTCCCTCAATTACATTCTCCCACCATCACATTCCATCCATCACACTTTCCCTCCATCACACTCCCTCCATCACACTCCCTCCATCACACACCCTCCGTCACACAATCCCTCCATCACACTCTCCCTCTATCACACTTTCTCCATCACACTCCCTCCATTCCACTCCCTCCATCACCTCACCCTCCATCACACTCTCCTTCCTTCACAATCCCTCCATCACACTCTCCCTCCATTACATTCTCCCTCCATCACACTCACCCTCAATCACACTCTCTCCATCACTCTCTCCTTCCATCACACTCCCTCCGTCACACTCTCCCTCCATCACATCCTCACTCTATCACAAACCCTCCAACACACTCCCTACATCACACTCCCTCTATCACACTCTCTCTCCATCACACACCCCTTCCATCACACTCCCTCCATCACACTCCGTCCACCACACTCTCCCTACATCACACTCCCTCCATCACACTCTCCCTCCATTACATTCTCCCTCCATCACACTACATCCATCACACTCTCCCTCCATCAGACTCCCTCCATCACACACTCCCTCCATCACACTCCCTCCATCACGCTCCATCCATCACACTCTCTCTCCATCACACTCTCCCTCCACCACACTCTCTCTCCTTCACACTCTAACTCCATCACATTCTCTCCATCTCAATTTCTCGCCATCACATTCTATCCATCACACTCCCTCCATCACACTCCCTCCATCACACTCCCTCCATCACACTCTCCCTCCATCAAATTCTCTCCATCACAATTTCTCTGCATTACAGTACCTCCATTACTCTCTCTTCATCCGACTCTCCCTCCTTCAGCTTCTCCATCCATCTCTCTCTTTCTCCATCACATTCTCCCTCCATCAAACTCTCTCCATTACACTCTCCCTCAATCACATTCACGCTCCAGCAAATTCTCCCTCATTCACACTGAATCCGTCCCTCACACTCTCCATCCATCACACTCTCCCTCCATTACATTCTCCCTCCATCAAACTCCCTCCTTCACACTCTCCCTCCATCACACTCCCTCCATCACACTCTCCCTCGATCACACTCCCTCCATCACACGCTCCCTCCATCACACTCTCCCTCCATCACAGTCTCCCTCTATCACACTCCCTCCATCACATTCCATCCATCAAACTCCCTACATCACACTATCCCTCCACCACACACCCTCCATCACACTCTCCCTACATAACATTCTCCCTTCATCACACTCCCTCCATCACAATCTCCCTCCATCACACTCTCTCCATCACACTCTCCCTCCAAAACACTCCCTCTGTCACACTCTTCCTCCATCACACTCTCCCTCAAACACACTCTCCCTCTATCACACTCCCTCCATAACATTCACCCACCATTACACTCCCTCCATCACACTATCCATCCATCACACTCTCCCTCCATCACACTCCCTCTGTCATACTCTCCTTCCATCACACTCTCCCTCCATCACACTCTCCCTCCATCAAATTCTCTCCATCACAATTTCTCTGCATTACAGTACCTCCATTACTCTCTCTTCAAACGACTCTCCCTCCTTCAGCTTCTCCATCCATCTCTCTCTTTCTCCATCACATTCTCCCTCCAGCAAACTCTCTCCATTACACTCTCCCTCAATCACATTCACGCTCCAGCAAATTTTCCCTCATTCACAGTGCCTCCAAAACACTCTCCCTCCATCACATTCTCCATCCCTCACACTCACCCTCCATCACACTCTCCCTCCATCACACTCCCGCCATCACACGCTCCCTCCATTACATTCTCCCTCCATCAAACTCCCTCCATCACACTATCTCTCCATCACACTCTCTCCATCACACTCTCCCTCCATCACACTCCCTCTGTCACACTCTCCCTCCATCACACCCTCCCTCCATCACACTCTCCCTCTATCTCACTCTCCCTCCATGACACTCATCCAACACAATCTCCCTCCATCACACTCTCCCTTCATCACACTCTCCCTCTATCTAACTCCCTCCATGAAATTCCATCCATCAAACTCCCTCCATCACACTCTCCATCCACCACACTCCCTCCACCACACTCTCTCTCCATAACATTCTCCCTCCATCACACTCCCTCCATCACACTCTCCCTCCATCAAACTCTCTCCATCACACTCTCCCTCCATCACAATCTCTCTGTCACACTCTCCCTCCATCACTCTCTCCCTCTATCACACTCCCTCCATCACATTCCCTCCATCAAACTCCTTCCATCACACTCTCCCTCCACCACACTCTCTCCATCACACTCTCCCTCCATCACACTCCCTCTGTCACACTCTCCCTCCATCACACCCTCCCTCCATCACACTCTCCCTCTATCTCACTCTCCCTCCATCACACTCATCCAACACAATCTCCCTCCATCACACTCTCCCTCATCACACGCTCCATCCATCACCTTCTCTCCATCACATTCCCTCCATCACACTCCCTCCATCACACTCTCCCTCCATCACACTCTCCCTCCATCACACTCTCCCTCTATCACACTCCCTCCATCACATTCCCTCCATCAAACTCCCTCCATCTCACTCTACCTCCACCACACTCCCTCCATCACACTCTCCCTCCATAACATTTTTCCTCCATCACTCTCCCTCCATCACACTCTCCATCCCTCACACTCTCCCTCCGTCACACTACCTCTGTCACACTCTCCTTCCATCACACTCTCCCCATCACACTCTCCCTCTATCACACTCTCTCCATCACACTCCCTCCATAACATACTCTCCATCACACTCTCCCTCCATCACTCTCTCCATCCATCACATTCTCTCCATCACACTCCCTCCATCACACTCTCCATCAATCACATTCTCTCCATCACTCTCTCCCTCCATCACACTCTCCCTCCATTTTACACCCTCCATCACACGCTCACTCCATCACCCTCTCCCTCCATCATACTCGCAGTCTATCACACTCCCTCCATTGCACTCCCTCCATCACACTCTCCCTCCATCACTTTCTACCGCCATCACACGCACTCCATGACACTCTCCCTCTATCACACTCTGCCTCTATCACACTCCCTCCATCACACTCCCTCAATCACAATCCCTCCATCACAGTCTCCGTCCATCACACTCCCTCCATCACACTCTCCATCCATCACACTCGCCCTATATCACCCTCTCTACATCACACTCCCCTTCCATCAAACTCTCCCTCCATCACAATCTCCCTCAATCACACTCCCTCCATCACACTCCCTCCATCACATTCTCTCCATCACCCGCTCACTCCAACAAACTCACCCTCCATCACACTCACCCTCCATCACACACCCTCCATCACACTCTTCCTCCATCACACTCTCCCTCCATCACATTCTCTCCATCACACTCTCCCTCCATCACACTCCATCCTTCATACTCTCCCTCCATCACACTCCCTCCATCACACACTCCGTCCATTAAAGTCTCTTTCCATCACACTCTCTCCATCACACTCCCTCCATCACACTCTCCCTCCTTCATTCTCCCTCAATCACACTCTCCCTCCATCACACTCTCCCTGCATCACACTTCCTCCATCACACTCTCCCTCCATCACACACACCCTTCATAACACAACCTCCATCACACTCTCACTCCACAACATTCTCCCACCATCACACTCCCTCCATCACACTCTCCCTCCATCACTCTCTCCCTCCATCACACTCTCCCTCTATCACACTCACTCCATCATATTCCCTCCATCAAACTCCCTCCATCACGCTCTCCCTCCACCACACTCACTCCAACACATTCTCCCTCTATCACATTCTCCCTCCATCACACTCTCCCTCCATCATACTCTCCCTCTATCACACTCCCACCATAACATTCTCCCTCCATTACACTCCCTCCATCACACTATCCGTCCATCACACTCTCCCTCCATCACACTCCCTCTGTCATACTCTCCTTCCATCACACTCTCCCTCCTCACACTCTCTCTCTATCACACTCCCTCCATCACACTCACTCCATAACATACTCTCCATCACACTCTCCCTCCATCACACTCTCCATCCATCTTATTCTCTCCATCACACTCCCTCCATCACACTCCCTCCATCACACTCTCCCTCCATCACACTCTCCCTCTATCACACGCCCTCCATCACATTCCCTCCATCACACTCTCCCTCGACCACACTCCTTCCATCACACTCTCCCTCCTCACACTCTCTCTCTATCACACTCCCTCCATCACACTCACTCCATAACATACTCTCCTTCACACTCTCCCTCCATCACACTCTCCATCCATCACATTCTCTCCATCACACTCCCTCCATCACACTCCCTCCATCACACTCTCCCTCCATCACACTCTCCCTCTATCACACTCCCTCCATCACATTCCCTCCATCACACTCTCCATCCATCACACTCTCACTCCATCACAGTCCCTCTGTCACTCTCTCCTTCCATCACATTTCCTCCTTTCACACTCCCTCCATCACACTCTCCCTCAATCACATTCTCTCCATCACAATCTCCCTCCATCACATTATCCCTCCATCCCACTATCCCTCCATTACATTCTCCCTCTGTCACACTCTCCTTCCATCACACTCTCCCCCATCACACTCTACCTCTATCACACTCTCTCCATCACACTCCCTCCATAACATACTCTCCATCACACTCTCGGTCCATCACTCTCTCCATCCATCACATTCTCTCCATCACACTCCCTCCATCACACTCTCCATCAATCACATTCTCTCCATCACACTCTCCCTCCATCACACTCCCTCCATCACACTCTCCCTCCATCACACTCTCCCTCCATCACATTCTCTCCATCACACTCTCCCTCCATTACACTCCATCCTTCATACTCTCCCTCCATCACACTCCCTCCATCACACACTCCGTCCATTAAAGTCTCTTTCCATCACACTCTCTCCATCACACTCCCTCCATCACACTCTCCCTCCTTCATTCTCCCTCAATCACACTCTCCCTCCATCACACTCTCCCTGCATCACACTTCCTCCATCACACTCTCCCTCCATCACACACACCCTTCATAACACAACCTCCATCACACTCTCACTCCACAACATTCTCCCACCATCACACTCCCTCCATCACACTCTCCCTCCATCACTCTCTCCCTCCATCACACTCTCCCTCTATCACACTCACTCCATCACATTCCCTCCATCAAACTCCCTCCATCACACTCTCCCTCCACCACACTCCCTCCAACACACTCTCCCTCTATCACATTCTCCCTCCATCACACTCTCCCTCCATCATACTCTCCCTCTATCACACTCCCACCATAACATTCTCCCTCCATTACACTCCCTCCATCACACTATCCGTCCATCACACTCTCCCTCCATCACACTCCCTCTGTCATACTCTCCTTCCATCACACTCTCCCTCCTCACACTCTCTCTATCACACTCCCTCCATCACACTCACTCCATAACATACTCTCCATCACACTCTCCCTCCATCACACTCTCCATCCAACACATTCTCTCCATCACACTCCCTCCATCACACTCCCTCCATCACACTCTCCCTCCATCACACTCTCCCTCTATCACACTCCCTCCATCACATTCCCTCCATCACACTCTCCCTCGACCACACTCCCTCCATCACACTCTCCCTCCATAACATTCTCCCTCCATTACACTCCCTCCATCACACTCTCCATCCATCACACTCTCCCTCCATCACAGTCCCTCTGTCACACTCTCCTTCCATCACATTCCCTCCTTTCACACTCCCTCCATCACACTCTCCCTCAATCACATTCTCTCCATCACAATCTCCCTCCATCACATTATCCCTCCATCCCACTATCCCTCCATTACATTTTCCCTCTGTCACACTCTCCTTCCATCACACTCTCCCCAATCACACTCTCCCTCTATCACACTCTCTCCATCACACTCCCTCCATAACATACTCTCCATCACACTCTCCCTCCATCACTCTCTCCATCCATCACATTCTCTCCATCACACTCCCTCCATCACACTCTCCATCAATCACATTCGCTCCATCACACTCTCCCTCCATCACACTCTCCCTCCATTTTACACCCTCCATCACACGCTCACTCCATCACCCTCTCCCTCCATCATACTCTCCCTCTATCTTACTCCCTCCATTGAACTCCCTCCATCACACTCTCGCTCCATCACATTCTACCTCCATCACACGCCCTCCATCACACTCTCCCTCTATCACTCTCTGCCTCTATCACACTCCCTCCATCACACTCCCTCAATCACAATCCCTCCATCACACTCTCCGTCCATCACACTCCCTCCATCACACTCTCCATCCATCACACTCGCCCTCGATCACCCTCTCTCCATCACACTCCCCTTCCATCACACTCTCCCTCCGTCACAATCTCCCTCTATCACACTCCCTCCATCACACTCCCTCCATCACATTCTCTCCATCACACTCTCACTCCAACACACTCTCCCTCCATCACACTCACCGTCCATCACATACCCTCCATCACACTATCCCTCCATCACACTCTCCCTCCATCACACTCCATCCATCACACTCTCCCTCCATCACACTCCCTCCATCACACTCTTCGTCCATCAAACTCTCTTTCCATCACAGTCTCTCCATCACACTCCCTCCATCACACTCTCCCTCCTTCACTCTCCCTCCATCACACACTCCCTCCATCACACTCTCCCTGCATCACACTTCCTCCTTCACACTCTCCCTCCATCACACACACCATTCATAACACACCCTCCATCACACTCTCACTCCACAACATTCTCCCACAATCACACTTCCTCCATCACACTCTCCCTCCATCACTCTCTCCCTCCATCACACTCTCCCTCTATCACACTCACTCCATCACATTCCCTCCATCAAACTCCCTCCAACACACTCTCCCTCCACCACACTCCCTCCATCACACTCTCACTCCACAGCATTCTCCCACCATCACACTCCCTCCATCACACTCTCCCTCTATCACAATCTCCCTCCATCACACTCCCGCCGTCACACTGTCCCTCCATCACAATCTGCCTCCATCACACTGACCCTCTATCGCACTCCCTCCATCTCAGTCCCTACATCACACTCTCCCTCCATTACGCTCCCTCCATCACACTCTCCCTCAATTACATTCTCCCACCATCACACTCAGTCCATCACACTGTCCCTCAATCACACTCTCTCCATCACAGTCCCTCCAATCCACTCCCTCCATCACCTCACCCTCCATCACACTCTCCCTCCTTCACAATCCCTCCATCACACTCTCCCTCCATTACATTCTCCCTCCATCACACTCCCTCCATCACACTCTCCCTCAATCAAACACTCTCCATCACTCTCTCCCTCCATCACACTCCCTCCGTCACACTCTCCCTCCATCACACTCTCACTCTATCACAATCCCTCCAACACACTCCCTCCATCACACTCCCTCCATCACACTCTCTCTCCATCACAACCGCTTCCATCACACTCCATCCATCACACTCAGTCCATCTTACTCTCCCTACATCAAACTCCCTCCATCACACTCTCCCTCCATTACATTCTACCTCCATCACACTACATCCATCACACTCTCCCTCCATCAGACTCCCTCCATCACACTCTTTCCATCAAGCTCCATCCATCACACTCTCCCTCCATCACACTCTCCCTCCACCACACTCTCTCTCCTTCACACTCTAACTCCATGACATTCTCTCCATCTCAATTTCTCTCCATCACATTCCATCCATCAAACTCCCTCCATAACATTCTCCCTCCATCACACTCCCTCCATCACACTCTCCCCCCATCACACTCTCCCTCTATCACACTCTCTCCATCACACTCCTTCCATAACATACTCTCCATCACACTCTCCCTCCATCGCTCTCTACATCCATCACATTCTCTCCATCACACTCCCTCCATCACACTCTCCATCAATCACATTATCTCCATCACCCTCTCCCTCCATCACACTCTCCCTCCATTTTACACCATCCATCACATGCTCACTCCATCACCCTCTCCCTCCATCATACTCTCCCTCTATCTTACTCCCTCCATTGCACTCCCTCCATCACACTCTCCCTCCATCACATTCTACCTCCATCACACGCCCTCCATCACACTCTCCCTCTATCACACTCTGCCTCTATCACACTCCCTCCATCACACTCCCTCAATCACAATCCCTCCATCACACTCTCCGTCCATCACACTCCCTCCATCACACTCTCCATCCATCACACTCGCCCTCGATCACCCTCTCTCCATCACACTCCCCTTCCATCACACTCTACCTCCGTCACAATCTCCCTCTATCACACTCTGCCTCTATCACACTCCCTCCATCACACTCCCTCAATCACAATCCCTCCATCACACTCTCCGTCCATCACACTCCCTCCATCACACTCTCCATCCATCACACTCGCCCTCGATCACCCTCTCTCCATCACACTCCCCTTCCATCACACTCTCCCTCCGTCACAATCTCCCTCTATCACACTCCCTCCATCACACTCCCTCCATCACATTCTCTCCATCACACTCTCACTCCAAAACACTCTCCCTCCATCACACTCACCCTCCATCACACACCCTCCATCACACTCTCCGTCCATCACACTCTCCCTCCATCACATTCTCTCCATCACACTCTCCCTCCATCACACTCCATCCATCACACTCCCTCAATCACAATCCCTCCATCACACTCTCCGTCCATCACACTCCCTCCATCACACTCTCCATCCATCACACTCTCCCTGCATCACACTTCCTCCATCACACTCTCCCTCCATCACACACACCCTTCATAACACAACCTCCATCACACTCTCACTCCACAACATTCTCCCACCATCACACTCCCTCCATCACACTCTCCCTCCATCACTCTCTCCCTCCATCACACTCTCCCTCTATCACACTCACTCCATCACATTCCCTCCATCAAACTCCCTCCATCACACTCTCCCTCCACCACACTCCCTCCAACACACTCTCCCTCTATCACATTCTCCCTCCATCACACTCTCCCTCCATCATACTCTCCCTCTATCACACTCCCACCATAACATTCTCCCTCCATTACACTCCCTCCATCACACTATCCGTCCATCACACTCTCCCTCCATCACACTCCCTCTGTCATACTCTCCTTCCATCACACTCTCCCTCCTCACACTCTCTCTATCACACTCCCTCCATCACACTCACTCCATAACATACTCTCCATCACACTCTCCCTCCATCACACTCTCCATCCAACACATTCTCTCCATCACACTCCCTCCATCACACTCCCTCCATCACACTCTCCCTCCATCACACTCTCCCTCTATCACACTCCCTCCATCACATTCCCTCCATCACACTCTCCCTCGACCACACTCCCTCCATCACACTCTCCCTCCATAACATTCTCCCTCCATTACACTCCCTCCATCACACTCTCCATCCATCACACTCTCCCTCCATCACAGTCCCTCTGTCACACTCTCCTTCCATCACATTCCCTCCTTTCACACTCCCTCCATCACACTCTCCCTCAATCACATTCTCTCCATCACAATCTCCCTCCATCACATTATCCCTCCATCCCACTATCCCTCCATTACATTTTCCCTCTGTCACACTCTCCTTCCATCACACTCTCCCCAATCACACTCTCCCTCTATCACACTCTCTCCATCACACTCCCTCCATAACATACTCTCCATCACACTCTCCCTCCATCACTCTCTCCATCCATCACATTCTCTCCATCACACTCCCTCCATCACACTCTCCATCAATCACATTCGCTCCATCACACTCTCCCTCCATCACACTCTCCCTCCATTTTACACCCTCCATCACACGCTCACTCCATCACCCTCTCCCTCCATCATACTCTCCCTCTATCTTACTCCCTCCATTGAACTCCCTCCATCACACTCTCGCTCCATCACATTCTACCTCCATCACACGCCCTCCATCACACTCTCCCTCTATCACTCTCTGCCTCTATCACACTCCCTCCATCACACTCCCTCAATCACAATCCCTCCATCACACTCTCCGTCCATCACACTCCCTCCATCACACTCTCCATCCATCACACTCGCCCTCGATCACCCTCTCTCCATCACACTCCCCTTCCATCACACTCTCCCTCCGTCACAATCTCCCTCTATCACACTCCCTCCATCACACTCCCTCCATCACATTCTCTCCATCACACTCTCACTCCAACACACTCTCCCTCCATCACACTCACCGTCCATCACATACCCTCCATCACACTATCCCTCCATCACACTCTCCCTCCATCACACTCCATCCATCACACTCTCCCTCCATCACACTCCCTCCATCACACTCTTCGTCCATCAAACTCTCTTTCCATCACAGTCTCTCCATCACACTCCCTCCATCACACTCTCCCTCCTTCACTCTCCCTCCATCACACACTCCCTCCATCACACTCTCCCTGCATCACACTTCCTCCTTCACACTCTCCCTCCATCACACACACCATTCATAACACACCCTCCATCACACTCTCACTCCACAACATTCTCCCACAATCACACTTCCTCCATCACACTCTCCCTCCATCACTCTCTCCCTCCATCACACTCTCCCTCTATCACACTCACTCCATCACATTCCCTCCATCAAACTCCCTCCAACACACTCTCCCTCCACCACACTCCCTCCATCACACTCTCACTCCACAGCATTCTCCCACCATCACACTCCCTCCATCACACTCTCCCTCTATCACAATCTCCCTCCATCACACTCCCGCCGTCACACTGTCCCTCCATCACAATCTGCCTCCATCACACTGACCCTCTATCGCACTCCCTCCATCTCAGTCCCTACATCACACTCTCCCTCCATTACGCTCCCTCCATCACACTCTCCCTCAATTACATTCTCCCACCATCACACTCAGTCCATCACACTGTCCCTCAATCACACTCTCTCCATCACAGTCCCTCCAATCCACTCCCTCCATCACCTCACCCTCCATCACACTCTCCCTCCTTCACAATCCCTCCATCACACTCTCCCTCCATTACATTCTCCCTCCATCACACTCCCTCCATCACACTCTCCCTCAATCAAACACTCTCCATCACTCTCTCCCTCCATCACACTCCCTCCGTCACACTCTCCCTCCATCACACTCTCACTCTATCACAATCCCTCCAACACACTCCCTCCATCACACTCCCTCCATCACACTCTCTCTCCATCACAACCGCTTCCATCACACTCCATCCATCACACTCAGTCCATCTTACTCTCCCTACATCAAACTCCCTCCATCACACTCTCCCTCCATTACATTCTACCTCCATCACACTACATCCATCACACTCTCCCTCCATCAGACTCCCTCCATCACACTCTTTCCATCAAGCTCCATCCATCACACTCTCCCTCCATCACACTCTCCCTCCACCACACTCTCTCTCCTTCACACTCTAACTCCATGACATTCTCTCCATCTCAATTTCTCTCCATCACATTCCATCCATCAAACTCCCTCCATAACATTCTCCCTCCATCACACTCCCTCCATCACACTCTCCCCCCATCACACTCTCCCTCTATCACACTCTCTCCATCACACTCCTTCCATAACATACTCTCCATCACACTCTCCCTCCATCGCTCTCTACATCCATCACATTCTCTCCATCACACTCCCTCCATCACACTCTCCATCAATCACATTATCTCCATCACCCTCTCCCTCCATCACACTCTCCCTCCATTTTACACCATCCATCACATGCTCACTCCATCACCCTCTCCCTCCATCATACTCTCCCTCTATCTTACTCCCTCCATTGCACTCCCTCCATCACACTCTCCCTCCATCACATTCTACCTCCATCACACGCCCTCCATCACACTCTCCCTCTATCACACTCTGCCTCTATCACACTCCCTCCATCACACTCCCTCAATCACAATCCCTCCATCACACTCTCCGTCCATCACACTCCCTCCATCACACTCTCCATCCATCACACTCGCCCTCGATCACCCTCTCTCCATCACACTCCCCTTCCATCACACTCTACCTCCGTCACAATCTCCCTCTATCACACTCTGCCTCTATCACACTCCCTCCATCACACTCCCTCAATCACAATCCCTCCATCACACTCTCCGTCCATCACACTCCCTCCATCACACTCTCCATCCATCACACTCGCCCTCGATCACCCTCTCTCCATCACACTCCCCTTCCATCACACTCTCCCTCCGTCACAATCTCCCTCTATCACACTCCCTCCATCACACTCCCTCCATCACATTCTCTCCATCACACTCTCACTCCAAAACACTCTCCCTCCATCACACTCACCCTCCATCACACACCCTCCATCACACTCTCCGTCCATCACACTCTCCCTCCATCACATTCTCTCCATCACACTCTCCCTCCATCACACTCCATCCATCACACTCCCTCAATCACAATCCCTCCATCACACTCTCCGTCCATCACACTCCCTCCATCACACTCTCCATCCATCACACTCGCCCTCGATCACCCTCTCTCCATCACACTCCCCTTCCATCACACTCTCCCTCCGTCACAATCTCCCTCTATCACACTCCCTCCATCACACTCCCTCCATCACATTCTCTCCATCACACTCTCACTCCAACACACTCTCCCTCCATCACACTCACCCTCCATCACATACCCTCCATCACACTATCCCTCCATCACACTCTCCCTCCATCACACTCCATCCATCACACTCTCCCTCCATCACACTCCCTCCATCACACTCTCCCTCCATCACACTCTCCCTGCATCACACTTCCTCCATCACACTCTCCCTCCATCACACACACCATTCATAACACACCCTCCATCACACTCTCACTCCACAACATTCTCCCACCATCACACTCCCTCCATCACACTCTCCCTCCATCACTCTCTCCCTCCATCACACTCTCCCTCTATCACACTCACTCCATCACATTCCCTCCATCAAACTCCCTCCAACACACTCTCCCTCCACCACACTCCCTCCATCACACTCTCACTCCACAACATTCTCCCACCATCACACTCCCTCCATCACATTCTCCCTCTATCACACTCTCCCTCCATCACACTCCCGCCGTCATCCTGTCCCTCCATCACAATCTGCCTCCATCACACTGACCCTCTATCACACTCCCTCCATCTCAGTCCCTACATCACACTCTCCCTCCATTACGCTCCCTCCATCACACTCTCCCTCCATTACATTCTCCCTCCATCACACTCCCTCCATCACACTCTCCCTCAATCACACTCTCTCCATCACTCTCTCCCTCCATCACACTCCCTCCGTCACACTCTCCCTCCATCACACTCTCACTCTATCACAATCCCTCCAACACACTCCCTCCATCACACTCCCTCCATCACACTCTCTCTCCATCACAAACCGCTTCCATCACACTCCATCCATCACACTCAGTCCATCTTACTCTCCCTACATCAAACTGCCTCCATCACACTCTCCCTCCATTATATTCTACCTCCATCACACTACATCCATCACACTCTCCCTCCATCAGACTCCCTCCATCACACTCTTTCCATCAAACTCCATCCATCACACTCTCCCTCCATCACAGTCTCCCTCCACCACACTCTCTCTCCTTCACAATCTAACTCCATGACATTCTCTCCATCTCAATTTCTCTCCATCACATTCCATCCATCAAACTCCCTCCATAACATTCTCCCTCCATCACACTCCCTCCATCACACTCTCCCCCCATCACACTCTCCCTCTATCACACTCTCTCCATCACACTCCCTCCATAACATACTCTCCATCACACTCTCCCTCCATCACTCTCTCCATCCATCACATTCTCTCCATCACACTCCCTCCATCACACTCTCCATCAATCACATTCTCTCCATCACACTCTCCCTCCATCACACTCTCCCTCCATTTTACACCTTCCATCACATGCTCACTCCATCACCCTCTCCCTCCATCATACTCTCCCTCTATCTTACTCCCTCCATTGCACTCGCTCCATCACACTCTCCCTCCATCACATTCTACCTCCATCACACGCCCTCCATCACACTCTCCCTCTATCACACTCTGCCTCTATCACACTCCCTCCATCACACTCCCTCAATCACAATCCCTCCATCACACTCTCCGTCCATCACACTCCCTCCATCACACTCTCCATCCATCACACTCGCCCTCGATCACCCTCTCTCCATCACACTCCCCTTCCATCACACTCTCCCTCCGTCACAATCTCCCTCTATCACACTCCCTCCATCACACTCCCTCCATCACATTCTCTCCATCACACTCTCACTCCAACACACTCTCCCTCCATCACACTCACCCTCCATCACACACCCTCCATCACACTCTCCCTCCATCACACTCTCCCTACATCACATTCTCTCCATCACACTCTCCCTCCATCACACTCCATCCATCACACTCTCCCTCCATCACACTCCCTCCATCACACTCTCCGTCCATCAAACTCTCTTTCCATCACACTCTCTCCATCACACTCCCTCCATCACACTCTCCCTCCTTCACTCTCCCTCCATCACACTCTCCCTCCAACACACTCTCCCTGCATCACACTTCCTCCCTACACTCTCCCTCCATCACACACACCCTTCATAACACACCCTCCATCACACTCTCACTCCACAACATTCTCCCACCATCACACTCCCTCCATCACACTCTCCCTCCATCACTCTCTGCCTCCATCTCGCTCTCCCTCTATCACACTCACACCATCACATTCCCTCCATCAAACTCCCTCCATCACACTCTCCCTCCACCACACTCCCTCCATCACACTCTCACTCCACAACATTCTCCCACCATCACACTCCCTCCATCACATTCTCCCTCTATCACACTCTCCATCCATCACACTCCCGCCGTCACACTGTCCCTCCATCACAATCTGCCTCCATCACACTGTCCCTCTATCACACTCCCTCCATCTCACTCCCTACATCACACTCTCCCTCCATTACGCTCCCTCCATCACACTCTCCCTCAATTACATTCTCCCACCATCACACTCAGTCCATCACACTGTCCATCAATCACACTCTCTCCATCACACTCCCTCCAGTCCACTTCCTCCATCACCTCACCCTCCATCACACTCTCCCTCCGTCACAATCGCTCCATCACACTCTCCCTCCATTACATTCTCCCTCCATCACACTCCCTCCATCACACTCTCCCTCAATCACACTCTCTCCATCACTCTCTCCTTCCATCACACTCCCGCCGTCACACTCTCCCTCCATCACACTCTCACTCTATCACAATCCCTCCATCACACTCCATCCATCACACTCAGTCCATCACACTCTCCCTACATCAAACTCCCTCCATCACACTCTCCCTCCATTACATTCTACCTCCATCACACTACATCCATCGCACTCTCCCTCCATCAGACTCCCTCCATCACACTCCATCCATCACACTCTCCCTCCACCACACTCTCTCTCCTTCACACTCTAACTCCATGACATTCTCTCCATCTCAATTTCTCTCCATCACATTCCATCCATCAAACTCCCTCCATAACATTCTCCCTCCATCACAATCCCTCCATCACACTCTCCGTCCATCACACTCTCTCCATCACACTCTCTCTCCATCACACTCCGTCTGTCACACTCTCCCTCCATCATTCTCTCCTTCCATCACACTCTACCTCTATCACACTGTCCCTCCATCACACACCCTCCATCACACTCTCCCTCCATCACACTCTCCCTCATCACACTCTCCCTCTATCAAACTCCCTCCATCACATTCCCTCCAGCAAACTTCCTCCATCACACTCTCCATCCACCACACTCCCTCCATCACACTCGTACTCCATAACATTCTCCCTCCATTACACTCCCTCCATCACACTCTCCATCCATCACACTCTCCCTCCATCACACTCCCTCTGTCACACTCTCATTCCATCACACTCTCCATTCATCACGCTCTCCCTCTATCACACTCCCTCCATCAGACTCCCTCCATAACATACTCTCCATCGCACTCTCCCTCCATCACACTCTCCATCCATCACATTCTCCCCATCACACTCCCTCCATCACACTCCCTCCAACACACTCTCCCTCCATCACACTCTCCCTCCATCACACTCTCCCTCTATCACACTCCCTCCATCCGATTCCCTCCATCAAACTCCCTCCATCACACTCTCCCTCCACCACACTCGCTCCATCACACTCTCCATCCATAACATTCTCCCTCCTTTACATTACCTCCAACACACTCTCCATCCATCACACTCTCCCTCCATCACACTCTCTCTGTCACATCTCCTTCCATCACACTGTCCCTCCATCACACGCTCCCTCTATCACACTCTCCCTCAATCACACTCTCCCTCCATCACACTCTCTTTCCATCACATTCTTTCCATCACACTAACTCCATCACACTCTCCCTCCTTCACTCTTCCTCCATCACACGCTCCCTCCATCACACTCTCCCTACATCAAACTCCCTCCATCACAATCTCCCTCCATTACATTCTACCTCCATCACACTACATCCATCACACTCTCCCTCCATCAGACTCCCTCCATCACACTCCATCCATCACACTCCAACCATCACACTCTCCCTCCATCACACTCTCCCTCCACCACACTCTCTCTCCTTCACACTCTAAATGAATGATATTCTCTCCATCTCAATTTCTCTCCATCACATTCCATCCATCAAACTCCCTCCATAACATTCTCCCTCCATCACATTCCCTCCATCACTCTCTCCCCCATCTAACTCTCCCTCTATCACACTCCCTCCATCACACTCCCTCCATAACATACTCTCCATCACACTCTCCCTCCATCACTCTCTCCATCCATCACATTCTCTCCATCACACTCCCTCCATCACACTCTCCCTCCATCACACTCTCCATCAATCACATTCTCTCCATCGCACTCCCTCCATCACACTCTCCATCAATCACATTCTCTCCATCACACTCTCCCTCCATCACACTCTCCCTCCATTTTACACCCTCCATCACACGCTCACTCCATCACCCTCTCCCTCCATCATTCTCTCCCTCTATCTTACTCCCTCCATTGCACTCCCTCCATCTCACTCTCCCTCCATCACATTCTACCTCCATCACACGCCCTCCATCACACTCTCCCTCTATCACACTCTGCCTCTATCACACTCCCTCCATCACACTCCCTCAATCACAATCCCTCCATCAAACTCTCCGTCCATCACACTCCCTCCATCACACTCTCCATCCATCACACTCGCCCTCGATCACCCTCTCTCCATCACACTCCCCTTCCATCACACTCTCCCTCCGTCACAATCTCCCTCTACCACACTCCCTCCATCCCACTCCCTCCATCACATTCACTCCATCACCCTCTCACTCCAACACACTCTCCCTCCATCACACTCACCCTCCATCACACAACCTCCATCACACTCTCCCTCCATCACACTCTCCCTCCATCACATTCTCTCCATCACACTCTCCCTCCATCACACTCCCTCCGTCACACTCTTCGTCCATCGAACTCTCTTTCCATCACACTCTCTCCATCACACTCCATCCATCACACTCTCCCTCCTTCACTCTCCCTCCATCACACTCTCCCCCATCACAATCACCGTGCATCACACTTCCTCCATCACACCCTCCCTCTACCACACACACCCTTCATAACACACCCTCCATCACACTCACACTCCACAACATTCTCCCACCATCACACTCCCACCATCACACTCTCCCTCCATCACTCTCTCCCTCCATCACACTCTCCCTCTATCACACTCACTCCATCACATTCCCTCCATCACACTCCCTCCATCACACTCTCCCTCCATCACACTCTCCATCAATCACATTCTCTCCATCGCACTCCCTCCATCACACTCTCCATCAATCACATTCTCTCCATCACACTCTCCCTCCATCACACTCTCCCTCCATTTTACACCCTCCATCACACGGTCACTCCATCACCCTCTCCCTCCATCATTCTCTCCCTCTATCTTACTCCCTCCATTGCACTCCCTCCATCTCACTCTCCCTCCATCACATTCTACCTCCATCACACGCCCTCCATCACACTCTCCCTCTATCACACTCTGCCTCTATCACACTCCCTCCATCACACTCCCTCAATCACAATCCCTCCATCAAACTCTCCGTCCATCACACTCCCTCCATCACACTCTCCATCCATCACACTCGCCCTCGATCACCCTCTCTCCATCACACTCCCCTTCCATCACACTCTCCCTCCGTCACAATCTCCCTCTATCACACTCCCTCCATCCCACTCCCTCCATCACATTCACTCCATCACACTCTCACTCCAACACACTCTCCCTCCATCACACTCACCCTCCATCACACAACCTCCATCACACTCTCCCTCCATCACACTCTCCCTCCATCACATTCTCTCCATCACACTCTCCCTCCATCACACTCCCTCCGTCACACTCTTCGTCCATCGAACTCTCTTTCCATCACACTCTCTCCATCACTCTCCCTCCATCACACTCTCCCTCCTTCACTCTCCCTCCATCACACTCTCCCCCATCACAATCACCGTGCATCACACTTCCTCCATCACACCCTCCCTCTACCACACACACCTTTCATAACACACCCTCCATCACACTCACACTCCACAACATTCTCCCACCATCACACTCCCACCATCACACTCTCCCTCCATCACTCTCTCCCTCCAACACACTCTCCCTCTATCACACTCACTCCATCACATTCCCTCCATCAAACTCCCTCCATCACACTCTCCCTCCACCACACTCCCTCCATCACACTCTCACTCCACAACATTCTCCCACCATCACACTCCCTCCATCACACTCTCCCTCTATCACACTCTCCCTCCATCACACTCCCGCCGTCACACTGTCCCTCCATCACAATCTGCCTCCATCACACTGTCCCTCTATCACGCTCCCTCCATCTCACTCCCTACATCACACTCTCCCTCCATTACGCTCCCTCCATCACACTCTCCCTCAATTACATTCTCCCACCATCACACTCAGTCCATCACACTGTCCCTCAATCACACTCTCTCCATCACACTCCCTCCATTCCACTCCCTCCATCACCTCACCCTCCATCACACTCCCCTCCTTCACAATCCCTCCATCACACTCTCCCTCCATTACTTTCTCCCTCCATCACACTCCCTCCATCACACTCTCCCTCAATCACACTCTCTCCCTCACTCTCTCCTTCCATCACAGACCCTCCATCACACTCTCCCTCCATCACACTCTCACTCTATCACAATCCCTCCAACACACTCCCTCCATCACACTCCCTCCATCACACTCTCTCTCCATCACACACCCCTTCCGTCACACTCCATCCATCACACTCAGTCCATCACACTCTCCCTACATCAAACTCCCTCCATCACACTCTCCCTCCATTACATTCTACCTCCATCACACTACGTTTATCACACTCTCCCTCCATCAGACTCCCTCCATCACACTCCATCCATCACACTCCATCCATCACACACTGCCTCCATCACACTCCCTCCATCACACTCTCCCAGCATCACTCCCTCCATCACACTCTCCCAGCATCACACTCCTTCCATCACACTCTCCCTCCATCACCCTCTCCCTCCATCACACTCCCTTCATCAAGCTCTCCCTCCATAACATACACCCTCCATCACAGTCCCTCCATCACACTCTCCCTCCATCACACTCTCTCCATCACATTCTCCCTCCATCACACTCTCCCTCCATTTTACTCCCTCCATCACACACTCATTCCATCACTCTCTCCCTCCATCATACTCTCCCTCTATCACACTCCCTCCATTGCATTCCCTCCATCACACTTTCCATTCATCACATTCTCCCTCCATCACACACCCTCCATCACACTCTCCCTCCATCACACTCTCCCTCTATCACACTCCCTCCATCACACTCCCTCAATCACACTCCCTCCATCACACTCTCCATCCATCACACTCTACATCGATCGCACTCCCTCCGTCACACTCCCCTTCCATCACACTCTCCCTCCATCACAATCTCTCTCTATCACACTCCCTCCATTACACTCTCTCCATCACATTCTCTCCATCATACTCTCACTCCATCACACTCTCCCTCAATCACATTCTCTCCATCACCGTCTCCCTCCATCACACTATCCCTTCATCACACTCACTCCATCACCCTCCCTCCATCACACTCTACCTCCATCTCACACTCCCTCCATCGCACTCTCCCTCCATCAAACTCCCTCCGTCACACTCCATCCATCACACTCCCTCCATCACACTCCCTCCATCACACTGTCCCTCCATCACACTCTCTCCATCACACTCTCCCTCCATCACACTCCCCCTGTCACACTCTCCCTCCATCACACTCTCCCTCCATCACACTCCCTCTGTCACACTCTCCCTCCATCACCCTCTCCCTCCATCACACTCTCCCTCTATCACACTCTCCCTCCATCACACTCCCTCCATAATACTCTCCCTCCATCACACACTCCCTCCATCACACTCTCCCTCTATCACACTCTCTCCATCACATTCCATCCATCAAACTCCCTCCATAACATTCTCCCTCCATCACACTCTCTCTCCATCACACTCCCCTTCCATCACACTCTCCCTCCATCACAATCTCTCTCTATCACACTCCCTCCATCACACTCCCTCCATCACATTCTCTCCATCACACTCTCACTCCATCACACTCTCCCTCAATCACATTCTCTCCATCACAGTCTCCCTCCATCACACTATCCCTTCATCACACTCACTCCATCACCCTCCCTCCATCACACTCTACCTCCATCTCACACTCCTTCCATCACACTCTCCCTCCATCAAACTCCCTCTGTCACACTTCATCCATCACACTCCATCCATCACACTTCCTCCATCACACTCTCCCTCCATCAAACTCTCTCCATCACACTCTCCCTCCATCACACACCCCCGTCACATTCTCCCTCCATCACACTCTCCCTCCATCACACTCCCTCTGTCACACTCTCCCTCCATCACCCTCTCCCTCCATCACACTCTCCCTCTATCACACTCTCCCTCCATCACACTCCCTCCATAATACTCTCCCTCGAACACACTCCCTCCATCACACTCTCCCTCTATCACACTCCCTCCATCACATTCCATTCATCAAACTCCCTCCATAACATTCTCCCTCCATCACACTCCCTCCATCAAACTCTCCGTCCATCACACTCTCTCCATCACACTCTCTCTCCATCACACTCTCCTTCCATCACACTCTACCTCTATCGCACTCTCCCTCCATCACACACCCTCCATCACACTCTCCCTCCATTACACTCTCCCTCCATCATACTCTCCCTCTATCACACTCCCTCCATCACATACCCTCCAGCAAACTCCCTCCATCACACTCTCCATCCACCACACTCCCTCCATCACACTCGTACTCCATAACATTCTCACTCCATTAAACTCCCTCCATCACACTCTCCATCCATCACACTCTCCCTCCATCAAACTCCCTCTGTCACACTCTCCTTCCATCACACTCTCCATCCATCACGCTCTCCCTCTATCACACTCCCTCCATCACATTCCCTCCATCACACTCCCTCCAACACACTCTCCCTCCATCACACTCTCCCTCCATCACCCTCTCCCTCTATCACACTCCCTCCATCAGATTCCCTCCATCAAACTCCCTCCATCACACTTTCCCTCCACCACACTCCCTCCATCACACTGTCCATCCATAACATTCTCCCTCCATTACATTACCTCCAACACACTCTCCATCCATCGCACTCTCCCTCCATCACACTCTCTCTGTCACATCTCCTTCCTTCACACTCTCGCTCCATCACACTCTCCCTCTATCACACTCTCTACATCACACTCCCTCCATCACACTCTCCATCAATCACATTCTCTCCATCACAGTCTTCCTCCATCACACTATCCCTCCATCGCACTCTCCCTCCATCACACTCTCTTTCCATCACAGTCTCTCCATCACACTAACTCCATCACAATCTCCCTCCTTCACTCTTCCTCCATCACACGCTCCCTCCATCACACTCTCCCTGCATCACACTACTTCCATCACATTCTCCCTCTATCACCCTCTCCCTCCATCACACTCCCTCCATCACACGCTCCCTCCATCACATTCTCTCCATCACACTCTCCCTCCATCACACTCTCCCTCCATTTTAATCCCTCCATCACATGCTCACTCCATCACCCTCTCCCTCCATCATACTCTCCCTCTATCACACTCCCTCCATTGCACTCCCTCCATTACAATCTCCCTCCATCACACTCTCCCTCCATCACACTCTCCCTCTATCACACTCCATCCATCACACTCCCTCAATCACACTCCCACCATCACACTCTCCGTCCATCACACTATCTCCATCACACTCTCCATCCATCACACTCTCCCTCGATCACACTCCCTCCGACACACTCCCCTTCCACATTTTCTCCATCACAATTTTTCTCAATCACTCTCCCTCCATCACAATCTCCCTCCATCACATTCTCCCCATCTCACTTTTCCTCCATCACACTCTCTCCATCTCATTCCCTCCATCACACTCTCTGCATCACACTCCCTCCATCACATTCTCCCTCCATCACATTCTCCCTCCATCATACTCTCCCTCCATCACACTCTCACTCATCATACTCTCCCTCCATTTTTTTTCATCCGTCACACACCCTCCATCACACTGTCCCTCCTTCACACTTTCCCTCCATCACACTCACCCTCTATCACACTACCTCCATCACACTCCCTCCATCAAACTCCCTCCATTTCACTCTGCCTCCATCACACTCTCTCCATGAGACTCTCCCTCCATCACACTCCCTCTGTCAAACTCACCCTCCATCACTCTCTCCCTCCATCACACTCCCTCTGTCACACTCTCCCTCCATCACACTATCCCTCCATCACACTCTCCCTCCATCACACTCTCTATCTATCACACTCACCCTCCATCACACTCCATCCATAACACTCTCCCTCCATCACACTCTCCCTCCATCACACTCTCCCTCTATCACACTCCCTCCATCACATTCCATCCATCAAACTCCCTCCATCACACTCTCCCTCTACCACACTCCTGCATCACACTCTCCCTCCATAAAACTCTCCCTCCATCACACTCCCTCCATCACACTCTCCCTCCATCACACTCTCTCCATCACACTCTCCCTCCATCACACTCCCTCTGTCACACTCTCCCTCCATCAAACTCTCCCTCCATCACACTCTCCCTCTATCAAACTGTAACTCCATCACACTCCCTCCATCACACTCTCCCTCCATCACACTCTCCCTCCATCACACTCTCCCTCTATCACACTCCCTCCATCACATTCCCTCCATCAAACTCCCTCCATCACACTCACCCTCCACTACACTCCCTCCATCACACTCTCCCTCCATAACATTCTCCCTCCATTACACTCCCTCCATCACACTCTCCATGCATCACACTCTCCCTCCATCACACTCCCTCTGTCACACTCTCCTTCCATCACACTCTCCCTCCATCATGCACGCCCTCTATTACTCTCCCTCCATCACACTCACTCCATAACATACTCTCCATCACATTTTCCCTCCATCACACTCTCCATCCATCACATTCCCTCCATCAAACTCCCTCCATCACACTCCCTCCATCACACTCTCCCAGCATCACACTCCTTCCATCACACTCTCCCTCCATCAGCCTCTCCCTCCAACACACTCCCTTCATCAAACTCTCCCTCCATAACATTCGCCCTCCATCACAGTCCCTCCATCACACTCTCCCTCCATCACACTCTCTCCATCACATTCTCCCTCCATAACACTCTCCCTCCATTTTACTCCCTCCATCACACACTCATTCCATCACTCTCTCCCTCCATCATACTCTCCCTCTATCACACTCCCTCCATTGCATTCCCTCCATCACACTCTCCATTCATCACATTCTCCCTCTATCAAACACCCTCCATCACACTCTCCCTCCATCACACTCTCCCTCTATCACACTCCCTCCATCACACTCTCCGTCCATCACACTCCCTCCATCACACTCTCCATCCATCACACTCTCCATCGATCACACTCCCTCCGTCACACTCCCCTTCCATCACACTCTCCCTCCATCACAATCTCTCTCTATCACACTCCCTCCATCACACTCCCTCCATCACATTCTCTCCATCACAGTCTCCCTCCATCACACTATCCCTTCATCACACTCACTCCATCACCCTCCCTCCATCACACTCTACCTCCATCTCACACTCCCTCCATCACACTCTCCCTCCATCAAACTCCCTCCGTCACACTCGATTCATCACATTCCCTCCATCACACTCCCTCCATCACACTCTCCCTCCATCTCACTCTCTCCATCACACTCTCCCTCCATCACACTCCCTCTGTCACACTCTCCCTCCATCACCCTCTCCCTCCATCACACTCTCCCTCAATCACACTCCCTCTATCACATTCCATCCAACAAACTCCCTCCATCACACTCTCCCTCCATCACACTCTCCCTCTATCACACACTTCATCACATTCCATCCATCAAACTCCCTCCATCACACTCTCCCTCCACGACACACCCTCCATCACACTCTCCCTCCATAACATTCTCCCTCCATCACACTCCCTCCATCACAATCTCCTTACATCACACTCTATCCATCAGACTCTCCCTCCATCACACTCCCTCTGTCACACTCTCCTTCCATCACACTCTCCCTCCATCATGCACGCCCTCTATTACTCTCCCTCCATCACACTCCCTCCATAACATACTCTCCATCACACTTTCCCTCCATCACACTCTCCATCCATCACATTCCCTCCATCACACTCCCTCCATCACACTCCCTCCATCACACTCTCCCAGCATCACTCCCTCCATCACACTCTCCCAGCATCACACTCCTTCCATCACACTCTCCCTCCATCACCCTCTCCCTCCAACACACTCCCTTCATCAAACTCTCCCTCCATAACATTCGCCCTCCATCACAGTCACTCCATCACACTCTCCCTCCATCACACTCTCTCCATCACCTTCTCCCTCCATAACACTCTCCCTCCATTTTACTCCCTCCATCACACACTCATTCCATCACTCTCTCCCTCCATCATACTCTCCCTCTATCACACTCCCTCCATTGCATTCCCTCCATCACACTCTCCATTCATCACATTCTCCCTCCATCAAACACCCTCCATCACACTCTCCCTCCATCACACTCTCCCTCTATCACACTCCCTCCATCACACTCTCCGTCCATCACACTCCCTCCATCACACTCTCCATCCATCACACTCTCCATCGATCACACTCCCTCCGTCTCACTCCCCTTCCATGACACTCTCCCTCCATCACAATCTCTCTCTATCACACTCCCTCCATCACACACCCTCCATCACATTCTCTCCATCACAGTCTCCCTCCATCACACTATCCCTTCATCACACTCACTCCATCACCCTCCCTCCATCACACTCTACCTCCATCTCACACTCCCTCCATCACACTCTCCCTCCATCAAACTCCCTCCGTCACACTCCATTCATCACATTCCCTCCATCACACTCCCTCCATCACACTCTCCCTCCATCACACTCTCTCCATCACACTCTCCCTCCATCACACTCCCCGTCACACTCTCCCTCCATCACACTCTCCCTCCATCACACTCCCTCTGTCACACTCTCCCTCCATCACCCTCTCCCTCCATCACACTCTCCCTCTATCACATTCTCCCTCCATCACACTCCCTCCATAATACTCTCCCTCCATCACACACTCCCTCCTTCACACTCTCCCTCTATCACACTCCCTCCATCACATTCCATCCATCAAACTCCCTCCATCACACTCGCCCTCCACCACACTTCCTCGATCACACTCTCCCTCCATAACATTCTCCCTCCATCACACTCCCTCCAACACACTCTCCCTCCATCTCACTCCCACTGTCACACTCTCCCTCCATCACACCCTCCCTCCATCACACTCTCCCTCTATCACACTCTCCCTCCATCACACACCCTCCATTACACTCTCCCACCATCACACTCTCCTTCCATCACACTCTCCCTCTAACACATTTCCTCCATCACATTCCCTCCAGCAAACTCCCTCCATCACGCTCTCCCTCCACCACACTCCCTCCATCACACTCTCACTCCATCAGACTCTCCGTCCATCAGACTCTCTCCATCACACTACCTCCATTACACTCTCCCTCCTTCACTCTTCCTCCATCACACTCTCCCTCCATCACACTCTCCCTCCATCACACTCCCTTCATCAAACTCTCCCTCCATAACATTCGCCCTCCATCACAATCCCTCCATCACACTCTCCCTCCATCACACTCTCTCCATCACACTCTCCCTCCATCACACTCTCCATCCATCACATTCTCTCCATCACACTCCCTCCATCACACTCTCCATCAATCACATTCTCTCCATCACATTGTCCCTCCCTCACACTATCCCTTCATCACACTCTCCCTCCATCACACTCTCTTTCCATCACATTCTCTCCATCACACTCCCTCCATCACACTCTCCCTCCTTCACTCTTCCTCCATCACACACTCCCTCCTTCACACTCTCCCTGCATCACACTCCTTCCATCACACTCTCCCTTACTCACCCTCTCCCTCCATCACACTCCCTTCATCAAACTCTCCCTCCATAACATTCTCCCTCCATCACAGTCCCTCCATCACAATCTCCTTCCAGCACACTCTCTCCATTACACTCTCCCTCCATCACACTCTCCCTCCATTTTACTCCCTCCATCAGACACTCATCCCATCACCCTCTCCCTCCATCATACTCGCCCTCTATCACACTCCTTGCATTGCACTCCCTCCATCACACTCTCCCTCCATCACATTCTCCCTCCATCATACGACCTCCATCACACTCTCCCTCCAGCATCTCCCTCCATCACACGCTCCCTCCATCACACTCTGCCTCTATCAAACCCCCTCCATCACACTCCCTCTATAACAAACTCTCCATCACACTCTCCATCCATCACACTCTCCATCAATCACATTCTCTCCATCACAGTCTCCCTCCATCACACTATCCCTCCATCACACTCTTCCCCCATCACACTCTCTTTCCATTACACTCTCTCCATCACACTCTCCATCCATCACACTCTGCCTCCATCACACTCTCTCTGTCACACTCTCCTTCCATCACACACTCCCTCCATCACAATCTCCCTCTATCACACACCCTCCATCACACTCCATCCATAACATACTCTCCATCACACTCTCCCTCCATCACACTCACCATCCATCACATTCTCTCCATCACACTCCCTCCATCACACTCTCCCTCCTTCACTCTTCCTCCATCACACTCTCCCTCCATCACACTCTCCCTCCATCACACTCCCTTCATCAAACTCTCCCTCCATAACATTCGCCCTCCATCACAGTCCCTCCATTACAGTCTCCCTCCATCACACTCTCTCCATCACACTCTCCCTCCATCACACTCTCCATCCAGCACATTCTCTACATCACACTCCCTCCATCACACTCTCCATCAATCACATTCTCTCCATCACATTGTCCCTCCCTCACACTATCCCTTCATCACACTCTCACTCCATCACACTCTCTTTCCATCACACTCTCTCCATCACACTCCCTCCATCACACTCTCCCTCCTTCACTCTTCCTCCATCACACTCTCCCTCCTTCACACTCTCCCTGCATCACACTCCTTCCATCACACTCTTCCTTACTCACCCTCTCCCTCCATCACACTCCCTTCATCAAACTCTCCCTCCATAACTTTTGCCCTCCATCACAGTCCCTCCATCACAATCTCCCTCCATCACACTCTCTCCATCACACTCTCCCTCCATCACACTCTCCCTCCATTTTACTCCCTCCATCACACACTCATCCCATCACCCTCTCCCTCCATCATACTCTCCCTCTATCACACTCCTTGCATTGCAGTCCCTCCATCACACTCTCCCTCCATCACATTCTCCCTCCATCACACGACCTCCATCACACTCTCCCTCCATCACACTCTCCCTCCACCATCTCCCTCCATCACACGCTCCCTCCATCACACTTTGCCTCTATCAAACTCCCTCCATCACACTCCCTCCATAACATACTCTCCATCACACTCTCCCTCCTTCACTCTTCCTCCATCACACTCTCCCTCCTTCACACTCTCCCTGCATCACACTCCTTCCATCACACTCTCCCTTACTCACCCTCTCCCTCCATCACAATCCCTTCATCAAACTCTCCCTCCATAACTTTTGCCCTCCATCACAGTCCCTCCATCACAATCTCCCTCCATCACACTCTCCCTCCATTTCACTCCCTCCATCACACACTCATCCCATCACCCTCTCCCTCCATCATACTCTCCCTCTATCACACTCCTTGCATTGCACTCCCTCCATCACACTCTCCCTCCATCACATTCTCCCTCCATCACACGACCTCCATCACACTCTCCCTCCATCACACTCTCGCTCCACCATCTCCCTCCATCACACGCTCCCTCCATCACACTCTGCCTCTATCAAACTCCCTCCATCACACACCCTCCATAACAAACTCTCCATCACACTCTCCATCCATCACACTCTAAATCCATCTCATTCTCTCCATCACACTCCCTCCATCACACTCTCCATCAATCACATTCTCTCCATCACAGTCTCCCTCCATCACACTATCCCTCCATCACAAACTCCCTCCATCACACTCTCTTTCCATTACACCCTCTTCATCACACTCTCCATCCATCACACTCTGCCTCCATCACACTCTCTCTGTCACACTCTCCTTCCATCACACACTCCCTCCATCGCACTCTCCCTCTATCAAACTCCCTCCATCACACTCCATCCATAACATACTCTCCATCAGACTCTCCCTCCATCTCACTCACCATCCATCACATTCTCTCCATCACACTCCCTCCATCACACTCTCCCTCCTTCACTCTTCCTCCAACACACACACTCCATCACACATTCCTTCCATCACTCTTTCCCTCCATCACACACCCTCCATCACACTCTCCCTCAATCACACTCTCCCTCCATCACACTCTCGCACTATCACACTCCCTCCATCACACTCCCTCCATCACACTCCCTCCATCACACTCTCCGTCATTCACACTGTCTCCATCACACTCTCCCGCCATCACTCTCCCTCTATCACAATCCCTCCATCACACTCCCTCCATAACATACTCTCCATCACACTCTCCCTCCATCACGCTCTCCATCCATCACATTCTCTCCATCACACTCCCTCCATCACACTCCCTCCATCACATTCTCTACATCACACTCTCACTCCATCACACTCTCCCTCAATCACATTCTCTCCATCACAGTCTCCCTCCATCACACTATCCCTTCATCACACTCACTCCATCAACCTCCCTCCATCACACTCTCCCTCCATCAAACTCCCTCCGTCACACTCCATCCATCACACTCCCTCCATCACACTCCCTCCATCACACTCTCCCTCCATCCCACTCCCTCTGTCACACTCTCCCTCCATCACCCTCTCCCTCCATCACACTCTCCCTCTATCACACTCTCCCTCCATCACACTCCCTCCATAATACTCTCCCTCCATCACACTCTCCATCCAGCACATTCTCTCCATCACTCTCCCTCCATCACACTCTCCATCAATCACATTCTCTCCATCACAGTCTCCCTCCATCACACTATCCCTCCATCACAAACTCCCTCCATGACACTCTCTTTCCATTACACCCTCTTCATCACACTCTCCATCCATCACACTCTGCCTCCATCACACTCTCTCTGTCACACTCTCCTTCCATCACACACTCCCTCCATCGCACTCTCCCTCTATCAAACTCCCTCCATCACACTCCATCCATAACATACTCTCCATCACACTCTCCCTCCATCTCACTCACCATCCATCACATTCTCTCCATCACACTCCCTCCATCACACTCTCCCTCCTTCACTCTTCCTCCAACACACACACTCCATCACACATTCCTTCCATCACTCTTTCCCTCCATCACACACCCTCCATCACACTCTCCCTCAATCACACTCTCCCTCCATCACACTCTCGCACTATCACACTCCCTCCATCACACTCCCTCCATCACACTCCCTCCATCACACTCTCCGTCATTCACACTGTCTCCATCACACTCTCCCGCCATCACTCTCCCTCTATCACAATCCCTCCATCACACTCCCTCCATAACATACTCTCCATCACACTCTCCCTCCATCACGCTCTCCATCCATCACATTCTCTCCATCACACTCCCTCCATCACACTCCCTCCATCACATTCTCTACATCACACTCTCACTCCATCACACTCTCCCTCAATCACATTCTCTCCATCACAGTCTCCCTCCATCACACTATCCCTTCATCACACTCACTCCATCAACCTCCCTCCATCACACTCTCCCTCCATCAAACTCCCTCCGTCACACTCCATCCATCACACTCCCTCCATCACACTCCCTCCATCACACTCTCCCTCCATCCCACTCCCTCTGTCACACTCTCCCTCCATCACCCTCTCCCTCCATCACACTCTCCCTCTATCACACTCTCCCTCCATCACACTCCCTCCATAATACTCTCCCTCCATCACACACTCCCTCCATCAAACTCTCCCTCTATCACACTCCCTCCATCACATTCCATCCATCAAACTCCCTCCATCACACTCTCCCTCCACCACACTTCCTCGATCACACTCTCCCTCCATAACATTCTCCCTCCATCACACTCGCTCCAACACACTCTCCCTCCATCACACTCTCTAAATCTCACTCTCCCTCCATCACACTCCCTCTGTCACACTCTCCCTCCATCAAACCCTCCCTCCATCACACTCTCCTTCTATCACACTCTCCCTCCATCACACACCCTCCATTACACTCTCCCACCATCACATTCTCCTTCCATCACACTCTCCCTCTAACACACTCCCTCCATCACATTCCCTCCAGTAAACTCCCTCCATCACGCTCTCCCTCCATCACACTCCCTCCATCACACTCTCCCTCCTTCACTCTTCCTCCATCACACTCTCCCTCCATCACACTCTCCCAGCATCACACTCCTTCCATCACACTCTCCCTCCATCACCCTCTCCCTCCATCACACTCCCTTCATCAAGCTCTCCCTCCATAACAATCGCCCTCCATCACAGTCACTCCATCACACTCTCCCTCCATCACACTCTCTCCATCACATTCTCCCTCCATAACACTCTCCCTCCATTTTACTCCCTCCATCACACACTCATTCCATCCTTCTCTCCCTCCATCATACTCTCCCTCTATCACACTCCCTCCATTGCATTCCCTCCATCACACTCTCCATTCATCACATTCTCCCTCCATCAAACACCCTCAATCACACTCTCCCTCCATCACACTCTCCATCTATCACACTCCCTCCATCACACTCCCTCAATCACACTCCCTCCATCACACTCTCCGTCCATCACACTCCCTCCATCACACTCTCCATCCATCACACTCTCCATCGATCACACTCCCTCCGTCACACTCCACTTCCATCACACTCTCCCTCCATCACAATCTCTCTCTATCACACTCCCTCCATCACACTCCCTCCATCACATTCTCTCCATCACACTCTCACTCCATCACACTCTCCCTCATTCACATTCTCTCCTTCACAGTCTCCCTCCATCACACTATACCTTCAACACACTCACTCCATCAACCTCCCTCCATCACACTCTACCTCCATCTCACACTCCCTCCATCACACTCTCCCTCCATCAAACTCCCTCCGTCACACTCCATCCATCACACTCCCTCCATCACACTCCCTCCATCACACTCTCCCTCCATCACACTCTCTCCATCACACTCTCCCTCCATCACACTCCCCCGTCACACTCTCCCTCCATCACACTCTCCCTCCATCACACTCACTCTGTCACACTCTCCCTCCATCACCCTCTCCCTCCATCACACTCTCCCTCTATCACACTCTCCCTCCATCACACTCCCTCCATAATACTCTCCCTCCATAACACACTCCCTCCATCAAACTCTCCCTCTATCACACTCCCTCCATCACATTCCATCCATCAAACTCCCTCCATCACACTCTCCCTCCACCACACTTCCTCGATCACACGCTCCCTCCATAACATTCTCCCTCCATCACACTCGCTCCAACACACTCTCCCTACATCACACTCTCTAAATCACACTCTCCCTCCATCACACTCCCTCTGTCAAACTCTCCCTCCATCACACCCTCCCTCCATCACACTCTCCCTCTATCACACTCTCCCTCCATCACACACCTCCATTACACTCTCCCACCATCACATTCTCCTTCCATCACACTCTCCCTCTAACACACTCCCTCCATCTCATTCCCTCCAGCAAACTCCCTCCATCACGCTCTCCCTCCACCACACTCCCTCCACCACACTCTCACTCCATCACACTCTCCGTCCATCAGACTCTCTCCATCACACTACCTCCATTACACTCTCCCTCCTTCACTCTTCCTCCATCACACTCTCCCTCCATCACACTCTCCCTCCATCACACTCCCTTCATCAAACTCTCCCTCCATAACATTCGCCCTCCATCACAGTCCCTCCACCACAATCTCCCTCCATCACACTCTCTCCATCACACTCTCCCTCCATCACACTCCCCATCCATCACATTCTCTCCATCACACTCCCTCCATCACACTCTCCATCAATCACATTCTCTCCATCACATTGTCCCTCCCTCACACTATCCCTTCATCACACTCTCCCTCCATCACACTCTCTTTCCATCACACTCTCTCCATCACACTCCCTCCATCACACTTTCCCTCCTTCACCCTTCCTCGATCACACTCTCCCTCCATCACACTCTCCCAGCATCACACTCCTTCCATCACACTCTCCCTCCATCACCCTCTCCCTCCATCACACTCCCTTCATCAAGCTCTCCCTCCATAACATTCGCCCTCCATCACAGTCCCTCCATTACACTCTCCCTCCATCACACTTTCTCCATCACATTCTCCCTCCATAACACTCTCCCTCCAATTTACTCCCTCCATCACACATTCATTCCATCACTCTCTCCCTCCATCATATTCTCCCTCTATCACACTCCCTCCATTGCATTCCCTCCATCACACTCTCCATTCATCACATTCTCCCTCCATCCAACACCCTCCATCACACTCTCCCTCCATCAAACTCTCCCTCTATCACACTCCCTCCATCACACTCCCTCAATCACACTCCCTCCATCACACTCTCCGTCCATCACACCCCCTCCATCACAGTCTCCATCCATCACACTCTCCATCGATCACACTCCCTCCATCACACTCCCCTTCCTTCAAACTCTCCCTCCATCACAATCTCTCTCTATCAAACTCCCTCCATCTCACTCCCTCCATCACATTCTCTCCATCACACTCTCACTCCATCACACTCTCCCTTCATCACATTCTCTCCATCACAGTCTCCCTCCATCACACTATCCCTTCATCACACTCACTCCATCAACCTCCCTCCATCACACTCTACCTCCATCTCACACTCCCTCCATCACACTCTCCCTCCATCAAACTCCCTCCGTCACACTCCATCCATCACACTCCCTCCATCACACTCCCTCCATCACACTCTCCCTCCATCACACTCTCTCCATCACACTCTCCCTCCATCACACTCCCCCTGTCACACTCTCCCTCCATCACACTCTCCCTCCATCACACTCCCTCTGTCACACTCTCCCTCCATCACTCTCTCCCTCCATCACACTCTCCCTCTGTCACAGTCTCCCTCCATCACACTCCCTCCATAATACTCTTCCTCCATCACACACTCCCTACATCAAACTCTCCCTCTATCACACTCCCTCCATCACATTCCATCCATCAAACTCCCTCCATCACACTCTCCCTCCACCACACTTCCGCGATCACACTCTCCCTCCATAACATTCTCTCTCCATCACACTCGCTCCAACACACTCTCCCTCCATCACACTCTCTAAATCACACTCTCCCTCCATCACACTCCCTCTGTCACACTCTCCCTCCATCACACCCTCCCTCCATCACACTCTCCCTCTATCACACTCTTCCTCCATCACACACCCTCCATTACACTCTCCCACCATCACATTCTCCTTCCATCACACTCTCCCTCTAACACACTCCCTCCATCACATTCCCTCCAGCAAACTCCCTCCATCACGCTCTCCCTCCACCACACTCCCTCCATCACACTCTCACTCCATCACACTCTCCGTCCATCAGACTCTCTCCATCACACTACCTCCATTACACTCTCCCTCCTTCACTCTTCCTCCATCACAATCTCCCTCCATCACACTCTCCCTCCATCACACTCCCTTCATCAAACTCTCCCTCCATAACATTCGCCCTCCGTCACAGTCCCTCCATCACACTCTCCCTCCATCAAACTCTCTCCATCACACTCTCCCTCCATCACACTCCCCATCCGTCACATTCTCTCCATCACTCTCCCTCCATCACACTCTCCCTCTATCACACTCCCTCCATCACACTCTCTGTCCATCACACTCCCTCCATCACACTCTCCATCCATCACACTCTCCATCGATCACACTCCCTCCGTCACACTCCCCTTCCATCACACTCTCCCTCCATCACAATCTCTCTTTATCACACTCCCTCCATCACACTCCCTCCATCACATTCTCTCCATCACAGTCTCCCTCCATCACACTATCCCTTCATCACACTCGCTCCATCACCCTCCCTCCATCACACTCTACCTCCATCTCACACTCCCTCCATCACACTCTCCCTCCATCAAACTCCCTCCGTCACACTCCATTCATCACATTCCCTCCATCACACTCCCTCCATCACACTCTCCCTCCATCACACTCTCTCCATCACACTCTCCCTCCATCACACTCCCTCCATCACACTCTCCCTCCATCACACTCTCTCCATCACACTCTCCCTCCATCACACTCCCTCTGTCACACTCTCCCTCCATCACCCTCTCCCTCCATCACACTCTCCCTCTATCACACTCTCCCTCCATCACACTCCCTCCATAATACTCTCCCTCCATCACACACTCCCTCCTTCACACTCTCCCTCTATCACACACCCTCCATCACATTCCATCCATCAAACTCCCTCCATCACACTCTCCCTCCACCACACTTCCTCGATCACACTCTCCCTCCATAACATTCTCCCTCCATCACACTCCCTCCAACACACTCTCCCTCCGTCTCACTCCCACTGTCACACTATCCCTCCATCACACCCTCCCTCCATCACACTCTCCCTCTATCACACTCTCCCTCCATCACACACCCTCCATTACACTCTCCCACCATCACACTCTCCTTCCATCACACTCTCCCTCTAACACACTTCCTCCATCACATTCCCTCCAGCAAACTCCCTCCATCACGCTCTCCCTCCACCACAATCCCTCCATCACACTCTCACTCCATCACACTCTCCGTCCATCAGACTCTCTCCATCACACTACCTCCATTACACTCTCCCTCCTTCACTCTTCCTCCATCACACTCTCCCTCCATCACACTCTCCCTCCATCACACTCCCTTCATCAAACTCTCCCTCCATAACATTCGCCCTCCATCACAGTCCCTCCATCACACTCTCCCTCCATCACACTCTCTCCATCACGCTCTCCCTCCATCACACTCTCAATCCATCACATTCTCTCCATCACACTCCCTCCATCACACTCTCCATCAATCACATTCTCTCCATCACATTGTCCCTCCCTCACACTATCCCTTCATCACACTCTCCCTCCATCACACTCTCTTTCCATCACATTCTCTCCATCACACTCCCTCCATCACACTCTCCCTCCTTCACTCTTCCTCCATCACAAACTCCCTCCTTCACACTCTCCCTGCATCACACTCCTTCCATCACACTCTCCCTTACTCACCCTCTCCCTCCATCACACTCCCTTCATCAAACTCTCCCTCCATAACTTTCTCCCTCCATCACAGTCCCTCCATCACAATCTCCCTCCAGCACACTCTCTCCATTACACTCTCCCTCCATCACACTCTCCCTCCATTTTACTCCCTCCATCAGACACTCATCCCATCACCCTCTCCCTCCATCATACTCGCCCTCTATCACACTCCTTGCATTGCACTCCCTCCATCACACTCTCCCTCCATCACATTCTCCCTCCATCATACGACCTCCATCACACTCTCCCTCCACCATCTCCCTCCATCACACGCTCCCTCCATCACACTCTGCCTCTATCAAACCCCCTCCATCACACTCCCTCTATAACAAACTCTCCATCACACTCTCCATCCATCACACTCTCCATCAATCACATTCTCTCCATCACAGTCTCCCTCCATCACACTATCCCTCCATCACACTCTCCCCCCATCACACTCTCTTTCCATTACACTTTCTCCATCACACTCTCCATCCATCACACTCTGCCTCCATCACACTCTCTCTGTCACACTCTCCTTCCATCACACACTCCCTCCATCACACTCTCCCTCTATCACACACCCTCCATCACACTCCATCCATAACATACTCTCCATCACACTCTCCCTCCATCACACTCACCATCCATCACATTCTCTCCATCACACTCCCTCCATCACACTCTCCCTCCTTCACTCTTCCTCCATCACACTCTCCCTCCATCACACTCTCCCTCCATCACACTCCCTTCATCAAACTCTCCCTCCATAACATTCGCCCTCCATCACAGTCCCTCCATTACAGTCTCCCTCCATCACACTCTCTCCATCACACTCTCCCTCCATCACACTCTCCATCCATCACATTCTCTCCATCACACTCCCTCCATCACACTCTCCATCAATCACATTCTCTCCATCACATTGTCCCTCCCTCACACTATCCCTTCATCACACTCTCCCTCCATCACACTCTCTTTCCATCACACTCTCTCCATCACACTCCCTCCATCACACTCTCCCTCCTTCACTCTTCCTCCATCACACTCTCCCTCCTTCACACTCTCCCTGCATCACACTCCTTCCATCACACTCTCCCTTACTCACCCTCTCCCTCCATCACACTCCCTTCATCAAACTCTCCCTCCATAACTTTTGCCCTCCATCACAGTCCCTCCATCACAATCTCCCTCCATCACACTCTCTCCATCACACTCTCCCTCCATCACACACTCATCCCATCACCCTCTCCCTCCATCATACTCTCCCTCTATCACACTCCTTGCATTGCAGTCCCTCCATCACACTCTCCCTCCATCACATTCTCCCTCCATCACACGACCTCCATCACACTCTCCCTCCATCACACTCTCCCTCCACCATCTCCCTCCATCACACGCTCCCTCCATCACAATCTGCCTCTATCAAACTCCCTCCATCACACTCCCTCCATAACATACTCTCCATCACACTCTCCCTCCTTCACTCTTCCTCCATCACACTCTCCCTCCTTCACACTCTCCCTGCATCACACTCCTTCCATCACACTCTCCCTTACTCACCCTCTCCCTCCATCACAATCCCTTCATCAAACTCTCCCTCCATAACTTTTGCCCTCCATCACAGTCCCTCCATCACAATCTCCCTCCATCACACTCTCCCTCCATTTTACTCCCTCCATCACACACTCATCCCATCACCCTCTCCCTCCATCATACTCTCCCTCTATCACACTCCTTGCATTGCACTCCCTCCATCACACTCTCTTTCCATCACATTCTCCCTCCATCACATGACCTCCATCACACTCTCCCTCCATCACACTCTCCCTCCACCATCTCCCTCCATCACACGCTCCCTCCATCACACTCTGCCTCTATCAAACTCCCTCCATCGCACACCCTCCATAACATACTCTCCATCACACTCTCCATCCATCACACTCTAAATCCATCTCATTCTCTCCATCACACTCCCTCCATCACACTCTCCATCAATCACATTCTCTCCATCACAGTCTCCCTCCATCACACTATCCCTCCATCACACTCTCCCTCCATCACACTCTCTTTCCATTACACCCTCTTCATCACACTCTCCATCCATCACACTCTGCCTCCATCACACTCTCTCTGTCACACTCTCCTTCCATCACACACTCCCTCCATCGCACTCTCCCTCTATCAAACTCCCTCCATCACACTCCATCCATAACATACTCTCCATCACACTCTCCCTCCATCTCACTCACCATCCATCACATTCTCTCCATCACACTCCCTCCATCACACTCTCGCTCCTTCACTCTTCCTCCAACACACACACTCCATCACACATTCCTTCCATCACTCTTTCCCTCCATCACACACCCTCCATCACACTCTCCCTCAATCACACTCTCCCTCCATCACACTCTCGCACTATCACACTCCCTCCATCACACTCCCTCCATCACACTCCCTCCATCACACTCTCCGTCATTCACACTGTCTCCATCACACTCTCCCGCCATCACTCTCCCTCTATCACACTCCCTCCATCACACTCCCTCCATAACATACTCTCCATCACACACTCCCTCCATCACGCTCTCCATCCATCACAGTCTCTCCATCACACTCCCTCCATCACACTCTCCATCTATCACATTCTCTCCATCACAGTCTCCATCCATCACACTATCCCTCCAACACACTCTCCCTCCATCACACTCTCCTTCCATCACACTCTCTCCATCACACTCCCTCCATCACACTCCCTCCATCACATTCTCTACATCACACTCTCACTCCATCACACTCTCCCTCAATCACATTCTCTCCATCACAGTCTCCCTCCATCACACTATCCCTTCATCACACTCACTCCATCAACCTCCCTCCATCACACTCTACCTCCATCTCACACTCCCTCCATCACACTCTCCCTCCATCGAACTCCCTCCGTCACACTCCATCCATCACACTCCCTCCATCACACTCCCTCCATCACACTCTCCCTCCATCACACTCTCTCCATCACACTCTCCCTCCATCACACTCCCCCGTCACACTCTCCCTCCATCACACTCTCCCTCCATCCCACTCCCTCTGTCACACTCTCCCTCCATCACCCTCTCCCTCCATCACACTCTCCCTCTATCACACTCTCCCTCCATCACACTCCCTCCATAATACTCTCCCTCCATCACACACTCCCTCCATCAAACTCTCCCTCTATCACACTCCCTCCATCACATTCCATCCATCAAACTCCCTCCATCACACTCTCCCTCCACCACACTTCCTCGATCACACTCTCCCTCCATAACATTCTCCCTCCATCACACTCGCTCCAACACACTCTCCCTCCATCACACTCTCTAAATCTCACTCTCCCTCCATCACACTCCCTCTGTCACACTCTCCCTCCATCAAACCCTCCCTCCATCACACTCTCCCTCTATCACACTCTCCCTCCATCACACACCCTCCATTACACTCTCCCACCATCACATTCTCTTTCCATCACACTCTCCCTCTAACACACTCCCTCCATCACATTCCCTCCAGCAAACTCCCTCCATCACGCTCTCCCTCCACCACAATCCCTCCATCACACTCTCACTCCATCACACTCTCCGTCCATCAGACTCTCTCCATCACACTACCTCCATTACACTCTCCCGCCTTCTCTCTTCCTCCATCACACTCTCCCTCCATCACACTCTCCCTCCATCACACTCCCTTCATCAAACTCTCACTCCATATCATTCGCCCTCCATCACAGTCCCTCCATCACACTTTCCCTCCATCACACTCTCTCCATCACACTCTCCCTCCATCACACTCCCCATGCATCACATTCTCTCCATCACACTCCCTCCATCACACTCTCCATCAATCACATGCTCTCCATCACATTGTCCCTCCCTCACACTAACCCTTCATCACACTCTCCCTCCATCACACTCTCTTTCCATCACACTCTCTCCATCACACTCCCTCCATCACACTCTCCCTCCTTCACTCTTCCTCCATCACACTCTCCCTCCATCACACTCTCCCAGCATCACACTCCTTCCATCACACTCTCCCTCCATCACCCTCTCCCTCCATCACACTCCCTTCATCAAGCTCTCCCTCCATAACATTCGCCCTCCATCACAGTCACTCCATCACACTCTCCCTCCATCACACTCTCTCCATCACATTCTCCCTCCATAACACTCTCCCTCCATTTTACTCCCTCCATCACACACTCATTCCATCACTCTCTCCCTCCATCATACTCTCCCTCTATCACACTCCGTCCATTGCATTCCCTCCATCACACTCTCCATTCATCACATTCTCCCTCCATCAAACACCCTCAATCACACTCTCCCTCCATCACACTCTCCCTCTATCACACTCCCTCCATCACACTCCCTCAATCACACTCCCTCCATCACACTCTCCGTCAATCACACTCCCTCCATCACACTCTCCGTCCATCACACTCCCTCCATCACACTCTCCATCCATCACACTCTCCATCGATCACACTCCCTCCATCACACTCCCCTTCCATCAAACTCTCCCTCCATCACAATCTCTCTCTATCAAACTCCCTCCATCTCACTCCCTCCATCACATTCTCTCCATCACACTCTCACTCCATCACACTCTCCCTCAATCACATTCTCTCCATCACAGTCTCCCTCCATCACACTATCCCTTCATCACACTCACTCCATCAACCTCCCTCCATCACACTCTACCTCCATCTCACACTCCCTCCATCACACTCTCCCTCCATCAAACTCCCTCCATCACACTCCATCCATCACACTCCCTCCATCACACTCCCTCCATCACACTCTCCCTCCGTCACACTCTCTCCATCACACTCTTCCTCCATCACACTCCCCCTGTCACACTCTCCCTCCATCACACTCTCCCTCCATCACACTCCCTCTGTCACACTCTCCCTCCATCACTCTCTCCCTCCATCACACTCTCCCTCTGTCACACTCTCCCTCCATCACACTCCCTCCATAATACTCTCCCTCCATCACACACTCCCTCCATCAAACTCTCCCTCTATCACACTCCCTCCATCACATTCCATCCATCAAACTCCCTCCATCACAATCTCCCTCCACCACACTTCCTCGATCACACTCTCCCTCCATAACATTCTCCCTCCATCACACTCGCTCCAACACACTCTCCCTCCATCACACTCTCTAAATCACACTCTCCCTCCATCACACTCCCCCTGTCACACTCTCCCTCCATCACACTCTCCCTCCATCACACTCCCTCTGTCACACTCTCCCTCCATCACTCTCTCCCTCCATCACACTCTCCCTCTGTCACACTCTCCCTCCATCACACTCCCTCCATAATACTCTCCCTCCATCACACACTCCCTCCATCAAACTCTCCCTCTATCACACTCCCTCCATCACATTCCATCCATCAAAATCCCTCCATCACACTCTCCCTCCACCACACTTCCTCGATCACACTCTCCCTCCATAACATTCTCCCTCCATCACACTCGCTCCAACACACTCTCCCTCCATCACACTCTCTAAATCACACTCTCCCTCCATCACACTCCCTCTGTCACACTCTCCCTCCATCACACCCTCCCTCCATCACACTCTCCCTCTATCACACTCTTCCTCCATCACACACCCTCCATTACACTCTCCCACCATCACATTCTCCTTCCATCACACTCTCCCTCTAACACACTCCCTCCATCACATTCCCTCCAGCAAACTCCCTCCATCACGCTTTCCCTCCACCACACTCCCTCCATCACACTCTCACTCCATCACACTCTCCGTCCATCAGACTCTCTCCATCACACTACCTCCATTACGCTCTCCCTCCTTCACTCTTCCTCCATCACAATCTCCCTCCATCACACTCTCCCTCCATCACACTCCCTTCATCAAACTCTCCCTCCATAACATTCGCCCTCCGTCACAGTCCCTCCATCACACTCTCCCTCCATCAAACTCTCTCCATCACACTCTCCCTCCATCACACTCCCCATCCATCACATTCTCTCCATCACTCTCCCTCCATGACACTCTCCCTCTATCACACTCCCTCCATCACACTCTCCGTTCATCACACTCCCTCCATCACACTCTCCATCCATCACACTCTCCATCGATCACACTCCCTCCGTCACACTCCCCTTCCATCACACTCTCCCTCCATCACAATCTCTCTCTATCACAATCCCTCCATCACACTCCCTCCATCACATTCTCTCCATCACAGTCTCCCTCCATCACACTATCCCTTCATCACACTCACTCCATCACCCTCCCTCCATCACACTCTACCTCCATCTCACACTCCCTCCATCACACTCTCCCTCCATCAAACTCCCTCCGTCACACTCCATTCATCACATTCCCTCCATCACACTCCCTCCATCACACTCTCCCTCCATCACACTCTCTCCATCACACTCTCCCTCCATCACACTCCCCGTCACACTCTCCCTCCATCACACTCTCCCTCCATCACACTCCCTCTGTCACACTCTCCCTCCATCACCCTCTCCCTCCATCACACTCTCCCTCTATCACACTCTCCCTCCATCACACTCCCTCCATAATACTCTCCCTCCATCACAAACTCCCTCCTTCACACTCTCCCTCTATCACACTCCCTCCATCACATTCCATCCATCAAACTCCCTCCATCACACTCTCCCTCCACCACACTTCCTCGATCACACTCTCCCTCCATAACATTCTCCCTCCATCACACTCCCTCCAACACACTCTCCCTCCGTCTCACTCCCACTGTCACACTATCCCTCCATCACACCCTCCCTCCATCACACTCTCCCTCTATCACACTCTCCCTCCATCACACACCCTCCATTACACTCTCCCACCATCACACTCTCCTTCCATCACACTCTCCCTCTAACACACATCCTCCATCACATTCCCTCCAGCAAACTCCCTCCATCACGCTCTCCCTCCACCACACTTCCTCCATCACACTCTAACTCCATCACACTCTCCGTCCATCAGACTCTCTCCATCACACTACCTCCATTACACTCTCCCTCCTTCACTCTTCCTCCATCACACTCTCCCTCCATCACACTCTCCCTCCATCACACTCCCTTCATCAAACTCTCCCTCCATAACATTCGCCCTCCATCACAGTCCCTCCATCACACTCTCCCTCCATCACACTCTCTCCATCACACTCTCCCTCCATCACACTCTATATCCATCACATTCTCTCCATCACACTCCCTCCATCACACTCTCCATCAATCACATTCTCCCCATCACATTGTCCCTCCCTCACACTATCCCTTCATCACACTCTCCCTCCATCACATCTCTTTCCATCACATTCTCTCCATCACACTCCCTCCATCACACTCTCCCTCCTTCACTCTTCCTCCATCACACACTCCCTCCTTCACACTCTCCCTGCATCACCCTCCTTCCATCACACTCTCCCTTACTCACCCTCTCCCTCCATCAAACTCCCTTCATCAAACTCTCCCTCCATAACATTCTCCCTCCATCACAGTCCCTCCATCACAATCTCCCTCCAGCACACTCTCTCCATTAGACTCTCCCTCCATCACACTCTCCCTCCATTTTACTCCCTCCATCAGACACTCATCCCATCACCCTCTCCCTCCATCATACTCGCCCTCTATCACACTCCTTGCATTGCACTCCCTCCATCACACTCTCCCTCCATCACACTCTCCCTCCATCACACTCCCTTCATCAAACTCTCCCTCCATAACATTCGCCCTCCATCACAGTCCCTCCATCACAATCTCCCTCCATCACACTCTCTCCATCACACTCTCCCTCCATCACACTCCCCATCTATCACATTCTCTCCATCACACTCCCTCCATCACACTTTCCATCAATCACATTCTCTCCATCACATTGTCCCTCCCTCACACTATCCCTTCATCACACTCTCCCTCCATCACACTCTCTTTCCATCACACTCTCTCCATCACACTCCCTCCATCACACTCTCCCTCCTTCACTCTTCCTCCATCACACTCTCCCTCCTTCACACTCTCCCTGCATCACACTCCTTCCATCACACTCTCCCTTACTCACCCTCTCCCTCCATCACACTCCCTTCATCAAACTCTCCCTCCATAATCTTTGCCCTCCATCACAGTCCCTCCATCACAATCTCCCTCCATCACACTCTCTCCATCACACTCTCCCTCCATCACACACTCATCCCATCACCCTCTCCCTCCATCATACTCTCCCTCTATCACCCTCCTTGCATTGCAGTCCCTCCATCACACTCTCCCTCCATCACATTCTCCCTCCATCACACGACCTCCATCACACTCTCCCTCCATCACACTCTCCCTCCACCATCTCCCTCCATCACACGCTCCCTACATCACACTCTGCCTCTATCAAACTCCCTCCATCACACTCCCTCCATAACATACTCTCCATCACACTCTCCCTCCTTCACTCTTCCTCCATCACACTCTCCCTCCTTCACACTCTCCCTGCATCACATTCCTTCCATCACACTCTCCCTTACTCACCCTCTCCCTCCATCACAATCCCTTCATCAAACTCTCCCTCCATAACTTTTGCCCTCCATCACAGTCCCTCCATCACAATCTCCCTCCATCACACTCTCCCTCCATTTTACTCCCTCCATCACACACTCATCCCATCACCCTCTCCCTCCATCATACTCTCCCTCTATCACACTCCTTGCATTGCACTCCCTCCATCACACTCTCCCTCCATCACATTCTCCCTCCATCACATGACCTCCATCACACTCTCCCTCCATCACACTCTCCCTCCACCATCTCCCTCCATCACACGCTCCCTCCATCACACTCTGCCTCTATCAAACTCCCTCCATCACACACCCTCCATAACATACTCTCCATCACACTCTCCATCCATCACACTCTAAATCCATCTCATTCTCTCCATCACACTCCCTCCATCACACTCTCCATCAATCACATTCTCTCCATCACAGTCTCCCTCCATCACACTATCCCTCCATCACACTCTCCCTCCATCACACTCTCTTTCCATTACACCCTCTTCATCACACTCTCCATCCATCACACTCTGCCTCCATCACACTCTCTCTGTCACACTCTCCTTCCATCACACACTCCCTCCATCGCACTCTCCCTCTATCAAACTCCCTCCATCACACTCCATCCATAACATACTCTCCATCACACTCTCCCTCCATCTCACTCACCATCCATCACATTCTCTCCATCACACTCCCTCCATCACACTCTCGCTCCTTCACTCTTCCTCCAACACACACACTCCATCACACATTCCTTCCATCACTCTTTCCCTCCATCACACACCCTCCATCACACTCTCCCTCAATCACACTCTCCCTCCATCACACTCTCGCACTATCACACTCCCTCCATCACACTCCCTCCATCACACTCCCTCCATCACACTCTCCGTCATTCACACTGTCTCCATCACACTCTCCCGCCATCACTCTCCCTCTATCACACTCCCTCCATCACACTCCCTCCATAACATACTCTCCATCACACTCTCCCTCCATCACGCTCTCCATCCATCACATTCTCTCCATCACACTCCCTCCATCACACTCTCCATCTATCACATTCTCTCCATCACAGTCTCCATCCATCACACTATCCCTCCAACACACTCTCCCTCCATCACACTCTCCTTCCATCACACTCTCTCCATCACACTCCCTCCATCACACTCCCTCCATCACATTCTCTACATCACACTCTCACTCCATCACACTCTCCCTCAATCACATTCTCTCCATCACAGTCTCCCTCCATCACACTATCCCTTCATCACACTCACTCCATCAACCTCCCTCCATCACACTCTACCTCCATCTCACACTCCCTCCATCACACTCTCCCTCCATCAAACTCCCTCCGTCACACTCCATCCATCACACTCCCTCCATCACACTCCCTCCATCACACTCTCCCTCCATCACACTCTCTCCATCACACTCTCCCTCCATCACACTCCCCCGTCACACTGTCCCTCCATCACACTCTCCCTCCATCCCACTCCCTCTGTCACACTCTCCCTCCATCACCCTCTCCCTCCATCACACTCTCCCTCTATCACACTCTCCCTCCATCACACTCCCTCCATAATACTCTCCCTCCATCACACACTCCGTCCATCAAACTCTCCATCCATCACACTCTCCATCGATCACACTCCCTCCATCACACTCCCCTTCCTTCAAACTCTCCCTCCATCACAATCTCTCTCTATCAAACTCCTTCCATCTCACTCCCTCCATCACATTCTCTCCATCACACTCTCACTCCATCACACTCTCCCTTCATCACATTCTCTCCATCACAGTCTCCCTCCATCACACTATCCCTTCATCACACTCCCTCCATCACACTCTCCCTCCATCACACTCTACCTCCATCTCACACTCCCTCCATCACACTCTCCCTCCATCAAACTCCCTCCGTCACACTCCATCCATCACACTCCCTCCATCACACTCCCTCCATCACACTCTCCCTCCATCACACTCTCTCCATCACACTCTCCCTCCATCACACTCCCCCTGTCACACTCTCCCTCCATCACACTCTCCCTCCATCACACTCCCTCTGTCACACTCTCCCTCCATCACTCTCTCCCTCCATCACACTCTCCCTCTGTCACAGTCTCCCTCCATCACACTCCCTCCATAATACTCTTCCTCCATCACACACTCCCTCCATCAAACTCTCCCTCTATCACACTCCCTCCATCACATTCCATCCATCAAACTCCCTCCATCACACTCTCCCTCCACCACACTTCCGCGATCACACTCTTCCTCCATAACATTCTCTCTCCATCACACTCGCTCCAACACACTCTCCCTCCATCACACTCTCTAAATCACACTCTCCCTCCATCACACTCCCTCTGTCACACTCTCCCTCCATCACACCCTCCCTCCATCACACTCTCCCTCTATCACACTCTTCCTCCATCACACACCCTCCATTACACTCTCCCACCATCACATTCTCCTTCCATCACACTCTCCCTCTAACACACTCCCTCCATCACATTCCCTCCAGCAAACTCCCTCCATCACGCTCTCCCTCCACCACACTCCCTCCATCACACTCCCTCCATAACATACTCTCCATCACACTCTCCCTCCATCACGCTCTCCATCCATCACATTCTCTCCATCACACTCCCTCCATCACACTCTCCATCTATCACATTCTCTCCATCACAGTCTCCATCCATCACACTATCCCTCCAACACACTCTCCCTCCATCACACTCTCCTTCCATCACACTCTCTCCATCACACTCCCTCCATCACACTCCCTCCATCACATTCTCTACATCAGACTCTCACTCCATCACACTCTCCCTCAATCACATTCTCTCCATCACAGTCTCCCTCCATCACACTATCCCTTCATCACACTCACTCCATCAACCTCCCTCCATCACACTCTACCTCCATCTCACACTCCCTCCATCACACTCTCCCTCCATCAAACTCCCTCCGTCACACTCCATCCATCACACTCCCTCCATCACACTCCCTCCATCACACTCTCCCTCCATCACACTCTCTCCATCACACTCTCCCTCCATCACACTCCACCGTCACACTGTCCCTCCATCACACTCTCCCTCCATCCCACTCCCTCTGTCACACTCTCCCTCCATCACCCTCTCCCTCCATCACACTCTCCCTCTATCACACTCTCCCTCCATCACACTACCTCCATAATACTCTCCCTCCATCACACACTCCCTCCATCAAACTCTCCCTCTATCACACTCCCTCCATCACATTCCATCCATCAAACTCGCTCCATCACACTCTCCCTCCACCACACTTCCTCGATCACACTCTCCCTCCATAACATTCTCCCTCCATCACACTCGCTCCAACACACTCTCCCTACATCACACTCTCTAAATCACACTCTCCCTCCATCACACTCCCTCTGTCAAACTCTCCCTCCATCACACCCTCCCTCCATCACACTCTCCCTCTATCACACTCTCCCTCCATCACACACCTCCATTACACTCTCCCACCATCACATTCTCCTTCCATCACACTCTCCCTCTAACACACTCCCTCCATCTCATTCCCTCCAGCAAACTCCCTCCATCACGCTCTCCCTCCACCACACTCCCTCCATCACACTCTCACTCCATCACACTCTCCGTCCATCAGACTCTCTCCATCACACTACCTCCATTACACTCTCCCTCCTTCACTCATCCTCCATCACACTCTCCCTCCATCACACTCTCCCTCCATCACACTCCCTTCATCAAACTCTCCCTCCATAACATTCGCCCTCCATCACAGTCCCTCCACCACAATCTCCCTCCATCACACTCTCTCCATCTCACTCTCCCTCCATCACACTCCCCATCCATCACATTCTCTCCATCACACTCCCTCCATCACACTCTCCATCAATCACATTCTCTCCATCACATTGTCCCTCCCTCACACTATCCCTTCATCACACTCTCCCTCCATCACACTCTCTTTCCATCACACTCTCTCCATCACACTCCCTCCATCACACTTTCCCTCCTTCACCCTTCCTCGATCACACTCTCCCTCCATCACACTCTCCCAGCATCACACTCCTTCCATCACACTCTCCCTCCATCACCCTCTCCCTCCATCACACTCCCTTCATCAAGCTCTCCCTCCATAACATTCGCCCTCCATCACAGTCCCTCCATTACACTCTCCCTCCATCACACTTTCTCCATCACATTCTCCCTCCATAACACTCTCCCTCCAATTTACTCCCTCCATCACACATTCATTCCATCACTCTCTCCCTCCATCATATTCTCCCTCTATCACACTCCCTCCATTGCATTCCCTCCATCACACTCTCCATTCATCACATTCTCCCTCCATCAAACACCCTCCATCACACTCTCCCTCCATCAAACTCTCCCTCTATCACACTCCCTCCATCACACTCCCTCAATCACACTCCCTCCATCACACTCTCCGTCCATCACACCCCCTCCATCACAGTCTCCATCCATCACACTCTCCATCGATCACACTCCCTCCATCACACTCCCCTTCCTTCAAACTCTCCCTCCATCACAATCTCTCTCTATCAAACTCACTCCATCTCACTCCCTCCATCACATTCTCTCCATCACACTCTCACTCCATCACACTCTCCCTTCATCACATTCTCTCCATCACAGTCTCCCTCCATCACACTATCCCTTCATCACACTCACTCCATCAACCTCCCTCCATCACACTCTACCTCCATCTCACACTCCCTCCATCACACTCTCCCTCCATCAAACTCCCTCCGTCACACTCCATCCATCACACTCCCTCCATCACACTCCCTCCATCACACTCTCCCTCCATCACACTCTCTCCATCACACTCTCCCTCCATCACACTCCCCCTGTCACACTCTCCCTCCATCACACTCTCCCTCCATCACACTCCCTCTGTCACACTCTCCCTCCATCACTCTCTCCCTCCATCACACTCTCCCTCTGTCACAGTCTCCCTCCATCACACTCCCTCCATAATACTCTTCCTCCAACACACACACCCTCCATCAAACTCTCCCTCTATAACACTCCCTCCATCACATTCCATCCATCAAACTCCCTCCATCACACTCTCCCTCCACCACACTTCCGCGATCACACTCTCCCTCCATCACACTCTCTAAATCACACTCTCCCTCCATCACACTCCCTCTGTCACACTCTCCCTCCATCACACCCTCCCTCCATCACACTCTCCCTCTATCACACTCTTCCTCCATCACACACCCTCCATTACACTCTCCCACCATCACATTCTCCTTCCATCACACTCTCCCTCTAACACACTCCCTCCATCACATTCCCTCCAGCAAACTCCCTCCATCACGCTCTCCCTCCACCACACTCCCTCCATCACACTCTCACTCCATCACACTCTCCGTCCATCAGACTCTCTCCATCACAATACCTCCATTACACTCTCCCTCCTTCACTCTTCCTCCATCACAATCTCCCTCCATCACACTCTCCCTCCATCACACTCCCTTCATCAAACTCTCCCTCCATAACATTCGCCCTCCGTCACAGTCCCTCCATCACACTCTCCCTCCATCAAACTCTCTCCATCACACTCTCCCTCCATCACACTCCCCATCCGTCACATTCTCTCCATCACTCTCCCTCCATCACACTCTCCCTCTATCACACTCCCTCCATCACACTCTCTGTCCATCACACTCCCTCCATCACACTCTCCATCCATCACACTCTCCATCGATCACACTCCCTCCGTCACACTCCCCTTCCATCACACTCTCCCTCCATCACAATCTCTCTCTATCACACTCCCTCCATCACACTCCCTCCATCACATTCTCTCCATCACAGTCTCCCTCCATCACACTATCCCTTCATCACACTCGTTCCATCACCCTCCCTCCATCACACTCTACCTCCATCTCACACTCCCTCCATCACACTCTCCCTCCATCAAACTCCCTCCGTCACACTCCATTCATCACATTCCCTCCATCACACTCCCTCCATCACACTCTCCCTCCATCACACTCTCTCCATCACACTCTCCCTCCATCACACTCCCTGTCACACTCTCCCTCCATCTCACTCTCCCTCCATCACACTCCCTCTGTCACACTCTCCCTCCATCACCCTCTCCCTCCATCACACTCTCCCTCTATCACACTCTCCCTCCATCACACTCCCTCCATAATACTCTCCCTCCATCACACACTCCCTCCTTCACACTCTCCCTCTATCACACTCCCTCCATCACATTCCATCCATCAAACTCCCTCCATCACACTCTCCCTCCACCACACTTCCTCGATCACACTCTCCCTCCATAACATTCTCCCTCCATCACACTCCCTCCAACACACTCTCCCTCCGTCTCACTCCCACTGTCACACTATGCCTCCATCACACCCTCCCTCCATCACACTCTCCCTCTATCACACTCTCCCTCCATCACACACCCTCCATTACACTCTCCCACCATCACACTCTCCTTCCATCACACTCTCCCTCTAACACACTTCCTCCATCACATTCCCTCCAGCAAACTCCCTCCATCGCGCTCTCCCTCCACCACAATCCCTCCATCACACTCTCACTCCATCACACTCTCCGTCCATCAGACTCTCTCCATCACACTACCTCCATTACACTCTCCCTCCTTCACTCTTCCTCCATCACACTCTCCCTCCATCACACTCTCCCTCCATCACACTCCCTTCATCAAACTCTCCCTCCATAACATTCGCCCTCCATCACAGTCCCTCCATCACACTCTCCCTCCATCACACTCTCTCCATCACGCTCTCCCTCCATCACACTCTCCATCCATCACATTCTCTCCATCACACTCCCTCCATCACACTCTCCATCAATCACATTCTCTCCATCACATTGTCCCTCCCTCACACTATCCCTTCATCACACTCTCCCTCCATCACACTCTCTTTCCATCACATTCTCTCCATCACACTCCCTCCATCACAAACTCCCTCCTTCACTCTTCCTCCATCACACACTCCCTCCTTCACACTCTCCCTGCATCACACTCCTTCCATCACACTCTCCCTTACTCACCCTCTCCCTCCATCAAACTCCCTTCATCAAACTCTCCCTCCATAACATTCTCCCTCCATCACAGTCCCTCCATCACAATCTCCCTCCAGCACACTCTCTCCATTACACTCTCCCTCCATCACACTCTCCCTCCATTTTACTCCCTCCATCAGACACTCATCCCATCACCCTCTCCCTCCATCATACTCGCCCTCTATCACACTCCTTGCATTGCACTCCCTCCATCACACTCTCCCTCCATCACACTCTCCCTCCATCACACTCCCTTCATCAAACTCTCCCTCCATAACATTCGCCCTCCATCACAGTCCCTCCATCACAATCTCCCTCCATCACACTCTCTCCATCACACTCTCAATCCATCACACTCCCCATCTATCACATTCTCTCCATCACACTCCCTCCATCACACTCTCCATCAATCACATTCTCTCCATCACATTGTCCCTCCCTCACACTATCCCTTCATCACACTCTCCCTCCATCACACTCTCTTTCCATCACACTCTCTCCATCACACTCCCTCCATCACACTCTCCCTCCTTCACTCTTCCTCCATCACACTCTCCCTCCTTCACACTCTCCCTGCATCACACTCCTTCCATCACACTCTCCCTTACTCACCCTCTCCCTCCATCACACTCCCTTCATCAAACTCTCCCTCCATAATCTTTGCCCTCCATCACAGTCCCTCCATCACAATCTCCCTCCATCACACTCTCTCCATCACACTCTCCCTCCATCACACACTCATCCCATCACCCTCTCCCTCCATCATACTCTCCCTCTATCACACTCCTTGCATTGCAGTCCCTCCATCACACTCTCCCTCCATCACATTCTCCCTCCATCACACGACCTCCATCACAATCTCCCTCCATCACACTCTCCCTCCACCATCTCCCTCCATCACACGCTCCCTCCATCACACTCTGCCTCTATCAAACTCCCTCCATCACACTCCCTCCATAACATACTCTCCATCACACTCTCCCTCCTTCACTCTTCCTCCATCACACTCTCCCTCCTTCACACTCTCCCTGCATCACATTCCTTCCATCACACTCTCCCTTACTCACCCTCTCCCTCCATCACAATCCCTTCATCAAACTCTCCCTCCATAACTTTTGCCCTCCATCACAGTCCCTCCATCACAATCTCCCTCCATCACACTCTCCCTCCATTTTACTCCCTCCATCACACACTCATCCCATCACCCTCTCCCTCCATCATACTCTCCCTCTATCACACTCCTTGCATTGCACTCCCTCCATCACACTCTCCTTCATCACATTCTCCCTCCATCACATGACCTCCATCACACTCTCCCTCCATCACACTCTCCCTCCACCATCTCCCTCCATCACACGCTCCCTCCATCACACTCTGCCTCTATCAAACTCCCTCCATCGCACACCCTCCATAACATACTCTCCATCACACTCTCCATCCATCACACTCTAAATCCATCTCATTCTCTCCATCACACTCCCTCCATCACACTCTCCATCAATCACATTCTCTCCATCACAGTCTCCCTCCATCACACTATCCCTCCATCACACTCTCCCTCCATCACACTCTCTTTCCATTACACCCTGTTCATCACACTCTCCATCCATCACACTCTGCCTCCATCACACTCTCTCTGTCACACTCTCCTTCCATCACACACTCCCTCCATCGCACTCTCCCTCTATCAAACTCCCTCCATCACACTCCATCCATAACATGCTCTCCATCACACTCTCCCTCCATCTCACTCACCATCCATCACATTCTCTCCATCACACTCCCTCCATCACACTCTCGCTCCTTCACTCTTCCTCCAACACACACACTCCATCACACATTCCTTCCATCACTCTTTCCCTCCATCACACACCCTCCATCACACTCTCCCTCAATCACACTCTCCCTCCATCACACTCTCGCACTATCACACTCCCTCCATCACACTCCCTCCATCACACTCCCTCCATCACACTCTCCGTCATTCACACTGTCTCCATCACACTCTCCCGCCATCACTCTCCCTCTATCACACTCCCTCCATCACACTCCCTCCATAACATACTCTCCATCACACTCTCCCTCCATCACGCTCTCCATCCATCACATTCTCTCCATCACACTCCCTCCATCACACTCTCCATCTATCACATTCTCTCCATCACAGTCTCCATCCATCACACTATCCCTCCAACACACTCTCCCTCCATCACACTCTCCTTCCATCACACTCTCTCCATCACACTCCCTCCATCACACTCCCTCCATCACATTCTCTACATCACACTCTCACTCCATCACACTCTCCCTCAATCACATTCTCTCCATCACAGTCTCCCTCCATCACACTATCCCTTCATCACACTCACTCCATCAACCTCCCTCCATCACACTCTACCTCCATCTCACACTCCCTCCATCACACTCTCCCTCCATCAAACTCCCTCCGTCACACTCCATCCATCACACTTCCTCCATCACACTCCCTCCATCACACTCTCCCTCCATCACACTCTCTCCATCACACTCTCCCTCCAAAACACTCCCCCGTCACACTGTCCCTCCATTACACTCTCCCTCCATCCCACTCCCTCTGTCACACTCTCCCTCCATCACCCTCTCCCTCCATCACACTCTCCCTCTATCACACTCTCCCTCCATCACACTCCCTCCATAATACTCTCCCTCCATCACACACTCCCTCCATCACACTCTCCATCCATCACACTCTCCATCGATCACACTCCCTCCATCACACTCCCCTTCCTTCAAACTCTCCCTCCATCACAATCTCTCTCTATCAAACTCCCTCCATCTCACTCCCTCCATCACATTCTCTCCATCACACTCTCACTCCATCACACTCTCCCTTCATCACATTCTCTCCATCACAGTCTCCCTCCATCACACTATCCCTTCATCACACTCACTCCATCAAACCCTCCCTCCATCACACTCTCCCTCCATCACACTCCCTTCATCAAACTCTCACTCCATAACATTCGCCCTCCATCACAGTCCCTCCATCACACTTTCCCTCCATCACACTCTCTCCATCACACTCTCCCTCCATCACACTCCCCATGCATCACATTCTCTCCATCACACTCCCTCCATCACACTCTCCATCAATCACATTCTCTCCATCACATTGTCCCTCCCTCACACTAACCCTTCATCACACTCTCCCTCCATCACACTCTCTTTCCATCACACTCTCTCCATCACACTCCCTCCATCACACTCTCCCTCCTTCACTCTTCCTCCATCACACTCTCCCTCCATCACACTCTCCCAGCATCACACTCCTTCCATCACACTCTCCCTCCATCACCCTCTCCTCCATCACACTCCTTCATCAAGCTCTCCCTCCATAACATTCGCCCTCCATCACAGTCACTCCATCACACTCTCCCTCCATCACACTCTCTCCATCACATTCTCCCTCCATAACACTCTCCCTCCATTTACTCCCTCCATCACACACTCATTCCATCACTCTCTCCCTCCATCATACTCTCCCTCTATCACACTCCGTCCATTGCATTCCCTCCATCACACTCTCCATTCATCACATTCTCCCTCCATCAAACACCCTCAATCACACTCTCCTCCATCACACTCTCCCTCTATCACACTCCTCCATCACACTCCCTCAATCACACTCCCTCCATCACACTCTCCGTCAATCACACTCCCTCCATCACACTCTCCGTCCATCACACTCCCTCCATCACACTCTCCATCCATCACACTCTCCATCGATCACACTCCCTCCATCACACTCCCCTTCCATCAAACTCTCCCTCCATCACAATCTCTCTCTATCAAACTCCCTCCATCTCACTCCCTCCATCACATTCTCTCCATCACACTCTCACTCCATCACACTCTCCCTCAATCACATTCTCTCCATCACAATCTCCCTCCATCACACTATCCCTTCATCACACTCACTCCATCAACCTCCCTCCATCACACTCTACCTCCATCTCACACTCCCTCCATCACACTCTCCCTCCATCAAACTCCCTCCGTCACACTCCATCCATCACACTCCCTCCATCACACTCCCTCCATCACACTCTCCCTCCATCACACTCTCTCCATCACACTCTCCCTCCATCACACTCCCCCGTCACACTGTCCCTCCATCACACTCTCCCTCTATCAAACTCTCCCTCCATCACACTCCCTCCATAATACTCTCCCTACATCACACACTCCCTCCATCAAACTCTCCCTCTATCACACTCCCTCCATCACATTCCATCCATCAAACTCCCTCCATCACACTCTCCCTCCACCACACTTCCTCGATCACACTCTCCCTCCATAACATTCTCCCTCCATCACACTCGCTCCAACACACTCTCCCTACATCACACTCTCTAAATCACAGTCTCCCTCCATCACACTCCCTCTGTCAAACTCTCCCTCCATCACACCCTCCCTCCATCACACTCTCCCTCTATCACACTCTCCCTCCATCACACACCTCCATTACACTCTCCCACCATCACATTCTCCTTCCATCACACTCTCCCTCTAACACACTCCCTCCATCTCATTCCCTCCAGCAAACTCCCTCCATCACGCTCTCCCTCCACCACACTCCCTCCATCACACTCTCACTCCATCACACTCTCCGTCCATCAGACTCTCTCCATCTCACTACCTCCATTACACTCTCCCTCCTTCACTCTTCCTCCATCACACTCTCCCTCCATCACACTCTCCCTCCATCACACTCCCTTCATCAAACTCTCCCTCCATAACATTCGCCCTCCATCACAGTCCCTCCACCACAATCTCCCTCCAGCACACTCTCTCCATCACACTCTCCCTCCATCACACTCCACATCCATCACATTCTCTCCATCACACTCCCTCCATCACACTCTCCATCAATCACATTCTCTCCATCACATTGTCCCTCCCTCACACTATCCCTTCATCACACTCTCCCTCCATCACACTCTCTTTCCATCACACTCTCTCCATCACACTCCCTCCATCACACTTTCTCTCCTTCACCCTTCCTCGATCACACTCTCCCTCCATCACACTCTCCCAGCATCACACTCCTTCCATCACACTCTCCCTCCGTCACCCTCTCCCTCCATCACACTCCCTTCATCAAGCTCTCCCTCCATAACATTCGCCCTCCATCACAGTCCCTCCATTACACTCTCCCTCCATCACACTTTCTCCATCACATTCTCCCTCCATAACACTCTCCCTCCAATTTACTCCCTCCATCACACATTCATTCCCTCACTCTCTCCCTCCATCATATTCTCCCTCTATCACACTCCCTCCATTGCATTCCCTCCATCACACTCTCCATTCATCACATTCTCCCTCCATCAAACACCCTCCATCACACTCTCTCTCCATCAAACTCTCCCTCTATCACACTCCCTCCATCACACTCCCTCAATCACACTCCCTCCATCACACTCTCCGTCCATCACACCCCCTCCATCACAGTCTCCATCCATCACACTCTCCATCGATCACACTCGCTCCATCACACTCCCCTTCCTTCAAACTCTCCCTCCATCACAATCTCTCTCTATCAAACTCCCTCCATCTCACTCCCTCCATCACATTCTCTCCATCACACTCTCACTCCATCACACTCTCCCTTCATCACATTCTCTCCATCACAGTCTCCCTCCATCACACTATCCCTTCATCACACTCACTCCATCAACCTCCCTCCATCACACTCTACCTCCATCTCACACTCCCTCCATCACACTCTCCCTCCATCAAACTCCCTCCGTCACACTCCATCCATCACACTCCCTCCATCACACTCCCTCCATCACACTCTCCCTCCATCACACTCTCTCCATCACACTCTCCCTCCATCACACTCCCCCTGTCACACTCTCCCTCCATCACACTCTCCCTCCATCACACTCCCTCTGTCACACTCTCCCTCCATCACTCTCTCCCTCCATCACACTCTCCCTCTGTCACAGTCTCCCTCCATCACACTCCCTCCATAATACTCTTCCTCCATCACACACTCCCTCCATCAAACTCTCCCTCTATCACACTCCCTCCATCATTTCCATCCATCAAACTCCCTCCATCACACTCTCCCTCCACCACACTTCCGCGATCACACTCTCCCTCCATAACATTCTCTCTCCATCACACTCGCTCCAACACACTCTCCCTCCATCACACTCTCTAAATCACACTCTCCCTCCATCACACTCCCTCTGTCACACTCTCCCTCCATCACACCCTCCCTCCATCACACTCTCCCTCTATCACACTCTTCCTCCATCACACACCCTCCATTACACTCTCCCACCATCACATTCTCCTTCCATCACACTCTCCCTCTAACACACTCCCTCCATCACATTCCCTCCAGCAAACTCCCTCCATCACGCTCTCCCTCCACCACACTCCCTCCATCACACTCTCACTCCATCACACTCTCCGTCCATCAGACTCTCTCCATCACACTACCTCCATTACACTCTCCCTCCTTCACTCTTCCTCCATCACAATCTCCCTCCATCACACTCTCCCTCCATCACACTCCCTTCATCAAACTCTCCCTCCATAACATTCGCCCTCCGTCACAGTCCCTCCATCACACTCTCCCTCCATCAAACTCTCTCCATCACACTCTCCCTCCATCACACTCCCCATCCGTCACATTCTCTCCATCACTCTCCCTCCATCACACTCTCCCTCTATCACACTACCTCCATCACACTCTCTGTCCATCACACTCCCTCCATCACACTCTCCATCCATCACACTCTCCATCGATCACACTCCCTCCGTCACACTCCCCTTCCATCACACTCTCCCTCCATCACAATCTCTCTCTATCACACTCCCTCCATCACACTCCCTCCATCACATTCTCTCCATCACAGTCTCCCTCCATCACACTATCCCTTCATCACACTCACTCCATCACCCTCCCTCCATCACACTCTACCTCCATCTCACACTCCCTCCATCACACTCTCCCTCCATCAAACTCCCTCCGTCACACTCCATTCATCACATTCCCTCCATCACACTCCCTCCATCACACTCTCCCTCCATCACACTCTCTCCATCACACTCTCCCTCCATCACACTCCCCGTCACACTCTCCCTCCATCACACTCTCCCTCCATCACACTCCCTCTGTCACACTCTCCCTCCATCACCCTCTCCCTCCATCACACTCTCCCTCTATCACACTCTCCCTCCATCACACTCCCTCCATAATACTCTCCCTCCATCACACACTCCCTCCTTCACACTCTCCCTCTATCACACTCCCTCCATCACATTCCATCCATCAAACTCCCTCCATCACACTCTCCCTCCACCACACTTCCTCGATCACACTCTCCCTCCATAACATTCTCCCTCCATCACACTCCCTCCAACACACTCTCCCTCCGTCTCACTCCCACTGTCACACTATCCCTCCATCACACCCTCCCTCCATCACACTCTCCCTCTATCACACTCTCCCTCCATCACACACCCTCCATTACACTCTCCCACCATCACACTCTCCTTCCATCACACTCTCCCTCTAACACACTTCCTCCATCACATTCCCTCCAGCAAACTCCCTCCATCACGCTCTCCCTCCACCACAATCCCTCCATCACACTCTCACTCCATCACACTCTCCGTCCATCAGACTCTCTCCATCACACTACCTCCATTACACTCTCCCTCCTTCACTCTTCCTCCATCACACTCTCCCTCCATCACACTCTCCCTCCATCACACTCCCTCCATCACACTCTCCCTCCGTCACACTCTCTCCATCACACTCTCCCTCCATCACTCTCCCCCTGTCACACTCTCCCTCCATCACACTCTCCCTCCATCACACTCCCTCTGTCACACTCTCCCTCCATCACTCTCTCCCTCCATCACACTCTCCCTCCATCACACTCTCTCCATCACATTCTCCCTCCATAACACTCTCCCTCCATTTTACTCCCTCCATCACACACTCATTCCATCACTCTCTCCCTCCATCATACTCTCCCTCTATCACACTCCGTCCATTGCATTCCCTCCATCACACTCTCCATTCATCACATTCTCCCTCCATCAAACACCCTCAATCACACTCTCCCTCCATCACACTCTCCCTCTATCACACTCCCTCCATCACACTCCCTCAATCACACTCCCTCCATCACACTCTCCATCAATCACACTCCCTCCATCACACTCTCCGTCCATCACACTCCCTCCATCACACTCTCCATCCATCACACTCTCCATCGATCACACTCCCTCCATCACACTCCCCTTCCATCAAACTCTCCCTCCATCACAATCTCTCTCTATCAAACTCCCTCCATCTCACTCCCTCCATCACATTCTCTCCATCACACTCTCACTCCATCACACTCTCCCTCAATCACATTCTCTCCATCACAGTCTCCCTCCATCACACTATCACTTCATCACACTCACTCCATCAACCTCCCTCCATCACACTCTACCTCCATCTCACACTCCCTCCATCACACTCTCCCTCCATCAAACTCCCTCCGTCACACTCCATCCATCACACTCCCTCCATCACACTCCCTCCATCACACTCACCCTCCGTCACACTCTCTCCATCACACTCTCCCTCCATCACACTCCCCCTGTCACACTCTCCCTCCATCACACTCTCCCTCCATCACACTCCCTCTGTCACACTCTCCCTCCATCACTCTCTCCCTCCATCACACTCTCCCTCTGTCACACTCTCCCTCCATCACACTCCCTCCATAATACTCTCCCTCCATCACACACTCCCTCCATCAAACTCTCCCTCTATCACACTCCCTCCATCACATTCCATCCATCAAAATCCCTCCATCACACTCTCCCTCCACCACACTTCCTCGATCACACTCTCCCTCCACAACATTCTCCCTCCATCACACTCGCTCCAACACACTCTCCCTCCATCACACTCTCTAAATCACACTCTCCCTCCATCACACTCCCTCTGTCACACTCTCCCTCCATCACACCCTCCCTCCATCACACTCTCCCTCAATCACACTCTTCCTCCATCACACACCCTCCATTACACTCTCCCACCATCACATTCTCCTTCCATCACACTCTGCCTCTAACACACTCCCTCCATCACATTCCCTCCAGCAAACTCCCTCCATCACGCTCTCCCTCCACCACACTCCCTCCATCACACTCCCTCCATAACATACTCTCCATCACACTCCCTCCATCACACTCTCCATCTATCACATTCTCTCCATCACAGTCTCCATCCATCACACTATCCCTCCAACACACTCTCCCTCCATCACACTCTCCTTCCATCACACTCTCTCCATCACACTCCCTCCATCACACTCCCTCCATCACATTCTCTACATCACACTCTCACTCCATCACACTCTCCCTCAATCACATTCTCTCCATCACAGTCTCCCTCCATCACACTATCCCTTCATCACACTCACTCCATCAACCTCCCTCCATCACACTCTACCTCCATCTCACACTCCCTCCATCACACTCTCCCTCCATCAAACTCCCTCCGTCACACTCCATCCATCACACTCCCTCCATCACACTCCCTCCATCACACTCTCCCTCCATCACACTCTCTCCATCACACTCTCCCTCCATCACACTCCCCCGTCACACCCTCCCTCCATCACACTCTCCCTATATCCCACTCCCTCTGTCACACTCTCCCTCCATCACCCTCTCCCTCCATCACACTCTCCCTCTATCACACTCTCCCTCCATCACACTCCCTCCATAATACTCTCCCTCCATCACACACTCCCTCCATCAAACTCTCCCTCTATCACACTCCCTCCATCACATTCCATCCATCAAACTCCCTCCATCACACTCTCCCTCCACCACACTTCCTCGATCACACTCTCCCTCCATAACATTCTCCCTCCATCACACTCGCTCCAACACACTCTCCCTCCATCACACTCTCTAAATCTCACTCTCCCTCCATCACACTCCCTCTGTCACACTCTCCCTCCATCAAACCCTCCCTCCATCACACTCTCCCTCTATCACACTCTCCCTCCATCACACACCCTCCATTACACTCTCCCACCATCACATTCTCCTTCCATCACACTCTCCCTCTAACACACTCCCTCCATCACATTCCCTCCAGCAAACTCCCTCCATCACGCTCTCCCTCCACCACAATCCCTCCATCACACTCTCACTCCATCACACTCTCCGTCCATCAGACTCTCTCCATCACACTACCTCCATTACACTCTCCCGCCTTCTCTCTTCCTCCATCACACTCTCCCTCCATCACACTCTCCCTCCATCACACTCCCTTCATCAAACTCTCACTCCATAACATTCGCCCTCCATCACAGTCCCTCCATCACACTTTACCTCCATCACACTCTCTCCATCACACTCTCCCTCCATCACACTCCCCATGCATCACATTCTCTCCATCACACTCCCTCCATCACACTCTTCATCAATCACATTCTCTCCATCACATTGTCCCTCCCTCACACTAACCCTTCATCACACTCTCCCTCCATCACACTCTCTTTCCATCACACTCTCTCCATCACACTCCCTCCATCACACTCTCCCTCCTTCACTCTTCCTCCATCACACTCTCCCTCCATCACACTCTCCCAGCATCACACTCCTTCCATCACACTCTCCCTCCATCACCCTCTCCCTCCATCACACTCCCTTCATCAAGCTCTCCCTCCATAACATTCGCCCTCCATCACAGTCACTCCATCACACCCTCCCTCCATCACACTCTCTCCATCACATTCTCCCTCCATAACACTCTCCCTCCATTTTACTCCCTCCATCACACACTCATTCCATCACTCTCTCCCTCCATCATACTCTCCCTCTATCACACTCCGTCCATTGCATTCCCTCCATCACAGTCTCCATTCATCACATTCTCCCTCCATCAAACACCCTCAATCACACTCTCCCTCCATCACACTCTCCCTCTATCACACTCCCTCCATCACACTCCCTCAATCACACTCCCTCCATCACACTCTCCGTCAATCACACTCCCTCCATCACACTCTCCGTCCATCACACTCCCTCCATCACACTCTCCATCCATCACACTCTCCATCGATCACACTCCCTCCATCACACTCACCGTCCATCAAACTCTCCCTCCATCACAATCTCTCTCTATCAAACTCCCTCCATCTCACTCCCTCCATCACATTCTCTCCATCACACTCTCACTCCATCACACTCTCCCTCAATCACATTCTCTCCATCACAGTCTCCCTCCATCACACTATCCCTTCATCACACTCACTCCATCAACCTCCCTCCATCACACTCTACCTCCATCTCACACTCCCTCCATCACACTCTCCCTCCATCAAACTCCCTCCGTCACACTCCATCCATCACACTCCCTCCATCACACTCCCTCCATCACACTCTCCCTCCGTCACTCTCTCTCCATCACACTCTCCCTCCATCACACTCCCCCTGTCACACTCTCCCTCCATCACACTCTCCCTCCACCACACTTCCTCGATCACACTCTCCCTCCATAACATTCTCCCTCCATCACACTCGCTCCAACACACTGTCCCTCCATCACACTCTCTAAATCACACTCTCCCTCCATCACACTCCCCCTGTCACACTCTCCCTCCATCACACTCTCCCTCCATCACACTCCCTCTGTCACACTCTCCCTCCATCACTCTCTCCCTCCATCACACTCTCCCTCTGTCACACTCTCCCTCCATCACACTCCCTCCATAATACTCTCCCTCCATCACACACTCCCTCCATCAAACTCTCCCTCTATCACACTCCCTCCATCACATTCCATCCATCAAACTCCCTCCATCACACTCTCCCTCCACCACACTTCCTCGATCACACTCTCCCTCCATAACATTCTCCCTCCATCACACTCGCTCCAACACACTCTCCCTCCATCACACTCTCTAAATCACACTCTCCCTCCATCACACTCCCTCTGTCACACTCTCCCTCCATCACACCCTCCCTCCATCACACTCTCCTTCTATCACACTCTTCCTCCATCACACACCCTCCATTACACTCTCCCACCATCACATTCTCCTTCCATCACACTCTCCCTCTAACACACTCCCTCCATCACATTCCCTCCAGCAAACTCCCTCCATCACGCTCTCCCTCCACCACACTCCCTCCATCACACTCTCACTCCATCACACTCTCCTTCCATCAGACTCTCTCCATCACACTACCTCCATTACGCTCTCCCTCCTTCACTCTTCCTCCATCACAATCTCCCTCCATCACACTCTCCCTCCATCACACTCCCTTCATCAAACTCTCCCTCCATAACATTCGCCCTCCGTCACAGTCCCTCCATCACACTCTCCCTCCATCAAACTCTCTCCATCACACTCTCCCTCCATCACATCCCCATCCATCACATTCTCTCCATCACTCTCCCTCCATCACACTCTCCCTCTATCACACTCCCTCCATCACACTCTCCGTCCATCACACTCCCTCCATCACACTCTCCATCCATCACACTCTCCATCGATCACACTCCCTCCGTCACACTCCCCTTCCATCACACTCTCCCTCCATCACAATCTCTCTCTATCACACTCCCTCCATCACACTCCCTCCATCACATTCTCTCCATCACAGTCTCCCTCCATCACACTATCCCTTCATCACACTCACTCCATCACCCTCCCTCCATCACACTCTACCTCCATCTCACACTCCCTCCATCACACTCTCCCTCCATCAAACTCCCTCCGTCACACTCCATTCATCACATTCCCTCCATCACACTCCCTCCATCACACTCTCCCTCCATCACACTCTCTCCATCACACTCTCCCTCCATCACACTCCCCGTCACACTCTCCTTCCATCACACTCTCCCTCCATCACACTCCCTCTGTCACACTCTCCCTCCATCACCCTCTCCCTCCATCACACTCTCCCTCTATCACACTCTCCCTCCATCACACTACCTCCATAATACTCTCCCTCCATCACACACTCCCTCCTTCACACTCTCCCTCTATCACACTCCCTCCATCACATTCCATCCATCAAACTCCCTCCATCACACTCTCCCTCCACCACACTTCCTCGATCACACTCTCCCTCCATAACATTCTCCCTCCATCACACACCCTCCAACACACTCTCCCTCCATCTCACTCCCACTGTCACACTCTCCCTCCATCACACCCTCCCTCCATCACACTCTCCCTCTATCACACTCTCCCTCCATCACACACCCTCCATTACACTCTCCCACCATCACACTCTCCTTCCATCACACTCTCCCTCTAACACACTTCCTCCATCACATTCCCTCCAGCAAACACCCTCCATCATGCTCTCCCTCCACCACACTCCCTCCATCACACTCTCACTCCATCAGACTCTCCGTCCATCAGACTCTCTCCATCACACTACCTCCATTACACTCTCCCTCCTTCACTCTTCCTCCATAACATTCTCCCTCCATCACACTCCCTCCAACACACTCTCCCTCCGTCTCACTCCCACTGTCACACTATCCCTCCATCACACCCTCCCTCCATCACACTCTCCCTCTATCACACTCTCCCTCCATCACACACCCTCCATTACACTCTCCCACCATCACACTCTCCTTCCATCACACTCTCCCTCTAACACACTTCCTCCATCACATTCCCTCCAGCAAACGCCCTCCATCACGCTCTCCCTCCACCACACTCCCTCCATCACACTCTCACTCCATCACACTCTCCGTCCATCAGACTCTCTCCATCACACTACCTCCATTACACTCTCCCTCCTTCACTCTTCCTCCATCACACTCTCCCTCCATCACACTCTCCCTCCATCACACTCCCTTCATCAAACTCTCCCTCCATAACATTCGCCCTCCATCACAGTCCCTCCATCACACACTCCCTCCATCACACTCTCTCCATCACACTCTCCCTCCATCACACTCTCCATCCATCACATTCTCTCCATCACACTCCCTCCATCACACTCTCCATCAATCACATTCTCCCCATCACATTGTCCCTCCCTCACACTATCCCTTCATCACACTCTCCCTCCATCACATCTCTTTCCATCACATTCTCTCCATCACACTCCCTCCATCACACTCTCCCTCCTTCACTCTTCCTCCATCACACACTCCCTCCTTCACACTCTCCCTGCATCACACTCCTTCCATCACACTCTCCCTTACTCACCCTCTCCCTCCATCACACTCCCTTCATCAAACTCTCACTCCATAACATTCTCCCTCCATCACAGTCCCTCCATCACAATCTCCCTCCAGCACACTCTCTCCATTACACTCTCCCTCCATCACACTCTCCCTCCATTTTACTCCCTCCATCAGACACTCATCCCATCACCCTCTCCCTCCATCATACTCGCCCTCTATCACACTCCTTGCATTGCACTCCCTCCATCACACTCTCCCTCCATCACATTCTCCCCCATCACACTCTCCCTCCATCACACTCTCCCTCCATCACACTCACTCTGTCACACTCTCCCTCCATCACCCTCTCCCTCCATCACAATCTCTCTCTATCACACTCCCTCCATCACACTCCCTCCATCACATTCTCTCCATCACACTCTCACTCCATCACACTCTCCCTCATTCACATTCTCTCCATCACAGTCTCCCTCCATCACACTATACCTTCATCACACTCACTCCATCAACCTCCCTCCATCACACTCTACCTCCATCTCACACTCCCTCCATCACACTCTCCCTCCATCAAACTCCCTCCGTCACACTCCATCCATCACACTCCCTCCATCACACTCCCTCCATCACACTCTCCCTCCATCACACTCTCTCCATCACACTCTCCCTCCATCACACTCCCCCGTCACACTCTCCCTCCATCACACTCTCCCTCCATCACACTCACTCTGTCACACTCTCCCTCCATCACCCTCTCCCTCCATCACACTCTCCCTCTATCACACTCTCCATCCATCACACTCCCTCCATAATACTCTCCCTCCATCACACACTCCCTCCATCAAACTCTCCCTCTATCACACTCCCTCCATCACATTCCATCCATCAAACTCCCTCCATCGCACTCTCCCTCCACCACACTTCCTCGATCACACTCTCCCTCCATAACATTCTCCCTCCATCACAGTCGCTCCAACACACTCTCCCTACATCACACTCTCTAAATCACACTCTCCCTCCATCACACTCCCTCTGTCACACTCTCCCTCCATCACACCCTCCCTCCATCACACTCTCCCTCTATCACACTCTCCCTCCATCACACACCTCCATTACACTCTCCCACCATCACATTCTCCTTCCATCACACTCTCCCTCTAACACACTCCCTCCATCACTTTCCCTCCAGCAAACTCCCTCCATCACGCTCTCCCTCCACCAAACTCCCTCCATCACACTCTCACTCCATCACACTCTCCGTCCATCAGACTCTCTCCATCACACTACCTCCATTACACTCTCCCTCCTTCACTCTTCATCCATCACACTCTCCCTCCATCACACTCTCCCTCCATCACACTCCCTTCATCAAACTCTCCCTCCATAACATTCGCCCTCCATCACAGTCCCTCCATCACAATCTCCCTCCATCACACTCTCTCCATCACACTCTCCCTCCATCACACTCCCCATCTATCACATTCTCTCCATCACACTCCCTCCATCACACTCTCCATCAATCACATTCTCTCCATCACATTGTCCCTCCCTCACACTATCCCTTCATCACACTCTCCCTCCATCACACTCTCTTTCCATCACACTCTCTCCATCACACTCCTTCCATCACACTTTCCCTCCTTCACCCTTCCTCGATCACACTCTCCCTCCATCACACTCTCCCAGCATCACACTCCTTCCATCACACTCTCCCTCCATCACCCTCTCCCTCCATCACACTCCCTTCATCAAGCTCTCCCTCCATAACATTCGCCCTCCATCACAGTCCCTCCATCACACTCTCCCTCCATCACACTCTCTCCATCACATTCTCCCTCCATAACACTCTCCCTCCATTTTACTCCCTCCATCACACATTCATTCCATCACTCTCTCCCTCCATCATACTCTCCCTCTATCACACTCCGTCCATTGCATTCCCTCCATCACACTCTCCATTCATCACATTCTCCCTCCATCAAACACCCTCCATCACACTCTCCCTCCATCAAACTCTCCCTCTATCACACTCCCTCCATCACACTCCCTCAATCACACTCCCTCCATCACACTCTCCGTCCATCACACTCCCTCCATCACACTCTCCATCCATCACACTCTCCATCGATCACACTCCCTCCATCACACTCCCCTTCCATCAAACTCTCCCTCCATCACAATCTCTCTCTATCAAACTCCCTCCATCTCACTCCCTCCATCACATTCTCTCCATCACACTCTCACTCCATCACACTATCCTTTCATCACACTCACTCCATCAACCTCCCTCCATCACACTCTACCTCCATCTCACACTCCCTCCATCACACTCTCCCTCCATAAAACTCCCTCCGTCACACTCTCTCCATCACACTCTCCCTCCATCACACTCCCCCTGTCACACTCTCCCTCCATCACACTCTCCCTCCATCACACTCCCTCTGTCACACTCTCCCTCCATCACTCTCTACCTCCATCACACTCTCCCTCCATCACACTCCCTCTGTCACACTCTCCCTCCATCACTCTCTACCTCCATCACACTCTCCCTCTGTCACACTCTCCCTCCATCACACTCCCTCCATAATACTCTCCCTCCATCACACACTCCCTCCATCAAACTCTCCCTCTATCACACTCCCTCCATCACATTCCATCCATCAAACTCCCTCCATCACAATCTCCCTCCACCACACTTCATCGATCACACTCTCCCTCCATAACATTCTCCCTCCATCACACTCGCTCCAACACACTCTCCCTCCATCACACTCTCTAAATCACACTCTCCCTCCATCACACACCCTCTGTCACACTCTCCCTCTATCACACTCTTCCTCCATCACACACCCTCCATTACACTCTCCCACCATCACATTCTCCTTCCATAACACTCTCCCTCTAACACACTCCCTCCATCACATTCCCTCCAGCAAACTCCCTCCATCACGCTCTCCCTCCACCACACTCCCTCCATCACACTCTCACTCCATCACACTCTCCGTCCATCAGACTCTCTCCATCACACTACCTCCATTACACTCTCCCTCCTTCACTCTTCCTCCATCACAATCTCCCTCCATCACACTCTCCCTCCATCACACTCCCTTCATCAAACTCTCCCTCCATAACATTCGCCCTCCATCACAGTCCCTCCATCACACTCTCCCTCCATCAAACTCTCTCCATCACACTCTCCCTCCATCACACTCCCCATCCATCACATTCTCTCCATCACACTCCCTCCATCACACTCTCCATCAATCACATTCTCTCCATCACATTGTCCCTCCCTCACACTAACACTTCACCACACTCTCCCTCCATCACACTCTCTTTCCATCACACTCTCTCCATCACACTCCCTCCATCACACTCTACCTCCTTTACTCTTCCTCCATCACACTCTCCCTCCATCACAATCTCCCTGCATCACACTCCTTCCATCACACTCTCCCTTACTCACCCTCTCCCTCCATCACACTCCCTTCATCAAACTCTCCCTCCATAACTTTCGCCCTACATCACAGTCCCTCCATCACAATCTCCGTCGATCACACTCTCTCCATCACACTCTCCCTCCATCACACTCTCCCTCCATTCTACTCCCTCCATCACACACTCATCCCATCACCCTCTCCCTCCATCATACTCTCCCTCTATCACACTCCTTGCATTGCACTCCCTCCATCACACTCTCCCTCCATCACATTCTCCCTCCATCACACGACCTCCATCACACTCTCCCTCCACCATGGCCCTCCATCACACGCTCCCTCCATCACACTCTGCCTCTATCAAACCCCCTCCATCACACTCCCTCCATAACATACTCTCCATCACACTCTCCATCCATCACACTCTCCATCAATCACATTCTCTCCATCACATTCTCCCTCCATCACACTATCCCTCCATCACACTATCCCTCCATCACACTCTCTTTCCATTACACTCTCTCCATCACACTCTCCATCCATCACACTCTGCCTCCATCACACTCTCTCTGTCACACTCTCCTTCCATCACACACTCCCTCCATCACACTCTCCCTCTATCACACTCCCTCCATCACACTCCTTCCATAACATAGTCTCCATCACACTCTCCCTCCATCACACTCACCTCCATCACATTCTCTCCATCACACTCCCTCCATCACACTCTCCCTCCTTCACTCTTCCTCCATCACACTCTCCCTCCATCACACTCTTCCTCCATCACACACCCTTCATCAAACTCTCCCTCCATAACATTCGCCCTCCATCACAGTCCCTCCATCACACTCTCCCTCCATCACACTCTCTCCATCACACTCTCCCTCCATCACACTCTCCATTCATCACATTCTCTCCATCACACTCCCTCCATCACACTCTCCATCAATCACATTCTCTCCATCATATTGTCCCTCCCTCACACTATCCCTTCATCACACTATCCCTCCATCACACTCTCTTTCCATCACACTCTCTCCATCACACTCCCTCCATCACACTCTCCCTCCTTCACTCTTCCTCCATCACACTCTCCCTCCTTCACTCTTCCTCCATCACACTCTCCCTCCTTCACACTCTCCCTGCATCACACTCCTTCCATCACACTCTCCCTTACTCACCCTCTCCCACCATCACACTCCCTTCATCAAACTCTCCCTCCATAACTTTTGCCCTCCATCACAGTCCCTCCATTACAATCTCCCTCCATCACACTCTCTCCATCACAATCTCCCTCCATCACACTCTCCCTCCATTTTACTCCCTCCATCACACACTCACCCCATCACCCTCTCCCTCTATCATACTCTCCCTCTATCACACTCCTTGCATTGAACTCCCTCCATCACACTCTCCCTCCATCACATTCTCCCTCCATCACACGACATCCATCACACTCTCCCTCCATCACACTCTCCATCCACCATCTCCCTCCATCACACTCTGCCTCTATCAAACTCCCTCCATCACACTCCCTCCATAACATACTCTCCATCACACTCTCCATCCATCACACTCTCCATCCATCTCATTCACTCCATCACACTCCCTCCATCACACTCTCCAACAAGCACATTCTCTCCATCACAGTCTCCCTCCATCACACTATCCCTCCATCACACTCTCCCTCCATCACACTCTTTTTCCATTACACTCCCTCCATCACACTCTCCTTCCATCACACACTCCCTCCATCACACTCTCCCTCTATCACACTCCCTCCATCACACTCCATCCATAACATACTCTCCATCACACTCTTCCTCCATCACAATCACCATCCATCACATTCTCTCCATCACACTCCCTCCATCACACTCTCCCTCCTTCACTCTTCCTCCAACACTCACACTCTATCACTCATTCCTTCCATCACTCTTTCCCTCCATCACACACCCTCCATCACACTCTCCCTCAATCACACTCTCCCTCCATCACACTCTCGCACTATCACACTCCCTCCATCACACTCCCTCCATCACACTCCCTCCATCACACTCTCCGTCAATCACACTGCCTCCATCACACTCTCCCGACATCACTCTCCCTCTATCACACTCCCTCCATCACACTCCCTCCATAACATACTCTCCATCACACTCTCCCTCCATCACGCTCTCCATCCATCACATTCTCTCCATCACACTCCCTCCATCACACTCTCCATCTATCACATTCTCTCCATCACAGTCTCCATCCATCACACTATCCCTCCAACACACTCTCCCTCCATCACACTCTCCTTCCATCTCACTCTCTCCATCACACACCCTCCATCACACTCTCCCTCCATCACATTCTCCCTCCATCACACTCTCTTTCCATCACACTCTCTCCATCACACTCCCTCCATCACAGTCGCCCTCCTTCACTCTTCCTTCATCACACTCTCCCTCCACCACACTCTCCCTGCATTATACTCATTCCATCATACTCTCCCTCCATCACCCTCTCTCTCCATCACACTCCCATCATCAAACTCTCCCTCCATAACATTCGCCCACCATCACAGTGCCTCCATCACACTCTCCCTCCATCACACTCTCTCCATCACACTCTCCCTCCATCACACTATCCCTCCATTTTACTCCCTCCATCACACACTCATTCCATCACCCTCTCCCTCCATCATACACTCCCTCTATCACACACCCTCCATTGCACTCCCTCCATCACACTCTCCCTCCATCACATTCTCCCTCCAACACACACCCTCCATCACACTCTCCCTCCATCACACTCTCCGTCCATCAAACCCCCTCCATCACACTCTCCCTCCATCACAATCTCCCGCTATCCCACTCTCTCCATCACAGTCCCTCCATCACATTCTCTCCATCACACTCTCACTCCATTATTCTCTCCATCCATCACATTCCCTCCATCACACTCCCTCCTTCACACTCTCCCTCAATCACATTCTCTCCATCACAGTCTCCCTCCATCACACTATCCCTCCATCACACTCTCTCTCCATCACACTCTCTCCATCACCCTCCCTCCATCACACTCTACCTCCATCTCAGACTCACTTCATCACACTCTCCCTCCATCACAATCCCTCCATCACACTCCATCCATCACACTCCCTCCATCACACTCTCCCTCCATCACACTCTCCGTCCATCACACTGTCCCTCCTTAACACTCCCTCCATCACATTTTCTCCATCACAATTTTTCTCCATCACACTCCATCCATCACACTCTCCCTCCATCACATTCTCTCCATCGCACTTTCCCTCCATCACACTCCCTCTATCTCATTCCCTCCATCACACTCTCTGCATCACACTCCCTCCATCACACTCTCCCTCCATCACATTCTCCCTCCATCATACTCTCCCTCCATCACACTCTCACTCCATCATACTCTCCCTCTATCACACTTTCCCTGCATCACACACCCTCCATCACAATCTCCCTCCATCACACTCTCCCTCCATCACACTCTCCCTCTTTCACACTCCCTCCATGACAATCCCTCCATCACACTCCCTCCATCACACTCTTCCTCCATCAAACACTCTTCATCACACTCCCTCTGTCAAACTCTCCATCCATCACAATCTCCCTCCATCACACTCTGTCACAATCTCCTTCCATCATTCAATCCCTCCATCACACTCTTCCTCTTTCACACTCCCTCCATCACACTCCATCCATAACATACTCTCCATCACACTCTCCCTCCATCACACTCTCCATCCATCACATTCTCTCCATCACACTCCCTCCATCACACTCTCCATCAATCACATTCTCTCCATCACAGTCTCCCTCCATCACACTATACCTCCATCACACTCTCCCTCCATCACACTCTCTTCCCATCACACTCTCTCCATCACACTCCCTCCATCACACTCTCCCTCCTTCACCCTTCCTCCATCACACTCTCCCTCTATCAAGGTCCCTCCATCACACTCCATCCATAACATACTCTCCATCACACTCTCCCTCCATCACCCTCTCCCTCCATCACACTCCCTTCATCAAGCTCTCCCTCCATAACATTCGCCCTCCATCACAGTCCCTCCATCACACGCTCCCTCCATCAAACTCTCTCCATCACATTCTCCCTCCATAACACTCTCCCTCCATTTTAATCCCTCCATCACACACTCATTCCATCACCCTCTCCCTCCATCATACACTCCCTCTATCACACTCCCTCCATTGCATTCCCTCCATCACACTCTCCATTCATCACATTCTCCCTCCATCACACACCCTCCATCACACTCTCCCTCCATCACACTCTCCCTCTATCACACTCCCTCCATCAAACTCCCTCAATCACACTCCCTCCATCACACTCTCCGTCCATCACACTCCCTCCATCACACTCTCCATCCATCACACTCACCATCGATCACACTCCCTCCGTCACACTCCCCTTCCATCACACTCTTCCTCCATCACAATCTCTCTCTATCACACTCCCTCCATCACACTCCCTCCATCACATTCTCTCCATCACACTGTCACTACATCACACTCGCCATCCATCACATTCCCTCCATCACACTCCCTCCATCACACTCTCCCTCAATCACATTCTCTCCATCACAGTCTCCCTCCATCACACTATCCCTTCATCACACTCACTCCATCACCCTCTCCCTCCATCATAATCTCCCTCTATCACACTCCCTCCATTGCACTCCCTCCATCACACTCTCCCTCCATCACATACTCCCTCCATCACACGCCCTCCATCACTCTCTCCCTCCTTCACACTCTCTCCCTCTATCACACTCCCTCCATCACACTCCCTCTATCTCATTCCCTCCATCACACTCTCTGCATCACACTCCCTCCATCACACTCTCCCTCCATCACATTCTCCCTCCATCATACTCTCCCTCCATCACACTCTCACTCCATCATACTCTCCCTCCATCACTCTTTCCCTCCATCACACACCCTCCATCACAATCTCCCTCCATCACACCCTCCCTCCATCACACTCTCCCTCTATCACACTCCCTCCATGACAATCCCGCCATCACACTCCCTCCATCACACTCTTCCTCCATCAAACACTCTCCATCACACTCTCCCTCCATCACACTCCCTCTGTCACACTCTCCCTCCATCACACTCTCCCTCCATCACAATCTCCCTCCATCACACTCTCTCTGTCACACTCTCCTTCCATCATTCACTCCCTCCATCACACTCTCCCTCTATCACAGTCCCTCCATCACACTCCATTCATAACATACTCTCCATCACACTCTCCCTCCTTCAAACTCTCCATCCATCACATACTCTCCATCACACTCCCTCCATCACACTCTCCATCAATCACATTCTCTCCATCACAGTCTCCCTCCATCACACTATACCTCTATCACACTCTCCCTCCATCACACTCTCTGTCCATCACACTCTCTCCATCACACTCCCTCCATCAAGCTCTCCCTCCTTCACCTTTCCTCCATCACACTCTCCCGCCATCACACACTCCCAGCATCACGCTCCTTCATTCACACTCTCCCTCCATCACCCTCTCCCTCCATCACACTCCCTTCATCAAGCTCTCCCTCCATAACATTCGCCCTCCATCACAGTCCCTCCATCACACTCTCCCTCCATCACACTCTCTCCATCACATTCTCCCTCCATAACACTCTCCCTCCATTTTACTCCCTCCATCGCACAGTCATTCCATCACCCTCTCCCTCCATCATACACACCCTCTATCACACTCCCTCCATTGTATTCCCTCCATCACACTCTCCATTCATCACATTCTCCCTCCATCACACACCCTCCATCACACACTCCCTCCATCACACTCTCCCTCTATCACACTCCCTCCATCACACTCCCTCAATCACACTCACTCCATCACACTCTCCGTCCATCACACTCTCCATCGATCACACTCCCTCCGTCACACTCCCCTTCCATCACACTCTCCCTCCATCACAATCTCTCTCTATCACACTCCCTCCATCACACTCCCTCCATCACATTCTCTCCATCACACTGTTACTCCATCACACTCGCCATCCATCACATTCCCTCCATCACACTCCCTCCATCACACTCTCCCTCAATCACATTCTCTCCATCACAGTCTCCCTCCATCACACTCTACCTCCATCTCACACTCCCTCCATCACACTCCATCCATCACACTCCCTCCATCACACTCCCTCCATCACACTCTCCCTCCATCACACTCTCTCCATCACACTCCCTCCATCACTCTCCCTCCATCACATTCTCCCTCCATCACACTCTCTTTCCATCACACTCTCTCCATCACAATCCCTCCATCACAGTCTCCCTCCTTCACTCTTCCTCCATCACACTGTCCCTCCACCACACTCTCCCTGCATTACAGTCCTTCCATCACACTCTCCCTCCATCAACCTCTCTCTCCATCACACTCCCATCATCAAACTCTCCCTACATAACATTCTCCCTCTATCACAGTCCCTCCATCACACTCCATCCATAACATACTCTCCATCACACTCTCCCTCCTTCAAACTCTCCATCCATCACATACTCTCCATCACACTCCCTCCATCACACTCTCCATCAATCACATTCTCTCCATCACAGTCTCCCTCCATCACACTATACCTCTATCACACTCTCCCTCCATCACACTCTCTGTCCATCACACTCTCTCCATCACACTCCCTCCATCAAACTCTCCCTCCTTCACCTTTCCTCCATCACACTCTCCCGCCATCACACACTCCCAGCATCACGCTCCTTCATTCACACTCTCCCTCCATCACCCTCTCCCTCCATCACACTCCATTCATCAAGCTCTCCCTCTATAACATTCGCCCTCCATCACAGTCCCTCCATCACACTCTCCCTCCATCACACTCTCTCCATCACATTCTCCCTCCATAACACTCTCCCTCCATTTTACTCCCTCCATCGCACAGTCATTCCATCACCCTCTCCCTCCATCATACACACCCTCTATCACACTCCCTCCATTGTATTCCCTCCATCACACTCTCCATTCATCACATTCTCCCTCCATCACACACCCTCCATCACACACTCCCTCCATCACACTCTCCCTCTATCACACTCCCTCCATCACACTCCCTCCATCACATTCTCTCCATCACACTCTCACTCCATCACACTCGCCATCCATCACATTCCCTCCATCACACTCCCTCCATCACACTCTCCCTCAATCACATTCTCTCCATCACAGTCTCCCTCCATCACACTCTACCTCCATCTCACACTCCGCCATCACACTCCATCCATCACACTCCCTCCATCACACTCCCTCCATCACACTCTCCCTCCATCACACTCTCTCCATCACACTCCCTCCATCACACTCTCCCTCCATCACATTCTCCCTCCATCACACTCTCTTTCCATCACACTCTCTCCATCACAATCCCTCCATCACAGTCTCCCTCCTTCACTCTTCCTCCATCACACTGTCCCTCCACCACACTCTCCCTGCATTACACTCCTTCCATCACACTCTCCCTCCATCAACCTCTCTCTCCATCACACTCCCATCATCAAACTCTCCCTACATAACATTCGCCCTCCATCACAGTCCCTCCATCACACTCTCTCCATCACACTCTCCCTCCATCACACTATCCCGCCATTTTACTCCCTCCATCACACACTCATTCCAACACCCTCTGCCTCCATCATAATCTCCCTCCATCACACTCCCCCTCCATCACACTCTCTCCCTCTATCACACTCCCTCCATCACACTCCCTCAATCACATTCCCTCCTTCACACTCTCCGTCCATCACACTCCCTCCATCACACTCTCCCTCCATCACAATCTCCCTCTATCACACTCCCTCCATCACACTCCCTCCATCACATTCTCTCCATCACACTCTCACTCCATCACTGTCTCCATCCATCACATTCCCTCCATCACAGTCCCTCCATCACACTCTTCCTCAATCACATTCTCTCCATCACAATCTCCCTCCATCACACTCTCTCCAACACCCTCCCTCCATCACACTCTACCTCCATCTCAGAATCATTTCATCACACTCTCCCTCCATCACACTCCCCCCATCACCCTCCCTCCATCACACTCTACCTCCACCTCAGACTCCCTTCATCACACTCTCCCTCCATCACACTCCCTCCATCACACTCCATCCATCACACTCCCGCCATCACACTCTCCCTCCATCACACTCTCCGTCCATCACACTGTCCCTCCTTAACACTCCATCCATCACATTTTCTCCATCACAATTTTTCTCCATCACTCTCCAGCCATCACACTCTCCCTCCATCACATTCTCCCTCTATCACACTCTCCCTCCTTCACCCTTCCTCCATCACACTCTCCCGCCATCACACACTCCCAGCATCACACTCCTTCCATCACACCCTCCCACCACCACCCTCTCCCTCCATCACACTCCCTTCATCAAGCTCTCCCTCCATAACATTCGCCCTCCATCACAGTCCCTCCATCACACTCTCCCTCCACCACACTCTCTCCATCACATTCTCCCTCCATAACACTCTCCCTCCATTTTACTCCCTCCATCACACCCTCATTCCATCACCCTCTCCCTCCATCATACACTCCCTCTATCACACTCCCTCCATTGCATTCCCTCCATCACACTCTCCATTCATCACATTCTCCCTCCATCACACACCCTCCATCACACTCTCCCTCCATCACACTCTCCCTCTATCACACTCCCTGCATCACACTCCCTCAATGACACTCCCTCCATCACACTCTCCGTCCATCACACTCCCTCCATCACACTCTCCCTCTATCACACTCCCTCCATGACAATCCCTCCATCACACTCCCTCCATCACACTCTTCCTCCATCAAACACTCTCCATCACACTCTCCCTCCATCACACTCCCTCTGTCACACTCTCCCTCCATCACACTCTCCCTCCATCACAATCTCCCTCCATCACACTCTCTCTGTCACACTCTCCTTCCATCATTCACTCCCTCCATCACCCTCTCCCTCCATCATACACTCCCTCTATCACACTCCCTCCATTGCATTCCCTCCATCACACTCTCCATTCATCACATTCTCCCTCCATCACACACCCTCCATCACACTCTCCCTCCATCACACTCTCCCTCTATCACACTCCCTGCATCACACTCCCTCAATGACACTCCCTCCATCACACTCTCCGTCCATCACACTCCCTCCATCACACTCTTCATCCATCACACTCTCCATCGATCACACTCCCTCCGTCACACTCCCCTTCCATCACACTCTCCCTCCAGCACAATCTCTCTCTATCACACTCCCTCCATCACACTCCCTCCATCACATTCTCTCCATCACACTGTCACTCCAAAACACTCGCCATCCATCACAATCCCTCCATCACACTCCCTCCATCACACTCTCCCTCAATCACATTCTCTCCATCACAGTCTCCCTCCATCACACTATCCCTTCATCACACTCACTCCATCACCCTCCCTCCATCACACTCTACCTCCATCTCACACTCCCTCCATCACACTCTCCCTCCATCACACTCCCTCCATCACACTCTTCCTCCATCAAACACTCTCCATCACACTCTCCCTCCATCACACTCCCTCTGTCACACTCTCCCTCCATCACACTCTCCCTCCATCACAATCTCCCTCCATCACACTCTCTCTGTCACACTCTCCTTCCATCATTCACTCCCTCCATCACCCTCTCCCTCCATCATACACTCCCTCTATCACACTCCCTCCATTGCATTCCCTCCATCACACTCTCCATTCATCACATTCTCCCTCCATCACACACCCTCCATCACACTCTCCCTCCATCACACTCTCCCTCTATCACACTCCCTGCATCACACTCCCTCAATGACACTCCCTCCATCACACTCTCCGTCCATCACACTCCCTCCATCACACTCTTCATCCATCACACTCTCCATCGATCACACTCCCTCCGTCACACTCCCCTTCCATCACACTCTCCCTCCATCACAATCTCTCTCTATCACACTCCCTCCATCACACTCCCTCCATCACATTCTCTCCATCACACTGTCACTCCAAAACACTCGCCATCCATCACATTCCCTCCATCACACTCCCTCCATCACACTCTCCCTCAATCACATTCTCTCCATCACAGTCTCCCTCCATCACACTATCCCTTCATCACACTCACTCCATCACCCTCCCTCCATCACACTCTACCTCCATCTCACACTCCCTCCATCACACTCTCCCTCCATCACACTCCCTCCATCACACTCCCTCCATCACACTCTCCCTCCATCACATTCTCCCTCCATCACACTCTCTTTCCATCACACTCTCTCCATCACAATCCCTCCATCACAGTCTCCCTCCTTCACTCTTCCTCCATCACACTGTCCCTCCACCACACTCTCCCTGCATTACACACCTTCCATCACACTTTCCCTTCATCACCCTCTCTCTCCATCAGACTCTCATCATCAAACTCTCCCTACATAACATTCGCCCTCCATCACAGTCCCTCCATCACACTCTCCCTCCATCACACTCTCTCCATCACACTCTCCCTCCATCACACTATCCCTCCATTTTACTCCCTCCATCACACACTCATTCCATCACCCTCTCCCTCCATCATAATCTCCCTCTATCACACTCCCTCCCTTGCACTCCCTCCATCACACTCTCCCTCCATCACATACTCCCTCCATCACACGCGCTCCATCACACTCTCCCTCCATCACACTCTCTCCCTCTATCACACTCCCTCCATCACACTCCCCCAATCACATTCCTCCATCACACTCTCCGTCCATCACACTCCCTCCATCACACTCTCCCTCCATCACAATCTCCCTCTATCACACTCCCTCCATCACACTCCCTCCATCACATTCTCTCCATCACACTCTCACTCCATCACTCTCTCCATCCATCACATTCCCTCCATCACACTCCCTCATCACACTCTCCCTCAATCACATTCTCTCCATCACACTCTCCCTCCATCACACTCCCCCTCCATCACACTCTCCCTCCATCACACTCCCTCCATCACACTCCCTCCATCACACTCTCCCTCCATCACACTCTCTCCATCACACTCCCTCCATCACACTCTGCCTCCATCACATTCTCCCTCCATCACACTCTCTTTCCATCACACTCTCTCCATCACAATCCCTCCATCACAGTCTCCCTCCTTCACTCTTCCTCCATCACACTGTCCCTCCACCACACTCTCCCTGCATTACACTCCTTCCATCACACTCTCCCTTCATCACCCTCTCTCTCCATCAGACTCCCATCATCAAACTCTCCCTACATAACATTCGCCCTCCATCACAGTCCCTCCATCACACTCTCTCCATCACACTCTCCCTCCATCACACTATCCCGCCATTTTACTCCCTCCATCACACACTCATTCCAACACCCTCTGCCTCCATCATAATCTCCCTCCATCACACTCCCCCTCCATCACACTCTCTCCCTCTATCACACTCACTCCATCACACTCCCTCAATCACATTCCCTCCTTCACACTCTCCGTCCATCACACTCCCTCCATCACACTCTCCCTCCATCACAATCTCCCTCTATCACACTCCCTCCATCACACTCCCTCCATCACATTCTCTCCATCACACTCTCACTCCATCACTGTCTCCATCCATCACATTCCCTCCATCACAGTCCCTCCATCACACTCTTCCTCAATCACATTCTCTCCATCACAATCTCCCTCCATCACACTCTCTCCAACACCCTCCCTCCATCACACTCTACCTCCATCTCAGAATCATTTCATCACACTCTCCCTCCATCACACTCCCCCCATCACCCTCCCTCCATCACACTCTACCTCCACCTCAGACTCCCTTCATCACACTCTCCCTCCATCATACTCCCTCCATCACACTCCATCCATCACACTCCCGCCATCACACTCTCCCTCCATCACACTCTCCGTCCATCACACTGTCCCTCCTTAACACTCCATCCATCACATTTTCTCCATCACAATTTTTCTCCATCACTCTCCAGCCATCACACTCTCCCTCCATCACATTCTCCCTCTATCACACTCTCCCTCCTTCACCCTTCCTCCATCACACTCTCCCGCCATCACACACTCCCAGCATCACACTCCTTCCATCACACCCTCCCACCACCACCCTCTCCCTCCATCACACTCCCTTCATCAAGCTCTCCCTCCATAACATTCGCCCTCCATCACAGTCCCTCCATCACACTCTCCCTCCACCACACTCTCTCCATCACATTCTCCCTCCATAACACTCTCCCTCCATTTTACTCCCTCCATCACACCCTCATTCCATCACCCTCTCCCTCCATCATACACTCCCTCTATCACACTCCCTCCATTGCATTCCCTCCATCACACTCTCCATTCATCACATTCTCCCTCCATCACACACCCTCCATCACACTCTCCCTCCATCACACTCTCCCTCTATCACACTCCCTGCATCACACTCCCTCAATGACACTCCCTCCATCACACTCTCCGTCCATCACACTCCCTCCATCACACTCTCCCTCTATCACACTCCCTCCATGACAATCCCTCCATCACACTCCCTCCATCACACTCTTCCTCCATCAAACACTCTCCATCACACTCTCCCTCCATCACACTCCCTCTGTCACACTCTCCCTCCATCACACTCTCCCTTCATCACAATCTCCCTCCATCACACTCTCTCTGTCACACTCTCCTTCCATCATTCACTCCCTCCATCACCCTCTCCCTCCATCATACACTCCCTCTATCACACTCCCTCCATTGCATTCCCTCCATCACACTCTCCATTCATCACATTCTCCCTCCATCACACACCCTCCATCACACTCTCCCTCCATCACACTCTCCCTCTATCACACTCCCTGCATCACACTCCCTCAATGACACTCCCTCCATCACACTCTCCGTCCATCACACTCCCTCCATCACACTCTTCATCCATCACACTCTCCATCGATCACACTCCCTCCGTCACACTCCCCTTCCATCACACTCTCCCTCCAGCACAATCTCTCTCTATCACACTCCCTCCATCACACTCCCTCCATCACATTCTCTCCATCACACTGTCACTCCAAAACACTCGCCATCCATCACATTCCCTCCATCACACTCCCTCCATCACACTCTCCCTCAATCACATTCTCTCCATCACAGTCTCCCTCCATCACACTATCCCTTCATCACACTCACTCCATCACCCTCCCTCCATCACACTCTACCTCCATCTCACACTCCCTCCATCACACTCTCCCTCCATCACACTCCCTCCATCACACTCTTCCTCCATCAAACACTCTCCATCACACTCTCCCTCCATCACACTCCCTCTGTCACACTCTCCCTCCATCACACTCTCCCTCCATCACAATCTCCCTCTTCACACTCTCTCTGTCACACTCTCCTTCCATCATTCACTCCCTCCATCACCCTCTCCCTCCATCATACACTCCCTCTATCACACTCCCTCCATTGCATTCCCTCCATCACACTCTCCATTCATCACATTCTCCCTCCATCACACACCCTCCATCACACTCTCCCTCCATCACACTCTCCCTCTATCACACTCCCTGCATCACACTCCCTCAATGACACTCCCTCCATCACACTCTCCGTCCATCACACTCCCTCCATCACACTCTTCATCCATCACACTCTCCATCGATCACACTCCCTCCGTCACACTCCCCTTCCATCACACTCTCCCTCCATCACAATCTCTCTCTATCACACTCCCTCCATCACACTCCCTCCATCACATTCTCTCCATCACACTGTCACTCCAAAACACTCGCCATCCATCACATTCCCTCCATCACACTCCCTCCATCAAACTCTCCCTCAATCACATTCTCTCCATCACAGTCTCCCTCCATCACACTATCCCTTCATCACACTCACTCCATCACCCTCCCTCCATCACACTCTACCTCCATCTCACACTCCCTCCATCACACTCTCCCTCCATCACACTCCCTCCATCACACTCCCTCCATCACACTCTCCCTCCATCACATTCTCCCTCCATCACACTCTCTTTCCATCACACTCTCTCCATCACAATCCCTCCATCACAGTCTCCCTCCTTCACTCTTCCTCCATCACACTGTCCCTCCACCACACTCTCCCTGCATTACACACCTTCCATCACACTTTCCCTTCATCACCCTCTCTCTCCATCAGACTCTCATCATCAAACTCTCCCTACATAACATTCGCCCTCCATCACAGTCCCTCCATCACACTCTCCCTCCATCACACTCTCTCCATCACACTCTCCCTCCATCACACTATCCCTCCATTTTACTCCCTCCATCACACACTCATTCCATCACCCTCTCCCTCCATCATAATCTCCCTCTATCACACTCCCTCCCTTGCACTCCCTCCATCACACTCTCCCTCCATCACATACTCCCTCCATCACACGCGCTCCATCACACTCTCCCTCCATCACACTCTCTCCCTCTATCACACTCCCTCCATCACACTCCCCCAATCACATTCCCTCCATCACACTCTCCGTCCATCACACTCCCTCCATCACACTCTCCCTCCATCACAATCTCCCTCTATCACACTCCCTCCATCACACTCCCTCCATCACATTCTCTCCATCACACTCTCACTCCATCACTCTCTCCATCCATCACATTCCCTCCATCACACTCCCTCATCACACTCTCCCTCAATCACATTCTCTCCATCACACTCTCCCTACATCACACTCTCTCCATCACAGTCTCCCTCCATCACACTATCCCTTCATCACACTCACTCCATCACCCTCCCTCCATCACACTCTACCTCCATCTCACACTCCCTCCATCACACTCTGCCTCCATCACATTCTCCCTCCATCACACTCTCTTTCCATCACACTCTCTCCATCACAATCCCTCCATCACAGTCTCCCTCCTTCACTCTTCCTCCATCACACTGTCCCTCCACCACACTCTCCCTGCATTACACTCCTTCCATCACACTCTCCCTTCATCACCCTCTCTCTCCATCAGACTCCCATCATCAAACTCTCCCTACATAACATTCGCCCTCCATCACAGTCCCTCCATCACACTCTCTCCATCACACTCTCCCTCCATCACACTATCCCGCCATTTTACTCCCTCCATCACACACTCATTCCAACACCCTCTGCCTCCATCATAATCTCCCTCCATCACACTCCCCCTCCATCACACTCTCTCCCTCTATCACACTCACTCCATCACACTCCCTCAATCACATTCCCTCCTTCACACTCTCCGTCCATCACACTCCCTCCATCACACTCTCCCTCCATCACAATCTCCCTCTATCACACTCCCTCCATCACACTCCCTCCATCACATTCTCTCCATCACACTCTCACTCCATCACTGTCTCCATCCATCACATTCCCTCCATCACAGTCCCTCCATCACACTCTTCCTCAATCACATTCTCTCCATCACAATCTCCCTCCATCACACTCTCTCCAACACCCTCCCTCCATCACACTCTACCTCCATCTCAGAATCATTTCATCACACTCTCCCTCCATCACACTCCCCCCATCACCCTCCCTCCATCACACTCTACCTCCACCTCAGACTCCCTTCATCACACTCTCCCTCCATCACACTCCCTCCATCACACTCCATCCATCACACTCCCGCCATCACACTCTCCCTCCATCACACTCTCCGTCCATCACACTGTCCCTCCTTAACACTCCATCCATCACATTTTCTCCATCACAATTTTTCTCCATCACTCTCCAGCCATCACACTCTCCCTCCATCACATTCTCCCTCTATCACACTCTCCCTCCTTCACCCTTCCTCCATCACACTCTCCCGCCATCACACACTCCCAGCATCACACTCCTTCCATCACACCCTCCCACCACCACCCTCTCCCTCCATCACACTCCCTTCATCAAGCTCTCCCTCCATAACATTCGCCCTCCATCACAGTCCCTCCATCACACTCTCCCTCCACCACACTCTCTCCATCACATTCTCCCTCCATAACACTCTCCCTCCATTTTACTCCCTCCATCACACCCTCATTCCATCACCCTCTCCCTCCATCATACACTCCCTCTATCACACTCCCTCCATTGCATTCCCTCCATCACACTCTCCATTCATCACATTCTCCCTCCATCACACACCCTCCATCACACTCTCCCTCCATCACACTCTCCCTCTATCACACTCCCTGCATCACACTCCCTCAATGACACTCCCTCCATCACACTCTCCGTCCATCACACTCCCTCCATCACACTCTCCCTCTATCACACTCCCTCCATGACAATCCCTCCATCACACTCCCTCCATCACACTCTTCCTCCATCAAACACTCTCCATCACACTCTCCCTCCATCACACTCCCTCTGTCACACTCTCCCTCCATCACACTCTCCCTCCATCACAATCTCCCTCCATCACACTCTCTCTGTCACACTCTCCTTCCATCATTCACTCCCTCCATCACCCTCTCCCTCCATCATACACTCCCTCTATCACACTCCCTCCATTGCATTCCCTCCATCACACTCTCCATTCATCACATTCTCCCTCCATCACACACCCTCCATCACACTCTCCCTCCATCACACTCTCCCTCTATCACACTCCCTGCATCACACTCCCTCAATGACACTCCCTCCATCACACTCTCCGTCCATCACACTCCCTCCATCACACTCTTCATCCATCACACTCTCCATCGATCACACTCCCTCCGTCACACTCCCCTTCCATCACACTCTCCCTCCAGCACAATCTCTCTCTATCACACTCCCTCCATCACACTCCCTCCATCACATTCTCTCCATCACACTGTCACTCCAAAACACTCGCCATCCATCACATTCCCTCCATCACACTCCCTCCATCACACTCTCCCTCAATCACATTCTCTCCATCACAGTCTCCCTCCATCACACTATCCCTTCATCACACTCACTCCATCACCCTCCCTCCATCACACTCTACCTCCATCTCACACTCCCTCCATCACACTCTCCCTCCATCACACTCCCTCCATCACACTCTTCCTCCATCAAACACTCTCCATCACACTCTCCCTCCATCACACTCCCTCTGTCACACTCTCCCTCCATCACACTCTCCCTCCATCACAATCTCCCTCTTTCACACTCTCTCTGTCACACTCTCCTTCCATCATTCACTCCCTCCATCACCCTCTCCCTCCATCATACACTCCCTCTATCACACTCCCTCCATTGCATTCCCTCCATCACACTCTCCATTCATCACATTCTCCCTCCATCACACACCCTCCATCACACTCTCCCTCCATCACACTCTCCCTCTATCACACTCCCTGCATCACACTCCCTCAATGACACTCCCTCCATCACACTCTCCGTCCATCACACTCCCTCCATCACACTCTTCATCCATCACACTCTCCATCGATCACACTCCCTCCGTCACACTCCCCTTCCATCACACTCTCCCTCCATCACAATCTCTCTCTATCACACTCCCTCCATCACACTCCCTCCATCACATTCTCTCCATCACACTGTCACTCCAAAACACTCGCCATCCATCACATTCCCTCCATCACACTCCCTCCATCAAACTCTCCCTCAATCACATTCTCTCCATCACAGTCTCCCTCCATCACACTATCCCTTCATCACACTCACTCCATCACCCTCCCTCCATCACACTCTACCTCCATCTCACACTCCCTCCATCACACTCTCCCTCCATCACACTCCCTCCATCACACTCCCTCCATCACACTCTCCCTCCATCACATTCTCCCTCCATCACACTCTCTTTCCATCACACTCTCTCCATCACAATCCCTCCATCACAGTCTCCCTCCTTCACTCTTCCTCCATCACACTGTCCCTCCACCACACTCTCCCTGCATTACACACCTTCCATCACACTTTCCCTTCATCACCCTCTCTCTCCATCAGACTCTCATCATCAAACTCTCCCTACATAACATTCGCCCTCCATCACAGTCCCTCCATCACACTCTCCCTCCATCACACTCTCTCCATCACACTCTCCCTCCATCACACTATCCCTCCATTTTACTCCCTCCATCACACACTCATTCCATCACCCTCTCCCTCCATCATAATCTCCCTCTATCACACTCCCTCCCTTGCACTCCCTCCATCACACTCTCCCTCCATCACATACTCCCTCCATCACACGCGCTCCATCACACTCTCCCTCCATCACACTCTCTCCCTCTATCACACTCCCTCCATCACACTCCCCCAATCACATTCCCTCCATCACACTCTCCGTCCATCACACTCCCTCCATCACACTCTCCCTCCATCACAATCTCCCTCTATCACACTCCCTCCATCACACTCCCTCCATCACATTCTCTCCATCACACTCTCACTCCATCACTCTCTCCATCCATCACATTCCCTCCATCACACTCCCTCATCACACTCTCCCTCAATCACATTCTCTCCATCACACTCTCCCTACATCACACTCTCTCCATCACAGTCTCCCTCCATCACACTATCCCTTCATCACACTCACTCCATCACCCTCCCTCCATCACACTCTACCTCCATCTCACACTCCCTCCATCACACTCTCCCTCCATCACACTCCCTCCATCACACTCCCTCCATCACACTCTCCCTCCATCACACTCTCTCCATCACACTCCCTCCATCACACTCTGCCTCCATCACATTCTCCCTCCATCACACTCTCTTTCCATCACACTCTCTCCATCACAATCCCTCCATCACAGTCTCCCTCCTTCACTCTTCCTCCATCACACTGTCCCTCCACCACACTCTCCCTGCATTACACTCCTTCCATCACACTCTCCCTTCATCACCCTCTCTCTCCATCAGACTCCCATCATCAAACTCTCCCTACATAACATTCGCCCTCCATCACAGTCCCTCCATCACACTCTCCCTCCATCACACTCTCTCCATCACACTCTCCCTCCATCACACTATCCCTCCATTTTACTCCCTCCATCACACACTCATTCCATCACCCTCTCCCTCCATCATAATCTCCCTCTATCACACTCCCTCCCTTGCACTCCCTCCATCACACTCTCCCTCCATCACACTCTCTCCCTCTATCACACTCCCTCCATCACACTCCCTCAATCACATTCCCTCCATCACACTCTCCGTCCATCACACTCCCTCCATCACACTCTCCCTCCATCACAATCTCCCTCTATCACACTCCCTCCATCACACTCCCTCCATCACATTCTCTCCATCACACTCTCACTCCATCACTCTCTCCATCCATCACATTCCCTCCATCACACTCCCTCATCACACTCTCCCTCAATCACATTCTCTCCATCACACTCTCCCTCCATCACACTCTCTCCATCACCCTCCCTCCATCACACTCTACCTCCATCTCAGACTCCCTTCATCACACTCTCCATCCATCACACTCTCTGTGTCACACTCTCCTTCAATCACACACTCCCTCCATCACACTCCATCCATAACATACTCTCCATCACACTCCCTCCATCACACTCTCCATCAATCACATTCTCTCCATCACAGTCTCCCTCCATCACACTATACCTCCATCACACTCTCCACCATCACACTCTCTTTCCATCACACTCTCTCCATCACACTCCCTCCATCACACTCTCCCTCCTTCACCCTTCCTCCATCACACTCTCCCGCCATCACACACTCCCAGCATCACACTCCTTCCATCACACTCTCCATCAATCACATTCTCTCCATCACAGTCTCCCTCCATCACACTATACCTCCATCACACTCTCCACCATCACACTCTCTTTCCATCACACTCTCTCCATCACACTCCCTCCATCACACTCTCCCTCCTTCACTCTCCCTCCATCACCCTCTCCCTCCATCACACTCCCTTCAGCTAGCTCTCCCTCCATAATATTCGCCCTCCATCACAGTCCCTCCATCACACTCTCCCTCCATCACACTCTCTCCATCACATTCTCCCTCCATAACACTCTCCCTCCATCACACTCTCTCCCTCTATCACACTCCCTCCATCACACTCCCACAATCACATTCCCTCCATCACACTCTCCGTCCATCACACTCCCTCCATCACACTCTCCCTCCATCACAATCTCCCTCTATCACACTCCCTCCATCACACTCCCTCCATCACATTCTCTCCATCACACTCTCACTCCATCACTCTCTCCATCCATCACATTCCCTCCATCACACTCCCTCATCACACTCTCCCTCAATCACATTCTCTCCATCACACTCTCCCTCCATCACACTCTCTCCATCACCCTCCCTCCATCACACTCTACCTCCATCTCAGACTCCCTTCATCACACTCTCCATCCATCACACTCTCTGTGTCACACTCTCCTTCAATCACACACTCCCTCCATCACACTCCATCCATAACATACTCTCCATCACACTCCCTCCATCACACTCTCCATCAATCACATTCTCTCCATCACAGTCTCCCTCCATCACACTATACCTCCATCACACTCTCCACCATCACACTCTCTTTCCATCACACTCTCTCCATCACACTCCCTCCATCACACTCTCCCTCCTTCACCCTTCCTCCATCACACTCTCCCGCCATCACACACTCCCAGCATCACACTCCTTCCATCACACTCTCCATCAATCACATTCTCTCCACCACAGTCTCCCTCCATCACACTATACCTCCATCACACTCTCCACCATCACACTCTCTTTCCATCACACTCTCTCCATCACACTCCCTCCATCACACTCTCCCTCCTTCACTCTCCCTCCATCACCCTCTCCCTCCATCACACTCCCTTCACCTAGCTCTCCCTCCATAATATTCGCCCTCCATCACAGTCCCTCCATCACACTCTCCCTCCATCACACTCTCTCCATCACATTCTCCCTCCATAACACTCTCCCTCCATTTTACTCCCTCCATCACACACTCATTCCATCACCCTCTCCCTCCATCATACTCTCCCTCTATCACACTCCCTCCATTGCATTCCCTCCATCACACTCTCCATTCATCACATTCTCCCTCCATCACACACCCTCCATCACACTCTAACTCTATCACAATCCCTCTATCACACTCCCTCAATCACATTCCCTCCATCACACTCTCCGTCCATCAAACTCCCTCCATGACACTCTCCATCCATCACACTCTCCATCGATCACACTCCCTCCGTCACACTCCCCTTCCATCACACTCTTCCTCCATCACAATCTCTCTCTATCACATTCCCTCCATCACACTCCCTCCATCACACTCTCCCTCAATCACCTTCTCCTCATCACAGTCTCCCTCCATCACACTATCCCTTCTTCACACTCACTCCATCACCCTCCCTCCATCACACTCTACCTCCATCTCACACTCCCTCCATCACACTCTCCCTCCATCACACTCCCTCCGTCACACTCCATCCATCACACTCCCTCCATCACATTCTCTCCATCACACTCGCCCTCCATCACACTCCCCCGTCACACTCTCCCTCCATCACACTCTCCCTCCATCACACTCCCCCTCCATCACACTCTCCCTCCATCACACTCCCTCCATCACACTCCCTCCATCACACTCTCCCTCCATCACACTCTCTCCATCACACTCCCTCCATCACACTCTGCCTCCATCACATTCTCCCTCCATCACACTCTCTTTCCATCACACTCTCTCCATCACAATCCCTCCATCACAGTCTCCCTCCTTCACTCTTCCTCCATCACACTGTCCCTCCACCACACTCTCCCTGCATTACACTCCTTCCATCACACTCTCCCTTCATCACCCTCTCTCTCCATCAGACTCCCATCATCAAACTCTCCCTACATAACATTCGCCCTCCATCACAGTCCCTCCATCACACTCTCCCTCCATCACACTCTCTCCATCACACTCTCCCTCCATCACACTATCCCTCCATTTTACTCCCTCCATCACACACTCATTCCATCACCCTCTCCCTCCATCATAATCTCCCTCTATCACACTCCCTCCCTTGCACTCCCTCCATCACACTCTCCCTCCATCACACTCTCTCCCTCTATCACACTCCCTCCATCACACTCCCTCAATCACATTCCCTCCATCACACTCTCCGTCCATCACACTCCCTCCATCACACTCTCCCTCCATCACAATCTCCCTCTATCACACTCCCTCCATCACACTCCCTCCATCACATTCTCTCCATCACACTCTCACTCCATCACTCTCTCCATCCATCACATTCCCTCCATCACACTCCCTCATCACACTCTCCCTCAATCACATTCTCTCCATCACACTCTCCCTCCATCACACTCTCTCCATCACCCTCCCTCCATCACACTCTACCTCCATCTCAGACTCCCTTCATCACACTCTCCATCCATCACACTCTCTGTGTCACACTCTCCTTCAATCACACACTCCCTCCATCACACTCCATCCATAACATACTCTCCATCACACTCCCTCCATCACACTCTCCATCAATCACATTCTCTCCATCACAGTCTCCCTCCATCACACTATACCTCCATCACACTCTCCACCATCACACTCTCTTTCCATCACACTCTCTCCATCACACTCCCTCCATCACACTCTCCCTCCTTCACCCTTCCTCCATCACACTCTCCCGCCATCACACACTCCCAGCATCACACTCCTTCCATCACACTCTCCATCAATCACATTCTCTCCATCACAGTCTCCCTCCATCACACTATACCTCCATCACACTCTCCACCATCACACTCTCTTTCCATCACACTCTCTCCATCACACTCCCTCCATCACACTCTCCCTCCTTCACTCTCCCTCCATCACCCTCTCCCTCCATCACACTCCCTTCAGCTAGCTCTCCCTCCATAATATTCGCCCTCCATCACAGTCCCTCCATCACACTCTCCCTCCATCACACTCTCTCCATCACATTCTCCCTCCATAACACTCTCCCTCCATCACACTCTCTCCCTCTATCACACTCCCTCCATCACACTCCCACAATCACATTCCCTCCATCACACTCTCCGTCCATCACACTCCCTCCATCACACTCTCCCTCCATCACAATCTCCCTCTATCACACTCCCTCCATCACACTCCCTCCATCACATTCTCTCCATCACACTCTCACTCCATCACTCTCTCCATCCATCACATTCCCTCCATCACACTCCCTCATCACACTCTCCCTCAATCACATTCTCTCCATCACACTCTCCCTCCATCACACTCTCTCCATCACCCTCCCTCCATCACACTCTACCTCCATCTCAGACTCCCTTCATCACACTCTCCATCCATCACACTCTCTGTGTCACACTCTCCTTCAATCACACACTCCCTCCATCACACTCCATCCATAACATACTCTCCATCACACTCCCTCCATCACACTCTCCATCAATCACATTCTCTCCATCACAGTCTCCCTCCATCACACTATACCTCCATCACACTCTCCACCATCACACTCTCTTTCCATCACACTCTCTCCATCACACTCCCTCCATCACACTCTCCCTCCTTCACCCTTCCTCCATCACACTCTCCCGCCATCACACACTCCCAGCATCACACTCCTTCCATCACACTCTCCATCAATCACATTCTCTCCACCACAGTCTCCCTCCATCACACTATACCTCCATCACACTCTCCACCATCACACTCTCTTTCCATCACACTCTCTCCATCACACTCCCTCCATCACACTCTCCCTCCTTCACTCTCCCTCCATCACCCTCTCCCTCCATCACACTCCCTTCACCTAGCTCTCCCTCCATAATATTCGCCCTCCATCACAGTCCCTCCATCACACTCTCCCTCCATCACACTCTCTCCATCACATTCTCCCTCCATAACACTCTCCCTCCATTTTACTCCCTCCATCACACACTCATTCCATCACCCTCTCCCTCCATCATACTCTCCCTCTATCACACTCCCTCCATTGCATTCCCTCCATCACACTCTCCATTCATCACATTCTCCCTCCATCACACACCCTCCATCACACTCTAACTCTATCACAATCCCTCTATCACACTCCCTCAATCACATTCCCTCCATCACACTCTCCGTCCATCAAACTCCCTCCATGACACTCTCCATCCATCACACTCTCCATCGATCACACTCCCTCCGTCACACTCCCCTTCCATCACACTCTTCCTCCATCACAATCTCTCTCTATCACATTCCCTCCATCACACTCCCTCCATCACACTCTCCCTCAATCACCTTCTCCTCATCACAGTCTCCCTCCATCACACTATCCCTTCTTCACACTCACTCCATCACCCTCCCTCCATCACACTCTACCTCCATCTCACACTCCCTCCATCACACTCTCCCTCCATCACACTCCCTCCGTCACACTCCATCCATCACACTCCCTCCATCACATTCTCTCCATCACACTCGCCCTCCATCACACTCCCCCGTCACACTCTCCCTCCATCACACTCTCCCTCCATCACACTCCCCCTCCATCACACTCTCCCTCCATCACACTCCCTCCATCACACTCCCTCCATCACACTCTCCCTCCATCACACTCTCTCCATCACACTCCCTCCATCACACTCTGCCTCCATCACATTCTCCCTCCATCACACTCTCTTTCCATCACACTCTCTCCATCACAATCCCTCCATCACAGTCTCCCTCCTTCACTCTTCCTCCATCACACTGTCCCTCCACCACACTCTCCCTGCATTACACTCCTTCCATCACACTCTCCCTTCATCACCCTCTCTCTCCATCAGACTCCCATCATCAAACTCTCCCTACATAACATTCGCCCTCCATCACAGTCCCTCCATCACACTCTCCCTCCATCACACTCTCTCCATCACACTCTCCCTCCATCACACTATCCCTCCATTTTACTCCCTCCATCACACACTCATTCCATCACCCTCTCCCTCCATCATAATCTCCCTCTATCACACTCCCTCCCTTGCACTCCCTCCATCACACTCTCCCTCCATCACACTCTCTCCCTCTATCACACTCCCTCCATCACACTCCCTCAATCACATTCCCTCCATCACACTCTCCGTCCATCACACTCCCTCCATCACACTCTCCCTCCATCACAATCTCCCTCTATCACACTCCCTCCATCACACTCCCTCCATCACATTCTCTCCATCACACTCTCACTCCATCACTCTCTCCATCCATCACATTCCCTCCATCACACTCCCTCATCACACTCTCCCTCAATCACATTCTCTCCATCACACTCTCCCTCCATCACACTCTCTCCATCACCCTCCCTCCATCACACTCTACCTCCATCTCAGACTCCCTTCATCACACTCTCCATCCATCACACTCTCTGTGTCACACTCTCCTTCAATCACACACTCCCTCCATCACACTCCATCCATAACATACTCTCCATCACACTCCCTCCATCACACTCTCCATCAATCACATTCTCTCCATCACAGTCTCCCTCCATCACACTATACCTCCATCACACTCTCCACCATCACACTCTCTTTCCATCACACTCTCTTTCCATCACACTCTCTCCATCACACTCCCTCCATCACACTCTCCCTCCTTCACCCTTCCTCCATCACACTCTCCCGCCATCACACACTCCCAGCATCACACTCCTTCCATCACACTCTCCATCAATCACATTCTCTCCATCACAGTCTCCCTCCATCACACTATACCTCCATCACACTCTCCACCATCACACTCTCTTTCCATCACACTCTCTCCATCACACTCCCTCCATCACACTCTCCCTCCTTCACTCTCCCTCCATCACCCTCTCCCTCCATCACACTCCCTTCACCTAGCTCTCTCTCCATAATATTCGCCCTCCATCACAGTCCCTCCATCACACTCTCCCTCCATCACACTCTCTCCATCACATTCTCCCTCCATAACACTCTCCCTACATTTTACTCCCTCCATCACACACTCATTCCATCACCCTCTCCCTCCATCATACTCTCCCTCTATCACACTCCCTCCATTGCATTCCCTCCATCACACTCTCCATTCATCACATTCTCCCTCCATCACACACCCTCCATCACACTCTAACTCTATCACAATCCCTCTATCACACTCCCTCAATCACATTCCCTCCATCACACTCTCCGTCCATCAAACTCCCTCCATCACACTCTCCATCCATCACACTCTCCATCGATCACACTCCCCTTCCATCACACTCTTCCTCCATCACAATCTCTCTCTATCACATTCCCTCCATCACACTCCCTCCATCACACTCTCCCTCAATCACCTTCTCCTCATCACAGTCTCCCTCCATCACACTATCCCTTCTTCACACTCACTCCATCACCCTCCCTCCATCACACTCTACCTCCATCTCACACTCCCTCCATCACACTCTCCCTCCATCACACTCCCTCCGTCACACTCCATCCATCACACTCCCTCCATCACACTCTCTCCATCACACTCGCCCTCCATCACACTCCCCCGTCACACTCTCCCTCCATCACACTCTCCCTCCATCACACTCCCCCTCCATCACACTCTCCCTCCATCACACTCCCTCTGTCACACTCTCCCTCCACCACCCTCTCCCTCCATCACACACTCCCTCCATCACACTCTCCCTCTATCACACTCCCTCCATCACATTCTATCCATCAAACTCCCTCCATCACACTCTCCCTCCACCACACTCGCTCGATCACACTCTCCCTCCATAACATTCTCCCTCCATCACACTCCCTCCAACACACTCTCCCTCCATTCCACTCTCTAAATCACACTCTCCCTCCATCACACTCCCTCTGTCACATTCTCCCTCCATCACACACTCCCTCCATCACACTCTCCTTCTATCACACTCTCCCTCCATCACACACCCTCCATCACACTCTCCCTCCATCACACTCTCCCTCCATCAAACTCTCCCTCTATCCCACTCCCTCCATCACATTCTAACCATCAAACTCCCTCCATCACATTCGCCCTCCACCACAATCCCTCCATCACACTCTCACTCTATAACATTCTCCCTCCATCACACTCCCTCCATCACACTCTCCCTCCATCAAACTCTCTCCATCACACTCTCCCTCCATCACACTCCCTCTGTCACACTCTCCATCAATCACACACTCCCTCCATCACACTCTCCCTCTATCACACTCTCCCTCCATCACACACCCTCCATTACACTCTCCCACCATCACACTCTCCCTCCATCACACTCTCCCTCTATCACACTCCCTCCATCACATTCCCACCAGCAAACTCCCTCCATCACGCTCTCAATCCACCAACCTCCCTCCATCACACTCTCACTCCATCACACTCTCCATCCATCAGACTCCCTCCATCACACTCTCCCTCCACCACACTCCCTCGATCACACTCTCCCTCCATAACATTCTCCCTCCATCACACTCCCTCCAACACACTCTCCCTCCATTCCACTCTCTAAATCACACTCTCCCTCCATCACACTCCCTCTGTCACATTCTCCCTCCATCACACACTCCCTCCATCACACTCTCCTTCTATCACACTCTCCCTCCATCACACACCCTCCATCACACTCTCCCTCCATCACACTCTCCCTCCATCAAACTCTCCCTCTATCCCACTCCCTCCATCACATTCTAACCATCAAACTCCCTCCATCACATTCGCCCTCCACCACAATCCCTCCATCACACTCTCACTCTATAACATTCTCCCTCCATCACACTCCCTCCATCACACTCTCCCTCCATCAAACTCTCTCCATCACACTCTCCCTCCATCACACTCCCTCTGTCACACTCTCCATCAATCACACACTCCCTCCATCACACTCTCCCTCTATCACACTCTCCCTCCATCACACACCCTCCATTACACTCTCCCACCATCACACTCTCCCTCCATCACACTCTCCCTCTATCACACTCCCTCCATCACATTCCCACCAGCAAACTCCCTCCATCACGCTCTCAATCCACCAACCTCCCTCCATCACACTCTCACTCCATCACACTCTCCATCCATCAGACTCTCTCCATCACACTCCCTCCATTACACTCTCCCTCCTTCACTCTTCCTCCATCACACTCTCCCTCCATCACACTCTCCCTCCATCACACTCCCTTCATCATCTCTCCCTCCATAACATTCGCCCTCCATCACAGTCCCTCCATGACACTCTCCCTCCATCACACTCTCTCCATCACACTCTCCCGACATCACACTCTCCATCCATCACATTCTCTCCATCACACTCCCTCCATCACACTCTCCATCAATCACATTCTCTCCATCACATTGTCCCTCCCTCACACTATCCCTTCATCACACTCTCCCTCCTTCACTCTTCCTCCATCACACTCTCCCTCCTTCACACTCTCCCTGCATCACACTCCTTCCATCACACTCTCCCTTACTCACCCTCTCCCTCCATCACACTCCCTTCATCAAACTCTCCCTCCATAACTTTCGCCCTCCATCACAGTCCCTCCATTACAATCTCCCTCCATCACACTCTCTCCATCACACTCTCCCTCCATCACACTCTCCCTCCATTTTACTCCCTCCATCACACACTCATCCCATCACCCTCTCCCTCCATCATACTCTCCCTCTATCACCCTCCTTGCATTGCAGTCCCTCCATCACACTCTCCCTCCATCACATTCTCCCTCCATCACACGACCTCCATCACACTCTCCCTCCATCACACTCTCCCTCCACCATCTCCCTCCATCACACGCTCCCTCCATCACACTCTCCCTCTATCAAACACCCTCCATCACACTCCCTCCATAACATACTCTCCATCACACTCTCCATCCATCAAACTCTCCATCCATCTCATTCTCTCCATCACACTCCTTCCATCACACTCTCCATCAATAACATTCTCTCCATCACAGTCTCCCTCCATCACACTATCCCTCCATCACACTCTCCCTCCTTCACACTCTCTTTCAATTACACTCTCTCCATCACACTCCCTCCATCACACTCTCCCTCCTTCACTCTTCCTCCATCAAACTCTCACTCCATCACAATTTCCTTCCAACACTCTTTCCCTCCAACACACACCCTCCATCACACTCTCCCTACATCACACTCTCCCTCCATCACACTCTTGCACTATCGCACTGCCTCCATCACACTCCCTCCATCACAGTCCCTCCATCACACTCTCCCTCAATCACATTCTCTCCATCACAGTCTCCATCCATCACACTATCCCTCCATCACACTCTCCCTCCATCACACGCTCTTTCCATCACACCCTCTCCATCACACTCCCTCCATCACACTCTCCCTCCATCACTTTCTCCCTCCATCACAATCTCTTTCCATCACACTCTCTCCATCACAATCCCTCCATCACAGTCTCCCTCCTTCACTCATCCTCCATCACACTCTCCCTCCATCACACTCTCCCTGCATTACAATCCTTCCATCACACTCTCCCTCCATCACCCTCTCTCTCCATCACACTCCCATCATCAAACTCTCCCTCCATAACATTCGCCCTCCATCACAGTCCCTCCATCACACTCTCCATCCATCACACTCTCTCCATCACACTCTCCCTCCATCACACTATCCCTCCATTTTACTCCCTCCATCACACACTCATTCCATCACCCTCTCCCTCCATCATAATCTCCCTCTATCACACTCCCTCCATAACATTCCCACCAGCAAACTCCCTCCATCACGCTCTCAATCCACCAACATCCCTCTATCACACTCTCACTCCATCACACTCTCCGTCCATCAGACTGTCTCCATCACACTCACTCCATTACACTCTCCCTCCTTCACTCTTCCTCCATCACACTCTCCCTCCATCACACTCTCCCTCCATCACACCCCCTTCATCAAACTCTCCCTCCATAACATTCGCCCTCCATCACAGTCCCTCCATCACACTCTCCCTCCATCACACTCTCTCCATCACATTCTCCCTCCATCACACTCTCCATCCATCACATTCTCTCCATCACACTCCCTCCATCACACTCTCCCTCCACCACACTCGCTCGATCACACTCTCCCTCCATAACATTCTCCCTCCATCACACTCCCTCCAACACACTCTCCCTCCATTCCACTCTCTAAATCACACTCTCCCTCCATCACACTCCCTCTGTCACATTCTCCCTCCATCACACACTCCCTCCATCACACTCTCCTTCTATCACACTCTCCCTCCATCACACACCCTCCATCACACTCTCCCTCCATCACACTCTCCCTCCATCAAACTCTCCCTCTATCCCACTCCCTCCATCACATTCTAACCATCAAACTCCCTCCATCACATTCGCCCTCCACCACAATCCCTCCATCACACTCTCACTCTATAACATTCTCCCTCCATCACACTCCCTCCATCACACTCTCCCTCCATCAAACTCTCTCCATCACACTCTCCCTCCATCACACTCCCTCTGTCACACTCTCCATCAATCACACACTCCCTCCATCACACTCTCCCTCTATCACACTCTCCCTCCATCACACACCCTCCATTACACTCTCCCACCATCACACTCTCCCTCCATCACACTCTCCCTCTATCACACTCCCTCCATCACATTCCCACCAGCAAACTCCCTCCATCACGCTCTCAATCCACCAACCTCCCTCCATCACACTCTCACTCCATCACACTCTCCATCCATCAGACTCCCTCCATCACACTCTCCCTCCACCACACTCCCTCGATCACACTCTCCCTCCATAACATTCTCCCTCCATCACACTCCCTCCAACACACTCTCCCTCCAATCCACTCTCTAAATCACACTCTCCCTCCATCACACTCCCTCTGTCACATTCTCCCTCCATCACACACTCCCTCCATCACACTCTCCTTCTATCACACTCTCCCTCCATCACACACCCTCCATCACACTCTCCCTCCATCACACTCTCCCTCCATCAAACTCTCCCTCTATCCCACTCCCTCCATCACATTCTAACCATCAAACTCCCTCCATCACATTCGCCCTCCACCACAATCCCTCCATCAAACTCTCTCTCTATAACTTTCTCCCTCCATCACACTCCCTCCATCACACTCTCCCTCCATCAAACTCTCTCCATCACACTCTCCCTCCATCACACTCCCTCTGTCACACTCTCCATCAATCACACACTCCCTCCATCACACTCTCCCTCTATCACACTCTCCCTCCATCACACACCCTCCATTACACTCTCCCACCATCACACTCTCCCTCCATCACACTCTCCCTCTATCACACTCCCTCCATCACATTCCCACCAGCAAACTCCCTCCATCACGCTCTCAATCCACCAACCTCCCTCCATCACACTCTCACTCCATCACACTCTCCATCCATCAGACTCTCTCCATCACACTCCCTCCATTACACTCTCCCTCCTTCACTCTTCCTCCATCACACTCTTCCTCCATCACACTCTCCCTCCATCACACTCCCTTCATCATCTCTCCCTCCATAACATTCGCCCTCCATCACAGTCCCTCCATGACACTCTCCCTCCATCACACTCTCTCCATCACACTCTCCCGACATCACACTCTCCATCCATCACATTCTCTCCATCACACTCCCTCCATCACACTCTCCATCAATCACATTCTCTCCATCACATTGTCCCTCCCTCACACTATCCCTTCATCACACTCTCCCTCCTTCACTCTTCCTCCATCACACTCTCCCTCCTTCACACTCTCCCTGCATCACACTCCTTCCATCACACTCTCCCTTACTCACCCTCTCCCTCCATCACACTCCCTTCATCAAACTCTCCCTCCATAACTTTCGCCCTCCATCACAGTCCCTCCATTACAATCTCCCTCCATCACACTCTCTCCATCACACTCTCCCTCCATCACACTCTCCCTCCATTTTACTCCCTCCATCACACACTCATCCCATCACCCTCTCCCTCCATCATACTCTCCCTCTATCACCCTCCTTGCATTGCAGTCCCTCCATCACACTCTCCCTCCATCACATTCTCCCTCCATCACACGACCTCCATCACACTCTCCCTCCATCACACTCTCCCTCCACCATCTCCCTCCATCACACGCTCCCTCCATCACACTCTCCCTCTATCAAACACCCTCCATCACACTCCCTCCATAACATACTCTCCATCACACTCTCCATCCATCAAACTCTCCATCCATCTCATTCTCTCCATCACACTCCTTCCATCACACTCTCCATCAATAACATTCTCTCCATCACAGTCTCCCTCCATCACACTATCCCTCCATCACACTCTCCCTCCTTCACACTCTCTTTCAATTACACTCTCTCCATCACACTCCCTCCATCACACTCTCCCTCCTTCACTCTTCCTCCATCAAACTCTCACTCCATCACAATTTCCTTCCAACACTCTTTCCCTCCAACACACACCCTCCATCACACTCTCCCTACATCACACTCTCCCTCCATCACACTCTTGCACTATCGCACTGCCTCCATCACACTCCCTCCATCACAGTCCCTCCATCACACTCTCCCTCAATCACATTCTCTCCATCACAGTCTCCATCCATCACACTATCCCTCCATCACACTCTCCCTCCATCACACGCTCTTTCCATCACACTCTCTCCATCACACTCCCTCCATCACACTCTCCCTCCATCACTTTCTCCCTCCATCACAATCTCTTTCCATCACACTCTCTCCATCACAATCCCTCCATCACAGTCTCCCTCCTTCACTCATCCTCCATCACACTCTCCCTCCATCACACTCTCCCTGCATTACAATCCTTCCATCACACTCTCCCTCCATCACCCTCTCTCTCCATCACACTCCCATCATCAAACTCTCCCTCCATAACATTCGCCCTCCATCACAGTCCCTCCATCACACTCTCCATCCATCACACTCTCTCCATCACACTCTCCCTCCATCACACTATCCCTCCATTTTACTCCCTCCATCACACACTCATTCCATCACCCTCTCCCTCCATCATAATCTCCCTCTATCACACTCCCTCCATCACATTCCCACCAGCAAACTCCCTCCATCACGCTCTCAATCCACCAACATCCCTCTATCACACTCTCACTCCATCACACTCTCCGTCCATCAGACTGTCTCCATCACACTCACTCCATTACACTCTCCCTCCTTCACTCTTCCTCCATCACACTCTCCCTCCATCACACTCTCCCTCCATCACACTCCCTTCATCAAACTCTCCCTCCATAACATTCGCCCTCCATCACAGTCCCTCCATCACACTCTCCCTCCATCACACTCTCTCCATCACATTCTCCCTCCATCACACTCTCCATCCATCACATTCTCTCCATCACACTCCCTCCATCACACTCTCCATCAATCACATTCTCTCCATCACATTGTCCCTCCCTCACACTATCCCTTCATCACACTCTCCCTCCATCATACTCTCTTTCCATCACACTCTCTCCATCACACTCCCTCCATCACACTCTCCCTCCTTCACTCTTCCTCCATCACACTCTCCCTTCTTCACACTCTCCCTGCATCACACTCCTTCCATCACACTCTCCCTTACTCACCCTCTCCCTCCATCACACTCCCTTCATCAAACTCTCCCTCCATAACTTTTGCCCTCCATCACAGTCCCTCCATTACAATCTCCCTCCATCACACTCTCTCTTTCACACTCTCCCTCCATCACACTCTCCCTCCATTTTACTCCCTCCATCACACACTCATCCCATCACCCTCTCCCTCCATCATACTCTCCCTCTATCACACTCCTTGCATTGCACTCCCTCCATCACACTCTCCCTCCATCACATTCTCCCTCCATCACACGACCTCCATCACACTCTCCCTCCATCACACTCTCCCTCCACGATCTCCCTCCATCACACGCTCCCTCCAACACACTCTCCCTCTATCAAACACCCTCCATCACACTCCCTCCATAACATACTCTCCATCACACTCTCCATCCATCAAACTCTCCATCCATCTCATTCTCTCCATCACACTCCTTCCATCACACTCTCCATCAATAACATTCTCTCCATCACAGTCTCCCTCCATCACACTATCCCTCCATCACACTCTCCCTCCTTCACACTCTCTTTCAATTAAACTCTCTGTGTCACACTCCCTCCATCACACACTCCCTCCTTCACTCTTCCTCCATCAAACTCTCACTCCATCACACTTTCCTTCCAACACTCTTTCCCTGCAACACACACCCTCCATCACACTCTCCCTCCATCACACTCTCCCTCCATCACACTCTCGCACTATCGCACAGCCTCCATCACACTCCCTCCATCACACTCCCTCCATCACACTCTCCCTCAATCACACTGTCTCCATCACACTGTCCCTCCATCAAACTCTCCCTCTATCACACTCCCTCCATCACACTCCCTCCATAACATACACTCCATCACAATCCCTCCATCACACTCTCCATCTATCACATTCTCTCCATCACAGTCTCCATCCATCACACTATCCCTCCATCACATTCTCCCTCCATCACACGCCCTCCATCACACTCTCCCTCCATCACACTCTCCCTCTATCACACTCCCACCATCACACTCCCTCAATCACATTCCCTCCATCACACTCTCCCTCCATCACACTCCCTCCATCGCACTCTTCCTCCATCACAATCTCCCTCTATCACACTCCCTCCATCACACTCCCTCCATCACATTCTCTCAATCACACTCTCACTCCATCACTCTCTCCATCCATCACATTCCCTCCATCACACTCCCTCCATCACACTCTCCCTCAATCACATTCTCTCCATCACAGTCTCCCTCCATCACTCTATCCCTCCATCACACTCTCCCTCCATCACACTCTCTCCATCACCCTCCCTCCATCACACTCTACCTCCATCTTAGACTCCCTTCATCACACTCTCCCTCCATCACACTCCCTCCATCACACTCCATCCATCACACTCCCTCCATCACACTCTCCCTCCATCACACTCTCCGTCCATCACACTGTCCTTCCTTAACACTCCCTCCATCACATTTTCTCCATCACAATTTTTCTCCATCACTCTCCAGCCATCACACTCTCCCTCCATCACATTCTCTCCATCGCATTTTCCCTCCATCACACTCCCTCCATCTCATTCCCTCCATCACACTCTCTGCATCAGACTCCCTCCATCACACTCTCCCTCCATCACATTCTCCCTCCATCATACTCTCCCTCCATCACACTCTCACTCCATCATACTCTCCCTCCATCACTCTTTCCCTCCATCACACTCCCTCCATCACACTCTTCCTTTATCAAACACTCTCCATCACACTCTCCCTCCATCACACTCCCTCTGTCACACTCTCCCTCCATCACACTCTCCCTCGATCACACTCCCTCTGTCAAACTGTCCCTCCATCACACTCTCCCTCCATCACACTCTCCCTCTATCACACTCTCCCTCCATCACACTCCCTCCATAAAACTCTCCCTCCATCACACTATCCCTCCATCACACTCTCCCTCTATCACACTCCCTCCATCACATTCCATCCATCAAACTCCCTCCATCACACTCTCCCTCCACCACACTCCCTCCATCACACTCTCCCTCCACCACACTCCCTCCATCACACTCTCCCTCCATAAAATTCTCCCTCCATTACATTCCCTCAATCACACTCTCCATCCATCACACTCTCCCTCCATCACTCTCCCTCTGTCACACTCTCCTTCGATCACACTCTCCCTCCATCACGCTCTTCCTCTATCACACTCCCTCCATCACACTCCCTCCATAACATACTCTCCATCACACTCTCCCTACATCCCACTCTCCATCCATAACATTCTCTCCATCACACTCCCTCCATCACACTCCATCCATCACACTCTCCCTCCATCACACGCTCCCTCCATCACACTCTCCCTCTATCACACTCCCTCCATCACATTCCCTCCATCAAACTCCCTCCATCACACTCTCCCTCCACCACACTCCCTCCATAACTCTCTTCCTCCATATCATTCTGCCTCCATTACACTCCCTCCATCACACTCTCCATCCATCACAATTTCCCTCCATCACGCTCCCTCTGTCACACTCCCTCCATCACACTCTCCCTCCATAACATTCACCCTCCATCACACTCCCTCCATCACACTCTCCCTCCATCATACTCTCACCATCACACTCTCCCTCCATCACACTCCCTCCATCATACTCTCCATCCATCACATTCTCTCCATCACACTTCCTTCATCACACTCTCCCTCCATCACACTCTCCTTCCATCACACTCTCACTCCATAACATTTTCTCTCCATTACACTCTCTCCATCGCACTCTCCATCCATCACACTCTCCCTCCATCACACTACCTCTGTCACAGTCTCCTTCCATTGCACTCTCCCTCCATCACACTCTCCCTCCATCACACTCCCTCCATCACACTCCCTCCATAACATACTCTCCATCACACTCTCCCTCCACCACACTCTCCATTCATCATATTCTCTCCATCACAGTCTCCTTCCATCACACTATCCCTCCATCACACTCTCCCTCCATCACACTCTCTTTCCATCACACTCTCTCCATCAGACTCCCGCCATCACACTCTCCCTCAATCACATTCTCTCCATCACAGTCTCCCTCCATCACACTATCCCTCCATCACACTCTCCCTCCATCACACTCTCTCCATCACCCTCCCTCCATCACACTCTACCTCCATCTCAGACTCCCTTCATCACACTCTCCCTCCTTCACACTCCCTCCATCACACTCCATCCGTCACACTCCCTCCATCACACTCTCCCTCCATCACACTCTCCGTCCATCACACTGTCCCTCCTTTACACTCCCTCCATCACATTTTCTCCATCACAATTTTTCTCCATCACTCTCCAGCCATCACACTCTCCCTCCATCACATTCTCTCCATCACACGTTCCCTCCATCACATTCTCCCTCCATCATACTCTCCCTCCATCACACTCACACTCCATCATACTCTCCCTCCATCACTCTTTCCCTCCATCACACACCCTCCATCACAATTTCCCTCCATCACACTCTCCCTCCATCACACTCTCCCTCTATCACTCTCTCTCCATGACAATCCCTCCATCACACTCCCTCCATCACACTCTTCCTCCATCAAACACTCTCCATGACACTCTCCCTCCATCACACTCCCTCTGTCACACTCTCCCTCCATCACACTCTCCCTCCATCATACTCCCTCTGTCAAAATCTCCCTCCATCATACTCTCCCTCCATCACACTCTCCCTCTATCACACTCTCACTCCATCACACTCCCTCCATAAAACTCTCCCTCCATTACACTCTCCCTCCATCACACTCTCCCTCTATCACACTCCCTCCATCACATTCCATCCATCAAACTCCCTCCATCATACTCTCCCTCCACCACACGACCTCCATCACACTCTCCCTCCATAAAATTCTCCCTCCTTCACAATCGCTCCATCACACTCTCCCTCCACCACACTCCATCCATCACACTCTCCCTCCATAACATTCTCCCTCCATCACACTCCCTCCATCACACTCTCCCTCCACAACACTCTCCCTCTATCACACTCCCTCCATCACATTCCCTCCATCAAACTCCCTCCATCACACTCTCCCTCCACCACACTCCCTCCATCACACTCTCCCTCCATAACATTCTCCCTCCATTACACTCCCTCCATCACACTGTCCATCCATCACACTCTCCCTCCACCACACTCCCTCCATCACACTCTCCCTCCATAACATTCTCCCTCCATTACACTCCCTCCATCACACTGTCCATCCATCACACTCTCCCTCCATCATGCTCTTCCTCTATCACACTCCCTCCATCACACTCCCTCCATAACATACTCTCCATCACACTCTCCCTCCATCACACTCACCATCCATCACATTCTCTCCATCACACTCCCTCCATCACACTCCATCCATCACACTCTCCCTCCATCACACGCTCCCTCCATCACACTCTCCCTCTATCACACTCCCTCCATCACATTCCCTCCATCAAACTCCCTCCATCACACTCTCCCTCCGCCACACTCCCTCCATAACTCTCTCCCTCCATATCATTCTCCCTCAATTACACTCCCTCCATCACACTCTCCCTCCATCACACTCTCCCTCCATCACGCTCCCTCTGTCACACTCTCCTTCCATCGCACTCTCTCTCCATCACACTCTCCCTCTATCACACTCCCTTCATCACACTCCCTCCAAAACATACTATCCATCACACTCTCCCTCCATCACACTCTCCATTCATCACATTCTCTCCATCACACTCCCTCCATCGCACTCTCCATCAATCACATTCTCTCCATCACAGTCTCCCTCCATCACACTATCCCCCGTCACACTCTCCCTCCATCACACTCTCTTTCCATTGCACTCTCTCCATCAGACTCCCTCCATCACACTCTCCCTCCTTCACTCTTCCTCCATCACACTCTCACTGCATCACACTCTCGTTCCATCATTCTTTCCCTCCATCACAAACCCTCCATCACACTCTCCCTCCATCACACTCTCCCTCCATCACACTGTCCCTCTATCACACTCCCTCCATCTCACTCCCTCCATCACACTCCCTCCATCACACACTCCCTCCATCACACTCTCTCCATCACAATCTTCCTCCATCACACTCTCCCTCTATCAAACTCCCTCCATCACACTCCCTCCATAACATACTCTCCATCGCACTCTCCCTCCATCACGCTCTCAATCAATCACATTCTCTCCATCACATTTTCGCTCCATAACTCTATCCCTCCATCACACTCTCCCTCCATCACACTCTCTTTCCATGCCACTCTCTCCTTCAGACTCCTTCCATCACACTCTCCCTCCATCACACTCTTCCTCAATCACACTCCCTCCATCACATTCCATCCATCAAACTCCCACCATCACACTCTCCCTCCACCACACTCCCTCCACCACACTCTCCCTCCATAACATTCCCCCTCCATCACTCTCCCTCCATCAGACTCTCCCTCCATCACACTCTCTCCATCACACTCTCCCTCCATCACACTACCTCTGTCACACTCTCCCTCCATCACACTCTCCCTCCATCACACTCTCCCTCAATCACACTATCCCTCCATCACAGTCCCTCCATCACACGCTCACTACATCACACTCTTCCTCCATCGCACTCTCCCTCTATCACACTCTCCATCCATCACACTCTCCCTACATCACACTCACTCTGTCAAACTCTCCTTCCATCACACTCTCCCTCCATCACGCTCTCCTTCTATCACACTCCCTCCATCAGACTCCCTCCATAACATACTCTCCATCACATTCTCCTTCCATCACACTCTACATCCATCACATTCTCTCCATCACACTCCCTCCATCACACTCCCTCCATCACACTCTCCCTCCATCACACTCTCCCTCCACAACACTCTCCCTCTATCACACTCCCTCCATCACATTCCCTCCATCAAACTCCCTCCATCACACTCTCCCTCCACCACACTCCCTCCATCACACTCTCCCTCCATAACATTCTCCCTCCATCACACTCCCTCCATCACACTCTCCATCCATCACACTCTCCCTCCATCACACTCTCTCTCTCACACTATCTTTCCATCACACTCTCCCTCCATCACACTCTCCCTCTATCACACTCCCTCCATCACACTCCCTCCATAGCATACTCTCCATCACACTCACCCTCCATCACAATCTCTCCATCACACTCCCTATGTCACACTCTCCCTCCATCACACTCTGCCTCCATCACACTCCCTCTGTCACACTCTCCCTCAATCACACTCTCCCTCCAGCACACTCTCCCTCTATCACACTCTCCCTCCATCTCACTCACGCCATAACACTCTCCCTCCATCACACTCTCCCTCCATCACACTCTCCCTCTATCACACACTTCATCACATTCCATCCATCAAGCTCCCTCCATCACACTCTCCCTCCACGACACACCCTCCATCACACTCTCCCTCCATAACATTCTCCCTCCATCACACTCCCTCCATCACAATCTCCTTACATCACACTCTATCCATCACAATCTCCCTCCATCACACTCCCTCTGTCACACTTTCTCTCCATCACACTCTCCCTCCATCACACACTCCCTCTATCACACTCTCTCCATCACACTCTCCCTCCATCACACTCCCTCTGTCACACTCTCCCTCCATCACACTCTCCCTCCATCACACACTCCCTCTATCACACTCTCCCTCCATCACACTTCCTCCATCACACTCTCCCTCCATCACACTCTCCCTCCATCACACTCTCCCTCCATCACACACTCCCTCTATCACACAGTCCCTCCACCACACTCCCTCCATCACACTCTCCCTCCATAACATTATCCCTCCATTACACTCTCTTTCCATCCCACTCTCTCCATCACAATCCCTCCATCACACTCTCCCTCCTTCACTCTTCCACCATCACACTCTCCCTCCATCACACTCTCCCTGCATCACACTCCTTCCATCACACACTCCCTCCATCACACTCTCCCTCAATCACACTCCCTCTATCACATTCCATCCAACAAACTCCCTCCATCACACTCTCCCTCCATCACACTCTCCCTCTATCACACACTTCATCACATTCCATCCATCAAGCTCCCTCCATCACACTCTCAAACACGACACACCCTCCATCACACTCTCCCTCCATAACATTCTCCCTCCATCACACTCCCTCCATCACAATCTCCTTACATCACACTCTATTCATCACACTCTCCCTCCATCACACTCCCTTTGTCACACTCTCCCTCCATCACACTCTCCCTCCATCACACACTCCCTCTATCACACTCTCCCTCCATCACACTTCCTCCATCACACTCTCCCACCATCACACTCTCCCTCCATCACACTCTCCCTCTATTTCACTCCCTACATCACATTCCTTTCATCAAACGCCCTCCATCACACAGTCCCTCCATCACAATCCCTCCATCACACTCTCCCTCCTTCAGACTTCCTCCATCACACTCTCCCTCCATCACACTCTCCCTGCATCACACTCCTTCCATCACACACTCCCTCCATCACACTCTCCCTCATTCACACTCCCTCCATCACATTCCATCCAACAAACTCCCTCCATCACACTCTCCCTCAATCACACTCCCTCCATCACACTCTCCCTCCATAACATTCTCCCTCCATTACACTCCCTCCATCACACTCTCCCTCCATCAAACTCTCTCCATCACACTCTTCCTCCATCACACTACATCTGTCATATTCTCCCTCTATCACACTCTCCCTCCATCACACTCCCTCCATCGCACTATCCCTCTATGACACTCCCTCCATCACTTTCCCTCCATCAAACACCATCCATCACACTCTCCCTCCATCACACTCTCCCTCTATCACACTCCCTCCATCACATTCCATCCATCAAACTCCCTCCATCACACTCTCCCTCCACCACACGCCCCCCATCACACTCTCCCTCCATAACATTCTCCCTCCATCACACTCTCCCTCCATAACATTCTCCCTCCATTACACTCCCTCCATCACACTCTCCACCCATCACACTCTCCCTCCATCACACTCTCTCTGTCACACTATCTTTCCATCACACTCTCCCTCCATCACACTCTCCCTCTATCACACTCCCTCCATCACACTCCCTCCATATCATACTCTCCATCACACTCACCCTCCATCACAATCTCTCCATCACACTCCCTCTGTCACACTCTCCCTCCATCACACTCTGCCTCCATCACACTCCCTCTGTCACACTCTCCCTCAATCACACTCTCCCTCCAGCACATTCTCCCTCTATCACACTCTCCCTCCATCTCACTCACTCCATAACACTCTCCCTCCATCACACTCTCCCTCCATCACACTCTCCCTCTATCACACACCCTTCATCACATTCCATCCATCAAACTCCCTCTATCACACTCTCCCTCCACGACACTCCCTGCATCACACTCTCCCTCCATAACATGCTCCCTCCATCACACTCCCTCCATCACAATCTCCCTACATCACACTCTCTCCATCACACTCTCCCTCCATCACACTCCCTCTGTCACACTCTCCCTCCATCACACTCTCCCTCCATCACACACTCCCTCTATCACACTCTCCCTCCATCACACTTCCTCCATCACACTCTCCCTCCATCACACTCTCCCTCCATCACACTCTCCCTCCATCACACACTCCCTCTATCACACAGTCCCTCCACCACACTCCCTCCATCACACTCTCCCTCCATAACATTCTCCCTCCATTACACTCTCTTTCCATCCCACTCTCTCCATCACAATACCTCCATCACACTCTCCCTCCTTCACTCTTCCTCCATCACACTCTCCCTCCATCACACTCTCCCTGCATCACACTCCTTCCATCACACACTCCCTCCATCACACTCTCCCTCAATCACACTCCCTCTATCACATTCCATCCAACAAACTCCCTCCATCACACTCTCCCTCCAGCACACTCCCTCCATCACACTCTCCCTCCATAACATTCTCCCTCCATTACACTCCCTCCATCACATTCTCCCTCCATCAAACTCTCTCCATCACACTCTCCCTCCATCACACCTCTGTCACACTCTCCCTCCATCACAATCTCCCTCCATCACACTCTCCCTCTATCACACTCTCCCTCCATCACACTACCTCCATCGCACTCTTCCTCTATGACACTCCCTCCATCACTTTCCCTCCATCAAACACCCTCCATCACACTCTCCTTCCACCACTCGCCCTCCATCACACTCTCCCTCCATAACATTCTCCCTCCATTACACTCTCTTTCCATCCCACTCTCTCCATCACAATCCCTCCATCACACTCTCCCTCCTTCACTCTCCCTCCATCACACTCTCCCTGCATCACACTCCTTCCATCACACACTCCCTCCATCACACTCTCCCTCAATCACACTCCCTCTATCACATTCCATCCAACAAACTCCCTCCATCACACTCTCCCTCCATCACACTCTCCCTCTATCACACACTTCATCACATTCCATCCATCAAGCTCCCTCCATCACACTCTCCCTCCACGACACACCCTCCATCACACTCTCCCTCCATAACATTCTCCCTCCATCACACTCCCTCCATCACAATCTCCTTACATCACACTCTATCCATCACAATCTCCCTCCATCACACTCTCCCTCCATCAAACTCTCTCCATCACACTCATCCTCCATCACACTACATCTGTCATATTCTCCCTCTATCACACTCTCCCTCCATCACACTCCCTCCATCGCACTATCCCTCTATGACACTCCCTCCATCACTTTCCCTTCATCAAACACGATCCATCACACTCTCCCTCCATCACACTCTCCCTCTATAACACTCCCTCCATCACATTCCATCCATCAAACTCCCTCCATCACACTCTCCCTCCACCACACGCCCCCCATCACACTCTCCCTCCATAACATTCTCCCTCCATCACACTCTCCCTCCATAACATTCTCCCTCCATTACACTCCCTCCATCACACTCTCCACCCATCACACTCTCCCTCCATCACACTCTCTCTGTCACACTATCTTTCCATCACACTCTCCCTCCATCACACTCTCCCTCTATCACACTCCCTCCATCACACTCCCTCCATATCATACTCTCCATCACACTCACCCTCCATCACAATCTCTCCATCACACTCCCTCTGTCACAATCTCCCTCCATCACACTCTGCCTCCATCACACTCCCTCTGTCACACTCTCCCTCAATCACACTCTCCCTCCAGCACATTCTCCCTCTATCACACTCTCCCTCCATCTCACTCACTGCATAACACTCTCCCTCCATCACACTCTCCCTCCATCACACTCTCCCTCTATCACACACCCTTCATCACATTCCATCCATCAAACTCCCTCCATCACACTCTCCCTCCACCACACGCCCCCCATCACACTCTCCCTCCATAACATTCTCCCTCCATCACACTCTCCCTCCATAACATTCTCCCTCCATTACACTCCCTCCATCACACTCTCCACCCATCACACTCTCCCTCCATCACACTCTCTCTGTCACACTATCTTTCCATCACACTCTCCCTCCATCACACTCTCCCTCTATCACACTCCCTCCATCACACACCCTCCATAACATGCTCCCTCCATCACACTCCCTCCATCACAATCTCCCTACATCACACTCTCTCCATCACACTCTCCCTCCATCACACTCCCTCTGTCACACTCTCCCTCCATCACACTCTCCCTCCATCACACACTCCCTCTATCACACTCTCCCTCCATCACACTTCCTCCATCACACTCTCCCTCCATCACACTCTCCGTCCATCACACTCACCCTCCATCACACACTCCCTCTATCACACAGTCCCTCCACCACACTCCCTCCATCACACTCTCCCTCCATAACATTCTCCCTCCATTACACTCTCTTTCCATCCCACTCTCTCCATCACAATACCTCCATCACACTCTCCCTCCTTCACTCTTCCTCCATCACACTCTCCCTCCATCACACTCTCCCTGCATCACACTCCTTCCATCACACACTCCCTCCATCACACTCTCCCTCAATCACACTCCCTCTATCACATTCCATCCAACAAACTCCCTCCATCACACTCTCCCTCCAGCACACTCCCTCCATCACAATCTCCCTCCATAACATTCTCCCTCCATTACACTCCCTCCATCACACTCTCCCTCCATCAAACTCTCTCCATCACACTCTCCCTCCATCACACTGCCTCTGTCACACTCTCCATCCATCACAATCTCCCTCCATCACACTCTCCCTCTATCACACTCTCCCTCCATCACACTACCTCCATCGCACTCTTCCTCTATGACACTCCCTCCATCACTTTCCCTCCATCAAACACCCTCCATCACACTCTCCCTCCACCACTCGCCCTTCATCACACTCTCCCTCCATAACATTCTCCCTCCATTACACTCTCTTTCCATCCCACTCTCTCCATCACAATCCCTCCATCACACTCTCCCTCCTTCACTCTTCCTCCATCACACTCTCCCTCCATCACACTCTCCCTGCATCACACTCCTTCCATCACACACTCCCTCCATCACACTCTCCCTCAATCACACTCCCTCTATCACATTCCATCCAACAAACTCCCTCCATCACACTCTCCCTCCATCACACTCTCCCTCTATCACACACTTCATCACATTCCATCCATCAAGCTCCCTCCATCACACTCTCCCTCCACGACACACCCTCCATCACACTCTCCCTCCATAACATTCTCCCTCCATCACACTCCCTCCATCACAATCTCCTTACATCACACTCTATCCATCACACTCTCCCTCCATCACACTCCCTCTGTCACACTCTCCCTCCATCACACTCTCCCTCCATCACACACTCCCTCTATCACACTCTCCCTCCATCACACTTCCTCCATCACACTCTCCCACCATCACACTCTCCCTCCATCACACTCTCCCTCTATCACACTCCCTCCATCACATTCCTCTCATCAAACGCCCTCCATCACACAGTCCCTCCATCACAATCCCTCCATCACACTCTCCCTCCTTCAGACTTCCGCCATCACACTCTCCCTCCATCACACTCTCCCTGCATCACACTCCTTCCATCACACACTCCCTCCATCACACTCTCCCTCAATCACACTCCCTCCATCACATTCCATCCAACAAACTCCCTCCATCACACTCTCCCTCAATCACACTCCCTCCATCACACTCTCCCTCCATAACATTCTCCCTCCATTACACTCCCTCCATCACACTCTCCCTCCATCAAACTCTCTCCATCACACTCTTCCTCCATCACACTACATCTGTCATATTCTCCCTCTATCACACTCTCCCTCCATCACACTCCCTCCATCGCACTATCCCTCTATGACACTCCCTCCATCACTTTCCCTCCATCAAACACCATCCATCACACTCTCCCTCCATCACACTCTCCCTCTATCACACTCCCTCCATCACATTCCATCCATCAAACTCCCTCCATCACACTCTCCCTCCACCACATTCCCCCCATCACACTCTCCCTCCATAACATTCTCCCTCCATCACACTCTCCCTCCATAACATTCTCCCTCCATTACACTCCCTCCATCACACTCTCCACCCATCACACTCTCCCTCCATCACACTCTCTCTGTCACACTATCTTTCCATCACATTCTCCCTCCATCACACTCTCCCTCTATCACACTCCCTCCATCACACTCCCTCCATATCATACTCTCCATCACACTCACCCTCCATCACAATCTCTCCATCACACTCCCTCTGTCACACTCTCCCTCCATCACACTCTGCCTCCATCACACTCCCTCTGTCACACTCTCCCTCAATCACACTCTCCCTCCAGCACATTCTCCCTCTATCACACTCTCCCTCCATCTCACTCACTGCATAACACTCTCCCTCCATCACACACTCCCTCCATCACACTCCCTCCATCACACTCTCTCTCCACCACACTCCCTCCATCACACTCTCCCTCCATAACATTCTCCCTCCATTACACTCTCTCCATCACACTTTCCATCCGTCACACTCTCCCTACATCACACTCCCTCTGTCACACTCTCCTTCGATCACACTATCCCTTCATCACGCTCTTCCTCTATCACACTCCCTCCATCCCACTTTCTCCATAACATACTCTCCATCACACTCTCCCTCCATCACACTCCCTCCATCACACTCCCTCCATCACACTCTCCCTCCATCACGCGCACCCTCCATCACACTCTCCCTCTATCACACTCCCTCCATCACATTCCCTCCATCAAACTCCCTCCATTACACTCTACCTCCACCACACTCCCTCCATCACTCTCTCCCTCCATATCATTCTCCCTCCATTACACTCCATCCATCACACTCTCCATCCACCACACTCTCGCTCCATCACGCTCCCTCTGTCACACTCCCCTTCCATCGCACTCTCCCTCCATCACACTCTCCCTCTATCACACTCCCTGCATCACACTCCCTCCATAACATACTCTCCATCACACTCTCCCTCCATCACACTCTCCATTCATCACATTCTCTCCATCACACTCCCTCCATCACACTCTCCATCAATCACATTCTCTCCATCACAGTCTCCCTCCATCACACTATTCCTCCATCACACTCTCCCTCCATCATAGTATCTTTCCATCAAACTCTCTCCATCAGACTCCCTCCATCACATTCTCCCTCCTTCAATCTTCCTCCATCACACTCTCACTGCATCACACTCTCCCTCCATCACTCTTTCCCTCCATCACACACCCTCCATCACACTCTCCCTCCATCACACTCTCCCTCCATCACACTGTCCCTCTATCACACTCCCTCCATCACACTCCTTCCCTCACACTCCCTCCATCACACTCTCCCTCCATCACACTCTCTCCATCACACTCTCCCTCCATCACGCTCTCCCTCTATCACAATCCCTCCATCACACTCCCTGCATAACATACTCTCCATCACACTCTCCCTCCATCACACTCCCTCCATCACTCTCCCTCCATCACACTCCCTCCATCACACTCCCTCCATCACACTCTCCCTCCATCACGCGCACCCTCCATCACACTCTCCCTCTATCACACTCCCTCCATCACATTCCCTCCATCAAACTCCCTCCATTACACTCTACCTCCACCACACTCCCTCCATCACTCTCTCCCTCCATATCATTCTCCCTCCATTACACTCCATCCATCACACTCTCCATCCACCACACTCTCGCTCCATCACGCTCCCTCTGTCACACTCTCCTTCCATCGCACTCTCCCTCCATCACACTCTCCCTCTATCACACTCCCTGCATCACACTCCCTCCATAACATACTCTCCATCACACTCTCCCTCCATCACACTCTCCATTCATCACATTCTCTCCATCACACTCCCTCCATCACACTCTCCATCAATCACATTCTCTCCATCACAGTCTCCCTCCATCACACTATTCCTCCATCACACTCTCCCTCCATCATAGTATCTTTCCATCACACTCTCTCCATCAGACTCCCTCCATCACATTCTCCCTCCTTCAATCTTCCTCCATCACAATCTCACTGCATCACACTCTCCCTCCATCACTCTTTCCCTCCATCACACACCCTCCATCACACTCTCCCTCCATCACACTCTCCCTCCATCACACTGTCCCTCTATCACACTCCCTCCATCACACTCCTTCCCTCACACTCCCTCCATCACACTCTCCCTCCATCACACTCTCTCCATCACACTCTCCCTCCATCACGCTCTCCCTCTATCACAATCCCTCCATCACACTCCCTGCATAACATACTCTCCATCACACTCTCCCTCCATCACACTCTCCATCCATCACATTCTCTCCATCACACTCCCTCCATCACGGTCTCAATCAATCACATTCTCTCCATCACAGTCTACCTCCATAACTCTATCCCTCCATCACACTCTCCCTCCATCACACTCTCTTTCCATCCCACTCTCTCCATCACAGTCCCTCCATCACAATCTCCCTCCTTCACTCTTCCTCCATCACACTCTCCCTCCATCACACTCTCCCTGCATCACACTCCTTCCATCACTCTCTCCCTCCATCACACTCTCCCTCAATCACACTCCCTCCATCACATTCCATCCATCAAACTCCCACCATCACACTCTCCCTCAACCACACTCCCTCCACCACACTCTCCCTCCATAACATTCCCCCTCCATCACACTCCCTCCATCACACTCTCCCTCCATCACACTCTCTCCATCACACTCTCCCTCCATCACACTACCTCTGTCACACTCTCCCTCCATCACACTCTCCCTCCATCACACTCTCCGTCTATCACACTCTCCCTCCATCACACTCCCTCCATCACACGCTCACTACATCACACTCTCCCACCATCGCACTCTCCCTCTATCACACTCCCTCCATAACATTCTCCCTCCATTACACTCCCTCCATCACACTCTCCATCCATCACATTCTCTCCATCACACTCCCTCCATCACGCTCTCAATCAATCACATTCTCTCCATCACAGTCTCCCTCCATAACTCTATCCCTCCATCACACTCTCCCTCCATCACACTCTCTTTCCATCCCACTCGCTCCATCACAGTCCCTCCATCACAATCTCCCTCCTTCACTCTTCCTCCATCACTCTCTCCCTCCATCACACTCTCCCTCAATCACACTCCCTCCATCACATTCCATCCATCAAACTCCCACCATCACACTCTCCCTCAACCACACTCCCTACACCACACTCTCCATCCATAACATTTCCCCTCCATTACACTCCCTCCATCACACATTCCCTCCATCACACTCTCTCCATCACACTCTCCCTCCATCACACTACCTCTGTCACACTCTCCCTCCATCACACTCTCCCTCCATCACACTCTCCCTATATCACACTCTCCCTCCTTCACACGCCCTCTATCACATGCTTCTACATCACACTCTCCCTCCATCCCACTCTCCCTCTATCACACTCCCTCCATAACATTCTCCCTCCATTACACTCCCTCCATCACACTCTCCATCCATCACACTCTCCCTCCATCATGCTAGCCTTCTATCACACTCCCTCCATCAGACTCCCTCCATAACATACTCTCCATCACACTCTCCCTCCATCACACTCTACATCCATCACATTCTCTCCATCACCCTCCCTCCATCACACTCCATCCATCAAACTCTCCCTCCATCACACTCTCCCTCCACAACACTCTCCCTCTATCACACTCCCTCCATCACATTTCTTCCATCAAACTCCCTCCATCACACTCTCCCTCCACCACACTCCCTCCATCACACTCTCCCTCCACAACACTCTCCCTCTATCACACTCCCTCCATCACATTCCTTCCATCAAACTCCCTCCATCACACTCTCCCTCCACCACACTCCCTCAATCACACTCTCCCTCCATAACATTCTCCCTCCATTACACTCCCTCCATCACACTCTCCATCCATCGCACTCTCCCTCCATCACGCTCTCTCTGTCACACTCTCCTTCCCTCACACTCTCCCTCCATCACGCTCTCCCTCCATCACACTCTCCCTCCATCACATTCCCTCCATCAAACGCCCTCCATCACACACTCCCTCCACCACACTCCCTCCATCACACTCTCCCTCCATAACATTCTCCCTCCATTACACTCTCTTTCCATCCCACTCTCTCCATCACAATCCCTCCATCACACTCTCACTCCTTCACTCTTCCTCCATCACACTCTCCCTCCATCACACTCTCCCTGCATCTCACTCTCTCTGTCACACTCTCCTTCCATCACACTCTCCCTCCATCACGCTATCCCTCTATCACACTACCTCCACCACACTCCCTCCATCACTCTCTCCCTCCATAACATTCTCCCTCCATTACACTCCCTCCAGCACACTCTCCATCCATCACACTCTCCCTCCATCACACTCTCTCTGTCACACTCTCCTTCCATCACACTCTCCCTCCATCACACTCTCCCTCTATCACACTGCCTCCATCACACTCACTCCATAGCATACTCTACATCACACTCACCCTCCATCACACTCTCTCCATCAAACTCCCTCTGTCACACTCTCCCTCCATCACACTCTGCCTCCATCACACTCCCTCTGTCACACTCACCCTCAATCACACTCTCCCTCGAGCACACTCTCCCTCCATAATGCTCTCCATCCATCTCACTCACTCCATAACACTCTCCCTCTATCACACTCTCCCTCCATCACACTCTCCCTCCATCACACACCCTCCAGCACATTCCATCCATCAAACTCCCTCCACCACACTCTCCCTCCACGACACTCCCTCCATCACACTCTCCCTCCATAACATTCTCCCTCCATCACACTCCCTCCATCACAATGTCCCTCCATCACACTCTCTCCATCACACTCTCCCTCCACGACACTCCCTCCATCACACTCTCCCTCCATAACATTCTCCCTCCATCACACTCCCTCCATCACAATGTCCCTCCATCACACTCTCTCCATCACACTCTCCCTCCACGACACTCCCTCCATCACACTCTCCCTCCATAACATTCTCCCTCCATCACACTCCCTCCATCACAATGTCCCTCCATCACACTCTCTCCATCACACTCTCCCTCCATCACACTCCCTCTGTCACACTATCCCTCCATCACACTCTCCCTCCATCACACGCTCCCTCTATCACACTCTCCCTCCATCACACTCCCTCCATCACACTCTCCCTCCATCACACTCTCCCTCCATCACACACTCCCTCTATCACACTCCGTCCATCACATTCCCTCCATCAAACGCCCTCCATAACACACTCCCTCCGCCACACTCCCTCCATCAAACTCACCGTCCATAACATTCTCCCTCCATTACACTCTCTTTCCATCCCACTCTCTCCATCGCAATCCCTCCATCACACTCTCCCTCCTTCACTCTTCCTCCATCACACTCTCCCTCCATCACACTCTCCCTCTATCACACTCCTTCCATCACACTCTCCCTCCATCACACTCTCCCTCAATCACACTCCCTCCATCACATTACATCCATCAAACTCCCTCCATCACACTCTCCCTCCACCACACTCCCTCCATCACACTCTCCCTCCATAACATTCTCCCTCCATTACACTCCATCCATCACACTCTCCATCCATCACATTCCCTCCATCACACTCCCTCCATCACACTCTCCCTCAGTCACATTCTCTCAATCACAGTCTCCCTCCATCACACTATCCCGCCATCAAACTCTCCCTCCATCACACTCTCTCCATCACCCTCCTTCCATCACACTCTACCTCCATCACACACTCCCTCCATCACACTCTCCCTCCATCACACTCCCTCCATCACACACCATCCATCACACTCCCTCCATCACACTCTCCCTCCATCACACTCTCCGTCCATCACACTGGCCCTCCTTAACACCCCCTCCACCACATTTTCACCATCACAATTTTTCTCCATCACTCTCCCTCCATCACATTCACCCTCCATCACACTCTCCCTTCATCACATTCTCTCCATCTCACTTTCCCTCCATCACACTCCCTCCATCTCATTCTCTCCACCACACTCTCCCTCCATCACATTCTCCCTCCATCATAATCTCCCTCCATCACACTCTCACTCATCATACACTCCCTCCATCACTCTTTCCCTCCATCACATACCCTCCATCACACTCTCCCTCCATCACACTCTCCATCCAACACACTCTCCCTCTATCACACACCCTCCATCACACTCCCTCCATCACACTCCCTCCATCACACTCTCCTTCCATCATACTCTCTCCATCACACTCTCCCTCCATCACACTCTCCCTCTATCACACTCTGCCTCCATCACACTCCCTCCATCGCACTCTCCCTCTATCACACTCCCTCCATCACATTCCCTCCATCAAACACCCTCCATCACACTCTCCCTCCACCACACTACCTCCTTCACACTCTCCCTCCATAACATTCTCCCTCCATTACACTCCCTCCATCACACTCTCCATCCATCACACACTCCCTCCATCACACTCCCTCTGTCACACTCTCCTTCCATCACACTCTCCCTCCATCACGCTCTCCCTCTATCACACTCCCTCCATCAGACTCCCTCCATAACATACTCTCAATCACACTCTCCCTCCATCACACTCTCCATCCACCACATTCTCTCGATCACACTCCCTCCATCACAATCCGTCCACCACACTCTCTCCATCACACTCTCCCGCCACAACACTCTCCCTCTATCACACTCCCTCCATCACATTCCCTCCATCAAACTCCCTCCATCACACGCTCCCTCCAGCACACTCCCTCCATCACACACTCCCTCCATAACATTGTCCCTCCATTACACTCCCTCCATTACACTCTCCAACCATCACACTCTCCCTCCATCACATTCTCTCTGTGACACTCTCCTTCCATCACACTCTCCCTCCATCACGCTCTCCGTCTATCACACTCCCTCCATCACACTCCCTCCATAACATACTCTCCATCGCTCTCTCCCTCCATCACACTCTCTCCATCACACTCTCCCTCCATCACACTCCCTCTGTCACACTCTCCCTCCATCACACTCTGCCTCCAGCACACTCTCCCTCTATCACACTCTCCCTGCATCACTCTCCCTCCATCACACTCTCCCTCTATCACACTCTCCCTCCATCACACTCTCCCTCTATCACACACTCGCCATCACATTACCTCCATCAAACGCCCTCCTTCACACTCTCCCTCCTCCACGCTGCCTCCATCACACTCTCCCTCCATAACATTCTCCCTCCTTTACACTCCCTCCATCACACTCTCCATCCATCACACTCACCCTCCATCACACTCCCTCTGACACACTTTTCTTCCATCACACTCTACCTCCATCACGCTCTCCCTCTATCACACTCCCTCCATCACACTCCCTCCATAACATGCTCTCCATCACACTTTACCTCCATCACACTCTCCATCCATCACATTCTCTCCATCACACTCCCTCCATCACACTCCCTCCATCTCACTCTCCCTCCACCACACTCCCTCAATCACACTCTCCCTCCATAACATTCTCCCTCCATTACACACCCTCCATCACACTCTCCATCCATCACACTCTCCCTCCATCACACTCTCTCTGTCACACTCTCCTTCCAACACACTCTCCCTCCATCACACTCTCCCTCCATCACACTCTCACTCCATCATACACTCCCTCCATCACTCTTTCCCTCCATCACACACCCTCCATCACACTCTCCCTCCATCACACTCTCCATCCAGCACACTCTCCCTCTATCACACACCCTCCATCACACTCGCTCTGTCACACTCTCCCTCCATCACACTCTCCCTCCATCACACTACCTCTGTCACACTCTCCCTCCATCACACTCTCCCTCCATCACACTCTCCCTCTATCACACTCTCCCTCCATCACACTCCCTCCATCTCACTCTCCCTCCACCACACTCCCTCCATCACACTCTCCCTCCATAACATTCTCCCTCCATTACACACCCTCCATCACACTCTCCATCCATCACACTCTCCCTCCATCACACTCTCTCTGTCACACTCTCCTTCCAACACACTCTCCCTCCATCACACTCTCCCTCCATCACACTCTCACTCCATCATACACTCCCTCCATCACTCTTTCCCTCCATCACACACCCTCCATCACACTCTCCCTCCATCACACTCTCCATCCAGCACACTCTCCCTCTATCACACACCCTCCATCACACTCGCTCTGTCACACTCTCCCTCCATCACACTCTCCCTCCATCACACTACCTCTGTCACACTCTCCCTCCATCACACTCTCCCTCCATCACACTCTCCCTCTATCACACTCTCCCTCCATCACACTCACTCCATAACACTTTCCCTCCATCACATTCTCCCTCCATCTCACTCTCCCTCTACCACACTCCCTCCATCACATTCCATCCATCAAATTCCCTCCATCACACTCTCCCTCCACCACACTCCCTCCATCACACTCTCCCTCCATAACATTCTCCCTCCATCACACTCCCTCCATCACACTCTCCCTCCATAACATTCTCCCTCCATCACACTCCCTCCATCACACTCTCCCTCCATCACACTCTCTCCATCACACTCTCCCTCCATCACTCTCTCCCTCTATCACACTCCCTCCATCATACTCCCTCCATAACATACTCTCCATCAGACTCTCTGTCCATCACAATCTCCATCCATCACATTCTCTCCATCACACTCCCTCCATCATACTCTCCATCTATCACATTCTCTCCATCACAGTCTCCCTCCATCACACTCCCTCCATCACACTCTGCCTACTTCACTCTTCATCCATCACACTCTCCCTCTATCACACTCTCCCTCCATCACACTCCCTCCATCGCACTCTCCCTCTATCACACTCCCTCCATCGCATTCCCTCCATCAAACACCCTCCATCACACTCTCCCTCCACCACACTCCCTCCTTCACACTCTCCCTCCATAACATTCTCCCTCCATTACACTCCCTCCATCACACTCTCCATCCATCACACACTCCCTCCATCACACTCCCTCTGTCACACTCTCCTTCCATCACACTCTCCCTCCATCACGCTCTCCCTCTATCACACTCCCTCCATCAGACTCCCTCCATAACATACTCTCAATCACACTCTCCCTCCATCACACTCTCCATCCACCACATTCTCTCGATCACACTCCCTCCATCACAATCCGTCCACCACACTCTCCCTCCATCACACTCTCCCGCCACAACACTCTCCCTCTATCACACTCCCTCCATCACATTCCCTCCATCAAACTCCCTCCATCACACGCTCCCTCCATCACACTCTCTCCATCACACTCTCCCTCCATCACACTCTCCCTCTATCACACTCCCTCCATCATACTCCCTCCATAACATACTCTCCATCAGACTCTCTGTCCATCACAATCTCCATCTATCACATTCTCTCCATCACAGTCTCCCTCCATCACACTCCCTCCATCACACTCTGCCTACTTCACTCTTCCTCCATCACACTCTCCCTCTATCACACTCTCCCTCCATCACACTCCCTCCATCGTACTCTCCCTCTATCACACTCCCTTCATCACATTCCCTCCATCAAACACCCTCCATCACACTCTCCCTCCATCACACTCTCCCTCTATCACACTCTCCCTCCATCACATTCCCTCCATCACACTCTCCCTCCATCACACTCTCCCTACATCACAATCCCTCTTTCACACTCTCCATCCATCACACTCTCCCTCCATCACACTAGCCTTCTATCACACTCCCTCCATCAGACTCACTCCGTAACATACTCTCCATCACACTCTCCCTCCATCACACTCTACATCCATCACATTCTCTCCATCACACTCCCTCCTACACACTCCCTCCATCACACTCTCCCTCCATCACACTCTCCCTCCACAACACTCTCCCTCTATCACACTCCCTCCATCACATTCCCTCCATCAAACTCCCTCCATCACACTCTCCCTCCACCACACTCCCTCCATCACACTCTCCCTCCATAACAATCTCCCTCCATTACACTCCCTCCTTCACACACTCCATCCATCACGCTCTCCCTCCATCACACTCTCTCTGTCACACTCTCCTTCCACCACACTCTCCCTCCATCACACTCTCTGTCTGTCACACTCCCTCCATTACATTCCCTCCATCAAACGCCCTCCATCACACACTCCCTCCACCACACTCCCTCCTTCACACTCTCCCTCCATAACCTTCTCCCTCCATTACACTCTCTTTCCATCCCACTCTCTCCATCACAATCCCTCCATCACACTCGCCCTCCTTCACTCTTCCTCCATCACACTCTCCCTCCATCACACTCTCCCTGCATCACACTCTCTCTGTCACACTCTCCTTCCATCACACTCTCCCTCCATCACGCTCTCCCTCTATCACACTCCCTCCAACACACTCCCTCCATCACACTCTCCCTTCCTAACATTCTCCCTCCATTACACTCCCTCCATCACACTCTCCATCCATCACACTCTCACTCCATCACACTCTCTCTGTCAAACACTCCTTCCATCACACTCTCCCTCCATCACGCTCTCCCTCTATCACACTCCCTCCATCACACTCCCTCCATAACATACTCTCCATCACACTCTCCCTCCATCACACTCTGCCTCCATCACACTCCCTCTGTCACACTCTCCCTCAATCACACTCTCCCTCCAGCACACTCTCCCTCTATCACACTCTCCCTCCATCACACTCCCTCCATCACACACTCCCTCCATCACACTCTCCCTCCATCACACTCTCCCTCCACCACACTCCCTTCATCACACTCTCGCTCCATATTATTCTCCCTCCATTACACTCTCTTTCCATCGCACTCTCTCCATCACAATCCCTCCATCACACTCTCCCTCCGTCACTCTTCCTCCATCACACTCTCCCTCCATCACACTCTCCCTGCATCACACACCTTCCATCTCACTCTCCCTCCATCACACGCTCCCTCAATCACACTCCCTCCATCACATTCCATCCATCAAACTCCCTCCATCACAATCTCCCTCCACCACACTCCCTCCATCACACTCTCCCTCCATAACATTCTCCCTCCATCACACTCCCTCCATCACACTCTCCCTCCATCACACTACCTCTATCACACTCTCCCTCCATCACACTCTCCCTCCATCACACTCTCCCTCTATCACACTCTCCCTCCATCACACTCCCTCCATCGCACTCTCCCTCTATCACACTCCCTTCATCACATTCCCTCCATCAAACACCCTCCATCACACTCTCGCTCCACCACACTCCCTCCTTCACACTCTCCCTCCATAACATTCTCCCTCCATTACACTCCCTCCATCACACTCTCCCTCCATCACACTCCCTCTGTCACACTCTCCTTCCATCACACTCTCCCTCCATCATGCTCTCCCTCTATCACACTCCCTCCATCAGACTCCCTCCATAACATACTCTCAATCACATTCTCCCTCCATCACACTCTCCATCCATCACATTCTCTCGATCACACTCCCTCCATCACATTCCATCCACCACACTCTCCCTCCATCACACTCTCACGCCACAACACTCTCCCTCTATCACACTCCCTCCATCACATTCCCTCCATCAAACTCCCTCCATCACACTCTCCCTCCAGCACACTCCCTCCATCACACTCTCCCTCCATAAAATTCGCCCTCCATTACACTCCCTCCATGACACTCTCCAACCATCACAAGCTCCCTCCATCACACTCTCTCCATCACACTCTCCCTCCATCACACTCTGCCTCCAGCACACTCTCCCTCTATCACACTCTCCCTCCTTCACACTCCCTCCATAACACTCTCCCTCCATCACACTCTCCCTCCATCACACTCTCTCTCTATCACACTCCCTCCATCACATTCCATCCATCAAGCTCCCTCCATCACACGCTGTCTACACGACACTCCCTCGATCACACTCGCCCTCCGTAACATTCTCGCTCCATCACACTCCCTCCATCACACTCTCCCTCCATCACACTCTCCCCAACACACTCTCCCTCCATCACACTACCTCTGTTACACTCTCCCTCCATCACACTCTACCTCCATCACACTCTCCCTCTATCACACTCCCACCATCATATTCCCTCCATCAAACGCCCTCCATCATACTCTCCCTCCTCCACACTCCCTCCATCACACTCTCCCTCCATAACATTCTCCCTCCTTTACACTCCCTCCTTCACCCTCTCCATCCATCACACTCCCCCTCCATCACACTCCCTCTGACACACTTTCCTTCCATCACACTCTACCTCCATCACGCTCTCCCTCTATTACACTCCCTCCATCACAATCCCTCCATAACATGCTCTCCATCACACTTTACCTCCATCACACTCTCCATACATCACATTCTCTCCATCACACTCCCTCCATCACACTCCCTCCATCACACTCTCCCTCCATCACACTCCCTCCATCACATTCCCTCCATCAAACTCGCTCCATCTCACACTCCCTCCACCACACTCCCTCCATCACACTCTCCCTCCATAACATTCTCCCTCCATTACACTCCCGCCATCACACTCTCCATCCATCCCACTCTCCCTCCATCACACTCTCTCTGTCACACTCTCCTTCCAACACACTCTCCCTCCATCACACTCTCCCTCCATCACATTCTCCCTCCATCATACTCTCCCTCCATCACACTCTCACTCCATCATACACTCCCTCCATCACTCTTTCCCTCCATCACACACCCTCCATCACACTCTCCCTCCATCACACTCTCCATCCATCATACTCTCTCCATCACTCTCTCCCTCCATCACACTCCCTGTGTCACACTCTCCCTCCATCACACTCTCCCTCCATCACACTACCTCTGTCACACTCTCCCTCCATCACACTCTCCCTCCATCACACTCTCCCTCTATCACACTCTCCCTCCATCACACTCACTCAATAACACTTTCCCTCCATCGCACTCTCCCTCCATCACACTCTCCCTCTATCACACTCCCTCCATCACATTCCATCCATCAAATTCCCTCCATCACACTCTCCCTCCACCACACTCCCTCCATCACACTCTCCCTCCATAACATTCTCCCTCCATCATTCTCCCTCCATCACACTCTCCCTCCATAACATTCTCCCTCCATCACACTACCTCCATCACACTCTCCCTCCATCACACTCTCTCCGTCACACTCTCCCTCCATCACACTCTCCCTCTATCACACTCCCTCCATCACACTCCCTCCATAACATACTCTCCATCAGACTCTCTGTCCTTCACAATCTCCATCCATCACATTCTCTCCATCACACTCCCTCCATCATACTCTCCATCTATCACATTCTCTCCATCACACTCTCCCTGCATCACACCCCTTCCATCACACTCTCCCTCCATCACACTCTCCCTACATCACACTCCCTTCATCAAACTCTCCCTCCATAACATTCTCCCTCCATCACAGTCCCTCCATCACACTCTCCCTCCATCACACTCTCTCCATCACACTCTCCCTCCATGACACTCTCCCTCCATTTTACTCCCTCCATCACATGCTCACTCCATCACCCTCTCCCTCCATCACACTCCCTTCATCAAACTCTCCCTCCATAACATTCTCCCTTCATCACAGTCCCTCCATCACACTCTCCCTCCATCACACTCTCTCAATCACACTCTCGCTCTATCACACTCTCCCTCGTTTCTACTCCCTCCATCACACACTCATTCCATCACACTCTCCCTCCATCATACTCTCCCTCTATTACACTCCCTCCATTGCACTCCCTCCAACACACTCTCCCTCCATCACATTCTCCCTCCATCACACGCCCTCCATCACATTCTCCCTCCATCATTCTCTCCCTCTATCGCACTCCCTCCATCACCCTCCCTCAAACGCGCTTCCTCCATCATACTCTCCGTCCATCACACTCTCAATCCATCACACTCTCCCTCAATCACACTCCCCCATCACACTCCCCTTCCATCACACTCCCTCCATCACATTCTCTCCATCACACTCTCACTCCATCACACTCTCCATCCATCACATTCCCTCCATCACACTCCCTCCATCACACTCTCCCTCAGTCACATTCTCTCAATCACAGTCTCCCTCCATCACACTATCCCTCCATCACACTCTCCCTCCATCACACTCTCCCTCCATCACACTCCCTCCATCACACACCATCCATCACAGTCCCTCCATCACACTCTCCCTCCATCACACTCTCCGTCCATCACACTGTCCCTCCTTAACACTCCCTCCACCACATTTTCACCATCACAATTTTTCTCCATCACTCTCCCTCCATCACACTCTCCCTCCATCACACTCTCCCTCCATCACACACCCTCCATCACACTCTCCCTCCGTCACACTCTCCATCCAACACACATTCCCTCCATCACACACCCTCCATCACACTCCCTCCATCACACTCCATCCATCACACTCTCCCTCCATCATACTCTCTCCATCACACTCTCCCTCCATCACACTCCCTCTTTCACACTCTCCCTCCATCACACTCTCCCTCCATCACACTACCTCTGTCACACTCTCCCTCCATCACACTCTCCCTCCATCACACTCTCCCTCTATCACACTCTCCCTCCATCACACTCACTCAATAACACATTCCCTCCATCGCACTCTCCCTCCATCACACTCTCCCTCTATCACACTCCCTCCATCACATTCCATCCATCAAATTCCCTCCATCACACTCTCCCTCCACCACACTCCCTCCATCACACTCTCCCTCCATAACATTCTCCCTCCATCATTCTCCCTCCATCACACTCTCCCTCCATAACATTCTCCCTCCATCACACTCTCCCTCTATCACACTCCCTCCATCACATTCCATCCATCAAACTCCCTCCATCACCCTCTCCCTCCATCACACTCCCTTCATCAAACTCTCCCTCCATAACATTGTCCCTCCATCACAGTCCCTCCATCACACTCTCACTCCATCACACTCTCTCAATCACACTCTCACTCTATCACACTCTCCCTCCATTTTATTCCCTCCATCACACGCTCATTCCAACACCCTCTCCTTCCATCATACTCTCCCTCTATCACACTCCCTCCATCACACGCCCTCCATCACACTCTCCCTCCATCACACTCTCCCTCTATCACACTCCCTCCATCACACTCCCTCAATCGCGCTTCCTCCATCATACTCTCCATCCATCACATTCCCTCCATCACACTCTCCATCCATCACACTCTCCCTCCATCACACTCTCCCTCCACCACACTCCCTTCATCAAACTCTCGCTCCATATTATTCTCCCTCCATTACACTCTCTTTCCATCGCACTCTCTCCATCACAATCCCTCCATCACACTCTCCCTCCGTCACTCTTCCTCCATCACACTCTCCCTCCATCACACTCTCCCTGCATCACACACCTTCCATCACACTCTCCCTCCATCACACTCTCCCTCAATCACACTCCCTCCATCACATTCCATCCATCAAACTCCCTCCATCACAATCTCCCTCCACCACACTCCCTCCATCACACTCTCCCTCCATAACATGCTCCCACCATCCCACTCCCTCCATCACACTCTCCCTCCATCAAACTCTCTTCATCACACTCTCCCTCCATCACACTACCTCTATCACACTCTCCCTCCATCACACTCTCCCTCCATCACACTCTCCCTCTATCACACTCTCCCTCCATCACACTCCCTCCATCGCACTCTCCCTCTATCACACTCCCTTCATCACATTCCCTCCATCAAACACCCTCCATCACACTCTCGCTCCACCACACTCCCTCCTTCACACTCTCCCTCCATAACATTCTCCCTCCATTACACTCCCTCCATCACACTCTCCCTCCATCACACTCCCTCTGTCACACTCTCCTTCCATCACACTCTCCCTCCATCACGCTCTCCCTCTATCACACTCCCTCCATCAGACTCCCTCCATAACATACTCTCAATCACATTCTCCCTCCATCACACTCTCCATCCATCACATTCTCTCGATCACACTCCCTCCATCACACTCCATCCACCACACTCTCCCTCCATCACACTCTCCCGCCACAACACTCTCCCTCTATCACACTCCCTCCATCACATTCCCTCCATCAAACTCCCTCCATCACACTCTCCCTCCAGCACACTCCCTCCATCACACTCTCCCTCCATAAAATTCGCCCTCCATTACACTCCCTCCATGACACTCTCCAACCATCACAAGCTCCCTCCATCACACTCTCTCCATCACACTCTCCCTCCATCACACTCCCTCTGTCACACTCTCCCTCCATCACACTCTGCCTCCAGCACACTCTCCCTCTATCACACTCTCCCTCCTTCACACTCCCTCCATGACACTCTCCCTCCATCACACTCTCCCTCCATCACACTCTCTCTCTATCACACTCCCTCCATCACATTCCATCCATCAAGCTCCCTCCATCACACGCTGTCTACACGACACTCCCTCGATCACACTCTCCCTCCGTAACATTCTCGCTCCATCACACTCCCTCCATCACACTCTCCCTCCATCACACTCTCCCCAACACACTCTCCCTCCATCACACTACCTCTGTTACACTCTCCCTCCATCACACTCTACCTCCATCACACTCTCCCTCTATCACACTCCCACCATCATATTCCCTCCATCAAACGCCCTCCATCATACTCTCCCTCCTCCACACTCCCTCCATCACACTCTCCCTCCATAACATTCTCCCTCCTTTACACTCCCTCCTTCACCCTCTCCATCCATCACACTCCCCCTCCATCACACTCCCTCTGACACACTTTCCTTCCATCACACTCTACCTCCATCACGCTCTCCCTCTATTACACTCCCTCCATCACAATCCCTCCATAACATGCTCTCCATCACACTTTACCTCCATCACACTCTCCATACATCACATTCTCTCCATCACACTCCCTCCATCACACACCCTCCATCACACTCTCCCTCCATCACACTCCCTCCATCACATTCCCTCCATCAAACTCCCTCCATCTCACACTCCCTCCACCACACTCCCTCCATCACACTCTCCCTCCATAACATTCTCCCTCCATTACACTCCCGCCATCACACTCTCCATCCATCCCACTCTCCCTCCATCACGCTCTCTCTGTCACACTCTCCTTCCAACACACTCTCCCTCCATCACACTCTCCCTCCATCACATTCTCCCTCCATCATACTCTCCCTCCATCACACTCTCACTCCATCATACACTCCCTCCATCACTCTTTCCCTCCATCACACACCCTCCATCACACTCTCCCTCCATCACACTCTCCATCCATCATACTCTCTCCATCACTCTCTCCCTCCATCACACTCCCTGTGTCACACTCTCCCTCCATCACATTCTCCCTCCATCACACTACCTCTGTCACACTCTCCCTCCATCACACTCTCCCTCCATCACACTCTCCCTCTATCACACTCTCCCTCCATCACACTCACTCAATAACACTTTCCCTCCATCGCACTCTCCCTCCATCACACTCTCCCTCTATCACACTCCCTCCATCACATTCCATCCATCAAATTCCCTCCATCACACTCTCCCTCCACCACACTCCCTCCATCAAACTCTCCCTCCATAACATTCTCCCTCCATCATTCTCCCTCCATCACACTCTCCCTCCATAACATTCTCCCTCCATCACACTACCTCCATCACACTCTCCCTCCATCACACTCTCTCCATCACACTCTCCCTCCATCACACTCTCCCTCTATCACACTCCCTCCATCACACTCCCTCCATAACATACTCTCCATCAGACTCTCTGTCCTTCACAATCTCCATCCATCACATTCTCTCCATCACACTCCCTCCATCATACTCTCCATCTATCACATTCTCTCCATCACACTCTCCCTGCATCACACCCCTTCCATCACACTCTCCCTCCATCACACTCTCCCTACATCACACTCCCTTCATCAAACTCTCCCTCCATAACATTCTCCCTCCATCACAGTCCCTCCATCACACTCTCCCTCCATCACACTCTCTCCATCACACTCTCCCTCCATGACACTCTCCCTCCATTTTACTCCCTCCATCACATGCTCACTCCATCACCCTCTCCCTCCATTACACTCCCTTCATCAAACTCTCCCTCCATAACATTCTCCCTTCATCACAGTCCCTCCATCACACTCTCCCTCCATCACACTCTCTCAATCACACTCTCGCTCTATCACACTCTCCCTCGTTTTTACGCCCTCCATCACACACTCATTCCATCACACTCTCCCTCCATCATACTCTCCCTCTATCACACTCCCTCCATTGCACTCCCTCCAACACACTCTCCCTCCATCACATTCTCCCTCCATCACACGCCCTCCATCACACTCTCCCTCCATCATTCTCTCCCTCAATCGCACTCCCTCCATCACCCTCCCTCAAACGCGCTTCCTCCATCATACTCTCCGTCCATCACACTCTCAATCCATCACACTCTCCCTCAATCACACTCCCCCATCACACTCCCCTTCCATCACACTCCCTCCATCACATTCTCTCCATCACACTCTCACTCCATCACACTCTCCATCCATCACATTCCCTCCATCACACTCCCTCCATCACACTCTCCCTCAGTCACATTCTCTCAATCACAGTCTCCCTCCATCACACTATCCCTCCATCACACTCTCCTTCCATCACACTCTCCCTCCATCACACTCCCTCCATCACACACCATCCATCACAGTCCCTCCATCACACTCTCCCTCCATCACACTCTCCGTCCATCACACTGTCCCTCCTTAACACTCGCTCCACCACATTTTCACCATCACAATTTTTCTCCATCACTCTCCCTCCATCACACTCTCCCTCCATCACACTCTCCCTTCATCACATTCTCTCCATTTCATTCCCTCCATCACACTCTCTGCATCACACTCCCTCCATCACACTCTCCCTCCATCACACACCCTCCATCACACTCTCCCTCCGTCACACTCTCCATCCAACACACACTCCCTCCATCACACACCCTCCATCACACTCCCTCCATCACACTCCATCCATCACACTCTCCCTCCATCATACTCTCTCCATCACACTCTCCCTCCATCACACTCCCTCTTTCACACTCTCCCTCCATCACACTCTCCCTCCATCACACTACCTCTGTCACACTCTCCCTCCATCACACTCTCCCTCCATCACACTCTCCCTCTATCACACTCTCCCTCCATCACACTCACTCAATAACACTTTCCATCCATCGCACTCTCCCTCCATCACACTCTCCCTCTATCACACTCCCTCCATCACATTCCATCCATCAAATTCCCTCCATCCCACTCTCCCTCCACGACACTCCCTCCATCACACTCTCCCTCCATAACATTCTCCCTCCATCATTCTCCCTCCATCACACTCTCCCTCCATAACATTCTCCCTCCATCACACTACCTCCATCACACTCTCCCTCCATCACACTCTCTCCGTCACACTCTCCCTCCATCACACTCTCCCTCTATCACACTCCCTCCATCACACTCCCTCCATAACATACTCTCCATCAGACTCTCTGTCCTTCACAATCTCCATCCATCACATTCTCTCCATCACACTCCCTCCATCATACTCTCCATCTATCACATTCTCTCCATCACACTCTCCCTGCATCACACCCCTTCCATCACACTCTCCCTCCATCACACTCTCCCTACATCACACTCCCTTCATCAAACTCTCCCTCCATAACATTCTCCCTCCATCACAGTCCCTCCATCACACTCTCCCTCCATCACACTCTCTCCATCACACTCTCCCTCCATCACACTCTCCCTCCATTTTACTCCCTCCATCACATGCTCACTCCATCACCCTCTCCCTCCATCACACTCCCTTCATCAAACTCTCCCTCCATCACACTCTCCCTTCATCACAGTCCCTCCATCACACTCTCCCTCCATCACACTCTCTCAATCACACTCTCGCTCTATCACACTCTCCCTCGTTTTTACTCCCTCCATCACACACTCATTCCATCACACTCTCCCTCCATCATACTCTCCCTCTATCACACTCCCTCCATTGCACTCCCTCCAACACACTCTCCCTCCATCACATTCTCCCTCCATCACACGCCCTCCATCACACTCTCCCTCCATCATTCTCTCCCTCTATCGCACTCCCTCCATCACCCTCCCTCAAACGCGCTTCCTCCATCATACTCTCCGTCCATCACACTCTCAATCCATCACACTCTCCCTCAATCACACTCCCCCATCACACTCCCCTTCCATCACACTCCCTCCATCGCATTCTCTCCATCACACTCTCACTCCATCACACTCTCCATCCATCACATTCCCTCCATCACACTCCCTCCATCACACTCTCCCTCAGTCACATTCTCTCAATCACAGTCTCCCTCCATCACACTATCCCTCCATCACACTCTCCCTCCATCACACTCTCCCTCCATCACACTCCCTCCATCACACACCATCCATCACAGTCCCTCCATCACACTCTCCCTCCATCACACTCTCCGTCCATCACACTGTCCCTCCTTAACACTCCCTCCACCACATTTTCACCATCACAATTTTTCTCCATCACTCTCCCTCCATCACACTCTCCCTCCATCACACTCTCCCTTCATCACATTCTCTCCATCTCATTCCCTCCATCACACTCTCTGCATCACACTCCCTCCATCACACTCTCCCTCCATCACACACCCTCCATCACACTCTCCCTCCGTCACACTCTCCATCCAACACACACTCCCTCCATCACACACCCTCCATCACACTCCCTCCATCACACTCCATCCATCACACTCTCCCTCCATCATACTCTCTCCATCACACTCTCCCTCCATTACACTCCCTCTTTCACACTCTCCCTCCATCACACTCTCCCTCCATCACACTACCTCTGTCACACTCTCCCTCCATCACAATCTCCCTCCATCACACTCTCCCTGTATCACACTCTCCCTCCATCACACTCACTCCATAACACTTTCCCTCCATCACACTCTCCCTCCATCACACTCTCCCTCTATCACACTCCCTCCATCACATTCCATCCATCAAATTCCCTCCATCGCACTCTCCCTCCAACACACTCCCTCCATCACACTCTCCCTCCATAACATTCTCCGTCCATCACACACCCTCCATCACACTCTCCCTCCATAACATTCTCCCTCCATCACACTCCCTCCATCACACTCTCCCTCCATCACACTCTCCCTCTATCACACTCCCTCCATCACAGTCCCTCCATAACATACTCTCCATCACAATCTCTGTCCATCACACTGTCCATCCATCACATTCTCTCCATCACACTCCCTCCATCATTCTCTCCATCTATCACATTCTCTCCATCACAGTCTCACTCCATCACACTCTGCCTCCTTCACTCTTCCTCCATTACACTCTCCCTCCATCAACCTCTCCCTGCATCAAACTCCTTCCATCACACTCTCCCTCCATCACCCTCTCCCTCCATCACACTCCCTTCATCAAACTCTCCCTCCATAACATTCTCCCTCCATCACACTCCCTCTGTCACACTCTCCCTCCATCACATTCTCCCTCCATCACACTCTCCCGCTATCACACTCTCCCTCCATCACAATCACTCCATAACACTTTCCCTCCATCACACTCTCCCTCCATCACACTCTCCCTCTATCACACTCCCTCCATCACATTCCATCCATCAAATTCCCTCTATCACACTCTCCATCCACCACACTCGCTCTATCACACTCTCCCTCCATAACATTCTCCCTCCATCACACTCCCTCCATCACACTCTCCCTCCATAACATTCTCCCTCCTTCACACTCCCTCCATCGCACTCTCCATCCATCACACTCTCCCTCCATCACACTCTCTCTGTCACACTCTCCTTCCAACACACTCTCCCTCCATCACCCTCTCCCTCCATCACACTCCCTTCATCAAACTCTCCCTCCATAACATTGTCCCTCCATCACAGTCCCTCCATCACACTCTCACTCCATCACACTCTCTCAATCACACTCTCACTCTATCACACTCTCCCTCCATTTTATTCCCTCCATCACACGCTCATTCCATCACCCTCTCCTTCCATCATACTCTCCCTCTATCACACTCCCTCCATTGCACTCCCTCCAACACACTCTCGCTCCATCACATTCTCCCTCCATCACATGCCCTCCATCACACTCTCCCTCCATCACACTCTCCCTCTATCACACTCCCTCCATCACACTCCCTCAATCGCGCTTCCTCCATCATACTCTCCGTCCATCACACTCCCTCCATCACACTCTCCATCCATCACACTCTCCCTCAATCACACTCCCTCGTCACACTCCCCTTCCATCACACTCCCTCCATCACATTCTCTCCATCACACTCTCACTCCATCACACTCTCCATCCATCACATTCCCTCCATCACACTCCCTCCATCACACTCTCCCTCAGTCACATTCTCTCAATCACAGTCTCCCTCCATCACACTATCCCTCCATCACACTCTCCCTCCATCACACTCTCTCCATCACCCTCCCTCCATCACACTCTACCTGCATCTCACACTCCCTCCATCACACTCTCCCTCCATCACACTCCCTCCATCACACACCATCCATCACACTCTCTCCATCACACTCTCCCTCCATCACACTCTCCGTCCATCACACTGTCCCTCCTTAACACCCCCTCCACCACATTTTCACCATCACAATTTTTCTCCATCACTCTCCCTCCATCACATTCTCCCTCCATCACACTCTCCCTTCATCACATTCTCTCCATCTCACTTTCCCTCCATCACACTCCCTCCATCTCATTCCCTCCATCACACTCTCTGCATCACACTCCCTCCATCACACTCTCCCTCCATCACATTCTCCCTCCATCATAATCTCCCTCCATCACACTCTCACTCCATCATACACTCCCTTCATCACTCTTTCCCTCCATCACATACCCTCAATCACACTCTACCTCCATCACACTCTCCATCCAACACACTCTCCCTCTATCACACACCCTCCATCACACTCCCTCCAACACACTCCCTCCATCACACTCTCCTTCCATCATACTCTCTCCATCACACTCTCCCTCCATCACAATCACTCCATAACACTTTCCCTCCATCACACTCTCCCTCCATCACACTCTCCCTCTATCACACTCCCTCCATCACATTCCATCCATCAAATTCCCTCCATCACACTCTTCCTCCACCACACTCGCTCCATCACACTCTCCCTCCATAACATTCTCCCTCCATCACACTCCCTCCATCACACTCTCCCTACATCACACTCTCTCCATCACACTCTCCCTCCTTCACACTCTCCCTCTATCACGCTCCCTCCATCACACTCCCTCCATAACATACTCTCCATCAGACTCTGTCCATCACACTCTCCATCCATCACATTCTCTCCATCACACACCCTCCATCACACTCTGCCTCCTTCACTCTTCCTCCATCACACTCTCCCGCCATCAACCTCTACCTGCATCACACTTCTTCCATCACACTCTCCCTCCATCACCCTCTCCCTCCATCACACTCCCTTCATCAAACTCTCCCTCCATTACATTCTCCCTCCATCACACTCCCTCTGTCACACTCTCCCTCCATCACGCTCTCTCCATCACACTCTCCCTCCATCACACTCTCCCTCCATTTTACTCACTCCATCACACGCTCAGTCCATCACCCTCTCCCTCCATCACACTCCCTTCATCAAACACTCCCTCCATAACATTCTCCCTTCATCACAGTCCCTCCATCACACTCTCCCTCCATCACTCTCTCTCAATCACACTCTCGCTCTATCACACTCTCCCTCTTTTTTACTCCCTCCATCACACACTCATTCCATCACCCTCTCCCTCCATCATACTCTCCCTCTATCACACTCCCTCCATTGCACTCCCTCCAACACACTCTCCCTCCATCACATTCTCCCTCCATCACACGCCCTCCATCACACTCTCCCTCCATCACACTCTCCCTCTATCACACTCCCTCCATCACACTCCCTCAATCGCGCTTCCTCCATCATACTCTCCGTCCATCACACTCTCCCTCCATCACACTCTCCCTCAATCACACTCCTCCATCACACTTCCCTTCCATCACACTCCCTCTATCACATTCTCTCCATCACACTCTCACTCCATCACACTCTCCATCCATCACATTCCCTCCATCACACTCCCTCCATCACACTCTCCCTCAGTCACATTCTCTCAATCACAGTCTCCCTCCATCACAGTCTCCCTCCATCACACTATCCCTCCATCACACTCTCCCTCCATCTCACTCTCCGTCCATCACACTGTCCCTCCTTAACACCCCCTCCACCACATTTTCACCATCACAATTTTTCTCCATCACTCTCCCTCCATCACACTCTCCCTCCATCACACTCTCCCTTCATCACCTTCTCTCCATCTCACTTTCCCTCCATCTCACTCCCTCCATCTCATTCCCTCCATCACACCCTCTGCATCACACTCCCTCCATCACACTCTCCCTCCATCACATTCTCCCTCCATCATACTCTCCCTCCATCACACTCTAACTACATCATACACTCCCTCCATCACTCTTTCCCTCCATCACACACCCTCCATCACACTCTCCCTCCATCACACTCTCCATCCAACACACTCTCCCTCTATCACACACCCTCCATCACACTTCCTCCATCACACTCCCTCCATCACACTCTCCCTCCATCATACTCTCTCCATCATTCTCTCCCTCCATCACACTCCCTCTGTCACACTCTCCCTCCATCACACTCTCCCTCCATCACACTACCTCTGTCACACTCTCCCTCCATCACACACTACCTCTATCACACTCTCCCTCCATCACACTCACTCCATAACACTTTCCCTCCATCACACACTCCCTCCATCACACTCTCCCTCTATCACACTCCCTCCATCACATTCCATCCATCAAATTCCCTCCATCACACTCTCCCTGCACCACACTCCCTCCATAACATTCTCCCTCCATCACACTCCCTCCATCACACTCTCCCTCCATCACACTCTCTCCATCACACTCTCCCTCCATCACACTCTCCCTCTATCACACTCCCTCCATCACACTCCCTCCATAACATACTCTCCATCACACTCTCTGTCCATCGCACTGTCCATCCATCACATTCTCTCCATCACACTCCCTCTATCACACTCTGCCTCCTTCACTCTTCCTCCATCACACTCTCCCTCCATCAACCTCTCCCTGCATCACACTCCTTCCATCACACTCTCCCTCCATCACCCTCTCCCTCCATCACACTCCCTCTGTCACACTCTCCCTCCATCACACTCTCCCTCCATCATACTACCTCTGTCACACTCTCCCTCCATCACACTCTCCCTCCATCACACTCTCCCGCTATCACACTCTCCCTCCATCACACTCACTCCATAACACTTTCCCTCCATCACACTCTCCCTCCATCACACTCTCCCTCTATCACACTCCCTCCATCACATTCCATCCATCAAATTCCCTCCATCACACTCTCTCTCCACCACACTCGCTCTATCACACTCTCCCTCCATAACATTCTCCCTCCATCACACTCCCTCCATCACACTCTCCCTCCATAACATTCTCCCTCCTTCACACTCCCTCCATCACACTCTCCATCCATCACACTCTCCCTCCATCACACTCTCTCTGTCACACTCTCCTTCCAACACACTCTCCCTGCATCACCCTCTCCCTCCATCACACTCCCTTCATCAAACTCTCCCTCCATAACATTGTCCCTCCATCACAGTCCCTCCATCACACTCTCCCTCCATCACACTCTCTCAATCACACTCTCGCTCTATCACACTCTCCCTCCATTTTATTCCCTCCATCACACGCTCATTCCATCACCCTCTCCCTCCATCATACTCTCCCTCTATCACACTCCCTCCATTGCACTCCCTCCAACACACTCTCCCTCCATCACATTCTCCCTCCATCACACGCCCTCCATCACACTCTCCCTCCATCACACTCTCCCTCTATCACACTCCCTCCTTCACACTCCCTCAATCACGCTTCCTCCATCATACTCTCCGTCCATCACACTCCCTCCATCACACTCTCCATCCATCACACTCTCCCTCAATCACACTCCCCCGTCACACACCCCTTCCATCACACTCCCTCTATCACATTCTCTCCATCACACTCTCACTCCATCACACTCTCCATCCATCACATTCCCTCCATCACACTCCCTCCATCACACTCTCCCTCAGTCACATTCTCTCAATCACAGTCTCCCTCCATCACACTATCCCGCCATCAAACTCTCCCTCCATCACTCTCTCTCCATCACCCTCCTTCCATCACACTCTACCTCCATCACACACTCCCTCCATCACACTCTCCCTCCATCACACTCCCTCCATCACACACCATCCATCACACTCCCTCCATCACACTCTCCCTCCATCACACTCTCCCTCCATCACACTCTCCCTCCATCACATTCTCCCTCCATCACACTCTCCCTTCATCACATTCTCTCCATCTCACTTTCCCTCCATCACACTCCCTCCATCTCATTACCTCCACCACACTCTCCCTCCATCACATTCTCCCTCCATCATAATCTCCCTCCATCACACTCTCACTCATCATACACTCCCTCCATCACTCTTTCCCTCCATCACATACCCTCCATCACACTCTCCCTCCATCACACTCTCCATCCAACACACTCTCCCACTATCACACACCCTCCATCACACTCCCTCCATCACACTCCCTCCATCACACTCTCCTTCCATCATACTCTCTCCATCACACTCTCCCTCCATCACACTCCCTCTGTCACACTCTCCCTCCATCACACTCTCCCTCCATCACACTACCTCTTTCACACTCTCCCTCCATCACAATCTCCCTCCATCACACTCTCCCTCAATCACACTCTCCCTCCATCACACTCACTCCATAACACTTTCCCACCATCACACTCTCCCTCCATCACACTCTCCCTCTATCACACTCCCTCCATCACATTCCATCCATCAAATTCCCTCCATCACACTCTCCCTCCACCACACTCCCTCCATCACACTCTCCCTCCATAACATTCTCCCTCCATCACACTCCCTCCATCACACTCTCCCTCCATAACATTCTCCCTCCATCACACTCCCTCCATCACACTCTCCCTCCATCACACTCTCTCCATCACACTCTCCCTCCTTCACACTCTCCCTCTATCACGCTCCCTCCATCACACTCCCTCCATAACATACTCTCCATCAGACTCTCTGTCCATCACACTCTCCATCCATCACATTCTCTCCATCACACTCCCTCCATCATACTCTCCATCTATCACATTCTCTCCATCACAGTCTCCCTCCATCACACTCCCTCCATCACACTCTGCCTCCTTCACTCTTCCTCCATCACACTCTCCCTCCATCAACCTCTCCCTTCATGACACTCCTTCCATCACACTCTCCCTCCATCACCCTCTCCCTCCATCACACTCCCTTCATCAAACTCTCACTCCATTACATTCTCCCTCCATCACACTCCCTCTGTCACACTCTCCCTCCATCACACTCTCTCCATCACACTCTCCCTCCATCACACTCTCCCTTCATTTTACTCCCTCCATCACACGCTCACTCCATCACCCTCTCCCTCCATCACACTCCCTTCTTCAAACAATCCCTCCATAACATTCTCCCTCCATCACACTCCCTCCATCACACACCATCAATCACACTCCCTCCACCACAATCTCCCTCCATCAAACTCTCCGTCCATCACACTGTCCCTCCTTAACACTCCCTCCACCACATTTTCACCATCACAATTTTTCTCCATCACTCTCCCTCCATCACACTCTCACTTCATCACATACTCTCCATCTCAATTTCCCTCCATCACACTCCCTCCATCTCATTGCCTCCATCACACTCTCTGCATCACACTCCCTCCATCACACTCTCCCTCCATCACATTCTCCCTCCATCATACTCTCCCTCCATCACACTCTCTCCATCATACACTCCCTCCATCACTCTTTCCCTCCATCACACACCCTCCATCACACTCTCCCTCCATTACACTCTCCATCCAACACATTCACCCTCTATCAAACTCCCTCCATCACATTCCATCCATCAAATTCCCTCCATCACACTCTCCCTCCACCACAATCCCTCCTTCACACTCTCCCTCCTTAACATTCTCCCTCCATCACACTCCATCCATCACACTCTCCCTCCATAACATTCTCTCTCCATCACACTCCCTCCATCACACTCTCCCTCCATCACACTCTCTCCATCACGCTCTCCCTCCATCACACTCTCCCTCTATCACACTCCCTCCATCACACTCCCTTCATAACATACGCTCCATCACACTCTCCCTCCATCACACTCTCCATCCACCACATTCTCTCCATCACACTCCCTCCATCATACTCTCCATCTATCACATTCTCTCCATCACAATCTCCCTCCATCACACTCCTGCCATCACACTCTGCCTCCTTCACTCTTCCTCCATCACACTCTTCCTCCATCACACTCTCCCTGCATCACACTCCTTCCATCACACTCTCCCTCCATCAGCCTCTCCCTCCATCACACTCCCTTCATCAAACTCTCCCTCCATAAAATTCTCCCTCCATCACAGTCCCTCCATCACACTCTCCCTCCATCACACTCTCTCCATCACACTCTCCCTCCATCACACTCTCCCTCCATTTTACTCCCTCCATCACACGCTCACTCCATCACGCTCTCCCTCCGTCATACTCTCCCTCTATCACACTCCCTCCATTGCACTCCCTCCACCACACTCTCCCTCCATCACAATCTCCATCCATCACACTCCCTCCATCACACTCTCCCTCCATCACACTCTCCCTCTATCACACTCCCTCCATCACACTCCCTCAATCACACTCTCCCTCAATCACACTCTCCCTCCATCACACTCTCCCTCCATCACACTCTCCCTCAATCACACTCCCCCATCACACTCCCCCTCCATCACACTCCCTCCATCACATTCTCTCCATCGCACTCTCAATCCATCACACTCTCCATCTTTCACATTCCCTCCATCACACTCCCTCCATCACACTATCCCTCCATCACACTCCCTCCATCACACACCATCCATCACAGTCCCTCCAACACACTCTCCCTCCATCACACTCTCCGTCCATCACACTGTCCCTCCTTAACGCTCCCTCCACCACATTTTCACCATCACAATTTTTCTCCATCACTCTCCCTCCATCACACTCTCCCTCCATCAAACTCTCCCTTCATCACATTCTCTCCATCTCACTTTCCCTCCATCACACTCCCTCCATCTCATTCCCTCCATCACACTCTCTGCATCACACTCCCTCCATCACACTCTCCCTCCATCACATTCTCCCTCCATCATACTCTCCCTCCATCACACTCTAACTACATCATACACTCCCTCCATCACTCTTTCCCTCCATCACACACCCTCCATCAAACTCTCCCTCCATCACACACCCTCCTTCACACTCCCTCCATCACACTCCCTCCATCACACTCTCCCTCCATCATACTCTCTCCATCATTCTCTCCCTCCATCACACTCCCTCTGTCACACTCTCCCTCCATCACACTCTCCCTCCATCACACTACCTCTGTCGCACTCTCCCTCCATCACACACTACCTCCATCACACTCTCCCTCTATCACACTCTCCCTCCATCACACTCACTCCATAACACTTTCCCTCCATCACACTCTCCCTTCATCACACTCTCCCTCTATCACACTCCCTCCATCACATTCCATCCATCAAATTCCCTCCATCACACTCTCCCTGCACCACACACCCTCCATAACATTCTCCCTCCATCACACTCCCTCCATCACACTCTCCCTCCATCACACTCTCTCCATCACACTCTCCCTCCATCACACTCTCCCTCTATCACACTCCCTCCATCACACTCCCTCCATAACATACTCTCCATCACACTCTCTGTCCATCACACTGTCCATCCATCACATGCTCTCCATCACACTCCCTCCATCACACTCTACCTCCTTCACTCTTCCTCCATCACACTCTCCCTCCATCAACCTCTCCCTGCATCACACTCCTTCCATCACACTCTCCCTCCATCACCCTCTCCCTCCATCACACTCCCTCTGTCACACTCTCCCTCCATCACACTCTCCCTCCATCACACTACCTCTGTCACACTCTCCCTCCATCACACTCTCCCTCCATCACACTCTCCCTCTATCACACTCTCCCTCCATCACACTCACTCCATAACATTTTCCCTCCATCACACTCTCCCTCCATCACACACTCCCTTATCACACTCCCTCCATCACATTCCATCCATCAAATTCCCTCCATCACACTCTCCCTCCATCACACTCTCCCTCTATCACACTCACTCCATCACACTCCCTCAATCACACTCTCCCTCCATCACACTCTCCCTCCATCACACTCTCCCTCCATCACACTCTCCCTCAATCACACTCCCCATCACACTCCCCCTCCATCACACTCCCTCCATCACATTCTCTCCATCACACTCTCACTCCATCACACTCTCCATCTTTCAGATTCCCTCCATCACACTCCCTCCATCACACTATCACTCCATCACACTCTCCCTCCATCACACTCTCCCTCCATCACACTCCCTCCATCACACACCATCCATCACAGTCCCTCCATCACACTCTCCCTCCATCACACTCTCCGTCCATCACACTGTCCCTCCTTAACGCTCCCTCCACCACATTTTCACCATCACAATTTTTCTCCATCACTCTCCCTCCATCACACTCTCCCTCCATCAAACTCTCCCTTCATCACATTCTCTCCATCTCACTTTCACTCCATCACACTCCCTCCATCTCATTCCCTCCATCACACTCTCTGCATCACACTCCCTCCATCACACTCTCCCTCCATCACATTCTCCCTCCATCATACTCTCCCTCCATCACACTCTAACTACATCATACACTCCCTCCATCACTCTTTCCCTCCATCACACACCCTCCATCACACTCTCCCTCCATCACACACCCTCCATCACACTCCCTCCATCACACTCCCTCCATCACACTCTCCCTCCATCATACTCTCTCCATCACACTCTCCCTCCATCACACTCCCTCTGTCACACTCTCCATCCATCACACTCTCCCTCCATCACACTACCTCTGTCACACTCTCCCTCCATCACACACTACCTCCATCACACTCTCCCTCTATCACACTCTCCCTCCATCACACTCACTCCATAACACTTTCCCTCCATCACACTCTCCCTCCATCACACTCTCCCTCTATCACACTCCCTCCATCACATTCCATCCATCAAATTCCCTCCATCACACTCTCCCTGCACCACACTCCCTCCATAACATTCTCCCTCCATCACACTCCCTCCCTCACACTCTCCCTCCATCACACTCTCTCCATCACACTCTCCCTCCATCACACTCTCCCTCTATCACACTCCCTCCATCACACTCCCTCCATAACATACTCTCCATCACACTCTCTGTCCATCACACTGTCCATCCATCACATTCTCTCCATCAGACTCCCTCCATCACACTCTACCTCCTTCCCTCTTCCTCCATCACACTCTCCCTCCATCAACCTCTCCCTGCATCACACTCCTTCCATCACACTCTCCCTCCATCACCCTCTCCCTCCATCACACTCCCTCTGTCACACTCTCCCTCCATCACACTCTCCCTCCATCACACTACCTCTGTCACACTCTCCCTCCATCACACTCTCCCTCCATCACACTCTCCCTCTATCACACTCTCCCTCTATCACACTCCCTCCATCACATTCCATCCATCAAATTCCCTCCATCACACTCTCCCTCCACCACACTCGCTCTATCACACTCTCCCTCCATAACATTCTCCCTCCATCACACTCCCTCCTTCGCACTCTCCCTCCATAACATTCTCCCTACTTCACACTCCCTCCATCACACTCTCCATCCATCACACTCTCCCTCCATCACACTCTCTCTGTCACACTCTCCTTCCAACACACTCTCCCTCCATCACCCTCTCCCTCCATCACACTCCCTTCATCAAACTCTCCCTCCATAACATTCTCCCTCCATCACAGTCCCTCCATCACACTCTCCCTCCATCACACTCTCTCAAACACACTCTCGCTCTATCACACTCTCCCTCCATTTTATTCCCTCCATCACACGCTCATTCCATCACCCTCTCCCTCCATCATACTCTCCCTCTATCACACTCCCTCCATTGCACTCCCTCCAACACACTCTCGCTCCATCACATTCTCCCTCCATCACACGCCCTCCATCACACTCTCCCTCCATCACACTCTCCCTCTATCACACTCCCTCCATCACACTCCCTCAATCGCGCTTCCTCCATCATACTCTCCGTCCATCACATTCCCTCCATCACACTCTCCATCCATCGCACTCTCCCTCAATCACACTCCCCCGTCACACTCCCCTTCCATCACACTCCCTCCATCACATTCTCTCCATCACACTCTCACTCCATCACACTCTCCATCCATCACATTCCCTCCATCACACTCCCTCCATCACACTCTCCCTCAGTCACATTCTCTCAATCACAGTCTCCCTCCATCACACTATCCCGCCATCACACTCTCCCTCCATCACACTCTCTCCATCACGCTCCCTCCATCACACTCTACCTCCATCTCACACTCCTTCCATCACACTCTCCCTCCATCACACTCCCTCCATCACACACCATCCATCACACTCCCTCCATCACACTCTCCCTCCATCACACTCTCCGTCCATCACACTGTCCCTCCTTAACACCCCCTCCACCACATTTTCACCATCACAATTTTTCTCCATCACTCTCCCTCCATCACATTCTCCCTCCATCACACGCTCCCTTCATCACATTCTCTCCATCTCACTTTCCCTCCATCACACTCCCTCCATCTCATTCCCTCCATCACACTCTCCCTCCATCACATTCTCCCTCCATCATAATCTCCCTCCATCACACTCTCACTCTATCATACACTCCCTCCATCACTCTTTCCCTCCATCACATACCCTCCATCACACTCTCCTCCATCACACTCTCCATCCAACACACTCTCCCTCTATCACACACCCTCCATCACACTCCCTCCATCACACACCCTCCATCACACTCTCCTTCCATCATACTCTCTCCATCACACTCTCCCTTCATCACACTCCCTCTGTCACACTCTCCCTCCATCACACTCTCCCTCCATCACACTACCTCTGTCACACTCTCCCTCCATCACACTCTCCCTCCATCACACTCTCCCTCTATCACACTCTCCCTCCATCACACTCACTCCTTAACACTTTCCCTCCATCACACTCTCCCTCCATCACACTCTCCCTCTATCACACTCCCTACATCACATTCCATCCATCAAATTCCCTCCATCACACTCTCCCTCCACCACACTCCCTCCATCACACTCTCCCTCCATAACATTCTCCCTCCATCACACTCCCTCCATCACACTCTCCCTCCATAACATTCTCCCTCCATCACACTCCCTCCATCACACTCTCCCTCCATCACACTCTCTCCATCACACTCTCCCTCCTTCACACTCTCCCTCTATCATGCTCCCTCCATCACACTCCCTCCATAACATACTCTCCATCAGACTCTCTGTCCATCACACTCTCCATCCATCACATTCTATCCATCACACTCCCTCCATCATACTCTCCATCTATCACATTCTCTCCATCACAGTCTCCCTCCATCACACTCCCTCCATCACACTCTGCCTCCTTCACTCTTCCTCCATCACATTCTCCCTCCATCAACCTCTCCCTGCATCACACTCCTTCCATCACACTCTCCCTCCATCACCCTCTCCCTCCATCACACTCCCTTCATCAAACTCTCACTCCATTACATTCTCCCTCCATCACACTCCCTCTGTCACACTCTCCGTCCATCACACTCTCTCCATCACACTCTCCCTCCATCACACTCTCCCTCCATTTTACTCCCTCCATCACACGCTCACTCCATCACCCTCTCCCTCCATCACACTCCCTTCATCAAACACTCCCTCCATAACATTCTCCCTTCATCGCAGTCCCTCCATCACACTCTCCCTCCATCACACTCCCTCCATCACACACCATCAATCACACTCCCTCCATCACAATCTCGCTCCATCACACTGTCCGTCCATCACACTGTCCCTCCTTAACAATCCCTCCACCACATTTTCACCATCACAATTTTTCTCCATCACTCTCCCTCCATCACACTCTCCCTTCATCACATAGTCTCCATCTCAATTTCCCTCCATCACACTCCCTCCATCTCATTGCCTCCATCACACTCTCTGCATCACACTCCCTCCATCACACTCTCCCTCCATCACATTCTCCCTCCATCATACTCTCCCTCCATCACACTCTCTCCATCATACACTGCCTCCATCACTCTTTCTCTCCATCACACACCCTCCATCACACTCTCCCTCCATCACACTCTCCATCCAACACAGTCACCCTCTATCGCACTCCCTCCATCACATTCCATCCATCAAATTCCCTCCATCACATTCTCCCTCCACCACACTCCCTCCATCACACTCTCCCTCCATAACATTCTCGCTCCATCACACTCCATCCATCACACTCTCCCTCCATAACATTCTCCCTCCATCACACTCCCTCCATCACACTCTCCCTCCATCACACTCTCTCCATCACACTCTCCCTCCATCACACTCTCCCTCTATCACACTCCCTCCATCACACTCCCTCCATAACATACTCTCCATCACACCCTCCCTCCATCACACTCTCCATCCACCACATTCTCTCCATGACACTCCCTACATCATACTCTCCATCTATCACATTCTCTCCATCATAGTCTCCCTCCATCACACTCCTGCCATCACACTCTGCCTCCTTCACTTTTCCTCCATCACACTCTTCCTCCATCACACTCTCCCTGCATCACACTCCTTCCATCACACTCTCCCTCCATCACCCTCTCCCTCCATCACACTCCCTTCATCAAACTCTCCCTCCATAAAATTTTACCTCCATCACAGTCCCTCCATCACACTCTCCCTCCATCACACTCTCTCCATCACACTCTCCCTCCATCACACTCTCCCTCCATTTTACTCCCTCCATCACACGCTCACTCCATCACGCTCTCCCTCCGTCATACTCTCCCTCTATCACACTCCCTCCATTGCACTCCCTACACCACACTCTCGCTCCATCACAATCTCCATCCATCACACTCCCTCCATCACACTCTCCCTCCATCACACTCTCCCTCCATCAAACTCTCCCTCTATCACACTCCCTCCATTACATTCCCTCCATCAAAAGCCCTCCATCACACTCTCCCTCCACCACACTCCCTCCATCACACTCTCCCTCCATAACATTCTCCCTCCTTTACACTTCCTCCATCACACTCTCCATCCATCACACTCTCCCTCCAACACACTCCCTCTGTCACACTCCCCTTCCATCACACTCTACCTCCATCATGCTCTCCCTCTATCACACTCCCTCCATCACACTCCCTCCATAACATGCCCTCCATCACACTCTCCATCCATCACACTCTCCATCCATCACAGTCTCCCTCCATCACACTCCCTCTGTCACACTCTCCTTCCATCAAACTCTACCTTCATCATGCTCTCCCTCTATCACTCTCCCTCCATCACACTCCCTCCATCACACTCCCTTCATCACACTCTCCCTCCATCACACACTCCCTCCATCACACTCTCCCTCTATCACACTCCCTCCATCACATTCCCTCCATCAAACTCCCTCCATCACACTCTCCCTCCACCACACTCCCTCCATCAAACTCTCCCTCCATAACATTCTCCCTCCATTACGCTCCCTCCATCACACTCTCCATCCATCACACTCTCCCTCCATCACACTCCCTCTGTCACACTCTCCTTCCATCGCACTCTCCCTTCCATCACACTCGCCCTCTATCACACTCCCTCCATCACACTCCCTCCATAACATACTCTCCATCACTCTCCCTCCATGACACTCTCCATCCATCACATTCTCTCCATCACACTCCCTCCATCACATTCTCCATCTATCACATTCTCTCCATCACAGACTGCCTCCATCACACTATCCCTCCATCACACTCTCCCTCCATCACATTCTCTTTCCATCACACTCTCTCCATCACACTCCCTCCATCACACTCTCCCTCCTTCACTAGTCCTCCATCACACTCTCCCTCCATCACACTCTCCCTTCATCACACTCCTTCCATCACACTCTCCCTCCATCACCCTCTCCCTCCATCACACAACCCTTCATCAAACTCTCCCTCCATAACATTCGCCCTCCATCACAGTCCCTCCATCACACTTTCCCTCCATCACACTCTCTCCATCACACTCTCCCTCCATCACACTCTCTATCCATTTTACTCCCTCCATCACACACTCATTCCATCACCCTCTCCCTTCATCATACTCTCCCTCTATCACACTCAATCCATTGCACTCCCTCCATCACACTCTCCCTCCATCACATTCTCCATCCATCACACGCCCTCCATCACACTCTCCCTCCATCACACTCTCCCTCTATCACACTCCCTCCATCACACTCCCTCAATCACGCTCCCTCCATCACACTCTCCGTCCATCACACTCCCTCCATCACACTCTCCATCCATCACACTCTCCCTCGATCACACTGCCCCGTCACACTCCCCTTCCATCACACTCTCCCTCCATCACAATCTACCTCTATCACACTCCCTCCATCACACTCCCTCGATCACATTCTCTCCATCACACTCTCACTCCATCACACTCTCCATCCATCACATTCCCTCCATCACACTCCCTCCATCACACTCTCCCTAAATCACATTCTCTCCATCACACTCTCCCTCCATCACACTCCCTCCATCACACTCCATCCATCACACTATCTCCATCACACTCTCCCTCCATCACACTCTCCGTCCATCACACTGTCCCTCCTTAACACTCCCTCCACCACATTTTCACCATCACAAATTTTCTCCATCACTCTCCCTCCATCACACTCTGCCTTCATCACATTCTCTCCATCTCACTTTCCCTCCATCACACTCCTTCCATCTCATTCCCTCCATCACACTCTCTGCATCACACTCCCTCCATCACACTGTCCCTCCATCACATTCTCCCTCCATCATACTCTCCCTCCACCACACTCTCACTCCATCATACACTCCCTCCATCACTCTTTCCCTCCATCACGCACCCTCCATCACACTCTCCCTTATCACACTCTCCCTCCATCACACTCTCCCTCCATCACACTCTCCCTCTATCACACACCCTCCATCACACTCTCTCCATCACACTCCCTCCATCACACTAACCCTCCATCACACTCTCTCCATCACACTCTCCCTCCATCACACTCCCTCTGTCACACTCTCCCTCCATCACACTCTCCCTCCATCACACTACCTCTGTCACACTCTCCCTCCATCACACTCTTCCTCCATCACACTCTCCCTATATCACACTCTCCCTCCAATTCTCTCACTCCATAACACTCTCCCTCCATCACACTCTCCCTCCATCTCACTCTCCCTCTATCACACTCCCTCCATCACATTCCATGCATCAGATTCCCTCCATCACACTCTCCCTCCACCACTCTCCCTCCATCACACTCTCCCTCCATCACACTACCTCTGTCACACTCTCCCTCCATCACACTCTTCCTCCATCACACTCTCCCTCTATCACACTCTCCCTCCAATTCTCTCACTCCATAACACTCTCCCTCCATCACACTCCCCCTCCATCTCACTCTCCCTCTATCACACTCCCTCCATCACATTCCATGCATCAGATTCCCTCCATCACACTCTCCCTCCACCACACTCCCTCCATCACAATCTCCCACCATAACATTCTCCCTCCATCACACTCCCTCCATCACACTCTCCCTCCATCACACTCTTTCCATCACACTCTCCCTCCATCACACTCCCTCTGTCAAACTCTCCCTCCATCACACTCTCCCTCCATCACACTCTCCCTCTATCACACTCTACCTCCATCACACTCCCTCCATCAAACTCTCCCTCCATCACACTCTCCCTCCATCACACTCTCCCTCTATCACACTCCCTCCATCACATTCCCTCCATCCAGCTCCCTACATCACACTCTCCCTCTACCACACACCCTCCATTACACTCTCCCTCCATAATATTCTCCCACCATTACACTGCCTCCATCACACTCTCCATCCATCACACTCTCTTTCCATCAAACTCCCTCTGTCACACTCTCCTTCCATCACACTCTCCCTCCATCACGCTCTCCCTCTATCACACTCCCTCCATCACACTCCCTCGATCACATTCTCTCCATCACACTCTCACTCCATCACACTCTCCTTCCATCACATTCCCTCCATCACACTCCCTCCATCACACTCTCCCTAAATCACATTCTCTCCATCACACTCTCCCTCCATCACACTCCCTCCATCACACTCCATCCATCACACTATCTCCATCACACTCTCCCTCCATCACACTCTCCGTCCATCACACTGTCCCTCCTTAACACTCCCTCCACCACATTTTCACCATCACAAATTTTCTCCATCACTCTCCCTCCATCACACTCTCCCTTCATCACGTAGTCTCCATCTCAATTTCCCTCCATCACACTCCCTCCATCTCATTGCCTCCATCACACTCTCTGCATCACACTCCCTCCATCACACTCTCCCTCCATCACATTCTCCCTCCATCATACTCTCCCTCCATCACACTCTCTCCATCATACACTGCCTCCATCACTCTTTCCCTCCATCACACACCCTCCATCACACTCTCCCTCCATCACACTCTCCATCCAACACAGTCATCCTCTATCACACTCCCTCCATCACATTCCATCCATCAAATTCCCTCCATCACACTCTCCCTCCACCACACTGCCTCCATCACACTCTCCCTCCATAACATTCTCGCTCCATCACACTCCATCCATCACACTCTCCCTCCATAACATTCTCCCTCCATCACACTCCCTCCATCACACTCTCACTCCATCACACTCTCTCCATCACACTCTCCCTCCATCACACTCTCCCTCTATCACACTCCCTCCATCACACTCCCTCCATAACATACTCTCCATCACACTCTCCCTCCATCACACTCTCCATCCACCACATTCTCTCCATGACACTCCCTACATCATACTCTCCATCTATCACATTCTCTCCATCACAGTCTCCCTCCATCACACTCCTGCCATCACACTCTGCCTCCTTCACTTTTCCTCCATCACACTCTTCCTCCATCACACTCTCCCTGCATCACACTCCTTCCATCACACTCTCCCTCCATCACCCTCTCCCTCCATCACACTCCCTTCATCAAACTCGCCCTCCATAAAATTCTCCCTCCATCACAGTCCCTCCATCACACTCTCCCTCCATCACACTCTCTCCATCACACTCTCCCTCCATCACACTCTCCCTCCATTTTACTCCCTCCATCACACGCTCACTCCATCACGCTCTCCCTCCGTCATACTCTCCCTCTATCACACTCCCTCCATTGCACTCCCTCCACCACACTCCCCCTCCATCACAATCTCCATCCATCACACTCCCTCCATCACACTCTCCCTCCATCACACTCTCCCTCTATCACACTCCCTCCATCACACTCCCTCAATCACACTCTCCCTCCATCACACTCTCCCTCCATCACACTCTCCCTCTATCACTCTCCCTTTATCACACTCTCCCTCCATCACACTCTCCCTCCATCAAACTCTCCCTCTATCACACTCCCTCCATTACATTCCCTCCATCAAAAGCCCTCCATCACACTCTCCCTCCACCACACTCCCTCCATCACACTCTCCCTCCATAACATTCTCCCTCCTTTACACTTCCTCCATCACACTCTCCATCCATCACACCCTCCCTCCAACACACTCCCTCTGTCACACTCTCCTTCCATCACACTCTACCTCCATCACGCTCTCCCTCTATCACACTCCCTCCATCACACTCCCTCCATAACATGCCCTCCATCACACTCTCCATCCATCACACTCTCCATCCATCACACTCTCCCTCCATCACACTCCCTCTGTCACACTCTCCCTCCATCACACTCTTCCTCCATCACACACTCCCTCTATCACACTCTCCCTCCAATTCTCTCACTCCATAACACTCTCCCTCCATCACACTCTCCCTCCATCTCACTCTCCCTCTATCACACTCCCTCCATCACATTCCATGCATCAGATTCCCTCCATCACACTCTCCCTCCACCACTCTCCCTCCATCACACTCTCCCTCCATCACACTACCTCTGTCACACTCTCCCTCCATCACACTCTTCCTCCATCACACTCTCCCTCTATCACACTCTCCCTCCAATTCTCTCACTCCATAACACTCTCCCTCCATCACACTCTCCCTCCAACTCACTCTCCCTCTATCACACTCCCTCCATCACATTCCATGCATCAGATTCCCTCCATCACACTCTCCCTCCACCACACTCCCTCCATCACAATCTCCCACCATAACATTCTCCCTCCATCACACTCCCTCCATCACACTCTCCCTCCATCACACTCTTTCCATCACACTCTCCCTCCATCACACTCCCTCTGTCAAACTCTCCCTCCATCACACTCTCCCTCCATCACACTCTCCCTCTATCACACTCTCCCTCCATCACACTCCCTCCATCAAACTCTCCCTCCATCACACTCTCCCTCCATCACACTCTCCCTCTATCACACTCCCTCCATCACATTCCCTCCATCCAGCTCCCTACATCACACTCTCCCTCTACCACACACCCTCCATTACACTCTCCCTCCATAATATTCTCCCACCATTACACTGCCTCCATCACACTCTCCATCCATCACACTCTCTTTCCATCAAACTCCCTCTGTCACACTCTCCTTCCATCACACTCTACCTCCATCACGCTCTCCCTCTATCACACTCCCTCCATCACACTCCCTCGATCACATTCTCTCCATCACACTCTCACTCCATCACACTCTCCTTCCATCACATTCCCTCCATCACACTCCCTCCATCACACTCTCCCTAAATCACATTCTCTCCATCACACTCTCCCTCCATCACACTCCCTCCATCACACTCCATCCATCACACTATCTCCATCACACTCTCCCTCCATCACACTCTCCGTCCATCACACTGTCCCTCCTTAACACTCCCTCCACCACATTTTCACCATCACAGATTTTCTCCATCACTCTCCCTCCATCACACTCTCCCTTCATCACATAGTCTCCATCTCAATTTCCCTCCATCACACTCCCTCCATCTCATTGCCTCCATCACACTCTCTGCATCACACTCCCTCCATCACACTCTCCCTCCATCACATTCTCCCTCCATCATACTCTCCCTCCATCACACTCTCTCCATCATACACTGCCTCCATCACTCTTTCCCTCCATCACACACCCTCCATCACACTCTTCCTCCATCACACTCTCCCTGCATCACACTCCTTCCATCACACTCTCCCTCCATCACCCTCTCCCTCCATCACACACCCTTCATCAAACTCTCCCTCCATAAAATTCTCCCTCCATCACAGTCCCTCCATCACACTCTCCCTCCATCACACTCTCTCCATCACACTCTCCCTCCATCACACTCTCCCTCCATTTTACTCCCTCCATCACACGCTCACTCCATCACGCTCTCCCTCCGTCATACTCTCCCTCTATCACACTCCCTCCATTGGACTCCCTCCACCACACTCCCCCTCCATCACAATCTCCATCCATCACACTCCCTCCATCACACTCTCCCTCCATCACACTCTCCCTCTATCACACTCCCTCCATCACACTCCCTCAATCACACTCTCCCTCCATCACACTCTCCCTCCATCACACTCTCCCTCCATCACACTCTCCCTCTATCACACTCCCTCCATCACACTCCCTCTATCACACTCTCCCTCCATCACACTCTCCCTCCATCAAACTCTCCCTCTATCACACTCCCTCCATCACATTGCATCCATCAAATTCCCTCCATCACACTCTCCCTCCACCACACTCCCTCCATCACACTCTCCCTCCATAACATTCTCGCTCCATCATACTCCATCCATCACACTCTCCCTCCATAACATTCTCCCTCCATCACACTCCCTCCATCACACTCTCCCTCCATCACACTCTCTCCATCACACTCTCCCTCCATCACACTCTCCCTCTATCACACTCCCTCCATCACACTCCCTCCATCTCATACTCTCCATCACACTCTACCTCCATCACACTCTCCATCCACCACATTCTCTCCATGACACTCCCTACATCATACTCTCCATCTATCACATTCTCTCCACCACAGTCTCCCTCCATCACACTCCTGCCATCACACTCTGCCTCCTTCACTTTTCCTCCATCACACTCTTCCTCCATCACACTCTCCCTGCATCACACTCCTTCCATCACACTCTCCCTCCATCACCCTCTCCCTCCATCACACTCCCTTCATCAAACTCTCCCTCCATAAAATTCTCCCTCCATCACAGTCCCTCCATCACACTCTCCCTCCATCACACTCTCTCCATCACACTCTCCCTCCATCACACTCTCCCTCCATTTTACTCCCTCCATCACACGCTCACTCCATCACGCTCTCCCTCCGTCATACTCTCCCTCTATCACACTCCCTCCATTGGACTCCCTCCACCACACTCCCCCTCCATCACAATCTCCATCCATCACACACCCTCCATCACACTCTCCCTCCATCACACTCTCCCTCTATCACACTCCCTCCATCACACTCCCTCAATCACACTCTCCCTCCATCACACTCTCCCTCCATCACACTCTCCCTCTATCACTCTCCCTCTATCACACTCTCCCTCCATCACACTCTCCCTCCATCAAACTCTCCCTCTATCACACTCCCTCCATTACATTCCCCCCATCAAAAGCCCTCCATCACACTCTCCCTCCACCACACTCCCTCCATCACACTCTCCCTCCATAACATTCTCCCTCCTTTACACTTCCTCCATCACACTCTCCATCCATCACACCCTCGCTCCAACACACTCCCTCTGTCACACTCTCCTTCCATCACACTCTACCTCCATCACGCTCTCCCTCTATCACACTCCCTCCATCACACTCCCTCCATAACATGCCCTCCATCACACTCTCCATCCATCACACACTCCATCCATCACACTCTCCCTCCATCACACTCCCTCTGTCACACTCTCCTTCCATCAAACTCTACCTCCATCATGCTCTCCCTCTATCACTCTCCCTCCATCACACTCCCTCCATCACACTCCCTTCATCACACTCTCCCTCCATCACACACTCCCTCCATCACACTCTCCCTCTATCACGCTCCCTCCATCACATTCCCTCCATCAAACTCCCTCCATCACACTCTCCCTCCACCACACTCCCTCCATCAAACTCTCCCTCCATAACATTCTCCCTCCATTACGCTCCCTCCATCACACTCTCCATCCATCACACTCTCCCTCCATCACACTCCCTCTGTCACACTCTCCTTCCATCGCACTCTCCCTTCCATCACACTCGCCCTCTATCACACTCCCTCCATCACACTCCCTCCATAACATACTCTCCATCACTCTCCCTCCATCACACTCTCCATCCATCACATTCTCTCCATCACACTCCCTCCATCACATTCTCCATCTATCACATTCTCTCCATCACAGACTGCCTCCATCACACTATCCCTCCATCACACTCTCCCTCCATCACATTCTCTTTCCATCACACTCTCTCCATCACACTCCCTCCATCACACTCTCCCTCCTTCACTAGTCCTCCATCACACTCTCCCTCCATCACACTCTCCCTTCATCACACTCCTTCCATCACACTCTCCCTCCATCACCCTCTCCCTCCATCACACAACCCTTCATCAAACTCTCCCTCCATAACATTCACCCTCCATCACAGTCCCTCCATCACACTTTCCCTCCTTCACACTCTCTCCATCCCACTCTCCCTCCATCACACTCTCTATCCATTTTACTCCCTCCATCACACACTCATTCCATCACCCTCTCCCTCCATCATACTCTCCCTCTATCACACTCAATCCATCACACGCCCTCCATCACACTCTCCCTCCATCACACTCTCCCTCTATCACACTCCCTCCATCACACTCCCTCAATCACGCTCCCTCCATCACACTCTCCGTCCATCACACTCCCTCCATCACACTCTCCATCCATCACACTCTCCCTCGATCACACTGCCCCGTCACACTCCCCTTCCATCACACTCTCCCTCCATCACAATCTACCTCTATCACACTCCCTCCATCACACTCCCTCGATCACATTCTCTCCATCAAACTCTCACTCCATCACACTCTCCATCCATCACATTCTCTCCATCACACTCTCCCTCCATCACACTCCCTCCATCACACTCCATCCATCACACTATCTCCATCACACTCTCCCTCCATCATACTCTCCGTCCATCACACTGTCCCTCCTTAACACTCCCTCCACCACATTTTCACCATCACAAATTTTCTCCATCACTCTCCCTCCATCACACTCTGCCTTCATCACATTCTCTCCATCTCACTTTCCCTCCATCACACTCCTTCCATCTCATTCCCTCCATCACACTCTCTGCATCACACTCCCTCCATCACACTGTCCCTCCATCACAGTCTCCCTCCATCATACTCTCCCTCCACCACACTCTCACTCCATCATACTCTCCCTCCATCACTCTTTCCCTCCATCACGCACCCTCCATCACATTCTCCCTCCATCACACTCTCCCTCCATCACACTCTCCCTCTATCACACACCCTCCATCACACTCTCTCCATCACACTCCCTCCATCACACTAACCCTCCATCACACTCTCTCCATCACACTCTCCCTCCATCACACTCCCTCTGTCACACTCTCCCTCCATCACACTCTCCCTCCATCACACTACCTCTGTCACCCTCTCCCTCCATCACACTCTCCCTCCATCACACTCTCCCTCTATCACACTCTCCCTCCAATTCTCTCACTCCATAACACTCTCCCTCCATCACACTCTCCCTCCATCTCACTCTCCCTCTATCACACTCCCTCCATCACATTCCATGCATCAGATTCCCTCCATCACACTCTCCCTCCACCACACTCCCTCCATCACAATCTCCCACCATAACATTCTCCCTCCATCACACTCCCTCCATCACACTCTCCCTCCATCACACTCTTTCCATCACACTCTCCCTCCATCACACTCCCTCTGTCAAACTCTCCCTCCATCACACTCTCCCTCCATCACACTCTCCCTCTATCACACTCTCCCTCCATCACACTCCCTCCATCAAACTCTCCCTCCATCACACTCTCCCTCCATCACACTCTCCCTCTATCACACTCCCTCCATCACATTCCCTCCATCCAGCTCCCTACATCACACTCTCCCTCTACCACACTCCCTCCATTACACTCTCCCTCCATAACATTCTCCCTCCATTACACTGCCTCCATCACACTCTCCATCCATCACACTCTCTTTCCATCAAACCCCCTCTGTCACACTCTCCTTCCATCACACTCTCCCTCCATCACGCTCTCCCTCTATCACACTCCCTCCATCACGCTCCCTCCATAACATACTCTCCATCACACTAGCCCTCCTTCGCACTCTCCATCCATCACATTCTCTCCATCACACTCCCTCCATCACACTCTCCCTCCATCACACTCTCCCTCCATCACACTCCCCCTCTATCACAGTCCCACCATCACATTCCCTCCATCAAACACCCTCCATCACACTCACCCTCCACCACACTCCCTCCATCACATTCTCCCTCCATGAAATTCTACCTCCATTACACTCCCTCCATCACACTACCTCTGTCACACACTCCTTCCATCGCACTCTCCATCCATCACACTCTCCCTCCATCACACTACCTCTGTCACACTCTCCTTCCAACGCACTCTCCCTCCATCACACTCTCCCTCTATCACACTCCCTCCATCACACTCCCTCCAAAACATACTTTCCATCACACTCTCCATCCATCACATTCTCTCCATCACACTCCCTCCATCACACTCTCCATCAATCACATTCTCTCCATCACAGTCTCCCTCCATCACACTATCCCTCCATCACACTCTCCCTTCATCACACTCTCTGTCCATTAGACTCTCTCCATCACACTCCCTCCATCACAGTCTCCCTCCATCACTCTTCCTCCATCACACTCTCATTCCATCACTCTCTCCCTCCATCTCGCTTTCCCTCCATCACACACCCTCCATCACACTGTCCCTGCATCACACTCTCCCTCCATCACACTCTCCCTCTATCACACTCCCTCCATCACTCTCCCTCCATCACACTCCCTCCATCACACACTCCCTCCATCACACTCTCTCCATAACATACTCTCCATCGCACTCTCCCTCCATCACACTCTTCCTCTATCAGACTCCCTCCATCACACTCCCTCCATAACATACTCTCCATCGCACTCTCCCTCCATCACACTCTCCATCCATCACATTCTCTCCATCACACTATCCCTCCATCACACTCTCCCTCCATCACACTCTCCCTCTATCACACTCCCTCCATCACACTCCCTCTATCACACTCTCCCTCCATCACACTCTCCCTCCATCAAACTCTCCCTCTATCACACTCCCTCCATCACACTCCCTCCATAACATACTCTCCATCACACTCTACCTCCATCACACTCTCCATCCACCACATTCTCTCCATGACACTCCCTACATCATACTCTCCATCTATCACATTCTCTCCACCACAGTCTCCCTCCATCACACTCCTGCCATCACACTCTGCCTCCTTCACTTTTCCTCCATCACACTCTTCCTCCATCACACTCTCCCTGCATCACACTCCTTCCATCACACTCTCCCTCCATCACCCTCTCCCTCCATCACACTCCCTTCATCAAACTCTCCCTCCATAAAATTCTCCCTCCATCACAGTCCCTCCATCACACTCTCCCTCCATCACACTCTCTCCATCACACTCTCCCTCCATCACACTCTCCCTCCATTTTACTCCCTCCATCACACGCTCACTCCATCACGCTCTCCCTCCGTCATACTCTCCCTCTATCACACTCCCTCCATTGGACTCCCTCCACCACACTCCCCCTCCATCACAATCTCCATCCATCACACTCCCTCCATCACACTCTCCCTCCATCACACTCTCCCTCTATCACACTCCCTCCATCACACTCCCTCAATCACACTCTCCCTCCATCACACTCTCCCTCCATCACACTCTCCCTCTATCACTCTCCCTCTATCACACTCTCCCTCCATCACACTCTCCCTCCATCAAACTCTCCCTCTATCACACTCCCTCCATTACATTCCCCCCATCAAAAGCCCTCCATCACACTCTCCCTCCACCACACTCCCTCCATCACACTCTCCCTCCATAACATTCTCCCTCCTTTACACTTCCTCCATCACACTCTCCATCCATCACACCCTCCCTCCAACACACTCCCTCTGTCACACTCTCCTTCCATCACACTCTACCTCCATCACGCTCTCCCTCTATCACACTCCCTCCATCACACTCCCTCCATAACATGCCCTCCATCACACTCTCCATCCATCACACACTCCATCCATCACACTCTCCCTCCATCACACTCCCTCTGTCACACTCTCCTTCCATCAAACTCTACCTCCATCATGCTCTCCCTCTATCACTCTCCCTCCATCACACTCCCTCCGTCACACTCCCTTCATCACACTCTCCCTCCATCACACACTCCCTCCATCACACTCTCCCTCTATCACGCTCCCTCCATCACATTCCCTCCATCAAACTCCCTCCATCACACTCTCCCTCCACCACACTCCCTCCATCAAACTCTCCCTCCATAACATTCTCCCTCCATTACGCTCCCTCCATCACACTCTCCATCCATCACACTCTCCCTCCATCACACTCCCTCTGTCACACTCTCCTTCCATCGCACTCTCCCTTCCATCACACTCGCCCTCTATCACACTCCCTCCATCACACTCCCTCCATAACATACTCTCCATCACTCTCCCTCCATCACACTCTCCATCCATCACATTCTCTCCATCACACTCCCTCCATCACATTCTCCATCTATCACATTCTCTCCATCACAGACTGCCTCCATCACACTATCCCTCCATCACACTCTCCCTCCATCACATTCTCTTTCCATCACACTCTCTCCATCACACTCCCTCCATCACACTCTCCCTCCTTCACTAGTCCTCCATCACACTCTCCCTCCATCACACTCTCCCTTCATCACACTCCTTCCATCACACTCTCCCTCCATCACCCTCTCCCTCCATCACACAACCCTTCATCAAACTCTCCCTCCATAACATTCGCCCTCCATCACAGTCCCTCCATCACACTTTCCCTCCTTCACACTCTCTCCATCCCACTCTCCCTCCATCACACTCTCTATCCATTTTACTCCCTCCATCACACACTCATTCCATCACCCTCTCCCTCCATCATACTCTCCCTCTATCACACTCAATCCATCACACGCCCTCCATCACACTCTCCCTCCATCACACTCTCCCTCTATCACACTCCCTCCATCACACTCCCTCAATCACGCTCCCTCCATCACACTCTCCGTCCATCACACTCCCTCCATCACACTCTCCATCCATCACACTCTCCCTCGATCACACTGCCCCGTCACACTCCCCTTCCATCACACTCTCCCTCCATCACAATCTACCTCTATCACACTCCCTCCATCACACTCCCTCGATCACATTCTCTCCATCACACTCTCACTCCATCACACTCTCCATCCATCACATTCCCTCCATCACACTCCCTCCATCACACTCTCCCTAAATCACATTCTCTCCATCACACTCTCCCTCCATCACACTCCCTCCATCACACTCCATCCATCACACTATCTCCATCACACTCTCCCTCCATCACACTCTCCGTCCATCACACTGTCCCTCCTTAACACTCCCTCCACCACATTTTCACCATCACAAATTTTCTCCATCACTCTCCCTCCATCACACTCTGCCTTCATCACATTCTCTCCATCTCACTTTCCCTCCATCACACTCCTTCCATCTCATTCCCTCCATCACACTCTCTGCATCACACTCCCTCCATCACACTGTCCCTCCATCACAGTCTCCCTCCATCATACTCTCCCTCCACCACACTCTCACTCCATCATACTCTCCCTCCATCACTCTTTCCCTCCATCACGTACCCTCCATCATATTCTCCCTCCATCACACTCTCCCTCCATCACACTCTCCCTCTATCACACACCCTCCATCACACTCTCTCCATCACACTCCCTCCATCACACTAACCCTCCATCACACTCTCTCCATCACACTCTCCCTCCATCACACTCCCTCTGTCACACTCTCCCTCCATCACACTCTCCCTCCATCACACTACCTCTGTCACACTCTCCCTCCATCACACTCTCCCTCCATCACACTCTCCCTCTATCACACTCTCCCTCCAATTCTCTCACTCCATAACACTCTCCCTCCATCACACTCTCCCTCCATCTCACTCTCCCTCTATCACACTCCCTCCATCACATTCCATGCATCAGATTCCCTCCATCACACTCTCCCTCCACCACACTCCCTCCATCACAATCTCCCACCATAACATTCTCCCTCCATCACACTCCCTCCATCACACTCTCCCTCCATCACACTCTTTCCATCACACTCTCCCTCCATCACACTCCCTCTGTCAAACTCTCCCTCCATCACACTCTCCCTCCATCACACTCTCCCTCTATCACACTCTCCCTCCATCACACTCCCTCCATCAAACTCTCCCTCCATCACACTCTCCCTCCATCACACTCTCCCTCTATCACACTCCCTCCATCACATTCCCTCCATCCAGCTCCCTACATCACACTCTCCCTCTACCACACACCCTCCATTACACTCTCCCTCCATAACATTCTCCCTCCATTACACTGCCTCCATCACACTCTCCATCCATCACACTCTCTTTCCATCAAACCCCCTCTGTCACACTCTCCTTCCATCACGCTCTCCCTCCATCACGCTCTCCCTCTATCACACTCCCTCCATCACGCTCCCTCCATAACATACTCTCCATCACACTAGCCCTCCTTCGCACTCTCCATCCATCACATTCTCTCCATCACACTCCCTCCATCACACTCTCCCTCCATCACACTCTCCCTCCATCACACTCCCCCTCTATCACAGTCCCACCATCACATTCCCTCCATCAAACACCCTCCATCACACTCACCCTCCACCACACTCCCTCCATCACACTCTCCCTCCATGAAATTCTACCTCCATTACACTCCCTCCATCACACTACCTCTGTCACACACTCCTTCCATCGCACTCTCCATCCATCACACTCTCCCTCCATCACACTACCTCTGTCACACTCTCCTTCCATCGCACTCTCCCTCCATCACACTCTCCCTCTATCACACTCCCTCCATCACACTCCCTCCAAAACATACTTTCCATCACACTCTCCATCCATCACATTCTCTCCATCACACTCCCTCCATCACACTCTCCATCAATCACATTCTCTCCATCACAGTCTCCCTCCATCACACTATCCCTCCATCACACTCTCCCTTCATCACACTCTCTGTCCATTACACTCTCTCCATCACACTCCCTCCATCACAGTCTCCCTCCATCACTCTTCCTCCATCACACTCTCATTCCATCACTCTCTCCCTCCATCTCTCTTTCCCTCCATCACACACCCTCCATCACACTGTCCCTGCATCACACTCTCCCTCCATCACACTCTCCCTCTATCACACTCCCTCCATCACTCTCCCTCCATCACACTCCCTCCATCACACACTCCCTCCATCACACTCTCTCCATAACATACTCTCCATCGCACTCTCCCTCCATCACACTCTTCCTCTATCAGACTCCCTCCATCACACTCCCTCCATAACATAATCTCCATCGCACTCTCCCTCCATCACACTCTCCATCCATCACATTCTCTCCATCACACTATCCCTCCATCACACTCTCCCTCCATCACACTCTCTTTCCATCACACTCTCTCCATCACACTCCCTCCATCACACTCTCCCTCCTTCCCTCTTCCTCCATCACACTCTCCCTCCATCACACTCTCCCTGCATCACACTCCTTCCATCACACCCTCCCTCCATCACCCTCCCCCTCCATCACACTCCCTTCACCAAACTCTCCCTCCATAACATTCTCCCTCCATCACAGTCCCTCCATCACACTCTCTTTCCATCACACTCTCTCCATCACACTCCCTCCATCACACTCTCCCTCCTTCCCTCTTCCTCCATCACACTCTCCCTCCATCACACTCTCCCTGCATCACACTCCTTCCATCACACCCTCCCTCCATCACACTCTCCCTCTATCACACTCTCCCTCCATTTTACTCCCTACATCACATGCTGACTCCATCACCCTCTCCCTCCATCATACTCTCCCTCTATCACACTCCCTCCATTGCACTCCCTCCACCACACTCTCCCTCCATCACATTCTCCCTCCATCACACTCCCTCCATCACACTCTCCCTCCATCACACTCTCCCTCCATCACACTCCATCCATCACACTCTCCCTCAATCACACTCCCTCCATCACAATCCCCTTCCATCACACTCTCCCTCAATCACAATCTCCCTCCATCACACTCCCTCCATCAAACTTTCCATCAATCACATTCTCTCCATCACAGTCTCCCTCCATCACACTAACCCTCCATCACACTCTCCCTCCAACACACTCTCTCCATCACCCTCCCTCCATCACACTCTACCACCATCTCACAATCCCTCCATCACACTCCCTCCATCACACTCCATCCATCACACTCCCTCCATCACTTTCTCCCTCCATCACATTCTCCGTCCATCATACTGTCCCTCCTTCACACTCCCTCCATCACATTTTCTCCATCACAATTTTTCTACATCACTCTCCCTCCATCACATTCTCTCCATCTCACTTTCCCTCCATCACACTCCTTCCATCTCATTCCCTCCATCACACTCTCTGCATCACACTCCCTCCATCACACTCTCCCTCCATCACATTCTCCCTCCATCATATTCTCCCTCCATCACACTCTCACTCCATCACACTCTCCCTCCATCACTCTTTCCCTCCATCACACATCCTCCATCACGCTCTCCCTCCATCACACTCTCCCTCCATCACACTCTCCCTCTATCACTCCCCCTCTATCACACTCCCTCCATCACACTCCCTCCATCACACTCCCTCCATCACACTCTGCCTCCATCACACTCTCTCCATCACACTCTCCCTCCATCACATACCCTCTCAAACTCTCCCTCCATCACACTCTCCCTCCATCACACTCCCTCTGTCACACTCTCCCTCCATCACTCTCTCCCTCCATCACACTCCCTCCATCACACTCTCCCTCCATCACACTCTCCCTCCATCACACTCTCCCTCCATCACACTCCCTCCATTACATTCCATCCATCAAACTCCCTCCAACACACTGCCTCCACCTCATTCCCTCCATCACACTCTCTGCATCACACTCCCTCCATCACACTCTCCCTCTCTCACATTCTCCCTCCATCATACTCTCCCTTCATCACACTCTCCCTCCATCACACTCTCCCTACTTCACTCTTTCCCTCCATCACACACGCTCCATCACACTCTCCCTCCATCACATTCTCCCTCCATCACACTCTCCCTCAATCACACTCCCTCCATCACACTCCCTCCATCACACTCTCCCTCCATCACACTCGCCCTCCATGACACTCCCTCCGTCACACTCTCCTTCTATCGCACTCTCCCTCCGTCACACTCTCCCTCTATCACACTCCCTCCATCACACTCCCTCCATCACATTCTCTCCATCACACTCTCCCTCCATCACACTCTCCCTGCATCACACTCCCTCCATCACACTCTCCCTCCATCACCCTCTCCCTCCATCACACTCCCTTCATCACACTCTCCCTCCATAACATTCTCCCTCCATCTCACTTTCCCTCAATCACATTCCCTCCATCACACTTTCCCTCCATCACTCTTTCTCTCCATCACACACCCTCCATCACACTCTCCCTGCATCACACTCTCCCTCCATCACACTCTCCCTCTATCACACTCCCTCCATCACACTCCCTCCATCACACTCCTCCATCACGCTCTCCCTCCATCACACTCCCTCCATCACACTCTCCCTCCATCACACTCTCCATCCATCACATTCTCTCCATCACACTCCCTCCATCACACTCTCCATCTATCACATTCTCTCCATCACAATCTCCCTCCATCACACTATCCCTCCATCACATTCCCTCCATCACACTCCCTCCATCACACTCTCCCTAAATCACATTCTCTCCATCACACTCTCCCTCCATCACACTCCCTCCATCACACTCCATCCATCACACTATCTCCATCACACTCTCCCTCCATCACACTCTCCGTCCATCACACTGTCCCTCCTTAACACTCCCTCCACCACATTTTCACCATCACAAATTTTCTCCATCACTCTCCCTCCATCACACTCTGCCTTCATCACATTCTCTCCATCTCACTTTCCCTCCATCACACTCCTTCCATCTCATTCCCTCCATCACACTCTCTGCATCACACTCCCTCCATCACACTGTCCCTCCATCACAGTCTCCCTCCATCATACTCTCCCTCCACCACACTCTCACTCCATCATACTCTCCCTCCATCACTCTTTCCCTCCATCACGTACCCTCCATCATATTCTCCCTCCATCACACTCTCCCTCCATCACACTCTCCCTCTATCACACACCCTCCATCACACTCTCTCCATCACACTCCCTCCATCACACTAACCCTCCATCACACTCTCTCCATCACACTCTCCCTCCATCACACTCCCTCTGTCACACTCTCCCTCCATCACACTCTCCCTCCATCACACTACCTCTGTCACACTCTCCCTCCATCACACTCTCCCTCCATCACACTCTCCCTCTATCACACTCTCCCTCCAATTCTCTCACTCCATAACACTCTCCCTCCATCACACTCTCCCTCCATCTCACTCTCCCTCTATCACACTCCCTCCATCACATTCCATGCATCAGATTCCCTCCATCACACTCTCCCTCCACCACACTCCCTCCATCACAATCTCCCACCATAACATTCTCCCTCCATCACACTCCCTCCATCACACTCTCCCTCCATCACACTCTTTCCATCACACTCTCCCTCCATCACACTCCCTCTGTCAAACTCTCCCTCCATCACACTCTCCCTCCATCACACTCTCCCTCTATCACACTCTCCCTCCATCACACTCCCTCCATCAAACTCTCCCTCCATCACACTCTCCCTCCATCACACTCTCCCTCTATCACACTCCCTCCATCACATTCCCTCCATCCAGCTCCCTACATCACACTCTCCCTCTACCACACACCCTCCATTACACTCTCCCTCCATAACATTCTCCCTCCATTACACTGCCTCCATCACACTCTCCATCCATCACACTCTCTTTCCATCAAACCCCCTCTGTCACACTCTCCTTCCATCACGCTCTCCCTCCATCACGCTCTCCCTCTATCACACTCCCTCCATCACGCTCCCTCCATAACATACTCTCCATCACACTAGCCCTCCTTCGCACTCTCCATCCATCACATTCTCTCCATCACACTCCCTCCATCACACTCTCCCTCCATCACACTCTCCCTCCATCACACTCCCCCTCTATCACAGTCCCACCATCACATTCCCTCCATCAAACACCCTCCATCACACTCACCCTCCACCACACTCCCTCCATCACACTCTCCCTCCATGAAATTCTACCTCCATTACACTCCCTCCATCACACTACCTCTGTCACACACTCCTTCCATCGCACTCTCCATCCATCACACTCTCCCTCCATCACACTACCTCTGTCACACTCTCCTTCCATCGCACTCTCCCTCCATCACACTCTCCCTCTATCACACTCCCTCCATCACACTCCCTCCAAAACATACTTTCCATCACACTCTCCATCCATCACATTCTCTCCATCACACTCCCTCCATCACACTCTCCATCAATCACATTCTCTCCATCACAGTCTCCCTCCATCACACTATCCCTCCATCACACTCTCCCTTCATCACACTCTCTGTCCATTACACTCTCTCCATCACACTCCCTCCATCACAGTCTCCCTCCATCACTCTTCCTCCATCACACTCTCATTCCATCACTCTCTCCCTCCATCTCTCTTTCCCTCCATCACACACCCTCCATCACACTGTCCCTGCATCACACTCTCCCTCCATCACACTCTCCCTCTATCACACTCCCTCCATCACTCTCCCTCCATCACACTCCCTCCATCACACACTCCCTCCATCACACTCTCTCCATAACATACTCTCCATCGCACTCTCCCTCCATCACACTCTTCCTCTATCAGACTCCCTCCATCACACTCCCTCCATAACATAATCTCCATCGCACTCTCCCTCCATCACACTCTCCATCCATCACATTCTCTCCATCACACTATCCCTCCATCACACTCTCCTTCCATCACACTCTCTTTCCATCACACTCTCTCCATCACACTCCCTCCATCACACTCTCCCTCCTTCCCTCTTCCTCCATCACACTCTCCCTCCATCACACTCTCCCTGCATCACACTCCTTCCATCACACCCTCCCTCCATCACCCTCCCCCTCCATCACACTCCCTTCACCAAACTCTCCCTCCATAACATTCTCCCTCCATCACAGTCCCTCCATCACACTCTCTTTCCATCACACTCTCTCCATCACACTCCCTCCATCACACTCTCCCTCCTTCCCTCTTCCTCCATCACACTCTCCCTCCATCACACTCTCCCTGCATCACACTCCTTCCATCACACCCTCCCTCCATCACACTCTCCCTCTATCACACTCTCCCTCCATTTTACTCCCTACATCACATGCTGACTCCATCACCCTCTCCCTCCATCATACTCTCCCTCTATCACACTCCCTCCATTGCACTCCCTCCACCACACTCTCCCTCCATCACATTCTCCCTCCATCACACTCCCTCCATCACACTCTCCCTCCATCACACTCTCCCTCCATCACACTCCATCCATCACACTCTCCCTCAATCACACTCCCTCCATCACAATCCCCTTCCATCACACTCTCCCTCAATCACAATCTCCCTCCATCACACTCCCTCCATCAAACTTTCCATCAATCACATTCTCTCCATCACAGTCTCCCTCCATCACACTAACCCTCCATCACACTCTCCCTCCAACACACTCTCTCCATCACCCTCCCTCCATCACACTCTACCACCATCTCACAATCCCTCCATCACACTCCCTCCATCACACTCCATCCATCACACTCCCTCCATCACTTTCTCCCTCCATCACATTCTCCGTCCATCATACTGTCCCTCCTTCACACTCCCTCCATCACATTTTCTCCATCACAATTTTTCTACATCACTCTCCCTCCATCACATTCTCTCCATCTCACTTTCCCTCCATCACACTCCTTCCATCTCATTCCCTCCATCACACTCTCTGCATCACACTCCCTCCATCACACTCTCCCTCCATCACATTCTCCCTCCATCATATTCTCCCTCCATCACACTCTCACTCCATCACACTCTCCCTCCATCACTCTTTCCCTCCATCACACATCCTCCATCACGCTCTCCCTCCATCACACTCTCCCTCCATCACACTCTCCCTCTATCACTCCCCCTCTATCACACTCCCTCCATCACACTCCCTCCATCACACTCCCTCCATCACACTCTGCCTCCATCACACTCTCTCCATCACACTCTCCCTCCATCACATACCCTCTCAAACTCTCCCTCCATCACACTCTCCCTCCATCACACTCCCTCTGTCACACTCTCCCTCCATCACTCTCTCCCTCCATCACACTCCCTCCATCACACTCTCCCTCCATCACACTCTCCCTCCATCACACTCTCCCTCTATCACACTCCCTCCATTACATTCCATCCATCAAACTCCCTCCAACACACTGCCTCCACCTCATTCCCTCCATCACACTCTCTGCATCACACTCCCTCCATCACACTCTCCCTCTCTCACATTCTCCCTCCATCATACTCTCCCTTCATCACACTCTCCCTCCATCACACTCTCCCTACTTCACTCTTTCCCTCCATCACACACGCTCCATCACACTCTCCCTCCATCACATTCTCCCTCCATCACACTCTCCCTCAATCACACTCCCTCCATCACACTCCCTCCATCACACTCTCCCTCCATCACACTCGCCCTCCATGACACTCCCTCCGTCACACTCTCCTTCTATCGCACTCTCCCTCCGTCACACTCTCCCTCTATCACACTCCCTCCATCACACTCCCTCCATCACATTCTCTCCATCACACTCTCCCTCCATCACTCTCCCTGCATCACACTCCCTCCATCACACTCTCCCTCCATCACCCTCTCCCTCCATCACACTCCCTTCATCACACTCTCCCTCCATAACATTCTCCCTCCATCTCACTTTCCCTCAATCACATTCCCTCCATCACACTTTCCCTCCATCACTCTTTCTCTCCATCACACACCCTCCATCACACTCTCCCTGCATCACACTCTCCCTCCATCACACTCTCCCTCTATCACACTCCCTCCATCACACTCCCTCCATCACACTCCTCCATCACGCTCTCCCTCCATCACACTCCCTCCATCACACTCTCCCTCCATCACACTCTCCATCCATCACATTCTCTCCATCACACTCCCTCCATCACACTCTCCATCTATCACATTCTCTCCATCACAATCTCCCTCCATCACACTATCCCTCCATCACACTCTCCCTCCATCACAATCTCTTTCCATCACACTCTCTCCATCACACTCCCTCCATCTCACTCTCCCTCCTTCACTCTTCCTCCATCACACACTCCCTCCATCACAGTCTCCCTGCATCACACTCCTTCCATCACACTCTCCCTCCATCACCCTCTCCCTCCATCACACTCCCTTCATCAAACTCTCCCTCCATAACATTCTCCCTCCATCACAGTCCCTCCATCACACTCTCCCTCCATCACACTCTCTCCATCACACTCTCCATCCATCACACTCTCCCTCCATTTTACTCCCTCCATCACACGCTCACTCCATCACCCTCTCCCTCCATCATACTCTCTCTCTATCACACTCCCTCCATTGCACCCCCTCCACCACACTCTCCCTCCATCACATTCTCCCTCCATCACATTCCCTCCATCACACTCTCCCTCCATCACACTCTCCCTCTATCACACTCCCTCCATCACATTCCCTCAATCACACTCCCTCCATCAAACTCTCCGTCCATCACACTCCCTCCATCACGCTCTCCATCCATCACACACTCCCTCGATCACACTCCCTCCGTCACTCTCCCCTTCCATCACACTCTCCCTCCATCACAATCTCCCTCTATCACACTCCCTCCATCACAATCCCTCCATAACATTCTCTCCATCACACTCTCAATCCATCACACTCTCCATCCATCACATTCCCTCCATCACACTCCCTCCATCAAACTCTCCATCAATCACATTCTCTCCATCACGGTCTCCCTCCATCACACTAACCCTCCATCACACTCTCCCTCCATCACACTCTCTCCATCACCCTCCCTCCATCACACTCTCTCCATCACCCTCCCTCCATCACACTCTACCACCATCTCACAATCCCTCCATCACACTCTCCCTCCATCACACTCCCTCCATCACACTCCATCCATCACACTCCCTCCATCACTTTCTCCCTCCATCACATTCTCCGTCCATCATTCTGTCCCTCCTTCACACTCCCTCCATCACATTTTCTCCATCACAATTTTTCTCCATCACTCTCCCTCCATCAACTCTCCCTCCATCACATTCTCCCTCCATCATATTCTCCCTCCATCACACTCTCAATCCATCACTCTCTCCCTCCATCACTCTTTCCCTCCATCACACATCCTCCATCACACTCTCCCTCCATCACACTCTCCCTCCATCACACTCTCCCTCTATCACTCTCCCTCTATCACACTCCCTCCATCACACTCACTCCATCACACTCACTCCATCACACTCTCCCTCCATCACACTCTCTCCATCACACTCTCCCTCCATCACATACCCTCTGTCACAATCTCCCTCCATAACACTCTCCCTCCATCACACTCCCTCCATCACACTCTCCCTCCATCACTCTCCCTCCATCACACTCTCCCTTAATAACATTCTGCCTCCATCACAGTCCCTCCATCACACTCTCCCTCCATCACACTCTCCCTCTATGACACTCCGTCCGTCACACTCTCCTTCTATCGCACTCTCCCTCCGTCACACTCTCCCTCTATCACACTCTCCATCCATCACATTCTCTCCATCACTCTCCCTCCATCACACTCTCCCTCCATCACATTTTCTCCATCACAGTCTCCGTCCATCACACTCTCCCTGCCTCACACTCCCTCCATCACACTCTCCCTCCATCACCCTCTCCCTCCATCACACTCCCTTCATCACACTCTCCCTCCATAACATTCTCCCTCCATCTCACTTTCCCTCAATCACATTCCCTCCATCACACTTTCCCTCCATCACACTCCCTCCATCACGCTCTCCATCCATCACACACTCCCTCGATCACACTCCCTCCGTCACTCTCCCCTTCCATCACACTCTCCCTCCATCACAATCTCCCTCTATCACACTCCCTCCATCACAATCCCTCCATAACATTCTCTCCATCACACTCTCAATCCATCACACTCTCCATCCATCACATTCCCTCCATCACACTCCCTCCATCAAACTCTCCATCAATCACATTCTCTCCATCACGGTCTCCCTCCATCACACTAACCCTCCATCACACTCTCCCTCCATCACACTCTCTCCATCACCCTCCCTCCATCACACTCTCTCCATCACCCTCCCTCCATCACACTCTACCACCATCTCACAATCCCTCCATCACACTCTCCCTCCATCACACTCCCTCCATCACACTCCATCCATCACACTCCCTCCATCACTTTCTCCCTCCATCACATTCTCCGTCCATCATTCTGTCCCTCCTTCACACTCCCTCCATCACATTTTCTCCATCACAATTTTTCTCCATCACTCTCCCTCCATCAACTCTCCCTCCATCACATTCTCCCTCCATCATATTCTCCCTCCATCACACTCTCAATCCATCACTCTCTCCCTCCATCACTCTTTCCCTCCATCACACATCCTCCATCACACTCTCCCTCCATCACACTCTCCCTCCATCACACTCTCCCTCTATCACTCTCCCTCTATCACACTCCCTCCATCACACTCACTCCATCACACTCACTCCATCACACTCTCCCTCCATCACACTCTCTCCATCACACTCTCCCTCCATCACATACCCTCTGTCACACTCTCCCTCCATAACACTCTCCCTCCATCACACTCCCTCCATCACACTCTCCCTCCATCACTCTCCCTCCATCACACTCTCCCTTAATAACATTCTGCCTCCATCACAGTCCCTCCATCACACTCTCAATCCATCACACTCTCCCTCTATGACACTCCGTCCGTCACACTCTCCTTCTATCGCACTCTCCCTCCGTCACACTCTCCCTCTATCACACTCTCCATCCATCACATTCTCTCCATCACTCTCCCTCCATCACACTCTCCCTCCATCACATTTTCTCCATCACAGTCTCCGTCCATCACACTCTCCCTGCCTCACACTCCCTCCATCACACTCTCCCTCCATCACCCTCTCCCTCCATCACACTCCCTTCATCACACTCTCCCTCCATAACATTCTCCCTCCATCTCACTTTCCCTCAATCACATTCCCTCCATCACACTTTCCCTCCATCACTCTTTCCCTCCATCACACACCCTCCATCACACTCTCCCTGCATCACACTCTCCCTCCATCACACTCTCCCTCTATCACACTCCCTCCATCACACTCCCTCCATCACACTCCTTCCATTACGCTCTCCCTCCATCACACTCTCTTCATCACACTCTCCCTCCATCACACTCTCCATCCATCACATTCTCTCCATCACACTCCCTCCATCACACTCTCCATCTATCACATTCTCTCCATCACAATCTCCCTCCATCACACTATCCCTCCATCACACTCTCCCTCCATCACAATCTCTTTCCATCACACTCTCTCCATCACACTCCCTCCATCACACTCTCCCTCCTTCACTCTTCCTCCATCACACTCTCCCTCCATCACAGTCTCCCTGCATCACACTCCTTCCATCACACTCTCCCTCCATCACCCTCTCCCTCCATCACACTCCCTTCAACAAACTCTCCCTCCATAACATTCTCCCTCCATCACAGTCCCTCCATCACACTCTCCCTCCATCACACTCTCTCCATCACACTCTCCCTCCATCACACTCTCCCTCCATTTTACTCCCTCCATCACACGCTCACTCCATCACCCTCTCCCTCCATCATACTCTCCCTCTATCACACTCCCTCCATTGCACCCCCTCCACCACACTCTCCCTCCATCACATTCTCCCTCCATCACACTCCCTCCATCACACACTCCCTCCATCACACTCTCCCTCTATCACACTCCCTCCATCACATTCCCTCAATCACACTCCCTCCATCAAACTCTCCGTCCATCACACTCCCTCCATCACACTCTCCATCCATCACACTCTCCCTCGATCACACTCCCTCCGTCACTCTCCCCTTCCATCACACTCTCCCTCCATCACAATCTCCCTCTATCACACTCCCTCCATCACAATCCCTCCATAACATTCTCTCCATCACACTCTCAATCCATCACACTCTCCATCCATCACATTCCCTCCATCACACTCCCTCCATCAAACTCTCCATCAATCACATTCTCTCCATCACGGACTCCCTCCATCACACTAACCCTCCATCACACTCTCCCTCCATCACACTAACCCTCCATCACACCCTCCCTCCATCACACTCTCTCCATCACCCTCCCTCCATCACACTCTACCACCATCTCACAATCCCTCCATCACACTCTCCCTCCATCACACTCCCTCCATCACACTCCATCCATCACACTCCCTCCATCACTTTCTCCCTCCATCACATTCTCCGTCCATCATTCTGTCCCTCCTTCACACTCCCTCCATCACATTTTCTCCATCACAATTTTTCTGCATCAGTCTCCCTCCATCACACTCTCCCTCCATCACATTCTCTCCATCTCACTTTCCCTCCATCACACTCCTTCCATCTCATTCCCTCCATCACACTCTCTGCATCACACTCCCTCCATCACACTCTCCCTCCATCACATTCTCCCTCCATCATATTCTCCCTCCATCACACTCTCACTCCATCACACTCTCCCTCCATCACTCTTTCCCTCCATCACACATCCTCCATCACACTCTCCCTCCATCACACTCTCCCTCTATCACACTCTCCCTCTATCACTCTCCCTCTTTCACACTCCCTCCATCACACGCCCTCCATCACACTCCCTCCATCACACTCTCCCTACATCACACTCTCTCCATCACTCTCTCCCTCCATCACATACCCTCTGTCACAATCTCCCTCCATCACACTCTCCCTCCATCACACTCCCTCTGTCACACTCCCCCTCCATCACACTCTCCCTCCATCACACTCCCTCCATCACACTCTCCCTCCATCACACACTCCCTCCATCACACTCTCCCTCCATCACACTCTCCCTCTATCACACTCCCTCCATTACATTCCATCCATCAAACTCCCTCCAACACACTGCCTCCACCTCATTCCCTCCATCACACTCTCTGCATCACACTCCCTCCATCACACTCTCCCTCCATCACACACTCTTTCCATCACACTCTCTCCATCACATTCCCTCCATCACACTCTCCCTCCTTCACTCTTCCTCCATCACACTCTCCCTCCATCACAGTCTCCCTGCATCACACTCCTTCCATCACACTCTCCCTCCAACACCCTCTCCCTCCATCACGCTCCCTTCATCAAACTCTCCCTCCATAACATTCTCCCTCCATCACAGTCCCTCCATCACACTCTCCCTCCATCACACTCTCTCCATCACACTCTCCCTCCATCACACTCTCCCTCCATTTTACTCCCTCCATCACACGCTCACTCCATCACCCTCTCCCTCCATCATACTCTCCCTCTATCACACTCACTCCATTGCACTCCCTCCACCACCCTCTCCCTCCATCATACTCTCCCTCTATCACACTCACTCCATTGCACTCCCTCCACCACACTCTCCCTCCATCACATTCTCCCTCCATCACACTCCCTCCATCACACTCTCCCTCCATCACACTCTCCCTCTATCACACTCCCTCCATCACATTCCCTAAATCACACTCCCTCCATCACACTCTCCGTCCATCACACTCCCTCCATCACGCTCTCCATCCATCACACTCTCCCTCGATCACACTCCCTCCGTCACTCTCCCCTTCCATCACACTCTCCCTCCATCACAATCTCCCTCTATCACACTCCCTCCATCACAATCCCTCCATAACATTCTCTCCATCACACTCTCACTCCATCACACTCTCCATCCATCACATTCCCTCCATCACACTCTCTCCATCAAACTCTCCATCAATCACATTCTCTCCATCACAGTCTCCCTCCATCACACTAACCCTCCATCACACTCTCCCTCCATCACACTCTCTCTATCACCCTCCCTCCATCACACTCTAACACCATCTCACAATCCCTCCATCACACTCTCCCTCCATCACCCTCCCTCCATCACACTCCATCCATCACACTCCCTCCATCACTTTCTCCCTCCATCACATTCTCCGTCCATCATACTGTCCCTCCTTCACACTCCGTCCATCACATTTTCTCCATCACAATTTTTCTCCATCACTCTCCCTCCATCACACTCTCCCTCTATCACATTCTCTCCATCTCACTTTCCCTCCATCACACTCCTTCTATCTCATTCCCTCCATCACACTCTCTGCATCACACACCCTCCATCACACTCTCCCTCCATCACATTCTCCCTCCATCATATTCTCCCTCCATCACACTCTCACTCCATCACACTCTCCCTCCATCACACTCTCCCTCTATCACTCTCCCTCTATCACACTCCCTTCATCACACTCTCCCTCCATCACACTCTCTCCATCACACTCTCCCTCCATCACATACCCTCTTTCACACTCTCCCTCCATCACACTCTCCCTCCATCACACTGCCTCCATCACACTCTCCCTCCATCACACTCTCCCTCCATCACACTCTCCCTCTATCACACTCCCTCCATTACATTCCATCCATCAAACTCCCTCCAACACACTGCCTCCACCTCATTCCCTCCATCACACTCTCTGCATCACACTCCCTCCATCACATTCTCCCTCCATCATACTCTCCCTTCATCACACTCTCACTCCATCACACTCTCCCTACTTCACTCTTTCCCTCCATCACACACCCTCCATCACACTCTCCCTCCATCACACTCTCCCTCCATCACACTCTCCCTCTATCACACTCCCTCTATCACACTCCCTCCATCACACTCTCCCTCCATCACTCTCCCTCCATCACACTCTCCCTTAATAACATTCTGCCTCCATCACAGTCCCTCCATCACACTCTCCCTCCATCATACTCTCCCTCCATGACACTCCCTCAGTCACACTCTCCTTCTATCGCACTCTCCCTCCGTCACACTCTCCCTCTATCACACTCCCTCCATCACACTCCCTCCATCACATTCTCTCCATCACACTCTCCCTCCATCACACTCTCCATCCATCACATTCTCTCCATCACTCTCCCTCCATCACACTCTCCCTCCATCACATTCTCTCCATCGCAGTCTCCCTCCATCACACTCTCCCTGCATCACACTCCCTCCATCACATTCTCCCTCCATCACCCTCTCCCTCCATCACACTCCCTTCATCACACTCTCCCTCCATAACATTCTCCCTTCAACTCACTCTCCCTCAATCACATTCCCTCTATCACACTTTCCCTCCATCACTCTTTCCCTCCATCACACACCCTCCATCACACTCTCCCTGCATCACACTCTCCCTCCATCACACTCTCCCTCTATCACACTCCCTCCATCACACTCCCTCCATCACACTCCCTCCATCACGCTCTCCCTCCATCACACTCTCTTCATCACATTCCCTCCATCACACTCCCTCCATCAAACTCTCCATCAATCACATTCTCTCCATCACAGTCTCCCTCCATCACACTAACCCTCCATCACACTCTCCCTCCATCACACTCTCTCCATCACCCTCCCTCCATCACACTCTACCTTCATCTCACAATCCCTCCATCACACTCTCCCTCCATCACACTCCCTCCATCACACTCCATCCATCACACTCCCTCCATCACACTCTCCCTCCATCACATTCTCCGTCCATCATACTGTCCCTCCTTCACACCCCCTCCATCACATTTTCTCCATCACAATTTTTCTCCATCACTCTCCCTCCATCACACTCTCCCTCCATCACATTCTCTCCATCTCATTCCCTCCATCACACTCTCTGCATCACACTCCCTCCATCACACTCTCCCTCTATCACACTCTCCCTCCATCACACTCCCTCCATCACACTCTCCCTCCATCACACTCTCCCTCCATCACACTCTCCCTCTTTCACACTCCCTCCATTACATTCCATCCATCAAACTCCCTCCATCACACTCCCTCCACCTCATTCCGTCCATCACACTCTCTGCATCACACTCCCTCCATCACACTCTCCCTCCATCACATTCTCCCTCCATCATACTCTCCCTTCATCACACTCTCACTCCATCACACTCTCCCTCCATCACTCTTTCCCTCCATCACACACCCTCAATCACACTCTCGATCCATCACACTCTCCCTCCATCACACTCTCCCACTCTCACTCTCCCTCTATCACACTCCCTCCATCAAGCTCCCTCCATCACACTCCTTCTTTCACACTCTCCCTCCATCACACTCTCTCCATCACACTCTCCCTCCATCACACACCCTCTGTCACACTCTCCCTCCATCACACTCTCCCTCCATCACACTCCCTCTGTCACACTCTCCCTCCATCACACTCTCCCTCCATCACACTCTCCCTCTATCACACTCTCCCTCCATCACACTCCCTCCATCACACTCTCCCTCCATCACACTCTCCCTCCATCACACTCTCCCTCTTTCACACTCCCTCCATTACATTCCATCCATCAAACTCCCTCCATCACACTCCCTCCACCTCATTCCCTCCATCACACTCTCTGCATCACACTCCCTCCATCACACTCTCCCTCCATCACATTCTCCCTCCATCTTACTCTCCCTTCATCACACTCTCACTCCATCACACTCTCCCTACTTCACTCTTTCCCTCCATCACACACCCTCCATCACACTCTCCCTCCATCACACTCTCCCTCCATCACACTCTCCCTCAATCACACTCCCTCCATCACACTCCCTCCATCACACTCCCTCCATCACACTCTCCCTCCATCACTCTCCCTCCATCACACTCTCCCTTAATAACATTCTGCCTCCATCACAGTCCCTCCATCACATTTTCTCCATCACACTCTCCCTCCATCACACTCTCCATCCATCACATTCTCTCCATCACTCTCCCTCCATCACACTCTCCCTCCATCACATTCTCTCCATCGCAGTCTCCCTCCATCACACTCTCCCTGCATCACACTCCCTCCATCACAATCTCCCTCCATCACCCTCTCCCTTCATCACACTCCCTTCATCACACTCTCCCTCCATAACATTCTCCCTCCAACTCACTCTCCCTGAATCACATTCCCTCTATCACACTTTCCCTCCATCACTCTTTCCCTCCATCACACACCCTCCATCACACTCTCCCTACATCACACTCTCCCTCCATCACACTCTCCCTCTATCACACTCCCTCCATCACACTCCCTCCATCACACTCCCTCCATCACGCTCTCCCTCCATCACACTCTCTTCATCACACTCTCCCTCCATCACACTCTCCATCCATCACATTCTCTCCATCACACTCCCTCCATCACACTCTCCATCTATCACATTCTCTCCATCACAATCTCCCTCCATCACACTATCCCTCCATCACACTCTCCCTCCATCACACTCTCTTTCCATCACACTCTCTCCTTCACACTCCCTCCATCACACTCTCCCTCCTTCACTCTTCCTCCATCACACTCTCCCTCCATCACAGTCTCCCTGCATCACACTCCTTTCATCACACTCTCCCTCCAACACCCTCTCCCTCCATCACACTCCCTTCATCAAACTCTCCCTCCATAACATTCTCCCTCCATCACAGTCCCTCCATCACACTCTCCCTCCATCACACTCTCTGCATCACACTCTCCCTCCATCACACTCTCCCTCCATTTTACTCCCTCCATCACACGCTCACTCCATCACCCTCTCCCTCCATCATACTCTCCCTCTATCACACTCCCTCCATTTTACTCCCTCCACCACACTCTCCCTCCATCACATTCTCCTTCCATCACACACCCTCCATCACACTCTCCCTCCATCACACTCTCCCTCTATCACACTCTCTCCATCACATTCCCTAAATCACACTCCCTCCATCACACTCTCCATCCATCACACTCCCTCCATCACGCTCTCCATCCATCACACTCTCCCTCGATCACACTCCCTCCGTCACTCTCCCCTTCCATCACACTCTCCCTCCATCACAATCTCCCTCTATCACACTCCCTCCATCACAATCCCTCCATAACATTCTCTCCATCACACTCTCACTCCATCACACTCTCCATCCATCACATTCCCTCCATCACACTCCCTCCATCAAACTCTCCATCAATCACATTCTCTCCATCACAGTCTCCCTCCATCACACTAACCCTCCATCACACTCTCCCTCCATCACACTCTCTCCATCACCCTCCCTCCATCACACTCTACCTTCATCTCACAATCCCTCCATCACACTCTCCCTCCATCACACTCCATCCATCACACTCCATCCATCACACTCCCTCCATCACACTCTCCCTCCATCACATTCTCCGTCCATCATACTGTCCCTCCTTCACACCCCCTCCATCACATTTTCTCCATCACAATTTTTCTCCATCACTCTCCCTCCATCACACTCTCCCTCCATCACATTCTCTCCATCTCACTTTCCCTCCATCACACTCCTTCCATCTCATTCCCTCCATCACACTCTCTGCATCACACTCCCTCCATCACACTCTCCCTCTATCACACTCTCCCTCCATCACACTCCCTCCATCACACTCTCCCTCCATCACACTCTCCCTCCATCACACTCTCCCTCTTTCACACTCCCTCCATTACATTCCATCCATCAAACTCCCTCCATCACACTCCCTCCACCTCATTCCCTCCATCACACTCTCTGCATCACACTCCCTCCATCACACACTCCCTCCATCACATTCTCCCTCCATCATACTCTCCCTTCATCACACTCTCACTCCATCACACTCTCCCTCCATCACTCTTTCCCTCCATCACACACCCTCCATCACACTCTCGATCCATCACACTCTCCCTCCATCACACTCTCCCTCTCTCACTCTCCCTCTATCACACTCCCTCCATCAAGCTCCCTCCATCACACTCCCTCTTTCACACTCTCCCTCCATCACACTCTCTCCATCACACTCTCCCTCCATCACACACCCTCTGTCACACTCTCCCTCCATCACACTCTCCCTCCATCACACTCCCTCTGTCACACTCTCCCTCCATCACACTCTCCCTCCATCACACTCTCCCTCTATCACACTCTCCCTCCATCACACTCCCTCCATCACACTCTCCCTCCATCACACTCTCCCTCCATCACACTCTCCCTCTTTCACACTCCCTCCATTACATTCCATCCATCAAACTCCCTCCATCACACTCCCTCCACCTCATTCCCTCCATCACACTCTCTGCATCACACTCCCTCCATCACACTCTCCCTCCATCACATTCTCCCTCCAACATACTCTCCCTTCATCACACTCTCACTCCATCACACTCTCCCTACTTCACTCTTTCCCTCCATCACACACCCTCCATCACACTCTCCCTCCATCACACTCTCCCTCCATCACACTCTCCCTCAATCACACTCCTTCCATCACATTCTCTCCATCACATTCTCTCCATCACACTCTCCTTCCATCACACTCTCCATCCATCACATTCTCTCCATCACTCTCCCTCCATCACACTCCCTCCATCACATTCTCTCCATCACACTCTCCCTTCATCACACTCTCCATCCATCACATTCTCTCCATCACTCTCCCTCCATCACACTCTCCCTCCATCACACTCCCTCCATCACACTCTCCCTCCATCACCCTCTCCCTCCATCACACTCCCTTCATCACACTCTCCCTCCATAACATTCTCCCTCCATCTCACTCTCCCTCAATCACATTCCCTCCATCACACTCTCCCTCCGTCACACTCTCCCTCCATCACACTCTCCCTCCATCACATTCTGCCTCCATCACACTCCCTCCATCACACTCTTCCTCCATCACATTCTCCCTCCATCACATTCTCCCTCCATCACATTCTCCCTCCATCACACTGTCCCTCCATCACACTCTACCTCCATCACACTCCCTCCATCACACACTTCCTCCATCACTTTCTCCCTCCATCACACTCTCTCGATCTCCCTCCCTCCATCACTCTCTATCTCCAGCTCACACTCCCTCCATCTCACTCTCCCTCCATCATATTCTCCGTCCATCACACTGTCCCTCCATCTCACTCCCTCCATCACATTCTCTCCATCACAATTTCTCTCCATTAAACTCCCTCTTTTACTCTCTCTCCATCACACTCTCCCTCCTTCACTTTCTCCCTCCATCTCTCTCTTTCTCCATCACAATATCTATCCATCACACTCTCCTTTCATCTCATAGTCCCTCCTTCACACTCCCCTCCATCACCTTCTCTCTATCACCCTCACTCCATCACACTCTCTCCATCACACTCACTACCCATCACACACTCCCTCCATCAAACTGTCCCTGCAGCGTAATCTCTCCAACACACTCTCTCCATCAAACACTCTTGTCATCATACCTTTTCCATCACATTCTCCCTCCATCAAACTCTCCAACCATCATAGTCTCCCTCCAACTCCCTCTCACCCCAACACACTCTCCTCCCTCAGACGTACCTCATTCACACTCTCCTCAATCACATTCACTCCATCACAATCTTTCTTCTTCAAACTCTCCTCCATAAGATTCTCTCTCCAAGGCACTCTCCCTCCATCACAGTCTCCCTTCATCATACTCTCCCTCCATCATACTCTCCCTCCATCACACTCTCCCTCCATCACAATCTTCTCCATCACACGCTCTCCAGCGCATTCTCCCCGTCACACTCTCCCACTTTCACATTCTCTCCACCACACTCTCTCCATCACACTCATTGCTCCATCACTCTTCCTCCATCATCCTCTCTCTCCATCTCACACTCTCCATCACACTCTTCCTCCATCATACTTTCTGTTGCTCTATAGTTTTCACACTGTCCCTTACTCACCCTCCCTCTCACTCTTTCCCCCACATTCTCTCACTCTCTCCATTGCTTTCACTTCCCATTCTGACTGTCTCACCCCATCTCATGTTCACTCACTGTCACTTTCTCAATCTTTAACCTTCTCACCCCATTCTCTCTCTGTCTCTCCCATCACTCTCACAGTCCATCTCCATTGCTTTCCCCCCTCTCATACTCAATCTGTCTCTCTCGCACTCAGTCTCTAACTCCCATGTTCATTCTCTCTCTTTCATTCTATCACTCTTGTTCACTCTCAGTCTCTTACCTTGATTCCCACTCTCACTATCTCACTTAATCTCTCTCACAAAACACACCCTATATCTCCCACACTCATCCTCTCACTATCACTCTCTCCATCACTCCTCTCCATAACTCTCCACTTTCAATCTCACACACTGGCTTCCTCACATTCTTTCTCTCTCCCTCTCTCTCATTCTCTCTCTCTCTTCCTTACTCCATTTCCCTTTCTCACTCACTCTTCCTTGTGTACAATCTTACTCTCTCTCTCTTAATCTCCCTCTCTGACTCTCATTTTCTCTCTCATTCTTGTAAACCTGTAACTACTTTTACCTCAGTTTGTTAGCTCTCAGACTCCAGGGTGGCAGTGGAAGGCACAACTCATGACAGAGGTTTCAGGGGAACTGATCCTTTACTTAAAATCAATAATGATTGCAAACAAGCATCAGTGTTCATACACACACGCTAACACCAGTGACTAATCAGTTCAGCAGTGACTAGTGGACTTTGCTTTTTGAGTGACTGATCAACTCAGCAGCAGCAGTGTGTCCTCACACTGCTATTATTAACCCTAAACCTGGCAAGTCTCCCTGTAAGCAGTAGCCTATTGTGGGGGTTAGTTGGCTAGATGTTTAGAGTATGGTTATAGAATAATACCCACAGTGTAAGTTCAATCCACACACTGGCTATGATAGCTCATGACAGCCTGCTTCCTAACCTGGCTCATGTTTGACATGCAGTGAAGCCCCTCAAGCTATATAACCACATGTCCCTGACAGAGAGTGATACCTATGGTCCCTCATGGACCATAGAGTTAATCACCTTATCTTACCCTAACAGCAGTCAGCCATTGGTATTGACACTATCTCTGCACGGGTTCCTCATTTTACAATGGCTTAAAGGTTTATCTTACAGAAAGCAGGGTAGGTGATGGTGCAGTGGTATTGTCACTGGACCAGTACTCCAGAGACCCAGGGTAATGCTCTGGAGGCCCAGGTTCAAATCCTATCACAACAGAAATCAATAAAAAATTTGAAATTAAAAGATTGTTGTAACAATCTATTTGGTTCACTAACTTAAGCAAAGGAAGCCACTCAGTTGCTGCAAAGTCACAAAAAAGGAATGAAACTGGCCAGACCACCTGTCAACCTAGGCTTTCACTAGGTTAAAATTCTGGAACTTCCTTCCTAACAGCACTGTGGGTGTACCTACACCACATGGACTGCAGCAGTTTAAGAAGGTAGCTCACCACCACCTTCTCAAGGGAAATTAGGGATGGGCAATAAATGCTGGCCCAGCCAGTGATGCCCAAATCCTGTGAATGAACTTTAAAATGATTGCCCACTGGTGATGCATTTCTCACATTCATTTTGTGAGTTTACACTGTGGCACTGCTGTTTACTGATCTGTACATAGGTGTTTCACGCCTTTCTGTGGGGTCCGATGTTTTCAGGACTTTTGTTGCTGGTTTGTCCTTTCCTACCAGGTGGATGGCCCGATTTTGTGTATCTTTTATAGCTTCTGAATTTCTAACAGCACTCTCCATGGCTGTGGCTAATTCTAGTGCCTTATTGAAGTCTAGATTAGCTTCGGCCAGCAAACACCTTTAAATAGTTCTGAATTCGCAATGCTCAGTTAATGCCTTTAAAATGGCCACATAGTCAGCTATTGTCTCCCCTGGAAGCCTGTTCCTTGAATTGAATTGAAGCGCTGCATAGTAACTGAGGGCTTTGATCTCAGGTGGTTTTGTACAATTTTTATTCACTCGATCAAAAGTCTTCGAGTCGGGGATGTTAAGTGACGTGAGGCTGTAGATCAGCCCGTACGTTTTGCCCCCACATGTGGATAAAAGAGTCTCCTTCTTCTTCTCCTCCCTCAGGATGTCGTTAGTGGTAAAAACAACACTCGGTGTTTGACATACTGAGACCAGTCATCGTAAATGGAGTCGAATGGATCGACACACCCAGTCTGCCACATTGTGAATAGCTGCAAGGGGACTGCACTTCCGATGGGCTTCCTAGTTAATTCAGGTGTTTGGCTTACTGCGGCTTTCTTGACTGCTGTCGATCACTTCATTTTTTGCCTTCCACAGAGTTGCCCTCTTTCTGGGGTCTCTTGTAATTTTCTGTCCATAGCCATTTTTCTTGCATGTACCTCTTTAAATGTATTGCCGCTTTAAGAGCAGTCACCATTTTGTTCAACTCTGTCTCTGCAGCTGCTAGCTTTTCTGTGCTGTGTTTCGCGCTCTTTTTGATTTTTGGCAGGATCTCCATGACCATAGGGTTTTTTCTTTTCTCTTTTTCTTTGTATTAAATTTAAAACTGCAGCACTGCTTTCTGCTCTGATTGCAGCCTATATTATAACATATTGCAGATTCTCTTTCTAACGTTTTGCTCACTGTCTTGTGGATTCTCACTCAGGAGTCTTACAATTTTGCTATTCTCATCCTCGTTGCCATTTTAATGTCTTGAGTCTGAGTTCACTAGTCGAGTAAACTCAGATTGCATGCCTTCATATACATTTGTTAGTTGATGCTCACTATCAATATTGGAGGGAGATCGGCATAAGAACAAACTGTGATTGTTTATTGCAACAGAGGGCACAGCACTAAATCCTTGCGTGCTCCCACAACCACCTCCAGCTCTAGACTTATAGTTAACCAGGAGCCCACGCTGTATAGTGATTGGTCAGTACTGTCACAATGTTAGTCCACTTCTCTTAAAGTTTTCTTAAAGGTACATGGTACTCCACTTTACCAGAATATTTACCTTGATGGCTGGGTTGGCTCCACTAGCTCAGCGGCAGGTGGGCAACCAAACTCCACCACTGAAACGGGGCCCGCTGCCATTTTGAGTGGGCGGGACAATTAAGGCCCGCCCAGCGGCCTTCCTGATAGGCTGTTCAGCTTCCTGTGCAGCGGGGGTAGGGATTCCCCATCCGTTAGAGGCAAAATCTTGTCTCAGGGAGATTACTGGCTGTATAAAAATCTTTAAAAATAGAAAAATATTAAAATTATTAACATGTCTCCCTCGTGTGACAATGTCACACGAGATGTGATATGTTAATAAGAAGCACTTAAACTTTATTGAAGTTTTTAAAAACGGACATGAAACCTCATCCTGCCAGTGAATGAGGTTTAATGTTTTATCTGAAGCCCGCTGGGGCTCCTGGCCTGCTCGCCAGCGTTAAAGTTGGACGGGCAGGTCCTTTAACAAGCTTAATTACCCTGTCAGGTCCATTGACAGGTTGGCAGGCAGACAGCTGATTTTGCTGTCTGCCCGCCTTCCTAAAAATTTAAATGGACCGGGATGAGGCCGGGGGTTCCTCCTGACATCATTCCCCGTCATTTTCCCGTTGGCGAGCGGGCCCCACCTCCAGATCACTAACAGGAAAATTCAGCCTCTCTGTGCCGTTGCCCATCTTGTGAGATAGTACTGCGCCGTCAAAGGGGGACGCATTGCAGGTTAGCACCAATTCCATTGTCTGGTCATAAGGCACTAACAAATTTGAAGAGTGTAAGAGCTGTTTTACTTTCATGAAGGCTTCTTCTTGGGGTGACTCCCAAACCCAACGCTGGTTTTTCATTAGCAATGAATGTAGTGGATCTAGAACCATCGATGAATTTGGCAGAAATCATCCCTAAAAATGATTAATTTCCAAGATGTTCTTGGGCGCAGGTGCCTCTCTGATGGCTTTAACCTTCTCTTCAACAGGGTGTAATCCTTGAGTATCTACCCGGTGGGCCAAATAAATGACTTCATTTGACTAAAAAGTGCATTTTTCCTTCTTCAGGTGCACTGCTCCTTGTAAAAATCATTTCAGAACATCCTCTAGGTTAGCCTAGTGTTCCTATTCTGTGAATCCAGTTATCAGCACATTATCCAGGTAGACCACAACTTGAGGTAGACCCTGCAGCAAGCTCTCCATTGTCCTTTGAAGAATGGCACAGGCTGAGGAAACATTGAAGGGCAGGAGTGTATATTGATATAAACCTTGATGTGTATTTATGGTCACAAATTCCTAAGAGATGTCATCCAGCTCTAGTTGTTGATATGCGTGATTCATGTCAAGCTTTGTATATGTTATCTCTCCTGCTAGTTTGGCATATAGGTCTTCAAGCTTGGGAACAGAGTACCTGTCCAGTTTGGCTGCTCTGTTGACCGCGAGTTTATAGTCCCTGCAGATCCGGACAGTCTGGTCTGTTTTAAGGACAAGGACTATGGGTGCTGCCCGCTCTGAGAACTTAACCGCTTTTATGACACCCAACCTCTCTAGCCAGCTCCACTCAACATCAACCTTCTCTCTCAGGGAGCGAGGGGTTGCTTCTGAGTCCACCTAAACCTTGGTCTGTAGGCCTTGGATATTTCCCAGTTCATCCTTGAAGATGGTGTTATTTCTTTTAGCAGCTCTGGCACCAATCACGCCCTAGAAGGCTTGTCCCTTCACCTTCTATCACCATCACTGGTAGTTGTGCCGACTGGTGTCTTTAATGGCAGTTGCTGTGATTATGCCTTGTACCTGGATTTCTTTGCCCATATACTTTTTCAACTTGACAAATTTTTTGTTCCACATTTAATTGTTGATCACCTTTATTTAAATATCTGAAAGTGTGTTCTCCTATTACAGTGATAGAAGCACCCGTGTCTACTTCCATTTTTAAGGGTTTACCATTCACTTGCACTGTGACAATAATGGGCTCCGTCTTCCCAATTTTCATGTTGAATAATGAATAAATGTCAGAATTGGTTGTTCCTGGTTCTTCTACACTATATACTCCATTGGACTTTGATTATTGTTTGGAAGCCTGTTTAAATCTCACTTTGCACTATTTCATTATGTGTCTATTTCTGTGACAAAAATAACATTCTACTTTTTAAAATTGTCAGACACTAGAAGAATGAATGTTTCCATGTTGATAAACATCAGTTTTTGATTTTGTTGCTAAGCTGCTTCCTCTCAATTTTCAGTTAGCAAGGGCTATTTCTTGCTTCACAGCGGAGTCCCGGCTTTTCACATCATCTTCGGCTGACTGTTCCTGTCAAACTAGGAGAAGGGTGCCATTTCATGCCCCTTGAATAGCTTGTGAACCCCTTACAGCACTGTTCATCTCCAGCGTTATTTCTAACACTTTCTTAAAATCAAGATCCACTTCAGCCAGCAATCTTTGCTGAAAGCATCCTTTTGCATGCCACATGCTAAACGATCTCTGAGTATGTCATTCAGGGTTTCACCAAAATCACAATATTCCATTGGTTGTTTTCATTTTGCCATGTAGGCAGCAATGGTCTCCCCCGAGGCTCTATTCTTTGAATTGAACATAAACCTCTGCATTGTGACAGAGGGCTTGGGTTGAAAATGTCCCTTAACGAGGTCTATTAATTCAATGAAGCTCTTTAAATCTGGGGAACTGGGGGCCGTCAAGCTTTGAGTTAAACTGCGGGTCTTGCTCCCACAAATACTCAGGAGAATCACTCTCCTCTTTTTCTCCCCTATGATTTTGTGACTTGAAGGAAGAACGCAAGACGTTCTATATATTGAGACCAATCATCTGTGGTTGGCTCAAAGGGATCGATTCTGCCAAACTTTGGCATTTCAGATGAGTATATCTTCTTTTATTTTTAACAACTTAGATACTCACAGTCGCGGGACAAGGCACAGCACCGAATCTGACTTATCCATGTTGCCAGTTTGTTATAGAGTTGATCTTCGGACAACTTTTCTTAGTGGAAACATTTAACTTTATTTACAAGACACAGCAGCAACTACATGTGTGCATCAAACCCCATAACTAAAGAAGAACTCTGCCTGTAGAGGTTCCCCATGCTGAAAACACATTGGTTTACACAGATAGTCTGATCTTACAGCACAGGATTATTGTTAAAGCTACAGCCCTACATTTCCCAAAGCTATAATTACCACACATACCATTGTCTATTTCCTATCAGCTTGACCTTGGAGCTTGCTACAGGCTATGATGGTTACTCACATAGCTTTAAAATCTGGATCACTAAAGTAACTGCTGTGTGTAGACATCGATGAATCTGATCAGTTGTATGGTTTATTGTATAGACATAACTACAGATATACTGGACTACATGTGTTACTCAGTCTAAGCCATGAGCTTTCCTCCTTTGAGATGTCTAGTCATATCAGTCTCTCTCTTACGTCATCATGTGGGCGGTACTGTTTCCCCAGTCCCACACATTAACCCTTTCAGCCCTGAACACTCTAATGCTGCAGTAGCTATGGGCAGGATGTTTAGTTCGATGGGTGGGTGGACGTGCGCACTCAACGGGCCTGGGAGCAGCCGGGGAACGGACAGCTGGCTGCGATCGGCCCCCGACCGCGATTTCACGCTGGTTGGCCAATTAACAGGCAGCCAGTGTAGAAGGCACACTGAAATGCTCAGCACTGTCGGGGTGTGAGTAGGAGGAGGGAGGGCGCTGACGTAAGTGCTGGTGCGGGCAAGCGAGGAATGGAAGCTCCCTGACAGCAGAGAGCTACCTCGGGGAGCTGAAGACTTTAAAAGCAATGAATAAAGATTTAAAAATCCAGAAAAAATGTCCACTCATCAGAATCAGTCACTTGAACATACAGATGATGAAAATCCTGTCCATACGTTTTTTTCAATTTAACAACAGAAATCTCATTCCGCCCTTGGGTGTGAGGTTGGACAGACCACAAAATATTGGAGCCAAGTGGAACTTTAATGGGTTTAATTGCCCTATTAACTGTTGGCGGGCATGCTTCCGACTATCACTCACTCGTGGCAACCGAAATATCGCATGAGCGTGGTGGGGTGACGCCGAGATACTGGTCCTCCATGTTCCCTTGGCGCTAAGTCCAGGAGTAAGTGGCAGATGTGAGCCACCAGGTCCCTAGACATGCGCAGTCATCAGCGACACTGGTTCTCAGTCATCTGCAGGAATAGCAGGCAGCATCTATAGACCCTGGGTATCACTAGGCACCGACCAGCCACGGCTCACTGTCGCTCCTGGGCAGCGTCTGTGGGAGCCTCTGCTGTTCCTGCCTTTACACAGCCAGGGAACTCAGTCACTCTCTCCTCTGTCTTCTACAGTCTCTGTAGGCCATCAGGCATACAGCTAGGTGACCAGGATCCATGATCCTGACATGGTTCCCCTGCAGCATGAAAGAGAGAGAGGCATGGTTATCATGGCTGTACTTAGCACCTTTCCTGGCCCTGTGTGACCACCCTTAACGTTTCCCGGAGAGAGCTGGTCACCCCTCGGATGGCCAGAGATGAGTGCGCTGCATGGCTGCCTTGTTAGCCTGCGACATGGGGGACACTGGTCCAAACCGGGATGCTGAGATTGCAAGAGGCTGTGAGCACCTCCAGCAGTGATTGATACATGGCCAGTGTTGGCGAGGAGATTGTACAATGTGGGCAGCCCAACTGCTCCACAGTCCAATAAAGTGGTGGTGGACTCGAAGTCTGTGCCTGGCAGGGGGCGATGGGTGGGGAGTGCCGGGGCTGTTGTAAGGTCTGGAGCACTTTGTGGCCTTTTTGTGCCTCCGTGTTGCTTCCATAGGCGGGCAGGCTAGGAGCCCGACCTCAATCATATCAGTGTGGCTGTGCCTGATCTGTCTTAGTTGCAGAGGCCTGGTCAGTTTATACTGGCGTCCCTAAAGCTTGGCCATTTCCCTCACTTACCCTGCCCCCTCCTCGATTACCTGTGTGCGGGATGCAGCGCCAAGGCAGCACTTGACCCCCCCGCCGCCCCCCCACAACTGAAATCAGGTCGTCTCTGAGGCTGGCCAGCACTTTCCCCCAGATACTGCACCCCACACACCCCCCTCAGCAGTGGCCTGCGGGGCCAGGCATCAGTTTCCCGCTGCCCAGCCCCCCGGAGCCCCTGAGGCTTGTAAACAACAGGTGAGCTGTGGAGAATGCTGCTGCTCACTCACCTCAGTTCTCCCAAAGTGAAGGCCGCCGAGTGCATGCTGCCTGTGTGCTGTTGTGAAACTCATTGCCATGCTTTCTCGCTGACCAATGGTGGGAAATGCGGCTGCCATCAGCGGACTGAGCAGACGATCACAATCTGCTTTCGTGCTGTCGTGAAGCAGGTTGTGCCACATTTTCCACCATGCCACCTATCATGCCCACCACCAGCATGTTTGGAAAATTCCACCCATGATGTAAGAAAGCTGCTGAGACTGGCAGATGCATCTCCTTATTTCGACCAAGCATTCAGACAGCAGTGGGATTCATAGCTGAATGGACTTACATACGGGTGCAATCCAGTACAGTAATATGTACTCATGTGAGTAAATGCTGAATAATAACCACACTCTAAATCTCATAGGCCTGATGGGTAAAATAAAAAATCCCAGCGGCAATAGAGCAAGTCAGCTTCCCTGGTGTACAGCAGCAACATGATATTCAGCCTTCCCTCAATGTGCTGATCATACAGGGGACTGCCATCCAAAGTCACTTTCATGACACAATTCCATACTACCACATCCCCAGTGAACCCACAACCAGGCACTGCCTGTTCCACTAGGTTGTAGGGGCAGCTGAACTGTTTGGGCACACCTGGTAAAATCTGGGGCACCCCCATGTGGCCCCATCCACTCAGGTCACAGAATTATAGAACAGTAGTGACACAGAATGAGGCTAATTGACACATCCTATCCCTACTGCAAGAGCAACTCAGCTAGTCCCACTCCCTGCCCTTTTCCTGTCGCACTGCAATTCTTTTCTGTTCAGGTGCTTATCCAGTTCCCCTTTGAAAGCCATGATTTCAATCTGTCTCCACTACATTGTCATGCAGATTATTCCAGATCCTAACCATTCACTACTTTAAAAAAATTATTTTGCCAATCATCTTAAATCTGTGCCCTCTGGTTCTCAGTCCTTCTGCCAATGAGAACAGTTTCTCTCTATCTACTCTGTGCACACCCTTCATTATTTTGAATACCTCTATGAAATCTCCGAACAACCCCAGCTTCTCCAATCTATTCACACAACTGAAGCTCCTTATCCCTGGAACCATTCTTGTAAATCTTTTCTCTACTTTCTCCAATGCATTCACATTCCAGTTGAGGGTGAACCAGAAACTATACAGGGTCACCATAACTTAATTGCTCTCGTACTCTGTGCCTTTATTTATAAAGCCCAGGATCCCAAATGCCTTTTAACCACTTCAATGATTTGTGCATATATACCTGCTAAGGCCCTCTGCTTCTGCACCCCCTTTAAAATTGTGTCCTTTATTTTATATTGTCTTTCCATGTTCTTTCTACCATGATGTACAACTTCACACTTCTCTGCACTAAAACTCATCAGCCTTGTGCCTGCCTATTGTCCGCTATATGTCATTGCCAACAATTCCAAGTTTTGTGCCATCTGCAAATTTTGAAATTGTGCCCTATACACCCAAATCTAGGTCATTAATATAGAACAAGAAAAGCAGCGGTCCTAGTACCAATCCCTGTGGAACTCCATTGTATACCATAATCCAGTCTGAAAAATAACCATTCACCACTACTTTGTGTTTCCTGTTCCTCAGCCAACTTTGTAACCATGCTGCCACTGCCCCTTTTATTCCAGGGGCTGTGACTTTGCTGACAGGCTTGCTATATGGCACTTTATCAAACACCTTTTGAAAGTCCATGGGAACCACCTCAACCCCATATTACCCTTATCAAACCTTTCTGTTCCTTGAACAAATCTGTGCTGGCTTTCTCTAATTAAGTCACACATGGTGATTGTTAATTTTGTCCCAGATTATCATTTCTAAAAGCTTTTCCATCACCAAGGTTAAATTGATTGACCTGTCATTGCTGGGTTGATCCTTACGTCCCTTTTTGAACAAGTGTAACATTTGCAATTCTCCAGTCCTCAGGCACCACCTCTGTACCTAAGGAGCTTTGGAAGGTTATGGCCAATGTCTCTGCAATTTCCACCCTTACTTCCTCAGTATCCTTGGATGCATCTCATCCCATTCTGGTGAGTTAACAACTTTAAGTAGACAGCCTTTCAAACACTTCATTTTTATCAAGTTTTATCCCATCCAGTGCCTCCACTACCTCCCCTTTCACTATGACATTGGCAGCATCTTCTTCCTTGGTAAAGACGGGTGCAAATTTTTCATTCAGTATCTCAGCCATAGCCTCTGCTTCCATGGGCAAATCCTCTTTTTGTCCCTCATCAGCTCCGGTCCTCCTTATACAATCCTTTTATTATCTGTAACATTTTTGGATTCCATTTCATGTTAGCTGCCAGACACCTCTCATACCCTCCCTTTGCTTCTCTTATTTCTTTTTCCACTTCCCCCCTGAACAGAGTAACAACGTCACGTTAAGCATATTCAGAGTTGGTGGTGTTTGGTGGATGATGCTGCAAGCAACATCAAGACTGGGGCCTTCCTCAGCGATAGCCTCAATTTGAACAGCCTAGACTAATCCAAAAAGGCAGTCAGAGAATGGTTAAGGGATATTTTGTGAGAAATAAATGTTTAGGAACAAGGGGAATTGGAGGAGGACCAAATTCTGACCATACATCTGCAGGATGCAGTCAAACATTCCAAATTCCATGTTAAGGCAAGTAACCAGGTTTCACAGGAGGATCAGACTATTTCTGAGGCTCTGTGAAACATGTATATGGAATATATGGGGCTTGGTTGATGGAACAAACCTGGAAAACCTGCAACATATTGCTGTTGGGAAACACCCTTATTAGACCATAAGACATAGGAGCAGAAGTAGGCCATTCGGCCCATCGAGTCTGCTCCGCCATTCAGTGAGATCATGGCTGACTTGATAATGCTCAACTTCACTTTTCTGCCTTTAACCCATAACCCTTGGTTCCCTTACTGATTAAAAATCCGTCTATCTCAGCCTTGAATATACTTAACGACCCAGCCTCTACAGCCATCTAAGCTAAAGAATTCCACAGAGTGACTACCCTCTGAGAGAACTAATAGAAGAATTTTTTGGAAAGGGCCAGTGACTTGTTGTCTCCTTGGCTGCTAATGGGCTGGAAAAGTTTTGTTTGGTTAATATGGAACTATTTAATTTTGTTTGGTAATTGAAGTGCCTGCACCATGGGATTAGTTTGGTAAACTGTAACTAGTGGAGGACCACAGGAATCAGTGCTGGGTCATCAACTGTTTACGATCTATGCCAATGACACGGATGAAGGGACCGACTGTATTGTAGTCAAATTGCTGATGATACAAAGATAGGTAGTAAAGCAAGTTGTGAGGAGGATGCAAAAAGCCTGCAAAGGGACATAGATCAGCTAAGTGAGTGGGCAAAAACTTGGCAGAAAATAATGTGGGAAAATGTGAGGTTTTCCATTTTGGCAAGAAAAAATAGAAAAGCAGAATATTATTTAAATAGAGAGACACTGCAAAATGCTGTGGTACAGAGGGATCTGGGTGTTCTAGTACATGAATCACAAAAAGTTACGTGCAGGCACAGCTAGTAATTAGGAAGGTATTATTGCACGGGGGATGGAATATAAAAGTAGGGAAATCTTTCTACAACTAGGGCACTGGTGAAAGCACACCTAGAGTACAGTGTACAGCTTTGGTCTCTTAAGGAGAGATATACTTGCATTGGAGACAGTTCAAAGAAAGTTCACTAGGTTGATTCTTTGGGAACTGGGCTGACCATTTCTTTGTCCCCTTCACCATCAGGTCAAATTACCTTAAGATGCTGGAGGGACAGTTCAGAGGAGCTAGGGCATGCACAAAAAACTGGATGGAGCGAGTAGCCATGGTGAAACAAAATCAGGGCATGTGAGAGCGACATTCCTTCTCCGTTGCGGTTAAGAACCTGGTCATTAGGGGTGAGGCACTCTCACTGTTGTTGTATGTGGTGTATGTATGTGGTGTAGGTCACTTGTTTGGCCTTAACTGGAGTATTGCCTCTCGTTCTGGGAAGCACACATTAGGAAAGATGTGAAGGCATAAGAAAGAGTGCAGAAAAGATTCACATGAATCCAGAGATGAAGAACTTCAGTTAAGTAAGATAGATTTGAGAATTTGGGACTGTTTTCCTTGGATAAAAGAAGGCTGAGAGGAGATTTAAGAACATAAATCATGAGAAATAGAAGCAGGAGTAGGCCACTTGGCCACTTGAGCCTTCTCCAGCATTCAATTAAACCACGGTCGATTTGATTGTGGCCTTAACTCACTTTCCTGTTTGCCTCCCAGAATCCTTGGCTACTTTGTCTATCAAACATCTGTCTAACTCTTCCTTGAATAAATTCAATGATCCAGCCTCCATTGCTTTCTGGGGAAGGGAATCCCACAGGATAATGACCCTCTGTGAGTAGAAATTTCTCCTCATCTCTGCCTCTTATCTTGTGTCACCTAGTTCTAGTCTCTCCCATAAGGGAGAGGGTCCCCCACATGCTCTCAGCATCCACCCTGTTAAGTCCCTTCAGAATCTTATATGGGGCAATAAGATCATCCCTCTTCTGAACTCCAATGAATATAGGCCCAACCTGCAAACCTTCCCTCATAAGACAAACTCTTCATCCCAGGAATCAATCAAGTCAACCTTCTCTGAACTTTTTTTTCCCCAACTGTATATTTTATCCATAACATTTATCAAAGTACATTTAATAATAATTGAAAGTTGATTTTACTAAAGTACAAACCAGATCAGTTTCTTTCAATACAGTATGTGGCACAATCCGATCAGCCATAATCATATTAGCTGGTGGAGTAGGCTCGAGGGGCCGAGTAGCTTGCTTTTTCTATTTCTAATGTTCTAATTCTATAGGTCCCTTTTGAAAGTATTCAAAGTCTCCCACCCTCGCACAGTTGTCTCGCTACTGCCCTCTCCTGGGTCCTCCCAATGTTATGAGCACTCTCCTGTGCAACTGTTTTGAGGTTTCCCACAGATTATTCAGGTTGTTCAGGAACTTTCCTTGGTCATCTCCTCAACCTGCTTTTCCATCCAACAGGTGTGTGGATCTCCCTTGACTCTTATACTCACTCTCTCATTCCATTACACTCTCTCTCCTGCACTTTATCTTTTTCACTCTCTCTCTCACACTCACTTTCACTTCTTTGGCATTATTCTATTTCTCCAGGACTTTCACACTCTCTCTCCATCACTCACTCTCTCTCTTTCGTACAATCACTCTATCTTATGCTGTAATACTGTCTCTCTCTATCACTCCTTCATGCTGTCTCTCTTTCACACTCACTTTCTCTATCACACACTCTCTCACTTTCTCACTCTCATTCCACCACTCACTCACCCGCTCAAACTACTCTCATTTTCTCTGCCTCTTTTGCTGCATTACATTCATTCTTTCTCACACTCAATCAAACATCTCTCATTTTCTGGTTCTCTCTTGGATGAGTAGTGGTGTTACATTTGCTAACTTCATCATGCTGTGTGACAGCCAAGCCCAGATCTCTGCTGAATTCTTCCTGTAGTTTACTTCACTGAACACAGGCACCTTGGAGAGATTTGACCTCAGGATGAAGGAATGCAGCCAGTATTCCAGACAATGCCCACAGTGATCGAAACCAGTCCCACAGTCTAACTGGAAACAGCTGTAGCAGGAATTCTATGGTTTACTGTTGGAAACATTCCCCTCTCCGTCTCATGTGAACTGGTGGTTTGTGTGATATATTAATAGGAGTACCTCACACACTTGATGCATTTTATTTGTGATATATTTGGATTGCATGATCTGCTGTTGTATTTCACCACCATCTCCAGAGAATGTCTCCATTTGTTCAGATGGCTGAGTACAGCTCTGAAGCATGACAAATAAATAAACAGAACACTCCGAGTATATTTCAACTGCTAGAGCAAGAAAGATGATTGATTTGCAGTCTATAATGATTCACAGTCAATAAAGATTTGAAGTCCATATTGATTTGGAATCTGTATTGATTTGTAATCTGTAGTGATTTCCAGTCTACATTGATGTACAGTCTATAATCATTTCCGGTCTATATTGATTTGCAGTCTATATAGATTTACAGACTGCAATTAATCTATAATAATTGCAGTCTATAATGATTGGCAATGTATAATGATTTTAAATCTAAACTGATTTCCAACCTGTAGTGATTGCCTGCCTTTAATGGTTAGCAGTCAATAATGACTTCCAGCCTGTAATGATATGCAGGCTGTATTGATTTACAGTTTGCAATCATTTCCTGTCTATATTGATTTCCAGCCTACATTGTAGTCTATAGTGATTTGCCATTATTGATTTGTATTGTATTACATAGAAACATAGAAACTAGGAGCCATTCGGCCCTTCGAGCCTGCTCCACCATTCATTATGATCATGGCTGATCATCCAACTCAATAGCCTGCTCCCGCTTTCTCCCCATGTCCTTTGACCCCTTTCACTTCAAGAGCTATATCTAACTACTTGAAAACATACAATGTTTTGGCCTCAACTACTTTCTGTGGTAGCGAATTCCAGAGGCTCATCACTCTCTGAGTGAAGAAATTTCTCCTCAGTTCTAAATGGTCTACCCCGTATCCTCAGACTGTGACCCCTGGTTCTGGGTTCCACCACCATCGGGAACATCCTTCCTGCATCTACCCTGTTTAGTCCTGTTAGAATTTTATAGGTTTCTATGAAATCCCCCCTCATTCTTCTGAACTCCAGTGAATATAATCCTAATCGACTCAATCTCTCCTCATATGTCATTCCCGCCATCCCTGGAATCAGTCTGGATAACCTTCACTGCACTCCCTCTATAGCAAGAACATCCTTCCTCAGAAAAGCAGTCCAAAACTGCACACAATTTTCCAGGTGTGGTCTCACCAAGACCCTATATAATTGCAGCAAGACATCCCTGCACCTGTACTTGAATGATTATGAAGGCCAACATACCATTTGTCTTCTTCTGCACCTGCATGCTTACTTTCAGCGACTGATGTACGAGGACACCCAGGCCTCGTTGCACATTCCCCTCTCTCAATTTATAGCCATTCAGATAATAATCTGCCTTCCTGTTTTTGCTACCAAAGTGGATAACCTCACATTTATCCACATTATACTGTATCTGCCATGCATTTGCCCACTCACTCAGTTTGTCCAAATCACCCTGAAGCATCTCTGCATCCTCCTCACAGCTCACCCTCCTGCCCAGCTTTGTGTCATCTGCAAATTTGAAGATATTACATTTAGTTTCCTCATCTAAATCACTATATTGTGAATAGCACCGATCCCTACGGTACCCCCCTAGTCACTGCCTGTCATTCAGAAAAAGACCTGTTTATTCCTATTCATTGTTTCCTGTCTGCTAACCAGTTTTCTATCCATCTCAATACACTACCCACAATCCCATGAGCTTTAATTTTAACACTAATCTTTTATGTGGGACTTTGCCAAAAGCCTTCTGAAAGTCTAAATAAACCACATCCACTGCCTCCCCCTCATCAACTTTACTAGTTACATCCTCAAACAATTCCAGTACATTTGTCAAGCATGATTTCCCTTTTGTAAACCCATGCTGACTCTATCCAATTCTGCCACTGTTTTCCAAGTGCTCAGCTATTAAATCTTTTATAATGGACTCTAGAATGTTCCCCTCTGCCGACATCAGGCTGACTAGTCTATAATTCCCTTTTCTCCCTACCTCCCTTTTTTTTTGATTTATTGATTTCTAGCCTATATCAATTTCCAGTTGAGTGAAGTCTTGATTTGCAGTCCATAATGACTTGCCATCCATAATGATTTGCAGTCCATAATGACTTGCCATCCATAATGATTTGCAGTCCATAATGATTTGTAGTTTATAATGATTTGCAATCTATAATGATTTCCAGTCTATAAAGATTTGCAGTCTATGATGATTTGCAGTCATATTGATTTGTAGTCCATAAAAATTTGTAGCCTGTATTGATCTGTAGTCTGTAATGAGTCTATAATGATTGCAGTCTATATTGATTGGCAGTCTATAAAGATTTCAGGCCCACACTGATTTCCAGTCTGTGGTGATTGTCAGTTTATAATGATTGGCAGTCAATAATGACTTCCAGCCTGTAATGATATGCAGGCTGCATTGATTTCCAGTCTCCATTGATTTCCAGACTCTAATGATTTGCAGCCTATATTGATTTGCAGTTTATAAACATTAGCTATCTATATTGATTTCCAGTCTACATTGATTTGCAGTGTATAATGATTTTCAGTCTGTAATGATTTGTCGTTATTGATTTGTATTGTATTGATTTTTAGCCTATATTGATTTCCAGTCTATATTGATTGAAGTATATATTGATTTCCAGTCAATAATGCTTTGCAGTCTGTATTAATTTTCAATTTGTAATGATTTGCAGTCTATAATGATTTGCAGTCTATAATGATTTGCAGTCTATATTGATTTCCAGTCTATAATGAATTGCAATCTACATTGCTTTTCAGTCTACACTGATATACAGTCTATATTGATTTGCAGTGTGATGATTTACAGTATATATTGATTTGCAACCCATAAGGACTTGCAATTTATAATGGTTTGTATTCTATATTGATTTGAAGCCTGTAATGATTTGCAGTCTATATTGATTTGCAACCTACAATGATTTGCAGTCTTTAATGGTTTGCAATATCTATTGATTGCAGACTATATTGACTTGCAGTCTATATTGATTTGCACTCGGAACTTATTTGCAGTATACTGATTTTCTGCCTATAATGATGTGAGGCCCACAATGGCTTGCAGCCTAATATGATTTGTAGTCTATATTGATCTGCAGTCAATAATGATATCCAATCTATATTGATTTGGAGTCTATATTGATTTGCATCCCATAATAATTTGCAGTCTATAATGTTGTGTAATCTATAACGATTTGCATTCTCTAATTATTTGCAGTGCATAATGAATTGCAGTCTATATTGATTTGCAGCCTGTATTGATTTGCTGTCCATAATGATTTGCAGCCTAATATGATTTAAAGTCAATAATGATTTGAAGTCTACATTGATTAGAGTCTGTAATGATTTGCAATCTGTCTTAATTTACAGGTTATATTGATTTGCAGTCACTAATGCTTTGCAGCCTATATTATTTGCAGTATATATTAATTTGCAGTCCATAGTGATTTCCAGTCTACATTGATATATAGTCTATAATCATTTCCGGTCTATATTGATTTGCAGTCTGTACTGCTTTGCAGTCTATTATGAATCTATAATAATTGCAGTCTATGATGATTTGCAGTGTATAATGATTTTCAGTCCATATTGTTTTGCACTCCATAATGATTTCCATTCTGTAATTATTTGCATTCCATAATGATTTGTAGCCTATAATGATTTGTAGTCTATATTGATTTGCAGCCCATAATGATTTGCAGCTTATAATGATTTCCAGTCTATATTGATTTGAAGTCTATAATGATTTGTAGTCCATAATGATTTGTAGTCTATAATCATTTGCAGTCCATAAGGTTTTGCAGTCTATAATGATTTTGTTGATTTGCCGTCTGTATTGATTTGCTGTCTATAATGATTTGAAGCTTACATTCAGAATCACAGAATCACAGAATCTCACAGTGCAGAAGAGGCCCTTTGGCCCATCGAGTCTGCACTGACAAGTGAGGAACACCTGACCTACCTATCTAATCCAATTTACCAGCCCTTGGCCCATAGCTTTGAATGCTATGATGTGCCAAGTGCTCATCCAGGTACTTTTTAAAGGATGTGAGGCAACCCACCTCCACCGCCCTCCCAGGCAGTGCATTCCAGTCACCACCCTCTGGGTAAAAAAGTTTTTCCTCACATCCCCCCTAAGCCTCATGCCCCTCACCTTGAACTTATGTCCCCTTGTGACTAACCCTTCAACTAAGGAGAACAGCTGCTCCCTATCCACCCTGTCCATGCCCCTCATAATCTCGTACACCTCGATCAGGTCGCCTCTCAGTCTTCTCTGCTCCAATGAAAACAGCCCAAGTCTATCCAACCTCTCTTCATAACTTAAATGTTTCATCCCAGGCAACATCCTGGTGAATCTCCTCTGCCCCGTCTCCAGTGCAATCACATCCTTCCTATAAAGTGGTGACCAGAACTGCACACAGTACTCCAGCTGTGGCCTCACCAAGGTTCCATACAACTCCAACATGACCTCCCTACTTTTTTAATCTATGCCTCGATTGATAAAGGCAAGTGTCCCATATGCCTTTTTCACCACCTCACTAATATGTCCCTTAACATTCAGAGATTTATGGACATACACGCCAAGGTCCCTTTGTTCCTCAGAACTTCCTAGTATCCTGCCATTCATTGAATACTTCCTTATCAAATTACTTTTCCCAAAGTGTATCACCTCACACTTTTCAGGGTTAAATTCCATCTGCCACTTATCTGCTCATTTGACCATCCCGTCTATATATTCCTGTAGCCCAAGACACTCAACCTCACTGTTAACCACTAGGCCAATCTTTGTGTCATCCGCAAACTTACTAAACCTATCCCCCACATAGTCATCTATGTAGTTTATATAAATGACAAATAATCGGGGACCCAGCACAGATCCCTGTGGTGCTCCACTGGACACTGGCTTTCTGTCACTAAAGATTGATTTGAGTCTGTAATGATTTGCAATCTGCTTTAATTTGCAGTCTATAGTGATTTCAAGTCTACATTGATATATAGCTTATTATGATTTCTGGTCCATATTGATTTGCAGTATGTATTGATTTGCAGTTGGTAATGAGTCTATAATTATTGCAAACTATAATGATTGGCAAGGTATAATGATTTTAAGTCTACGCTGATTTCCAGTCCATAGCGATTGCCCGTCTTTAATGGTTAGCAGTCAATAATGACTTCCAGCCTGTAATGATATGCAGGCTGAATTGATTTCCGTCCTCCATTGATTTCCATCTCTGATGATTTGTAGCTTACATTGATTTGCAGTTTGCAATCATTTGCTGTCTATACTGATTTGCAGTCTACACTGATTTGCAGTCTATGATGATTTGTAGTGGATAATGATTTGCAGCCTATAACGATTTCCAGTCTACAATAATTTGCAGTCTATAATGAGTTGCAGCCAGTATTGAAATACAGTCCATAATGATTTGCAATCTGTATTAATTTGCAGTCTATACTGATTTGCAGTGTATATTGTTTTTCATTCTATAATAATTTGCATTCTATATTGATTTGCAGTCTATATTGGTTTGCAGTCTACATTGGTTTGCAGTCTATAATGGTTTACAGTTTATAATGATTTGCAGTGGGTAATGATTTGCACTTCATAATAATTTCCAGTCTTTATTGATTTGCTATCTATAATGTTTCACAACCTATAATGATTTGCAGTCTACATTGATTTGCTGTCTATATTGATTTGCAGCCTATAATGATTTGCAGTCCATAATCACTTGCTTTGTATTATGATTAGTAGCCTATAATGATTTGCATTCTATAATGATATCCAGTCTATAAGAATCTGCAATCTTGGATGATTTTCAGTCTATATAGACTGCAAATTATTATTGACTGCAAATCAATACAGACTGCAAATCATTATGGATGGCAAATCATTATAGACTACAAATCAATAATGATTTACTGTCCATAATGATTTGCAGTCCATATTGATTTGCAGTCTGTAATGATTTGCAGTCTATATTGATTTACGGTCTATATCGATTTGCAGTTTGTAATGATTTGCAGTCTATATTGATTGCAGTCTATACTGATTTGCAGTCTGTAATGATTTGCAGTCTATATTGATTTGCAGTCTCTATTGATTTACAGTCTGTAATGATTTGCAGTCCATATTGATTTGCCGTCTATATTTATTTGCAGTCTGTACTGACTTTAATGACCTCAGGATGTGTCAAATATTTTACAGCCAATGAAATAGAATTGTTTAATAAACGTGAGAGTGAATATGCAAAGATGAAAAGACCAGAAACCATTTTCTGTTTCCAGAAACAGCTCTCCGATGTTGTTTGATGAGTGTATTTTGCTCGAATGAATGGGATTACTGTATATACTCACAAAAATATTGCCCCGGAGTTCGTGAGTAATGTATATACTTGCGAAAAAGTTGTCTTTCTGAGATCAAATTTTTAGGCAAAAAGTAAGTGGTTGACTTATAGATGAGTAATATTTTCAAGGGGTTGAGATCCAAGCATTTGCCAGGCAATGACCATCTCCATCAAGAGAGAATTTAACCATTGCCCCTTGATATTCAATGGTATTATCATTGCTGAGTCCTCCACTATCAACATCCTGGGGGTTAGCATTGACCAGAAACTGAACTGGACTAGACATATAAATACTGTGGCTACAAGAGCAGGTCAGAGGCTGGGAATCTTGTGGCGAGTAACTCACCTCCTGACTCCCCAAAGCCTGTCCACCATCTACAAGGCACAAGTCAGGAATGTGATGGAATACTCCCCACTTGCCTGGATGAGTGCAGCTCCCACAACACTGAAGAAGGTTGACACAGTCCAAGACAAAGCAGCTGCTTGATTGGCACCACATCCACAAACATTCACTTCCTCCACCACCGATGCACAGTAGCAGCAGTGTGTACCATCTACAAGATGCACTGCAGGAACTCACCAAGGCTCTTTAGGCAGCATGTTCCAAACACACGACCTCTACCATCTAGAAGGACAAGGGCAGCAGACACATGGGAACACCACCACCTGGAAATTCCCCTCCAGGCCACTCACCATCTTGAATTGGAAATATATCACTGTTCCTTCACTGTTACTGTGTCAAAACCCTGGAACTCCTTTCCTAACAGCACTGTGGGTGTACCTACACCACATGGACTGCAGTGGTTCAAGAAGGCAGCTCACCACCACCTTCTCATGGGCAATTAGGGATGGGCAATAAATGCTGGTCCAGCCAGCGATGCCCACATCCCATGAATGAATGAGAAAAAGGATCAGAGAACACCAGAAGACAAGAAATAGGAGCAGGAGTAGACCATTCAGCCTGTCGAGCCTGCTTTGCCATTCAATACTATCATAGCTGAACTTTGGCTTCAACTCTACTTTCCTGCCTATCCCCCTTATCCCTGTTCCCTGAGAGACCAAAAATCTGTCTATCCGAGCCTTAAATATATTTAGTGATGGAGCATCCACAACCCTCTGGGGTAGAGAATTCCAGAGATTCACAGCCCTTTGAGTGAAGTAATTTCTCCTCATCTCAGTCCTAAATGATCGGCCCCTTATCCTGAGACTGTGCCCCCATGTTTTAGATTCTCCGACCAGGGAAGGGAAATCGTGTTTGACAAATTTATTAGAATTTTTTGAGGATATAACTGGTGAGGTACATAAAGGGGAACCAGTAGATTTAATATTCTTGGATTCCAAAATGCGTTCGATAACGTGCCACAGAATAGGTTAATACACAAGCTAAGTATTTATGGAACTGGGAATAATATATTAATATAGATAAAGGATTGGTCAATGGGCAGGAAGCAAAGAGCAGGCAAAAATGGGGAATTCTCAAGTTGGCAAGCAGTGACTACTGGAGTGTTGCAAGGATCAGCGCTGGGGCCTCAGCTATTTACAGTCTATATTAGTTATCTTTGATAATTACTCAGTCTGTTTATCTAGGTTTGCTGATGATACAAAGATATTGGTGAAAAGAGAGACATATTGCTGAAGGTTTTCATTTTACACTTTACAGGACAAATGCAAGATTGCCAAATTTCAAATGTGCACAGCAATATGTACTACAGGAGAATGTCAGGGTGCTGGTTCGTTGACAAGTTAACTCTGATTGGACAAGGTGTTGCCATGGAGAAATCAATGGGAACTCTAGGCTCCCCTAACTCCTGTGTAATTCATAAAATGCACAAGGCTTGAACATATTTCTTTTGTTTGCAGAGAATGGGTCTCTATGTATGAATGCATGTTGCTCTAGCAAGCGTAAGTGAGCCATAATACAAACTCAACAGATTATCTTAAATAGATTGTTAGAGTAGCTATTAAAGCACAAAGAATTGTTCAGTGAGTGCTGCCCAACCCGTATCACAAAGCACAAAACAAAACGTTTACCGTTAGATGTGATTCTACGATTGGTCAGCACTTTCTGAACAATCCTGATCGTGCTCTAGCAGAGCTCCAACAGGGCTCCAGCAGGATTCTAACAGGGCTCCAGCAGGATTCTAACAGGGCTCCAGCAGAGCTCCAACAGGGCTCCAGCAGAGCTCCAATAGGGCTCCAGCAGAGCTCCAACAGGGCTCCAGCAGGATTCTAACAGGGCTCCAGCAGAGCTCCAACAGGGCTCCAGCAGGATTCTAACAGGGCTCCAGCAGAGCTCCAACAGGGCTCCAGCAGGATTCTAACAGGGCTCCAGCAGAGCTCCAACAGGGCTCCAGCAGGATTCTAACAGGGCTCCAGCAGAGCTCCAACAGGGCTCCAGCAGGATTCTAACAGGGCTCCAGCAGAGCTCCAACAGGGCTCCAGCAGGATTCTAACAACTCTAACACAGCTCCAGCAGGGCCCTGAATTTAATTCCAGCATAGTTCTCTTAAGGCTCTATAACACTTCAACAAAGCTCCAGTATAACTCCAGCAACACTCCAACGGTAGTCTAGCAGGGATTAAACAGGATAGCAATAGTTCAAGGAGACACTAACATGGCTTTAACATGACACTAAAAGGCATTTAACAGGGCTCCGAGCAGGCATGTCCACAGGTAGTTTTGCAGCATTTCTGTTCCGCGGGGCAGTCTCCATCGTGATGGCAAAATTCAGCACACATCTTAGTTCCACGTGGGAGAGAGCACCTTCCTGGTTTCACTGTATCAACACAATAGAAATTAAGTCAGCAATTGTAAATATTGGGTATATGTACTAGCAACAGGAGACACGTGTTCACCCTTCTCCCTGACAGACATAGAAGAATAAACTGCAAATGGTCAATGGTGGGAACACAGACTGACAGTAACACAGAGAGTAATACAGGCAGTAACTGTTATTCTGGATCAATGTGACTGCACAATAAGGAAGTGAGTAACAGTTACCCAGAACAAACAGGAGATATTTCACTTATCTGATCTGTGAGTGTGTATCTTGTACTCTCTGAGATGTGAGTGTGTATCATGCATCTGTCTGAGCTGTGAGTGTGTATTTTGTACCTGTCTGATCTGTGAGTGTGTATCTTGTACTCCATGAGCTGTGAGTGTGTATCGTGCACCTGTCTGAGCTGTCAGTGCGTGTCTTCATACTTCTCTGGACTGCAACTGTGTATCTTGAACCTGTCCGGGCTGTCAGTATGTATCATGTACCTGTCTGAGATCTGAGTGTGTATCTTGATGCTTGTCTGAGCTGTGAGTCTGTATCATGCACCTGTCTGAGCAGTGAGTGTGTGTCATGTACCTGTCTGAGCAGTGAGTGTGTGTCAAGTACCTGTCTGAGCTGTGAATGTGTGTCAATTACCTGTCTGAGATGTGAGTGTGTATATCTTCTACCTGTTGAGCTGTGAGTGTGCATCTTGTACTTGTCTGAGCAGTGAGTGTGTATCATGTACCTGTCTGAGCTGTGATTATGTATCATGTACCTGTCTGAGCTGTGAGTGTGTATCATGTACCTGCCTGAGCTGTGAGTGCGGATCATGTACCGGTCTGAGATGTTAGTGTGCACCTTGTACCTGTCTGAGCTGTGAGTGTGTGTCATGTACCTGTCTGAGCTGTGAGTGTGTATCTTGTACCTATCTGAGCTGTGAGTGTATCTATCATCCACCTGTCGGAGCTGTTAATGTGCATCTTGTACCTGTCTGAGCTTTGAGTGTGTATCTTGTACTCTCTGAGCTGTGAGTGTGTATCATGTGCCTGTCTGAGCTGTGAGGGTGTATCTTGTACCTGTCTGAGCTGTGAGTGTGTATCGTGTACCTGTCTGAGCTATGAGTGTGCATCTTGATACTTGTCTGAGCTGTGAGTGTATATCATGTACCTGTCTGAGCTGTGAGTGTGTGTCATGTACCTGTCTGAGCTGTGAGTATGTGTCAATTACCTGTCTGAGATGTGAGTGTGTATATCTTCTACCTGTCTGAGCTGTGAGTGTGCATCTTGTACTTGTCTGAGCTGTGAGTGTGTATCTTGTGCCTGTCTGAGGTGTGAGAGCGTATCATGTACCTTCCTGAGCTGTGAGTGTGTATCTTGTGCCTGTCTGAGGTGTGAGAGCGTATCATGTACCTGCCTGAGCTGTGAGTGTATATCGTGTACCTGTCTGAGCTGTGAGTGTGTATCGTGTACCATTCTGAGCTGTGAGGGTGTATCTTGATAGTTGTCTGTGTTGTGAGTGTGTATCTTGTACTCTCTTAGCTGTGCTTGTGTATCATGTACCTGTCTGAGCTGTGAGTGTGTATTTTGTGCCCGTCTGAGGTGTGAGATCGTATCATGTACCTGCCTGAGCTGTGAGTGCGTATCATGTACCGGTCTGAGATGTTAGTGTGCATCTTGTACCTGTCTGAGCTGTGAATGTGTGTCATGTACCAGTCTGAGCTGTGAGCGTGTATCTTGTACCTGTCTGAGTTGTGAGTGTGTATCATGTGCCTGTCTGAGTTGTGAGGGCGTATGTTGTACCTGTCTGAGCTGTGAGTATGTATCGTGTACCTGTCTGAGCTGTGAGGGTGTATCTTGATAGTTGTCTGCGCTGTGAGTGTGTATCTTGTACTCACTGAGCTGTGAGTGTATATCGTACACCTGTCTGAGCTGTGAGGGTGTATCTTGTAAATGTCTGAGCTGTGAGTTTGTGTCAATTACCTGTCTGAGCTGTGAGGGTGTATCTTGTACATGTCTGACTTGACTTGTGAGTGTGTATCGTATACCTGTCTGAGCTGTGAATGTGTATCTTGATACTTGTCTGAGCTGTGACTGTGTATCATGTAGCTGTCTGAGCTGTGAGTTTGTATCATGTATTTGTCTGAGGTGTGAGTGCATATTAGGTATCCGCTTGAGCTTTGAGTGTGTATCGTGTAACTGTCTGATCTGTTCATGTGCACCTTGTTCCTGTCTGAGTTTTGTATATCTTCTACATGTCTGAGCTGTGAGGGTGTATCTTGATAGCTGTCTGCGCCATGAGTGTGTATCTTGTACTCTTTGAGCTGTGAGTGTATATCAGGTACCACTCTGAGCTGTGAGGGTGTATCTTGATAGTTGCCTGAGCTGTGAGTGTGTATCTTCTAACTGTCTGAGCTGTGAGTGTGTATCTTGTACCTGTCTGAGATGTGAGTGTGTGTCAATTACCTGTCTGAGCTGTGAGTGTGTATCTTGTACATTTCTGAGCTAAGAGTGTCTACTGTGTACCCGTCTGAGCTGTGAGGTGTATGTTAATAGTTATCTGAGCTGGGAGTGTGTATCTTGTACTCTCTGAGCTGTGAGTGTGTATCGTGAACCTGTCTGAGCTGTGAGGTGTATCTTAATAGTTGCCTGAGCTGTGGGTGTGCATCTTGTACTCTCTGCGTTGTGTGTCTGTATCTTGTACCCTCTGAGCTGTAACTGTGTATTGTGTACCTGAATGAGCTGTGAGGGTGTATATTGTACCTGTCTGAGCTGTGAGTGTGTATCTTGTACTCTCTGGGCTGTGAGAGTGTATCATGTACCTGTCTGAGCTGTGAGGATATATCTTGATAGTTGTCTGAGCTGTGAGTGTGTATTGTGTATCTGTCTGAGCTGTGAGGGTGTATCTTGATAGTGGTCTGTGCTGTGAGTGTCTATCATGTACCTGTATGAGCTGTGAGTGTGTATCTTGTACCTGTCTGAGCTGTGAGTGTGTATCTTGTACTCTCTGAGCTGTGAGTGTGTATCTTGTACTCTCTGAGCTGTGAGTGTGTATCATGTGTCTGTCTGAGCTGTGAGTGTGTATCTTGTACCTGTCTGAGCTGTGAGTGTGTATCGTGTACCTGTCTGAGCTGTAAGGGTGTATCTTGATAGTTCTCTGACTGTGACTGTGTATCATGTACCTATCTGAGCTGTGAGTGTGTATCATGTACCTGGCTTAGCTGTGAGTGTGTATCGAAATACTTGCCTGAGCTGTGAGTGTGTATCTTGTGCCTGTCTGAGGTGAGAGTGCGTGTCATGTACCTGCCTGAGCTGTGAGTGCGTGTCGTGTACCTGTCTGAGCTGTTAGTGTGCATCTTGTAATTGACAGGGCTGTGAGCGTGTGTCATGTACCTGTCTGAACAGTGAGTGTGTGTCATGTACCTATCTGAGCTGTGAGTGTGTATCTTGTACCTGTCTGAGCTGTGAGTGTTAATCGTGTACCTGTCTGAGCTGTAAGGGTGTATCTTGATAGTTCTCTGAGCTGTGAGTGTGTATCATGTACCAGTCTGAGCTGTGAGTGTGTGCCATGTATCACTATGAGCTGTGAGTGTGTATATGTTCTAACTGTCTGAGCTGTTAGTGTGCATCCTGTACCTGTCAGAGCTGTATGTGTGTATCATGTACCTGTCTGAGCTGTGAGTGTGTATCTTGATACTTGTCTGAGCTGTGAGAGTGTATCTTGTACTCTCTGAGCTGTAACTGTGTATCATATACCAGTCTGAGCTGTGAGGGTGTATCGTGATAGTTGTCTAAGCTATGAGTGTGCATCTTGATACTTGTCTGAGCCGTGAATGTATATCATATGCCTGTCTGAGCTGTGAGTGTATATATCTTCTACTGTCTGAGCTGTGAGTGTGCATCTTGTACCTATCGGAGCTGTGAGTGTGTATCATGTACCTGTCTGAGCTGTGAGTGTGTATCTTGATACTTGTCTGAGCTGTGTGTGTGTATCATGAACCTGTCTGAGCTGCGAGTTTGTATCCTGTACCTGTCTGTGGTGTGAGTGCGTATAATTTATCTGCCTGAGCTGTGAGTGTGTATCTTGATAATTGTCTAACTTGCGAGTGTGTATCTTGTACTTGTCTGAGCTGTGAATGTGTACCATGTTTCTTGTCTGAGCTGTGAGTGTATCGTGTATCTGTCTGAGATTTAAGTATGTATCTTGAACCGACCTGTGCTGTGAGTGCGTACTTGTACCTGGATGAGCTGTGAGTGTGTATCTTGTACCTGTCTGAGCTGTGAGTGTGTATCATGTACCTGTCTGAGCTGTGAGGTTGTATCTTGTACCTGTCTGAGCTGTGAGTGTGTATCGTGTACCTGTCTGAGCTGTTAGTGTGCATCTTGTAATTGTCCGTGCTGTGAGTGTGTGTCATGTACCTGTCTGAGCTGTGAGTGTGTGTCATGTACACGTCTGAGCTGTGAGTGTGTGTCAATTACCTGTCTGAGCTGTGAGTGTGTTTCATGTCCCTGTCTGAGCTGTGAGTGTCTATCTTGATACTTGTCTGAGCTCTGAATTTGTATCATGTACCTTTCTGAGATGTGAGTGTTTATCTTGTGCCTGTCTGAGATGTGAGTGCGTATCATGTATCTGCCTGAGCTGTGAGTGTGTATCATGTACCTGTTTGAGCTGTGAGTGTTTATCTTGTACCTGTCTGAGCTGTGAGTGTGGCTATCTTGTACTTGTCTCAGCTGTTAATGTGCATCTTGTACCTGTCTGAGTTGTGAGTGTGTATGTTGATACTTGCCTGAGCTGCGAGCGTGTATATTGTACCTGTTTGAGCTGTGAGTATGTACCATGGCACTTGTCTGAGCTGTGAGTGTATTGTGTACCTGTCTGAGCTCTAAGTGTGTATCTTGAACCTACCTGAGCTGTGAGAGTTTATCTTGTACCTGTCTGAGCTGTGAGTATGTATCATGTACCTGTCTGAGCTGTGAGGTGTATCTTAATAGTTGTCTCAGCTGTGAGTGTGTATCTTGTACCTGTTTGAAGTGTGAGTGTGTATCATGTACCGTCTGACCTGTGAATGTGTATCTTGTACCTGTCTGAGCTGTGAGTGTGTATCATGTACCGGTCTGAGCTGTGAGGGTTTATCTTGATAGTTGTCTTCTCTGTGAGTGTGTATCTTGTACTCGCTGTGCTGTGAATGTGTATCATGTACCTGTCTGAGCTGTGAGTGTGTACCATTGTACTTGTCAGGGCTGTGAGTGTGTTATGTATCTGTCTGAGATCTAAGCGTGTATCTTGAACTGACCTGTGCTATGAGTGTGTATCTTGTACCTGTATGAGCTGTGAGTGTGTATCTTGTACCTGTCTGAGCTGTGAGTGTGTATCTTGATACTTGTCTGAGCTGTGAGTGTGTATCATGTACCTGTCTGAGCTGAGAGTGTATACAATTGTACTTGTCATGGCTGTGATTGTATCGTGTACCTGTCTGAGATCTAAGTGTGTATCTTAAACCGACCTGTGCTCTGAGTGTGTATCTTGTACCTATATGAGCTGTGCGTGTGTATCTTGTACCTGTCTGAGCTGTGAGTGTGTATCTTGTACCTGTCTGAGCTGTGAGTATGTATCGTGTACCTTTATGAGCTGTGAGGGTGCATCTTGATAGTTGTCGGCGCTGTGAATGTGTATCTTATACTATCTGAGCTGTGAGTGTATATCGTGTACCAGTCTCAGCTGTGAGTGTGGACCATTGTACTTGTCAGGGCTGTGAGTGTATCGTGTATATGTCTGTATTCTAAGTGTGTTTCTTGAGCTGACCTGTGCTATGAGTATGTATCTTGTACCTGTATGAGCTGTGATTGTGTATCTTGCACCTGTCTGAGCTGTGAGTGTGTATCTTGATATCTGCCTGCGCTGTGAATGTGTATCTTGTACTCTCTAAGCTGTGAGTGTATATTGTGTACCAGTCTGAGCTGTGAGTATGTATCTTGTAACTGTCTGAACTGTGAGTCTGTGTCAATTATCTGTCTGAGCTGTGAGTGTGTATCGTGACCCTGTCTCTGCTGTGAGTGTGTATCTGGGCTGTCAGGTTGTATATGTTCTGACTGTCTGAACTGTGAGTGTGATTCATGTACCTATCTGAGCTGTGAGTGTATGTCATGTACCTATCTGAGCTGTGAGTGTGTATATGTTCTAACTGTCTGAGCTGTTAGTGTGCATCTTGAACCTGTCTGAGCTGCTGGTGTGCATCTTGTACCTGTCTGAGCTGTGAGTGTGTATCATGTAACTGGCTGAGTTGTGAATGTATATCATGTAACTGTCTGAGCTGTGAGTGTGTATATGGATACTTGTCAGAGGTGTGACTGTGTATCTTGCACTCTCTGAGCTGTGAGTGTGTATCTTGTACCTGTCTGAGATGTGAGGGTGTATCTTGATAGTGGTCTAAGCTCTGAGTGTGTATCTTCTACCTTTCTGAGCTATGAGGGTGCATCTTGATACTTGTCTGAGCAGTGAGTTTGTATCATGTAGCTGCCTGTGCTGTGAGTGTGTACCTTGTGCCTGTCTCAGGTGTGAGTGCATATCATATATCTGCCTGAACTGTGAGTGTGTATCGAGTACCTGTTTGAGCTGTTAATGTGCACCTTGTACCTGTCTGAGCTATGAGTGTGTGTCATGTACCTGTCTCAACTATTAGTGTGCATCTTGTCCCTGTCTGAGCTGTGAGTGTGTATCATGTATCTGTCTGAACTGTGAGTTTGTATCTTGATGGTTGTCTGAGGTGTGAGTGTGTATCTTGTACTCTCTGAGCTGTGAGTGTGTATTGTGTACCAGTCTGAGCTGTGAGGGTGTATCTTCATAGTTGTCTAAGCTGTGAATGGGTATTTTCTATCTTTCTGAGCTATAAGTGTGAATCTTGATAATTGTATGAGCAGTGAGTGTGTATCATGTACCTGTCTGAGCTGTGCGTGTGTATCTTGTACCTGCCTGAGCTGTGAGTGTCTATCTTGATAATTGTCTGAGCTGTGAGTGTGCACCATGTACCTGTCTGACTTGTGAGTGTGTATCTTGTACTCTCTGAGCTGTGAGTTTTTATCATGTACCTCTCTGAGCTGTGAGGGTGTATCATGATAGTTGTCTGAGCTGTGAGTGTGTATCTTGTGCCTGTCTGAGGTGTGTGTGCGTGTCATGTACCTGCCTGAGCTGTGAGTGTGTATCTTGATACTTGTTTGAGCTGTGACTGTGCACCTTGTACCTTTCTGAGCTGGGAGTCTGTGTCAATTACCTGTCTGAGATGTGAGTGTGTATATCTTCTACCTGTTGAGCTATGAGTATGCATCTTGTACCTGTCTGAGCTGTGAGTGCTTATCATGTACCTGCCTGAGCTGTGAGTGTGTATATCTTCTACCTTTCTGAGTTGTTAGTGGGCATCTTGTACCTGTCTGAGATGCGGGAGTGTATCTTGTACCTGTCTGAGCTGTGATTGTTTACCATGGTACTTGTCTGAGCTGTGAGTGTATCGTGTACCTGTCTGAGCTCTGTGTGTGTATCTTGAACCGTCCTGAGCTGTGAGTGTGTATCTTGTACCTTTATGAGCTGTGTGTGTGTATCTTGTACCTGTCTGAGCTGTGAGTGTGTATATCTTCTACCTGTCTGATCTGTTACTGTGCATCTTGTACCAGTCTGAGCAGTGCGTGTGTATCATGTACCTGTCTGAGCTGTGACTGTGTATCTTGATAGTTTTCTGAGCTGCGAGTTTGTATCTTGTACTTGTCTGAGCTGTGAGTGTGTACCATGTTAGTTGTCTGAGCTCTGAGTGTATCTTGTACCTGTCTGAGCTGCGAGTGTGTATCATGTACCTTTCTGAGCTGTGACTGTGTATCTTGACCCTTGTCTGAGCTGCGAGTGTGTATCTTGTACCTGTCTGAACTGTGAGTGTGTATCTTGATACTTATCTGAGCTGTGAGAGTGTATCTCCTACCTGTCTGAGCTGTGAGTGTGTATCTTGTACCTGTCTGAGCTGTGAGTGCATATTTTTACTTGTCTGAGGTGTGAGTATATATCTTGTACTCTCTGACCTGTGAATGTGTATCCTGTACTTGTCTGAGCTATGAGTGTGTATCTTGATACCTGGCTAAGCTGAGAGTGTGTATTATGTACCTGTCTTCGCTGTGAGTGTGTATCTCGTGACTGTCTGAGCTGTGAATATGTAACTTGTACTCTCTGAGCTGTGAGTGCATATCATGTACCTGTCTGAGCTGTGAGGGTGTATCTTGATACTTGTCTGCGCTGTGAGTGTGTATTTTTTACTCTCTGAGCTGTGAGTGTGTATCGTGTACCTGTCTGAGCTGTGAGGGTGTATCTTGATAGTTGTCTGAGCTGTGAGCTGTAACTTCTACCTGTCTGTGCTATGAGTGTGTATTTTGATGCTTGTCTGAGCTGTGTGTGTATTTGTACCTGTTTGAGGTGTGAGTGTGTATTTGTACCTGTCTGAGGTGTAAGTCTGTATCATGTACCTGTTTGATGTTTGAGTTTGTATCTTGTACTGTCTGAGCTGTGAGTATGTATCTTGATACCTGTCTGACCTGTGAGTGTGTATCTTGATACCTGTCTGAGATGTGAGCGTGTATCTTGTACTCTCTGAGCTGTGATTGTGTATCATGTACCAGTCTGAGCTATGAGCCTGTGTCTTATACCTGTCTGAGCTGTGCTCGTGTATCTTGTACCTGTTTGAAGTGTGAGTGTGTCTCATGTGTCTCATGTACCTGTCTGAGATGTGTTCGGTATTAAGCTGTGTTGGTAATCTGTGGATATCCAGTATGTGCTACTGTTATGTATATGCTGAGGATTCAGCTCAGTTGTGCCTGGGTGTTGTTTTGTACCTTTTTGGGCAGCAGCACAAGAATGGCCACATCCATTACTGCAGCATTTCTCATCGCCAGGGCAGTCACTGTCATCTGTACAATATTCTGCACACACTCCAACTCCACCGTGTCTCTGTGGACAGACCCCAGGTTTTCCTGAAGTAGAAACACATTGTTAAACTGGATCAGATTATCAAATTTAAAACTTCCTTTCACATTCCTTCTCTGATGTCCCACTTGCTCAGCTGTTAGGAACAGTATTGAGCCATTCAGCTCCTTGACTTTATTCAGCCATTGAATTTGATCATGGCTGTTCTGTGTCCTTATTCCATCCATGGCTCCATAGTGTTTACCAACCCCAGCTATCAAATTTCTATCGAGGCCAGATTTAAATCTAAAAACCTGAACTAACAACAATTTGTGGTGGGAGAGAGTTCCACACTCTTGTTTGTGATGAAGTGTTTTCTAATTTCTTTGCTGAATAACCTGGCTCTGGCTTTAAGGTTTCTTCTTGTGTCAGATTCAATCGACTTTAGGCCTATTCCTTTTCCATTAGAAGGTTGGTTTTGATATATTAAAGGTGGTATATAAATGAAAATTTTTGCTGAATAGCCATCCACATTCTGTTCTCAGCAGTCGTAGTTTTAGTCTACACCCTTCAATAAACATTTAGATCTTGTAAGAAATATCCAGTGTTATCCTTTCCCACTTTAAACCATTCAAGAAATAAGCTTTGTAGACTTATATACTTTACCCTCTGTCTCCTTGCCTCAGTTTGCTGATGATACAAAGCCAGATGGGAATGTATGCTGTGAGGAGAATCAAAGAGGCTGCAAAGAGATATTAAGTGAGTGAACAACAAGATGACAGATGAAGTATAATGTGGGGATGTGTGAGGTTATTCACATGTCATAGTAAATGCTGACATTCAGAGAGACGTGTACAAGGAACACACAAAGTTAGCATGCAGGCCCAGCAAGCAATCAAGAGATGGCATGTTGGTTTTTACTGCAAGAGGAGTACAGAGCAAAGGAATCTTCCACAATTGGACCGGGTTTGCTGAGAACACACCTGGATTACTCTGTGCAGTTTCGGTCTCCATACTTAAGGAAGGATATGCTTGCATTGGAGGTACAGTGAAGGTTCACGAGAATAACCGTTGTAAACCAGTCCAAGGCTGGGATTGATAGATATTTAATCTCTTTGATTGAAATCCACTGAAATGGGGAGTGGGCAGGTAAGTGGATTTAAGGCCAAGGATCAGCCATGATCGTATTGAATGGGGCAGCCAGTTTGATGCGTTCTTATGTTTTTTTATGTTCTTAATGGGCAGTGTGGCAGGAATGTTATCCCTGGAGCTCTTCAACTGTATCTCCCTCAAGAGAGAGATGACGTGGAAACACAATGTGGCTGCAATCACAAAGAACACAGAAACAGGAGAAGGCCATTTACCCTCTCGAGCCTGTTCTGCCATTTAATGAGGTCATAGGTGATCTGTGACCCAACTCCACATACCTCCCTTTAACCCACACGCCTTAATATCTTAAGTTAACAAAGCTTGCTCAATTTCACATTTAAAATTCATAATTGATCTAGCTTTAACTGTTGTTGTGGAAGCCAGTTCCAAACTTCTACCATCCTGTGTGTGTGGAAGTGTTTCCTAATTTCATTCCAATGTTTAGACTATGCTCCCAGTCCCAGACTCTCCAACCAGGAGAAATATGTCTACTTTAATCCCTTAATATCTAGAAAACTTCAATTCTAAATTCCAGTTTGTGTAACCACTCCTTGTAAATTAACCCATAGAGTCCAGGTATTGCTCCAATAACCTTATGTTCCATTCCCTCCAAGGCCAATATGCCCTGTCTAGGGTGTGGTACCTGGAGCTTCTCACTGTATTCTCAAGTCTGGTTTAACCAGAACTTTGTATAACTTTGACCAGATGTTTCTCCAGATATAAATGCCAGCATTCCATTAGCCGTCCTGGTTATTTTTAATAATTTAGGGTGACTAGTTGAGGTCCCAACACAAATCCTTATGGGCCATCACTAATCACACCCTGCCAATGAGAGTATCTGCCCATTATCTGCACTTCTGGGCCGACTTTTTGCTTCTGAGTCTGGAGCACAGAGGCGGACACATTCCCAACATCTCCAACCCGACTCGACAGAAAGGGCCCTGAATGTCCTAATTGTTGTTCTGTGATACAGGTGTTAACAGGAGTCAGGCCCATTGCCCCCAGAAACAGCGAGGGGGCAGCATAGGGGCTGCCGGGTACATATGCAACCTGTGTGAAAGGCTCATGTGGACTTCATCCCAGCTGTAAAAAAACTATAAAACAAAAAAACAGCTCTCCAACTCTCACCTCCACCACCCCCCCACCCCCCACCCCCCGCCACACACTCCCCATGGCCCATCCATGATAACTCATGTTGCCTCATGCCCCACCCACTCTCCCATGGCCCCTCAGGTCCTTCATGTCAACCTCGACCCTCTACCCACTCTCATGACCCTTTATAACCCCGATGCCAACTTAGTGCAAACTCATGACCCTCCCGCCCACCAACATTTGCCCTTACACCCTCCATGCCAACTCACCCAGTATTCACCAAGGGCAGACCTTGGCAGCCATGTTGAGATTGCATTTAAAAAAATGATGCTTATTGAGATCAATGCAACTGGTCATTTTACTTATTCCTTAAACTAGTTTGGTACAAATGAATGGTTTGCCAGGACATTTCAGAGGGCAATCCCATTGTGTCTATTGATGACTTCAATGTTTAAAAAAATTCTCATTGATAAAAGCCTATTCAATGCATTGATACTTAAACTCCTCCAATGCTTAATCCTTTGTGAAAATAACCATTTGTATTCATAGCCTCACATCAAAGCTTTATATCCGCATGGAGCTGTCAATCAAACTGCAAATTTGCAGGCTGTGGAATCAGTCATGCAGCACTAATCCTATAATGATAATCCTCAGGTTAATGTCAATAACCATCTATTGAAATTGCAAACAGCCACAGAAGGTTGGATTTCATTTTTTTAAATTGAAGAGCTTGGGAATTTAAGTGCCTTGACAGTCTCACAGTTCCAGTGAGTTTATCCACTTTTTACACACAGTCATGTCTAATTTTGTAAATCCCAAGAGGCACCTTACTTCTCCAAAAGGCACTTGACCTCTCCTAAAAGTGTACCTTCCCTCTCCAAATATCTCCTCAGCTTTAGAACTTCTGCTCAAATGCCTAAAGCCAACAAGTTGTGTTTTTCACATCCCACTAACTATTAAAATTGCATCTCTTTGAAGGCAGCTGCATTTTAACATGTGCAGCAGCGTCTGTGAACCAGGGATGTGCAAACTACAATCTGCCTCTGTTACCCCACCTTCCCTCCCCACTCCCAGTGAAAATGGCGGGTGCCAGGTTTGCACATGGGACTTCCGGATTTGGGGCTCTGGTATCAATTTGGCAGAGTCCATCGCCTGAAAATCTATCCCTTTTCCTCACAGACCCCAGCCAATTTCCTCACCAGGTCAAAAAGTCTTCTTCAATTCCATGAGCTTCAACTTTAGCTAACAATCGCTCATCTTTGTCAAATGTTAAGTCGAAGGGTACTGTAACACAGTGGGACTGATACAGGGTTAGTAATCCAGAAACCTGGAATGATGCCCCAGAAAAACCCACCATGGCAGCTGGGGAATTTAAATTCAATTAATTTTCTAAACCTGGACAAAAATATAATGAAACTGCCTGGTTGTCCACCTAGACCTGATTCAATAATGCCCCCGGAGGAGGACATCGGCCATCCTTACCCGGTCTGGCTTACATGTGATGCCAGACCCACAGCAATGGGGTTGCCCTCTGAAATGTCCTGGCAAACCATTCATTTGCATCAAACCAGTTTAAGAAATAAGTAAAATGACCAGCTGCATTGACCTCGGTAAGCAGACACTGTACCAGCACACCCTGCCCAGTCAACCCTGCAAAGCCCTCTTCACTAACATCTGGGGACTTCTGCCAAAATTGGGAGAGCTGTCCCACAGTTGATCAACCAACAGCCTGGCATAGTCAGACTCACCGAATCATACCTTATAGACAGTGTCCCCGACCCCTCCACCACCATCCTGGGTATGTCCTGACCCACTGGCAGAACAGACCCATCAGAGATAGCAGTGGCATAATGGTATATACTCCAGCACATCAGTGCAAAAGACAAGGCTGAAGCATTTTCAACAATCTCCAGCCAGAAGCGCTGTGTGGATGATCCATCTCAGCCTCCTCTGGAGGTCCCCAGCATCACAGATGCCAGCTTTCAGCCAGTTCAATTCACTCCATGTGGTATCGAGAAACGAAGGTACTGGATACTGAAAAGGCAATGGGCCCTGACAATATTCCAGCAATAGTACTGAAGACTTGCGCTCCAGAACTTGTCACGCCCCTAGCCAAGCTGTTCCAGTACAGCTACAACACTGGCATCCACCCAGCTATGTGGAAAATTGCCCAGGTATGTGCTGTACACAAAAAACAGGACAAATCCAACCAGGCCAATTACCGCTCCATCGGTCTACTCTTGATCATTAATAAAGAAATGGAAGTGCTATCAAGTGGCACTAACTCAGCAAAAACCTGCTCACTGATGCCCAGTTTGGGTTCCGCCAGGGCCAATCAACTTCTGACCTCATTACAGCCTTAATTCAAACATGGACAAAAGAGCTCAACTCCCAAAGTAGGTGAGAGTGACTGCCCTTGACATCAAGGCAGCATTTGGCTAAGTGTGGCATCAAGGAGTTCTAGCAAAACTGGAGCTACAAAATCACAGAATCACTGTCAATGGGAATCAGGGGGAAAACTCCCCACTGGTTGGAGTCATGCCTAGCACAAAGGAAGATGGTTGTGGTTGTGGGAGGTCAGTCATCTCAGCTCCAGGAAATCTCTGCAGGAGTTCCTCAGGGTAGTGTCCTCGGCCCAACCATCTTCAGCTGCTTCATCAATGATTGTCCTTCTGTCATAAGGTCAGAAGTGGGGATGTTCGCTGATGATTGCACGATGTTCAGCACCATTCGCGACTCCTCAGTACTGAAGCAGTCTATGTCCAAATGCAGCAATGTAATATAATAGGTTAATAGAGTACTTATGATAATGAGTTGGTGATTTATTTTTATTCATCTACAGGATGTTGGCATCACTGTCTAGGCCAGCATTTAATGCCCATCCCTAGTTGCCTTTGAGAAGGTGGTGGTGAGCTGCCTTTTTGAACCGCTGCAGTCCCTGTGATGTAGGTACATGCACAGTGCTGTTAGGAAGGGAGTTCCAGGATTTTGACCCAGAGGCAGTGAAGGAATGGTGATATATTTCCAAGTCAGGTTGGTGAGTGACTTGGAGGGGAACTTCCAGGTGGTGATGTTCCCATGTGTCGGTTGCCCTTGTGCTTCTAGATAGTAGTGGTCATGGGTTTGGAATGTGCTGTCTAAGGAGCCTTGGTGAATTCCTGCAGTGTATCTTGTAGATGGTACACACTGCTGATACTGTGCATCGGTGGTGGAGGGAGAGAATGTTTGTGGATGAGGTGCCAATCAAGTGGCTGCTTTGCCATGGATGGTGTCGAGCTGCTTGATGTTTATCATGATGTAGCAGTGGCATCAGCAGTCATGTGCTAGGGACTCAGTAGGGCAGATGGAATAGTCTGTACTCGAGAGAGGTGTACCGACTCTGTAGCCTTTCTTGTACATTTGTCAGTTACTTCAAACTGGTGTGACTCAGTGCTAATAAAGCAGAGAACTCTAGATAGATCACACAACCAACATACAAAATATAGATTGGTGTCACTACCGCTGCTACTAATGAAGGGTTGGTGCCATCAACAACATCCACAGCAAGAAAACAGAAGAAAGCCTGTTAAAAGTAAGAATCTGCAAATGTACCTATGAGGGAGGGACCCTGGAAAACTGTAACAATGTCAGCACCAGGTGAGCAGTCACTGCCCCTACTTCGCCTGTCTGCAAGTCTCGAGGTCCCACAGAGAGTCCAAAAATGGGAGTTCAGGAAGAAACACTTGCTCCAGTATCGAGCAGCATTGGATCTTCAAGCTATAGAGCAGAAGCATGAAGTTAGTTCACTCCTTTACACAGTAGGACTGGTCGCTGACGATGTCCTCTTGAGACAGATGGTGGAAGTGACATCCAAAGACCATCCTCAAAGCCTTCAACATGTATTTTAGTTTGAAATGAAACCTCAAGATTGAATGAGCTTGATTTACTCAAAGATCTCAAAGACCATGGGCATCGGTTGTATTATTTCTTACTGACCTATATCGCCTAGCTAGTTCTTAAGGATGTGGTGCATTGAAAGATAAATTTATTCTCAAGTGCATCGTGGTTGGAGTCCACGATGAAAACTTCTTGGATTGTTTCCAGATGAAAGATGACTTCATTCTTGATCAAGTGTTTCAGTATGCTCAGCAGGCTGAACTCTGAGAGCTAAGTCAGGCTATCATTCATGGTGACACTGAGGCTCTAGATGACTCTGTTAGCTGGGTAGCCCCAATGGTGGCAGGCCAACCCATTCAAAAGCCTGCCAAAATGGGCAAAAGGGTGGGAAACCCCACAGCAGCCATCTTGAGGTGTTTATGCTACGGCGTAAAGAAGCAGCACAGGGACCAAGGTTGCTCAGCAAGGGAAGCAGAGCGTTTCCAGTGCAGAAAGACACTCCAAGAGGTTCTGTAAATCCAACAACTTAAACATTCTCCTGTTTTCTTCCTCTGTTAATGAAATACAAACTGTCCAAGAAATTGGAAATAATGACAGATACGAAATTAAAGTAAATGGTCATGATCAAGATTATTGGCCAGCCACAGTAGAAGTTAAAGTCTTCAACACTGAATTTAAAATTGACACCAGAGCTGGCATTACAATATTAACCGATCTCCTGGACTGGCTCCAAACAAAACCCCTCTATCCATCAGACATTACGTTGCAAGCTCTAGGTGGTATGAATCTTTAAATAAAACTTCAGCAAATCACCATCCATCGCTACAAGCAGCGACAGATCATTGACACCTTCTATGCTGTCTACAATCAGCCATTATCTTTGATAAATAGAGATGTCTATATGCAACTGGGCACTCTGGAAAAGCAGATGGTGATGCACAACTGGACAACTGGATGCTTTTCATGGAGGGATTTCCAAAGCCATGTGTAAAGCAGTGGGTTTTCATCCTACACCAGCCGGTGGGGTTTATTCATTGACCTTTTGGACCTGGGTTGGCTCTTTCCTGCAGACATGAAAAAGGAGCCATCATAGCACCAAGTGATCCATTGGAAGACAAGATCCTGGAGGTTGATTGCTATTCGAATCTATGCTGAAGCATATGAAGTTTCTGTTTTTTTTGGAGGAGTTGGCTGTGTTTGCCGTGGCAGAGCAGTATTCAGATCAGATCTTTGTCCCACTGAACCCATCAGTAAAAGGCCTTGTACATCACTATTAACCATGTTCCACTGAAGACCATAAAACATAAGAGCAGAAGTAGACTATTCAGCCCATGGGGTCTGCTCCGTCATTCAATGAGATCATGGCTGATCTGATAATCCTCACCTCCACTTTCCTGCCTTTCCTCCATAACCTTTGATTCCCTTACTGATTAAAATCCTGTCTATCTCGGCCTTGAATAGACTTAATGACCCAGCCTCTACAGCCCTCAGAGGTAAAGAATTCCACAGATTCACTACCCTCTGGGAGAAGAAATTCCTCCTCACCTTTGTCTTAAATGGGCATCCCCTTACCCACGAGGGGAAACAATCTCTCAGCATCTATTCTGTCAAGCCCTCTAAGAATCTTATACGTTTCAATAAGGTCGCCTCTCATTCTTCTAAACTCCAATGAGTACAGGCCCATCCTACTCAACCTCTCCTCATGAGAAAATCCCTCCATACCCGGGATCAACCTAGTGAACCTTCTCTGGACTGACTCCAATGCCAGTATATCTTTCCTTAGATAAGGGGACAAAACTGTTCACCGTATTCTAGGTTTGGTCTGATGAGTGCCTTGTATAGTTTTAGCAAGACTTCCCTATTTTTATACTCCATTCCCTTTGAAATAAAAGCCAACGTTCCATTTACCTTCCCTATTACCTGCTGAACTTGTATGTTCGCTTTTTGGGATTCATGCACAAGAACCCCCAAATCCCTCTGTGCTGCAGCTTTCTGCAGTCTTTCTCCATTTAAATAATATTCAGCTCTTCTGTTCTTCCTGCCAAAGGTGTATAACCTCACATTTTCTCACATTATATTCCATCTGCCAAGTTCTCGCCCACTCACTTAACCTGTCTATATCCCTCTGTAGGCTCTTTGTGTCACCCTCACCACTTGCCTTCCCATCTATTTTTGTGTCATCCGCAAACTTTGCGATAGTACATTCACTTCCCTCAGCTAAGTCTTTTATATATATTGTAAATAATTATGACCCCAGCACTGATCCCTATGGCGTTCTACTAGTTATGGGTTGCCATCCTGAAAATGCCCCCCTTATCCCAACTCTCTGTGTTCTATTAGTTAGCCAATCCTCTATCCATGCTAATATACTACCCCCAACACCACGGGCTCTTATCTTATTAAGTAGCCTTACGTGAGGTACCTTATCGAACGCCTTTTGAAAATCCAAATATATTACACCTACTGGTTCCCCTTTATCTATCCTGCTTATTACCTCCTCAAAGAATTCTAATAAATTTGTCAGGCATGATTTCCCCTTCATGAAGCTGTGCTGACTCTGCTTGATTATATTATGCATTTCTAAATACTCTGTTATTACATCCTTTATAATAGACTCCAACATTTTCCCAATGACAGATGTTAAGCTAACTGGCCTATAATTAGTTGACGTTTCGAGTCCTCATGACCCTTCGACAGAACTCCAGTTCTGTCGAAGGGTCATGAGGACTCGAAACGTCAACTCTTTTCTTCTCCGCCGATGCTGCCAGACCTGCTGAGTTTTTCCAGGTAATTCTGTTTTTGTTTTGGATTTCCAGCATCCGCAGTTTTTTTGTTTTTGTTTTTATATCTTTTGGCCTATAATTACTTGTTTTTTTATCTCCTTCCCTTTTTTGAATAAGGATGTTACATTGGCCGTTTTCCAATCCTCTGGGACTTTTCCAAAATCTAAGGATTCTTGGAACATTATTACCAGTGCATCCACTATCTCTGTGGCTACTTCCTTTAATATCCTAGGATGCAACTCATCAGGTTCAGGGGACCTATCAGCCTTTAGCCTCATCAGTTTACCTAGTACTTTTTCTCTGGTGATAGTTATATGTTTATTTCCTCCCCGTCCCCTTTTGCCCCTTGATTATTTAGTATTTTTGGAATGCTGTTAGTACCTTCTACCGTGAAGACTGAAGCAAAGTATTTATTCAAATCCTCTGCCATTTCCTGGTTCCCCTTAATTATATTCCCAGCCTTATCCTCTAAGGGGCTTATGTTCACTTTGGTCTCTCTCTTCCTTTTTATATATTTAAAGAAGCTTTTACTGTCCGTTTTTATATTACTTGCTAGTTTACCCTCAAAGTTTATCTTCTACCTCTTTTATTGGCCATCTTTTGTTGGCTTTTAAAACTTTCCCAATCCTCTGGCTTACCACTAAACTTTGAGACATTGTATGTTTTCTCTTTCAATTTGATATTGTCTTTAATTTCCTTAGTTAACCATGGTTGGTTTATCCCCTTCCGAGAATCCTTCTCTCTCACTGGGATATATCTTTGCTGAGAGTCAGGAACTATTTTCCTAAACGTTTGCCATTGTTCATCAACCATCTTTTCTGCTAAACTCCTTTCCCAGTCCATTCCAGCAAACTCTGCCTCATTCCTTTGTAATTACCCTTATCTCACTCTCAAACTGAATGCTAAATTCTGCCATATCATGGTCACTGTTTCTTAGGGAATCCTGTACTCTGAGATCATTTATTAAACCTGCCTCATTACATATTACCAGATCCAAAATAGCCTAATCTCTGGTTGGATTCACAGTGTATTGTTCTAAGAAATTATCCCGAATACATTCTATGAATTCTTGCTCATGTCTACCTCTGCCAATTTGATTTTTGCACTCTACATTAAGATTAAAGTCACTCATGATTAATATACTGCCCTTTTTACATGCCCTCATTATCTCCTGATTTATTCTCTGTCCTACAGTATAGCTACTGTCAGGGGGCCCATAGGCTGCTCCCACCAGTCGTCTTCCCCGTGTTATATCTTACCTCCACCCATATGGATTCTACATATTCTGATCCAAGATCCTTTCTTGCTATTATACTTGTTCCATCTCATATTAACAAAGCTACCCCATCACCCTTTCTTTCCTGCCTGTCCTTTTGAAAAGTCACATACCCCTGAATATTTAGTTCCCAGCTTTGATCTCCTTGTAACTATGTCTCCATTATGGCTATAAGATCATATTCATTAACTTCTATTTGTGCCATTAATTCATTTATTTTGTTCCAAATACTATGTGCATTTACGTAAAGGGCCATTAAATTAGCCTTTTTACCATTTTTTCCTCCTTTGAGCCTATTTGCTGCTGTTTTTTCTATTTGTACACTCTGTCCCTTCCTGTCACACTCTGGGTATCATTACCTCAATAGCTGCCCTGCAATACTGCCATGTCCTTTTGCTTTGTTAGTCTACGTATCCCCTCTCCAGAACCCTCCCCTCCTCTATTTAGTTAAAGCCTTCTCTAAAGCCCTAGTTATTCAGTTCACCAGGACACTGGTCCCAGCACAGTTCAAGTGAAGCCTGTCCCACTGGATCAGCTCCATTTTACCCCAGTACTGGTGCCAGTGCCCCACCAATGTAATGCCTTGTACATCATTAGTTAATTAGGTCCCTGTTATGACACAACAGATGGTAAATGCTGCACTGTTCAAATCCCAGAGGGTAACTTGAAACAACTGTCACAACTCATTTTCAATTTGCATATTTCAAGATGCGGGCTTTGAATTCAGTCATAAGATCACCGAGTCTTGAGAGGTTTTTGTAAAACTAAACTAAACATTTATTAATAAAAGAAAAGATTATAAGCACATATGTATGCATACAAATTACTGCTATAATAACTTCTAAATCCCCTAATCAATTTAATTCCCAGTTACACTTTTAAAATCTATGTGCCTTACTTTAACAAAAGACCCAGGCAAAGTAAACAATATCCTGAACAGGCAAATTCAAAGTGAGTTCTCTTAACTTCAGTCCCTGGAGGCAGCAGTTTGGTACATACAGGCTGAAGGCTTTTCACAATTGTTGGATCTTAAACTGCCTCCCTTACAAAAAGCCATCTCTGCTTTATACATATTTTCCTCTGTAAATGCAAATTCCCATTGTTTCACTGTGTCCTTTGAACTTTACCCCTATACTTTACCTCTCTACTAATAAAAGGTCTATCACAGTACCAATTCCACCAGTAATATTTGAGAAAAATACATAAACACACTTCTTACTACTTCTGCTGGCTAGATATACATTACCTCACCTCCTTTGAATTCAAGCCACACTAGTTTCTTTAAAAATGCAAATGTTCCCTTTACACTTTACATTCTAAAACTTTCCCATGTTTACTTAATTAACATTTCAAACTTAACTTATCTTCTTACATCAAAGCACCCAGATTAGCTGCCTCTAATTCAATTAAGTTTCTCACACACAGACACACACACACACACACACACACATCCTACTATTACTCTATTTTACAGTAAGTTCCAATCTTCCTGACAGTCCCACTGAAGCCACTAATGCAATGTCTTGTGTATCGCTTGTTAACCATGAAGAGTTGTCCAGAGAGAACAAAATGAATATCACTGAAAAAAGACATTTTGTCGAAGCTTTTCATCTTACACTCGTCAGGACAATCGCAAGAATGCCAATGTCAGGGGAAGCAACAACTTTTTGCTGTATGAGCAGAGAATGCTGATTGATTGGCAAGCTTGATGGTGAAATAGAGCACATCAAAGTCATCCTGAAGGATAATGTCTACCCTGATCAGATCATTTCACTCTGTATGTCACGCAAACTCATGAACAGGCCCAAGGCCATCACTCTCGGCCCTGAAAAGTGCCCAGCCTACCTCAGATTATCCTGGAAGGGCAAGGTATCTCAAAAATCTTCAGTTACACTTGCTGGTTAAGAGCAGGGTTGTGTTTCATTTGTTTTCTGTAAGAATTTCCGGTTTCTCCTGTATTGTTGTCTGTTTGGAGTCTGCACTATATAAGACCTTGGTTTTCCTGTGATTCCTGTGATAACAGCAGGATTCCAGATCGCTTCAAGCTGAATCCTCACCGTCTTTCTCATGTTCAGGTCAGGCAGATGTCGGGCACTTCAATCAAAGTACTGTTTCTGCTTCTGCTGTCTCAGTTAGAGCAGGTCCTCGCTGTAGCCCACTGGCTGTGGAAATAACAGTTGGGGTGCAGTTGGAAGCTTAGTTCTTAGTCTTCTGCCCATCAGGAGCTGTGCTGGAGATGACCCAATGCCCTCTAATTGAGTATTCCTGAAATCCAGCAGAGCCAGGTAGGGGTCTCTTCCGTCCGCCTTTGACTTCTTCAACAGGTGCTTTAAGGTCTACAAGGTACATTCCACCATCCTGTTGGATTGTGGATATTTGGGACTTGACGTAGTTTGGCAAAACTCCCAGTCCTGTGCAAATTAGTGAAACTCAGTGCCTGAGAATTGTGGGCTGTTATCTGAGATGAGTACTTCAGGTAGGCCACTGTGAGGAAAAATCGATTTTAAATGATTTGTTACAATGATGATCTTACTATTGTTTCTCAGCAGCACAGACTCAAAAAACTTTGAGTAATAATCTCCTGCTGGTAGGTACTTATTGTTGTCAAATGTGAACAAATCCACTTCAGTTTTCTGCCAGGGCCTCTCTAGAACACTGTGTGGTTGAAGTGGTTCTTTTTGTTGTGATTTACTGCACTTTTGGCACACTGCACACGCATTCACCATTTCCCTGGTTTGTGCTCCCATTCCAGGCCAATACATCACATCTCAAGCTCTTCTCCTGCATGTTTTTATGCCGAGGTGACTTTCCATGTATGTGCTGCAGCATTTCTTTCCTCAGTGTTGCAGGAATTATGATCTTTTCTCCCTTGAAAGGTATTCCTTCTGCTACATGAAGTTCCTCATGAAAGCTCCAGAGCTCTTGTACAAAAGAAGGGGCTCCGCTCCGGTGTGTGGGCCAGCCAGTTTGTACAATCTGCTGCAGTTTTCTCAGGGTGGCGTCATTCCTGATCGCTTCCCTGATCTCACCCAGTTTAGTTACAAACACTGGTAAATTCTTTGTCAGCATGTGAACCTGTGGTTCCATTTCTTTATCCTCTTCCTCTGTGATGTGGAGGTCTGCACATGACAGAGTGTCTGCGATGTACATTTCCTTGCCTGGTTTGTATTTAACTCTGACCTGGTACTTCTGCAGACACATTAGTATCTTTGGATTCTTGGTGGTGCACAGTTCAGGGGTTGTTTAACTATATCTTCCAAAGGTGTATGATCAGATTCTACCTCCATGTCTTTGTCATAGACAAACTGATGGAAATGTTCTAAGCCAAACACAATTGCTAGCATTTCTTTCTCTATTGGACACACCACAGCTGTGTTTCAGTCATTGCCTTTGAAGCATATGTCACTGGTGCCTCATTTTGCAAGAGGACAGCTCCCAGGCCAGTCTTTGAAGCATCCACTGGCATCCACTGAGATCTTGACCGGCTGACTGACATCATAATACTTTAACACCGGTGCCTGGGTCAACGTTCTCTTCAGACTGGTCATGGCTTCTGTTCCCAGTGCCACTCTGCATCATTTTGTAGATGTTCTCTGAGAGGTGCTGTCAGGTTAGACATGTTCGGAATGAATTTCCCAAGATAGGTCACCATTCCCAAAAACCTCTCCAAGTCTTTCTTACATTCTGTGGGTGGCATGCTCACGAATGCTTCCATTTTACTCAGGCCCAGCTTCAGTCCCTCACATGTCCCAAGTACGTGATTTCATGAAGATCTGTTTTGCACTTTTTCTTCTTCAACTTGAGGCTTATTTCTCCAGCTCTGGCCAGCACCTGCCTCAGTCTGTGGTCATGTTCTTCCTGTGAGGCTCCCCAGACCAGCACATCATCGATATAGCTTTCCACGCCCTCTAACCCTTCAAACAGCTGCTTCACTGTTCTGTGGAACACCTCCGGAGCTAAATTAATACCAAAAGGTAAGTGTAAGAACCTGTATCACCCGTATGGTGTGTTGAAGATACAGAGATAGGAGCCACGTTCATCCTGCCAGAAGACTGAACTCACATCCAAGACTGAATAGTATTTAGCGTCAGCCAGCTTACACATGATCTCTTCTACTTTGGACTGCCTGGTTTAGGTATCTGGGATCCAGACAGACTCACAGATTCCCTTCTGATTTTTCTACAATTACAATTGGATTAACCCACTTTGCTGATTCTTCAATTTTCTTGATGATGTGAAGTTTCTGCTTTCAGTCGCTCTCTCAGCATTACTGGTATTATCCTGGGAGGGTGTATTTTGGGTGTCACAGTTTTTTCAATCTTGATTCTGTGTTCTCTTTTTAGGCAGCCAATCTCCTGCAACACATCTTTATACTCGCTCAGGATGTTATCAGTAGTGACAGTCATTATTCTCCTGATTAGCTTCAGATTTTTACAAGCTTTGATTCCAAGAATGGGTTTTGCATCAGTTTTCAGCACTATGAATGGAAGCGCTTGAGACTATTTTTTGTAGTTCACTTTAAGGGTGCACTTGCCTTCTACTGCAATTTTTTCACCTGTATAAGTAGACAGCTTCATTTTTGTTTTAGTTAGCAGTTTTTCTTCGTTTAACTTATGATACAGGCTTGTGGGAATGGCATTTGCATGTGCAGCTGTGTCAAGCTTGACGTTTACTATCATGTTGGCAATTTTTAAATCAATTTTCCATTCATCTACTTTAGAATTTGTTGTTACTGCACCAACGAAAAATTTAGTGCACACAATTGACACAGACACTGAAACTTTCTTCGATTTACACATCTTAGTGAAGTGATTCAGTTTATTACAGTTCTTACACTGCTTTCCGTAGGCTGAACAATCACATGGTAAATGCTTTGCTCGGCATCGGCTGCATTTAAATGTTTTAATAGCAGTTTTTTTCTTTTTACACTCAGGCTGTCTATTTGTTCTTTCCTGGGGCTATTTCCTGTTTAACTGCATCTAACTGCTTGACTGTGTGTGGCTTATCATCTTCTGTCACCTGTTTCATCTGGCATTTTGTTGTCTCTGCCGCTCTGCAGATATTTATTGTTTTCCCCAGCATGAGAGCAACTTCTCTCAAAAGCCATTCTCTCAGAGAATCATTTGCGATCCCGCAAGTGATTCCACCTTGGATGAGTGATTCTTCAAACTCTCCAAATTCACATGGTTTAGCTCATTTTCTCAACTCAGTTACATACTGACTAATGTTGTCACTGCCTTGTGTACATGTAGAAAATTGATATATTTCATACATGATATTTTTCTTAGGGCTGCAAGTAGCCTTCAAATTTTTCCATTATTTCTTTCAAGTCATTTTGTTTCTCATCACTTTCAAACATGAATGTGTGATAGGCTTCTAGGGCTGCTTCCCCTGCTAAGTGAGGAAAGATGGAAGGCTGTACCTGAGGGCCTCTTTATCACTGCCTGTCGCTGTGAGGTACAGCTCCAATCGCTGCCGGAACCTCCTCCAGTTTTTGGTGAGATTTCCCTCGAAACTGAGCTCTGTCAGTGGTTTCAGGACCTCCATTGTTGCATTTAGTTTACTTCTCGTGCCATGTATTGTTTTTTGTTTCAGGCTTTTATGTCTTGTGTAAATGAGTTCATTGGCTAACTGAACTCTAACTGCATGGCTTCCTATGTTCTCATCAATAGCTGCTTGCAACAAATAACAGGGAGAGACTGATGTAAGAATAAAAAGTGATGGTTTATTGAGACATAGAGCAGAGCACCAGATCATACGTGCTCACTCAGAAACCTTCAGAACCAGACTTGCAGTTCCCAGTTGGCCACGCTGTACAATGATTCGTCAGTGCTGCCACATGATCAGTACACTTGCATTCTTTCAAAGGGACAGCATACCTCACTTTACCGCACAGGCCATCCACATTGTATCTGAGCTAACTTTATTGATAACACATTTTACTAACATGAACTGTAGTAACTGAATTCTATCAAGACAGGCTCCAACATGTGCTATCTGACCTTCAATCCACAGGTCAGGTGTTCCCTTCTCTATAGTACTCTCTACTATAGTATCTAATAGTGGAGTCCACTACTGTAACTATTAACAATGATCATGACAGGCAGTATCTGGCAATTTTGTTCCAGACTTCAATCACACCTCATAGAGAGGTGCAGATTCAGAATGGGGCTGGTGTAACTGATAATGTACATACTGTGCAGAGCAAGGGGAACCTAGGTAAGCTAGAGAACAAGGAACCACAGAAACTGATCCTATTCAACAGGTACAATTGTACTTGTTACTTGTGAGAAGAAGAATAAAGACTGTCAAAAGGACAGACAGAATGTGGACCTTGGCACTTTGGAGCAGGCAGCTGTCCAATGGGGGTAAGGGGGGGAGGAAGGGAAGCATAATATCATATTTGGAGGGGATTCAATAAAAAAGGGGGATAAACAGCATCCTTGTATAAGCAGGATTGAGAATCCCATATAGTATGTTGTCTACCTGGTTCCAAAGTGAGGGACCGCTTGAACCAGACTGAAAGGATATTGGAGAGTGAGGGAGGGAGGATCTAGTTGTGATCCATGTTGGAATCAACAACGTAGGGTAGAGTAGGCAAGAGGTCTTGTTTGGAGAGTTCTAGGAACTCAGAACTAAATTAAAGAGCAGGACTTCAAGGATTATAATCTCTAGATCATTACCTGAGCCACGTGAAAATTGGTATAGGGCTAAGCAGAATGGGGAGGGTGGGGGAGAACTTGTGGCAGAAGGAGTAGTGTGGGAAAGAGGGTTCCATTTCATGAGACACAGGCACTAGGACTGGAACAGGAAGAAACTGTACTGTTAGAATGGCTCCACCTGAATCAGGCTGGGACCAGGGTCCTCACAGAAAGAATGAAAGTATTAACAGGGTGGTCAGGAGGACTTTAAACTAGTAAATTAGGTGGGGAATAGGTGGAGAGGGGGAGTGGGGGCCATGAAGGGGTAGTAATAATAATCGTTCAAAAAGTAAATAAAATGGAAGGGAGTAGAGTAACAGGCAATGCAGGCAAAGGGAAAACAAAGATGTAAAATGATTAAACCATGAGAGAGAAATAAGAAACATATGAACAAAACATTGGAGCTATTAGGGTATTCAGCCCAAATAAGCATTCCTTAAGCAGAGGTTTGGAGCATGAAGGGACAAACTGAATAAATTGCAGGCATAAATTCAACTTGGAAATGATGACGCGGTAAGCATTACTAAGACACGAATGCAAGACAGTCAAGGCTGGGCAATAAATCTTCCAGGTTATAAAGTTCACAGGAAAGATCAGGAAAATGATAAATGGGGAGAAGCAGCCTTAGTGATTAAGATGAAATTACTTCAATGATAAGAAGGGATATAATGAGATGTAAACAGGCAGTGGAGACATTGGGAAAACTTGTCCCCCCCATTGGGGGGGAAGTTCAGGAGCGGGCGCGGGCGGGCGCACCTCCGATTGGTGCCCCCCATTTGGGGGCGTGATGCCATTTTACATGGGCGGGCCAATTAAGGCCCGTCCAGCATGACAGCCACTCGGATACGCCATGCGCTCCCTGTGCAGTGCGGCGGGGTGTTGGGTTCCCTCAGCAGGGAGTGCGCTCTTTCACGCTCCCTTATGGGCATGAGATCCTCCTCACCTGATTTTTCCCCATGCTCTGTACCTGGATGATACCAACATTAATGGCTCTTTACTTAAATGCATGTAACATTCAGAACAAGATAAATGAATTAACAGCACAAATAGAGGTTAATGGGTATGATCTTATAGCCATACGGTTACATGGTTACAAAGAGATCAAAGCAGGAAACTAAATATTCAGGGGTATGTGACTTTTCGAAAGGACAGACATGAAGGAAAGGGTTGTGAGGTAGCTTTGTTAGTAAAAGATAGAGTAAGTTATGATAGCAAGAAATGACCTTGGATCAGAAGATGTAGAATCCAAATGGGTGGAGGTAAGAAATAACAAGGGGAAGATGACACTGGTGGGAGTAGTCTCTAGGCCCCCTACCAGTAGCTTTACTGTAGGACAAGAAATAATGGGGGCATGTAAAAAAGGCAGTACATTAATCATGAGTGACTTTAATCTTCATGAGGATTGGGAAAATCTAATTTGCAGAAGTAGCCACAAGTGTATTCCAGATAGTTTCCTGGAACAATATGTTGTGGATCAAACCAGGGATCAGGCTATTTTGGATTTGGAAATGTGTAATGATAAAGGTTTAATAAATGATCTCAGAGTAAAAGATCCTCTAGGCAACAGTGACCATAACATGGTAGAATTTAGCATTAAGTTTGAGAGTGAGAAACTTGGGTTGAAAACAACTGTGCTGAACTTAAATAAGGGTAATTACAAAGGAATGAGGCAGAGTTGGCTGGAGTGAGCTGGGAAAGGACGTTAGCAGAAAAGACGTTTAAGAAAATAGTTCATGACTCACAACGAAGGAATATCCCAATGAGGAAGAAGGATTCTAGGAAGGGGTAAACCCATGATTAACCAAGGAAGTCAAGGGTTATGGGGAAAAAGCAGGAAAGTGAAGTTGAGGATTATCAGATCAGCCATGATCTCATTGAAAGCTGGAGCAGACTCGATGGGTCAAATGGCCAACTTCTGTTCCTACGCCTTATGGTTTTATGGTCTTATGGTCATGAGGTAAGGGGACCACTGAAATTGATTCATGAGAAATTGTTGGGTCAGAATTCAGAAACAACTCTCCTGGATTATGTATCAAACTTCAGAGAGAGATTGGACAAAGCATGTGAGTTGGCGAGGGGATGTTTAAAGATCTCACAGCAAGTGATGAAAGTGAAAGTAGATAAGAACACTAAAATTCACAGTTTTGTTTCTGGAAAGAAAGTACTAGTTTTGTAATGTCCACTAAGGTCTCCAGTACTAGGAGATTTATTAAATGCAAGATTTAATGGGCCTCACAGGATTGAAAAGAAACTGAGTGAAGTAAATTATTTAATAAATAATCCAGATAGAAGAAAGCAGCAGAGGGTGTGTCATGTAAATATGCTTAAAAAGTCCTTTGACAGGGAAGAGGACCAAAAAGAGATATTAGTGATGGTGGATGATGAGAGAGGTAGAAGTGCAGGACTCTGAAATTGATTTTCCTCTAATCAAATTGGATAATGAGAGGGTGCTTGAAGACTTAAATGAAATATTGAGTTATCTTCTAGGCGAGTGTCAAAGTGATTTGGAAAAACTATTGCAGTCACACAAACCTATTTGTGGAAATAAGTTGGGGAAGACAGATTTAGCTATACATGATGTGTCTGTACAGTTTTCACTTTCAAATCCTTATAGATTAAATCCGGCAAAGTTATCACAAGTACAGAAAGAAATTGATTTCATGCTTCAAAATGACATATAATTGAGTCTAGTTGCAATAACTGGAGTTCACCTGTTGTACTGGTACTGAAACCAGATGCAACACAAAGACTGCGTGTAGATTATCGAAAGGTGAATGCGCTGACAATAGTGGATTCATATCCTATACCATGGTTGGGAGATTGCATTGAGAAAGTGGGACAATCAAAATTTATCACAAAGATTGACTTGCTAAAAGGATATTGGCAGGTACCAATGTCAGAAACAGCAAAGGGGTTATCAGCTTTTGTAATGCCAAGTGGGCTATATCAGTTTAAAGTCATGCCATTTGGTATGAAGAACGCACCTGCAACATTTGAAAGACTGTTAAACAGAGTAATTGCAGGTCTAAGTCATTGTGCTGTTTATATTGATGACTTAATAATCCTATGTGGGAGGAGCATTTACAACATCTGGAAGAATTATTTACTCAACTACAAGAAGCTAATTTGGTGATGAACTTGGCTAAGAGTGAATTTGCAAAAGCGCAAGTTACATATCTAGGCCATACCATTGGACATGGTAAGGTGGCTCCGAGAGATGTGAAAGTCAAGGCTGTCATGGAATTCCCAGTGCCTACAACAAAATGAGATGTTTTGAGATTTCTGGGCATGAGTGGGTTTTACCGGAAATTTGTACCAAATTTTAGCCAAGTGGTTGCTTCACTGACTGAACTATTAAAAATGAGCAAGAAGTGTCAATGGACACTGGAGTGCCAGAAGTCATTCGATAGTTTGAAAACTGTATTATCTATGACACCAGTGTTAGCAGTACCCAATTATGCCAAGCAATTCAAGTTGGCAATTGACACAAGCAACACAGGCATTGGGGCTGTACTGTTACAAGAAGATGACACTGGAATTGAAAAACCGCTAGGGTATTTTTCACAGAAGTTGAATATACAACAGAGAAGATATTCAACAATCAAAAAGGAGACATTAACACCAAACACAACGTTGCAGCATTTTGAAATTTATGTGGTAAAGAATTCGTCAGAAACAATTGTTTATACAGACCACAATCATTTAAAGTTTCTGCAAAAATTTTGAGACAACAGTGCAAGGCTATTCAGGTGGAGTTTATTACTGCAAACATTTAATTTACAGATTATACATACGGCTGGATGAGAGAACCTGATTGCAGATGCATTATCAAGAATTTGAAGCTTAATGGAAAAATTGGGCATTTTAAAATCTGGACATTGAACTGGAATTATTTCTGCTGCTACCAAGAACTTATTTGTAATGTTAATGCATGCATCCGGTAATGTAATAGTGTAATAAGTATAGGAGATGGTGTAAGATGGGTTATTCACTGCAATTCTTAATGACTTAGAAGCTGGGATAGAAAGCCACATTTCCAAATTTTCCAACGACACAATGATAGGTGGCATTGTAATCAGTGTAGATGGAAGCATAAAATTACAAAGAGTTATTGATATAGTGGATGGGTAAGACTGTGGCAAATGGATTTCAGGGTGGGCAAATTTGGGGTCATCCATTTTGGACCTAAAAAAGACAAAGAAGATCCTTTCGGAATGATGAAAAGCTAGAAACTGTTGAGGTCCAAAGAGACTCGGGGTTTCAGGTACAAAGATCATTAAAATGTCATAAGCAGTTACGGAAACAATCCAAAAGGCCAATGGAATGCTGGCCTTTCTATCTGGAGACTAGAATACAAGGAGATAGAAATCATCCTTCAGTTATATAAAGCCCTGGTTAGACCACACCTGGAGTTACTGGGAGCAGGTCTGGGTGCTGTGGTATAAGGGTGTGGCATAGAAAGGGTTAATGTGGGACTGGGTATAGTACTACCCACAGTGTGATGTAAAGGAACACATGACCTGAGTCTGGAGGACAGAGACCTCTGTAGAGGCAAGCATGGGGACCGCTCCTAGCTTAGACCTTATATGTATATAGTTACTAGTAGTTAATAAACACATTATTAAACTGTATAAGATTCAGAACCTCTTCATGAGACCTACCGAACTACACACAACATTTTGCAACAAATACACGTGCTTGACTTGCAAAAGGTTAGTAGGCAGGTACACCAAGTAATCAGGAAAGCAAATAGAATGTTATTGTTTATTGTGAGGGTAATTGAATACAAAAGCAGGGAGGTTATGCTTCAGTTGTACGATGCATTGGTGAGACCACATCTGGAGTACTGTGCACAGCATTGGTCTCTGTATTTAAGGAAGGATATAAATAGGTTAGAAGCAGCTCAGAGAAGGTTTATTAGACTAATACCAGGAATGAGTGGGTTGTCTTATGAGGAAGGGTTAGACAGACTGGGCTTGTTTCCAATGGAGTTTAAAAGAGTGAGGGGTGATTTGATTGAAACCTTAAAGATCCTGAAGAGTCTGGACATGGTGGATGTGGAGAGGATGTTTCCTCTTGTGGGAGAATCTAGAACGAGGGGTCACTTTAAAAATAAGGGGTCGCCCATTTAAGACAGAGATGAGGAGAAAGTTTTTTCTCTCAGAGGGTCGTGAGTCATTGGAACTCTCTTCCTGAAAAGGTGTTGGAAGCAGAGTCATTGAATATTTTTAAGGCAAAGCTGGATAGCTTATTGATTAACAATGGGGTGAAAGGTTATCAGGTGTAGACGGGGATTTTGTGTTGAGCTTACATTCAGATCAGCCATGATTTTATTGAATGGCAAAGCAGGCTCGAAGGGCCGAGCAGCCTACTCCTGCTCCTAATTCATATGTTTGTATGTGCCACACCTTAGGAAGAATACATTGGGCCTTGGAGGAAATACAGCATAGGTTTGTTAGCATGATCTCTGGACTGCAAACATTTAGCTATGAGGAGAGATTACACAAATTCCCCTGAGCCTCAATATTCATCTCCGCCATTTTCACCAGCTTCAGTGTGATGCCACCGCCAGCTTCCCCTGCCCTCCCCTTTCAGCATTCTGAAGAGGTCATTCCCTCTGTGCCACAGTGGTCCACTTCACCATCACCCCTAATACCCGCTCCCTTCCCAGGGCACCTTCCTGAGCAATCGCAGGAGCTGTAACACCTGCCCCTTTATGTCCTACCTCCTCGCTGTCCAAGACCCCAAGCATTCGTTTCAGATGAAGCAGCAGTTGTACTTCCCAGAATTTGGTCTGCTGCATTCGCTGCTCACAATGTGGTCTCCTCTTCCTTGGGGAGACTAAACGCAGACTGGGTGACCGCCTTGTGGGACACCTCCATTCAGTCCACAAGCACGACACTGAGCTTCCTGTCATTTGTCATTTTAATTCTGCACCTTGCTCCCACTCTGACATTTCTGTCCTTGGCCTGCTGCAGTGTTCCAATATACCTCAATGCAAGCTCAAGGAGCAGAACCTCATCGTTCCATGGAACACGCTACAGCCTTCTGGCCTCATCATTGAGTTTTTCAACTTTAAATCTGAACCACTGACCCATCTTATTTATGTGGTTTTGTGAGAATCTTTCGAGGGCTTAATTTCTTTCCTTATCCCTTATGTTGCACTCAGGTGGCTGCTATTTAACTATTCACATCTCATTTGGACACAACTCTTGTTACCTCATTTTGCCCAAGACCAATAACTTTGTTGCATCATGAAATCTTGAATTCAATCATTTCTCCTACACCCTTCTCCACTATAGTTCTTTCATCCCTCCTCCAACATCCTGCACTCTAGTTCATTCATCACTCCGCTACCCTCCTCCACCCTTGTTCATTGAACTCAACTCCAATCTACTCCACTCTGGTTCATTCATCTCACCTCCACCCTCCTCGAACCTCCTCCACACTAGTTCATTCAACTACCCTCCAACCTACTCCATCCTAGTTCATTCATCTCTCCTCCAACTTCCTCCACTCTAGTTCATTCATCTCTCCTCCACCCTCCTCCACACGAGCTCATTCCTCTCTCCTCCACCCTCCTCCACCCTCTTGCATCCTCGATCGTTCATCTCTCCTCCACCCTTCTGCACACTAGTTTATTAATCTCTCCTCCACCGTAGCTAATTCATCTCTCCTCTGGTCTCCTCCATCTACCTCCACTCTAGTTCATTCAACTATCCTCCACCCTCATCCACCCTCCTCCAACTGAGCTTATTCATCTCTCCTAAACCCTCTTCCACACACCTCCACTTAAGTTCATTCATCCCTCCACCTTCCTCTAAACTCCACCACTCAAGTTCATTCATCTCTCCTCCACCCTCCACCACACTAGTTCATTCATCATGCCTCCACACTCCTCCACCCTAGTTCACTCATCTCTCCTCCACCCTTCTCAACCCTAGTTCATTCAACTCTCCTCCACCCTCCTCCACTCTAGTTCGTTCATCTCTCCTCCACCCTCCTCAACCCTAGTTCATTCATCTCTCCTCCACTCTACTTTCTTCATCTCTCCTCCACCCTCCTCCACTCTAGTTCATTCATCTCTCCCCCACCCTCCTCCACTCTGGTTCATTCATCTCTCCTCCAACCTACTCCACTCGAATTCATTCATCTCTCCACCCTCCTCTACCATCCTCCACACGACTTCATTCATCTCTACTCAAACCTCCTCCAAACTCGTTCATTCATCTCTCCTCCACACTCCTCCACACTAGTTCATTTATGTCTCCTCCGCCCACCTCGACCCTACCTCATTCATCTCTCCTCTACCCACCTCCACCTTACTCCGCTCTAGTTCATTCAACTATCCTCCACCATCATCCACCCTCCTCCAACCGAGCTTATACATCTCTGCAAAACCCTCTTCAGCACAGCTCCACCTAAGTTCATTCATCTCTCCAACCTCCTCCAAACTCCTCCACTCAAGTTCATTCACCTCGATTCCACCATTCCCCACCTTAGTTCATTCATCCCTCCTCCACCCTCCACCACACCAGTTCATTCATCATGCTTCTACACTCCTTCACGCTAGTTCGTTCATCTCTCCTCCACTCTCCTCCACCCTAGAATCATTCATCTCTCCTCCACCCTCCTCCAGTCTAGTTAATTCTTCTCTCCTCCACCCTCCTCCACTAAGTTCATTCATCTCTCCTCCACCCGCCTCAACCATCCTCCACCCTACTTTCTTCATCTCTCCTCCAATCTCCTCCCAGTCTAGTTCATTCATCTCTCCTCCACCCTTCTAAACCCTAATTCATTCAACTCTCCTCCACCCTCCTCCACCCTAGTTCATTCATCTCTCCTCCACCCTCCTCCACCCTAGTTCATTCATCTCTTCTCCAACCTACTTTCTTCATCTCTCCTCCAACCTACTCCACTCGAGTTCATTCATCTCTCCACCCTCCTCCACCATCCTCTACACGAGTTCATTCATCTCTCCTCCAACCTCCTCCACTCTAGTTCATTCATATCTCCTCCCCAATCCTCCACCCACCCCCACCCTCATTCATTCATCTCTCCTCCACCCTCCTCCACACTAGTTCATTTTTGTCTCCTCCACCCACCTCCACCCTACCTCATTCATCTCTCCTCTACCCTCCTCCACCTTACTCCACTCTAGTTCATTCAACTTTCCTCCAACCTCATCCATCCTCCTCCAACCGAGCATGTTCATCTCTCCTAAACCCTCCTCCACCTAAGGTCATTCATCTCTCCACCATCCTCGAACTTCTCCACTCTAGTTCATTCATCACTCCTCCACCATCCTCCACACTAGTTCGTACATCTCTCCTCCAACATCCTCCACTCGAATTCATTCATCTCTCCTCCGCCCTCCTCCACTCTAGTTCATTCATCGCTCCTTCACCCCCTCCACTCTAGTTCATTCATCTCTCCTCCACCCTCCTCTACTCTAGTTCATTCATCTCTCCTCTACACCCTCCACTCTAGTTCATTCATCTCTCCTCCACCCTACTCCACACTGGTTCATTCATCTCTCCTCCACCCTCCTCTACCCTCCTCCACTCTGGTTGATTCAGCTCTCCTCCACACCCTCCACCCAAGTTAATTCATCTCTCCTCCACCCTCTTCCAACCTCCTTCACTCTACTTCATTCATCTATCTTCCAAACTCCTCCTGTCTAGTTCATTCATCCCTCCTGCATCCTCCTCCAATCTAGTTCAATTAACTCTCCTCTGCCCTCCCCCTCCCTGCTCCACTCTGGTTCATTCATCTCTCCTCCGCCCTCCTCCAATCTAGTTCATTCATCTCTCCTCCACGCTAGTTCATTCATTTCTCCTCGACCCTCCTCCACCCTCCACCACTCTAGTTCATTCATCGCTCCTCCACCCTCCTCCACTCTAGCTCATTCATCTCTACTACACCCTCCTCAACCTAACTCCAGTCTAATCCATTCATCTTCCCTCCTCGCTCCTCCTCCCGAGATCATTCATCACTCCTCCACCCTCCCCCACCCTAGATCATTCGACCCTCCTCCACCCTTGTTCATTCAACTCCCTTCCACCCTCCTCCACCCTAGTTCATTCATCCTTCCTCCGCCCTCCTCCACTCTAGTTCATTCATCTCTCCTCCACCCTAGTTCATTCATCTCTCCTCCACCCTTCTCCACTCTGGTTCATTCATCTCTCCTCCACCCGCCTCCACCCTAGCTCATTCATCTGTACTACACCCTCCTCAACCTAACTCCATTCTAGCCCATTCATCTCTCCTCCACCCTCCTCCACTCTATTTCATTCATCTCTCCTCCACCCTCTTCCAACCTCCTTCACTCTACTTTATTCAACTCTCCTCCAACCTCCTCCTGTCTAGTTCATTCATCTCTCCGGCATCCTCCTCCAATCTAGATCAATTAACTCTCCTCTGCCCTCCCCCTCCCTCCTCCACTCTAGTTCATTCATCTATCCTCCAGCCTAGTTCATTCAACTATCCTCCACCCTAGTTCATTCATCTCTCCTCCACCCTCCTCCACACTAGTCAATTCATCTCTCCACCAGCCCCTCCCCACAAGTTCATTCTTCTCTCCTCCACCCTCCTCCACCCTAGTTCATTCATCTCTGCTCCACCCCCTCCACCCTCGTTCATTCATCTCTCCTCCAACCCACTCCACACTGGTTCATTCATCTCTCCTCCACCCTCCTCCACTCTCCTCCACTCTAGTTCATTCAGCTCTCCTCCACACCCTCCACCCTAGTCCATTCATCTCTCCTCCACCATCCTCCACTGTATTTCATTCATCTCTCCTCCATCCTCTTCCAACTCCTCCACTCTACTTCATTCATCTCTCCTCCAACCTCCTACTGTCTAGTTCATTCAGTTCTCTCCTGCATCCTTCTCCAATCTAGTTCAATTAACTCTCCTCCGCCCTCCCCCTCCCTCCTCCACCCTAGTTCATTCATCCTTCCTCCGCCCTCCTCCACTCTAGTTCATTCATCTCTCCTCCACCCTAGTTCATTCATCTCTCCTCCACCCTTCTCCACTCTGGTTCATTCATCTCTCCTCCACCCGCCTCCACCCTAGCTCATTCATCTGTACTACACCCTCCTCAACCTAACTCCATTCTAGCCCATTCATCTCTCCTCCACCCTCCTCCACTCTATTTCATTCATCTCTCCTCCACCCTCTTCCAACCTCCTTCACTCTACTTTATTCATCTCTCCTCCAACCTCCTCCTGTCTAGTTCATTCATCTCTCCGGCATCCTCCTCCAATCTAGATCAATTAACTCTCCTCCGCCCTCCCCCTCCCTCCTCCACTCTAGTTCATTCATCTATCCTCCACCTTAGTTCATTTATTTCACCTCGACCCTCCTCCACCCTCCTCCACTCTGGTTCATTCTTCTCTCCTCCACCCTCCTCCACCCTAGCTCATTCAATTCTCCACCACCCGCCTCCACCCTAGTTTATTCATCTCTCCTCCACCCTCCTACACTCTCCTCCACACTAGTTCATTCAGCTCTCCTGCACACCCTCCAGCCTTGTTCTTTCATCTCTCCTCCACCATCCTCCACTCTAGTTCATTCATCTCTCCACCACCCTCCTCGACTCCAGTTAATTCATCTTGCCTCCACCCTCCTCCACCTAAGTTCATTCATATCTCCACCCTCCTCAAAACTCCTCCACTGAAGTTCATTCAGCTCTCCTCCACACCCTCCAGCCTCGTTCATCCATCTCTCCTACACCCTCCTCCCCCCAGTTCATTCATCTCTCCTCCAGCCTCGTCCATACTAGTTCAGTCATCTCTCCTCTGCCCTCCTTCACCCAAGTTCATTCATCTCTACTCCACCCTCCTCAACCTAACTCCACCCTCGTTCATTCATCTCCCCTCTCCGCACATCCACCCTAGATCATTCATCACAACTCCACCCACCCCCGCCCTAGATCATTCATCTCTCCTCCACCCTCCTCCACCCTTGTTCTTTCATCTCGCCTCCACCCTCCTCCTCCCTAGTTCACTCATCTCTCCTCCACCCTCCTCCACACTAGTCAATTCTTCACTCCTCCACCCCCTCCACCCTAGTTCATTCATCTCTCCTCCACCCTCCACATCTCTAGTTAATCCATCTCTCCTCCAGCATCCTCCTGTCTAGTTTATTCATCTCCCCTGCACCCTCCTCCAATCTTGTTCAATCAACTCTCCTCCACCCTCCTCTACCCTAGGACATTCATCCCTCATCCAGCCTCCTCCATCCTAGTTCATTCTTCTCTCCTCCACCCTCCTCCACCCTAACGCATTAATCTCCCCACCACCCTACTCCACCCGAGTTCATTCATCTCTACTCCACCCTCCTCATCCTAACTCCACGCTAGTTCATTCATCTCCCCTACTCGCTCCTCCACACTAGATCATTCATCACACCTCCACCCTCCCTCAACCTAGTTCATTCATCTCTCCCCCATCCTCCTCCACCCTACTTCATTCATATCTCCTCCACCCTCCTCAACCCACCTTAACCCTACTTCCTTCATCTCGCCTCCACCCTCCTCCACTCTAGTTCATTCATCTCTCCTGCACCCACCTCCACTCGAGTTCATTCATCTCTCCACCCTCCTCCACCATCCTCCACTCTAGTTCGTTCATCTCTCCTCCAACCTCCTCCACTCTAGTTCATTCATCTTTCCTCCACCCTCCTCCACTCTAGCTCATTCATCTCTCCTCTATACTCCTGACCTGCATCCAACCTAGTTCATTCAACTCTGCTCCATCCTCATTCACCCTCCACCAAGCGAGCTTATTCATATCTCCTAAACCCTCCTCCATACATCTCCACCTATGTTCATTCATCTCTCCACCCTCCTCAAACCTCCTCCACTCAAGTTCATTCATCTCTCCTCCACCATCCTCCACCCTAGTTCATTCATCTCTCCTCCAGCCTCCTCCATGCTAGTTCATTCATCTCTCCTCCACCCTCCTCCACCCTAGCTCATTCATCTTCCCTCCGCCCTCCTCCACCCGCGTTCATTCATCTCTACTCCAATCTCCTCAACTTAACTCCACACTCGTTCATTCATCTCCCCTCCCAACACCAGCACCCGAGATCATTCATCTCTCCGCCACCCTCCCCCACACTAGTTCATTCATATCTCCTCCACCCTCCTCCACACTAGTCAATTCATCTCTCCTCCACCCTCCACATATCTAGTTCATTCATCTCTCCTCTACCCTCCTCCACACTAGTCAATTCATCTCTCCTCCACCCCTCCACCCTAGTTCATTCATCTCTCCTCTACCCTCCACATATCTAGTTCATTCATCTGTCCTCCAGCCGCCTCCTGTCTAGTTCATTCATCTCCCTTCCAACCTACTCCACCCGAGTTCATTCATCTCTACTCCACCCTCCTCATCCTAACTCCACACTAGTTCGTTCATCTCCCATCCTCGTTTCTCCACACTAGATCATTCATCACTCCTCCACCCTTCCTCAACCTAGTTCCTTCATCTCTCCTCCATCATCCTCCACCCTTCTCCACCCTCCTCCACCCTAGTTCATTCATCTCTCATCCAGCCCCTACACCCTAGTTCATTCATCTCTCCTCCACCCTCCTCCCCCCTAGCTCATTCATCTGTCCTCTACCCTCCTCCACCTTCCTCCACTCTAGTTCATTCAACTCTCCTCCACCTTCATCCACCCTAGTTTATTCATCTCTCCTAAACCCTCCCCCACACACCTCCACCTAAGTGCATTCATCTCTCCACCCTCTTCCACTCTAGTTCATTCATCTCTCCTCCACCATCCTCCACCCTGGTTCATTCATCTCTCCTCCAGCCTCCTCTATCCTAGTTCAGTCAACTCTCCTCCACCCTCCTCCACGCTAGATCATTCATCTCAATTCCACCCTCCTCGACCATCTCCATTCTAGTTCATTCATCTTCCCTCCTCACTCCTCCACCCTAGATCATTGATCACTCCTCCACCCTCCCCCACCCTAGTTCATTCATCTCTCCTCCACCCTCCTCCACGCTCCTCCAGCCTTGTTCATTCATCTCCCCTCCACACTCCTCCAGCTTAGTTCCTTCATCTCTCCTCCACCCTCCTAGACCCTAGTTCATTCATCTCTCCTCCACCCTCCTCCACACTAGTCAATTCATCTCTCATCCAGCCCCTCCCCATTAGTTCATTCATCTCTCCTCCACCCTCCTCCATCCTGGTTCATTCATCTCTCCTTCACCCTACTCCACACTGGTTCATTCATCTCTCCTCCACCCTCCTCCACTCTCCTCCACTCTAGTTCATTCAGCTCTCCTCCACACCCTGCACCCTAGTTCATTCAACTCTCCTCCACCTTCCTCCACTCTAGTTAATTCATCTCTCCTCCACCCTCTTCCAACCTCCTCCACTCTACTTCATTCATCTCTCCTGCAACCTTTTCCTGTCTAGTTCATTCATCTCTCCTGCATCCTCCGCCAATCTAGTTCAATTAACTCTCCTCTGCCCTCCCCCTCCCTGCTCCACTCTGGTTCATTCATCTCTCCTCCGCCCTCCTCCAATCTAGTTCATTCATCTCTCCTCCACACTAGTTCATTCATTTCTCCTCGACCCTCCTCCACCCTCCTCCACTCCAGTTCATTCATCGCTCCTCCACCCTCCTCCACACTAGTTCATTCATCTCTCCTCCACCCTCCTCCACTCTAGTTCATTGATCTCAACTCCACTCTACTCCACCCGAGTTCATTCTTCTCTACTACACCCTCCTCCACCCTAGTTCATTCATCTCTATTACACCCTCCTCTACCTAACTCCACTCTCGTCCATTCATCTTCCCTCCTCGCTCCTCCACCTAAGATCATTCATCACTCCTCCACCCTCCCCCACCCTAGTTCATTCATCTCTCCTCGACCCTCCTCCACACTTGTTCATTCAACTCCCTTCCACCCTCCTCCTCCCTAGTTCATTCATCTCTCCTCCACCCTCCTCCAGCCTAGTTCATTCAACTCTCCACCACACCCCTCCACCCTAGTTCATTCATCTCTCCTCCTCCCTCCTACACTCTCCTCCACACTAGTTCATTCAGCTCTCCTCCACACCCTCCAGCCTAGTTCATTCATCTCTCCTCCACCACCTTCCACTCTAGTTCATTCATCTCTCCTCCGCCCTCCTCCACCTTTGTTCATTCATTGCTCCTCCAACTTCCTCCACCATAGTTCATTCATCTCTCCTCCACCACCCTCCACTCTAGTTCATTCATCTCTCCTCCAGCCCTCCTCCACCTTGGTTCATTCATCGCTCCTCCAACTTCCTCCACCATAGTTCATTCATCTCTCCTCCACCCTCCTCCACACTAGTCAATTCATCGCTCCTCCAGCCCTCCAAACTAGTTCATTCATCTCTCCTTCACCCTACTCCACTATAGTTCATTCATCACTCCTGAACCCACCTCCACTCGAGTTCATTCATCTCTCCTCCACCATCCTCCACTCTAGTTCATTCATCTCTCCTCCAACCTCCTCCACTCTAGTTCATTCATCTCTCCAGCACCCTCCTCCACTCTAGTTCATTCATCTCTCCTCCACCCTCCTCCAGCCTAGTTCATTCAACTCTCCACCACACCCCTCCACCCTAGTTCATTCATCTCTCCTCCTCCCTCCTACACTCTCCTCCACACTAGTTCATTCAGCTCTCCTCCACACCCTCCAGCCTAGTTCATTCATCTCTCCTCCACCACCTTCCACTCTAGTTCATTCATCTCTCCTCCGCCCTCCTCCACCTTGGTTCATTCATTGCTCCTCCAACTTCCTCCACCATAGTTCATTCATCTCTCCTCCACCCTCCTCCACATTAGTCAATTCATCGCTCCTCCAGCCCTCCAAACTAGTTCATTCATCTCTCCTTCTCCCTACTCCACTATAGTTCATTCATCACTCCTGAACCCACCTCCACTCGAGTTCATTCATCTCTCCTCCACCATCCTCCACTCTAGTTCATTCATCTCTCCTCCAACCTCCTCCACTCTAGTTCATTCATCTCTCCAGCACCCTCCTCCACTCTAGTTCATTTATCTATCCTCCACCCTCCTCCACCCTAGCTCATTCATCTCTCCTCTACACTGCTGACCTTCATCCAATCTAGATCAATCAACTCTCCTCCACCCTCCTCCTCCCTCCTCCAATCCAGTTCATTCATCTCCCCTCCACCCTCTTCCACCATAGTTCATTCATCTCTCCTCCACCCTCCTCCACCATAGCTCATTCATCTGTCCTCTACCATCCTCCACCTTCCTCCACTCTAGTTCATTCTACGCTCCTCTACCCTCATCCACCCTCTTCCAACCTCCTCCACTCTAGTTCATTCATCTCCCCTCCACCCTCCTCCACACTAATCAATTCATCGCTCCTCCAGCTCTCCAAACTAATTCATTCATCTGTCCTCCACCCTACTCCACTCAAGTTCATGCATCTCAACTCCATCCTCCTCCACCCTAGTTCATTCATCTCTACTACACCCTCCTCAACCTAACACCCCTCTAGTCGATTCATCTTCCCTCCTCGCTCCTCCAGGCAAGATCATTCATCATTCCTCCACCCTCCCCCAGCCTAGTTCATTCATCTCTCCTCAACCCTCCTCCACCATTGTTCATTCAACTCCCTTCCACCCGCCTCCTCCCCAGTTCATTCATCTCTCCTCCACCCTCATCCAGCCTAGTTCATTCATCTCTCCTCCAACCTCCTACACTCTCCTCCTCACTAGTTCATTCAGCTCTCCTCCACAACTTCCAGCCTAGTTCATTCATCTCTCCTCCACCATCCTCCACTCTAGTTCATTCATGTCTCCTCCGCACTCCTCCACTCTAGTTCATTCATCTCTCCTCCACTATATTTCATTAATCTCTACTCCACCCTCTTACACTCCAGGTAATTCATCTCTCCTCCACCCTCCTCCACTCTAGTTCATTCAGCTCTCCTCCACCCTCTCCAGCCTAGTTCATTCATATCTCCTCCACCCTCCTCAACCCTCCTTCACCCTACTTCCTTCATCTCTCCTCCACCCTCCTCCACTTTAGTTCATTCATCTCTCCACCCTCCTCCACCATCCTCCACACTAGTTCATTCATCTCTCCTCCAACCTCCTCCACTCTCATTCATTCATATCTCCTCGGCCCTCCTCCACCCTCCTTCACCCTTGTTCATTCATCTCCCCTCCACCCTCCTCCACTCTAGTTCATTTATCTATCCTCCACCCTCCTCCACCCTAGCTCATTCATCTCTCCTCTACACTCCTGACCTTCATCCAATCTAGTTCATTCAACTCTCCTCCATCCTCATTCACCCTCCACCAAGCGAGCTTATTCATATCTCCTAAACCCTCCTCCATACACCTCCACCTATGTTCATTCATCTCTCCACCCTCCTCAAACCTCCTCCACTCAAGTTCATTCATCTCTCCTCCACCCTCTTCCACACTAGTTCATTCATCTCTCCTCCAACCTCCTCCACCATAGTTCATTCATCCCTCCTGCACCCTCCTCAACTCCAGTTCATGCATATGCTCTCCTCGCTCCTCCACCCTAGATCATTTATTACTCCTCCACCCTTCTCCACCCTAGTTCATTCATCTCTCCTCCACCCCCTCCACCCTAGTTAATTCATCTCTCCTCCACCCTCCTCCACCCTAGTTCATTCATCTCTCCTCCACTCTCCTCAACTCTAGTTCATTCATCTCTCCTCCATCCTCCTCCACCCGCCTCCTCTCTAGTTCATTCATCTCTCCTCCAATCTCCTCCTGTCTAGTTCATTCATCCCTCCTCCACCCCCCTCGAATCTACTTCAATCAACTCTCCTCCACAGTCCTCCTCCCTCCTCCACTATAGTTCATTCATCTCTCCTCCACCCTAGCTCATTCATCTCTCCTCTACCCTCCTCCACCTTCCTCCACTCTTGTTCATTCAACTCGCCACCACCCTCATCAACCCTCCTCCAACCTAGCTTATTCATCTCACCAAAACCCTGCTCCACACATCTCCACCTAAGTTCATTCATCTCTCCTCCACCCTCATCCACCCTCCTCCTCTGTAATTTATTCATCTCTCCTCCACCCACCACCACGCAAGTTCATTCATCTCTCCTCCACACCCTGCACCATAGTTCATTCATCTCTCCTCCACCCCCTGCACCCTAGTTCATTCATCTCTACTCTATCCTCCCCCACTCTAGTTCATTAATCTCTAGACCACCCTCCTCCACTCTCCTCCTGTCTAGTTCATTCATCTCTCCTAAGCCTCCTCCTGTCTAGTTCAATCAACTATCCTCCACACTCCTCCACCCTCCTCCATGCTAGTTCATTCATCTCTCCTGCAGCTGCCACATCCTTGTTCATTCATCCCTCCTCCACCCTCCTCCACCTTAGCTCCTTCATCTCCCCACCACGCTCCTCTACCCAAGTTCTTTCATCTCGACTCCACTATCATCAACCTAACTCCCATCCAGTTCATTCATCTCCCCACCATCTACCTCCAACCTCCTCATGTCTAGTTCATGCAATCACTCCTCCACCCCTCTCCACACCAGTTTATATAGCTTTCCTTCACCATCCTGCGCTCTAGTTCATTCATCTCTCCTCTAACACCATCTACTCTAGTTCATTCATCTCTCCTCCACCCTCCTCCACACTAGTACATTCATCTCTCCTACACCCTCATTCTCTCTAGTACATCTCTCCACCACCCTCCTCTACTCGAGCTCATTCATCTCCACTCCAACCTCCTCCAGCCTAGTTCCTCCATCTCTCCTCCACCCTCCTCCACTCTTTATCATTCAAATCTCTTCCATCTTCCTCCATCCTAATTCATTCATTTCTCCTCAAGCCAACTCCACCCTTGTTCAATCAACTTTCCTCCACCCTCCTCCACCCCAGTTTATACATCTCTCCTCAACGCTCATGCGCTCTAGTTCATTCATCTCTCCTCTACCATCATCTACTCTAGTTCATTCATCTCTCCTCCTCCCTCCTCCACCCTAGTTCGTTCATCTCTCCTACACTTTCCTCCACTCTAGTTCATTCATCTCTCCTCCACCCTAGTTCGTTCATCTCTCCTCCACCCTCCTCCACTCTAGTTCATTCATCTCTCCTACACCCTCCTACTCTCTAGTACATCTCTCCACCACCCTCCTCCACTCTAGTTCATTCATCTCTACTCCAACCTCCTCCAATCTAGTTCCTCCATCTCTCCTCCACCCTCCTCCACTCTTTTTCATTCTACTCCCTTCCATCCTCCTCCATCCTAGTTCATTCATTTCACCTCCAGCCTACTCCACACTAGTTCAATCAACTTTCCTCCACCTTCCTCCACCCTCTTCCACTCTAGTTCATTCATCTCTCCTCCACCCTCCTCCAACCTAGTGCATTCATCTCTCCACCAACCCCTCCACCCGAACTCATTCATCTTTCCTCCACCCTCCTCCACCCAAGTTCATTCATCTCTCCTCCACCCTCCTCCACCCTAGTTCATTCATCTCTCCTCCACCCTCATCCACCCTAGTTCATTCATCCTCCTCCACCCTACTCCACTCCAGTTCATACATCTGCCCTCCTCGCTGCTCCACCCTAGATCATTCATCACTCCTCCACCCTACTCCACCATAGTTCATTCATCTCTCCTCCACCCTCCTCCACGCTAGTTAATTCACCTCACCTCCAACCTCCTCCACCTGCCTCCTCTCTAGTTCATTCATCTCTCCTCTAATCTCCTCCTGTCTAGTTCATTCATCTCTCCTTCACCCACCTCCAATCTACTTCAATCAACTCTCCTCCACACTCCTGCTCCCTCCTCCAATTTAGTTCATTCATCTCTCCTCCACCCTCCTCCACCCTAGCTCATTCATCTCTCCTCTAGCCTCCTCCATTTTCCTCCACTCTTGTTCATTCAACTCTCCACCACCCTGACCCATCCTCCTCCAACCTAGCTTATTCTTTTCTCCTAAACCCTCCTCCACACATCCCCACCTAAGTTCATTCATCTTTCCACCCTCCTCCACCCTCCTTCACTCTAGTTTATTCAACTCTCCTCCAACCGCACCCACCCTAGTTCATTCATCTCTCCTCCACCGTCATCCACCCTAGTTCATTCATCTCTCCTCCATCCTCATCCACCCAAGTTCATTCATCTCTCCTCCACCCTCATCCACCCTAGTTCATTCATCTTCTCTCCACCCTCTTCCCATCTAGTTCAATCAACTCGCCTCCACACTCCTCCTCCCTCCTCCACCCTAGTTCGTTCATCTCTCCTCCACCCACCTCCACCCTCGTTCATTCATCTCTCCACCAGCCTCTTGCATCCTAATTCATTCATTTCTCCTCCACCCTCCTCCACTCCAGTTCATTCATCTCTCCTCCACCATCCTCCAACCACTTCCTCTCGAGTTCATTCATCTCTCCACCAACCTCCTCCTGTCCAGTTCATTCATCTCTCCTCTACTCTCCTCCAATCTAGATCAATCAACTCTCCTCCACCCTCCTCCTCCATCCTCCACTCCAGTTAATTCATCTCTCCTACACCCTCCTCCACTCTAGTTCATTCATCTCTCCTCCACACTCCTCCACCCTAGTTCATTCATCTCTCCTCCACCATCCTCCATCCTAAGTCATTCAGCTCACCTCCAAGCTCCTCCACCCTAGATCATGCATCACTCCTCCACCCTCCCCCAACCGAATTCCTTCTTCTCTCCTCCACACCCTCCAACCTAGTTCATTCATCTATCCTCTACCCTCTACACCCTAGTTCATTCAACTCTACTCTACCCTCCTCCACTCTAGTTCGTTCATCTCTCCTTCGCCCTCCTCTACGTTAGTTCATTCGTCTCTCCTGCAGCCGCCACACCCTTGTTCATTCATCCCTCCGCCACCCTCCTCCACCTTAACTCCTTCATCTCCCCTCCATACTCCTCCACCCTAGTTTATTCATCTATCCTACAATGTCCTCCACTCTAGTTCATTCATCTCTCTTCCACCCTCCACCACTTTAATTCATTCATCAATCCTACACCCTCCTCCACTCTAGTTCATTCATCTATCCTACACCCGCCTCCACTCTAGTTCATGCAATCAATCCTCTACCCTCATCCACTCCAGTTCATTCATCTCTCTTCCACTTTCCTCCACTCTAGTTCATGCAATCAATCCTCCAGCCTCCTCCACCCTCCTCCAACCAGTTCATTCATCTCTCCTCCACCCAATTCTGCTCTAGTTCAATCATCTCTCCTCCACCCTCCTCCACACTAGTTCATTCATCTCTCCTAAGCCTCCTCCTGTCTAGTTCAATCAACTATCCTCCACACTCCTCCACCCTCCTCCATGCTAGTTCATTCATCTCTCCTGCAGCTGCCACATCCTTGTTCATTCATCCCTCCTCCACCCTCCTCCACCTTAGCTCCTTCATCTCCCCACCACGCTCCTCTACCCAAGTTCTTTCATCTCGACTCCACTATCATCAACCTAACTCCCATCCAGTTCATTCATCTCCCCACCATCTACCTCCAACCTCCTCATGTCTAGTTCATGCAATCACTCCTCCACCCTTCTCCACACCAGTTTATATATCTGTCCTTCACCCTCCTCCACACTAGTACATTCATCTCTCCTACACCCTCATTCTCTATAGTACATCTCTCCACCACCCTCCTTCACTCGAGCTCATTCATCTCCACTCCAACCTCCTCCAGCCTAGTTCCTCCATCTCTCCTCCACCCTCCTCCACTCTTTATCATTCAACTCTCTTCCATCTTCCTCCATCCTAGTTCATTCATTTCTCCTCAAGCCAACTCCACCCTTGTTCAATCAACTTTCCTCCACACTCCTCCACCCCAGTTTATACATCTCTCCTCAACCCTCATACACTCTAGTTCATTCATCTCTCCTCTAACATCATCTACTCTAGTTCATTCATCTCTCCTCCTCCCTCCTCCACCCTAGTTCGTTCATCTCTCCTACACCTTCCTCCACTCTAGTTCATTCATCTCTCCTCCACCCTAGTTCGTTCATCTCTCCTCCACCCTCCTCCACTCTAGTTCATTCATCTCTCCTACACCCTCCTACTCTCTAGTACATCTCTCCACCACCCTCCTCCACTCTATTTCATTCATCTCTACTCCAACCTCCTCCAATCTAGTTCCTCCATCTCTCCTCCACCCTCCTCCACTCTTTTTCATTCTACTCCCTTCCATCCTCCTCCATCCTAGTTCATTCATTTCACCTCCAGCCTACTCCACACTAGTTCAATCAACTTTCCTCCACCTTCCTCCACCCTCTTCCACTCTAGTTCATTCTTCTCTCCTCCACCCTCCTCCAACCTAGTCCATTCATCTCTCCACCAACACCTCCACCCGAACTCATTCATCTTTCCTCCACCCTTCTCCACCCAAGTTCATTCATCTCTCCTCCACCCTCCTCCACCCTAGTTCATTCATCTCTCCTCCACCCTCATCTACCCTAGTTCATTCATCCTCCTCCACCCTACTCCACTCCAGTTCATACATCTGCCCTCCTCGCTGCTCCACCCTAGATCATTCATCACTCCACCACCCTCCTCCACACTTGTTTATTCATCACCCCTCCACCCTCCTCCACCATAGTTCATTCATCTCTCCTCCACCCCCTCCACCCTAGTTAATTCACCTCACCTCCAACCTCCTCCACCCGCCTCCTCTCTAGTTCATTCATCTCTCCTCTAATCTCCTCCTGTCTAGTTCATTCATCTCTCCTTCACCCACCTCCAATCTACTTCAATCAATTCTCCTCCACACTCCTGCTCCCTCCTCCAATTTAGTTCATTCATCTCTCCTCCACCCTCCTCCACCCTAGCTCATTCATCTCTCCTCTAGCCTCCTCCATTTTCCTCCACTCTTGTTCATTCAACTCTCCACCACCCTGACCCATCCTCCTCCAACCTAGCTTATTCTTTTCTCCTAAACCCTCTTCCACACATCCCCACCTAAGTTCATTCATCTCTCCACCCTCCTCCACCCTCCTTCACTCTAGTTTATTCAACTCTCCTCCAACCGCACCCACCCTAGTTCATTCATCTCTCCTCCACCGTCATCCACCCTAGTTCATTCATCTCTCCTCCACCCTCATCCACCCAAGTTCATTCATCTCTCCTCCACCCTCATCCACCCTAGTTCATTCATCTCTTCCTCCACCCTCCTGCACTCTAGTTCATTCATCTTCTCTCCACCCTCTTCCCATCTAGTTCAATCAACTCGCCTCCACACTCCTCCTCCCTCCTCCACCCTAGCTCGTTCATCTCTCCTCCACCCACCTCCACCCTCGTTCATTCATCTCTCCACCAGCCTCTTGCATCCTAATTCATTCATCTCTCCTCCACCCTCCTCCACTCCAGTTCATTCATCTCTCCTCCACCATCCTCCAACCACTTCCTCTCGAGTTCATTCATCTCTCCACCAACCTCCTCCTGTCCAGTTCATTCATCTCTCCTCCACCCTCCTCCACCCTAGTTCATTCATCTCTCCTCCACCCTCTTCCACCCTAGTTCATTCATCTCTCCTCCACCATCCTCCATCCTAAGTCATTCAGCTCACCTCCAAGCTCCTCCACCCTAGATCATGCATCACTCCTCCACCCTCCTCCAACCAAATTCTTTCTTCTCTCCTCCACACCCTCCAACCTAGTTCATTCATCTATCCTCCACCCCCTACACCCTAGTTCATTCATCTCTACTCTACCCTCCTCCACTCTAGTTCTTGCAATCAATCCTCCAGCCTCCTCCACCCTCCTCCACCCAGTTCATTCATCTCTCCTCCACCCAATTCTGCTGTAGTTCAATCATCTCTCCTCCACCCTCCTCCACCCTAGTTCATTCATCTCTCCTCCACCCTCCTCCACCCTAACTCATTCATCTCTCCTCCACACTCTTCCACTCTAGTTTATTGATCCTTCCTCCACCCTCCTCCAACCTCCTCCAGTCTTGTCCATGCAATCACTCCTCCACCCTCCTCCACCCTCTTCCACCATCCTCCACTCCAGTTTATACATCTCTCCTCCAAGCTCCGGCGCCCTAGTTCATTCATCTCTCCTCCAACAACGACTACACTAGTTCATTCATCTCTCCTCCACCCTAGTTCGTTCATCTCTCCTCCACCCTCCTCTACCCGAGTTCCTTCATCTCTCCTCCACCCTGCTCCGCCCTAACTCATTCATCTCTCCTCCACACTCCTCCACTCTAGTTTATTGATCCTTCCTCCACCCTCCTCCAGCCTCCTCCAGTCTAGTCCATGCAATCACTCCTCCACCCTCCTCCACCCTCCTCCACCATCCTCCACTCCAGTTTATACATCTCTCCTCCAAGCTCCGGTGCCCTAGTTCATTCATCTCTCCTCCAACAACAACTACACTAGTTCATTCATCTCTCCTCCACCCTAGTTCGTTCATCTCTCCTCCACCCTCCTCCACCCAAGTTCCTTCATCTCTCCTCCACCCTCCTCCACTCTAGTTCATTCATCTCTCTTCCAACCTCCTTCACCCTTGTTCCTTAATCTCCCCTCCATCGTCCTCCACTCTAGTTCATTCACCTCTCCTGCAATCTCCTCCACTCTAGTTCATTCATCTCTCCACCACCCGCCTCCACCCTCCTCCACCCTAGTTTATTCATCTATCCTCCACCCTCCTCCACTCTAATTCATTCATCTCTCTTCCAGCCTCTTTCACCCTTGTTCCTTAATCTCCCCTCCATCGTCCTCCACTCTAGTTCATTCATCTCTCCTCCAACCTCCTCCACCCTAGTCCATTCATCTCTCCATAGCCTCTTGCATCCTAGTTCATTCATCTCTACTCCACACTCTTCCACTCCATTTCATCCATCTCTCCTCCACTCTAGTTCATTCATCTCTCTTCCAAACTCTTCCACTCTAGTTCTTCCAATTCTCCTCCAACCTCCTCCACCCTCCTGCACCCTAGTTCATTCATCTCTCCTCCTGCCTACACCACTCTAATTCATTCATCTCTCATCCAACCTCCTCCACTCTAGTTCATTCATCTATCCTAAAACCTCCTCCACTCTAGTTCATTCATCTATCCTACACCCTCCTCCACTCTAGTTCATTCATCTCTCATCACTGTCCTCCACTCTAGTTCATTCATCTCTCCAGCACACCATCCACCCTAGTTAACTCATCTCTCCTCCACTCTCCTCCCATCTAGATCAATCAACTCGCCTCCACATTCCTCCTCCCTCCTCCAGCGTAGTTCGTTCATCTCTCCTCCACCCACCTCCACCCTGGTTCATTCATCTCTCCATCAGCTTCTTGCATCCTTGTTCATTCATCTCTCCTCCACCCTCCTGCACTCTAGTTCATTCATCCCTACTCCACCCTCTTCCACTCTACATCATTCATCTCTACTCCGCCCTCCTCCACTCTATTTCATCCATCTCTCCTCCACCCTAGTTCATTCATCTCTCCTCCTGCCTACACCACTCTAATTCATTCATCTCTCTTCCACCCTCCTCCACCCTAGTTCATTCATCTCTCATCCACCCTCCTCCACTCTAGTTCATTCATGTATCCTACACCCTCCTCCACTCTAGTTCATTCATCTATCCTACACCCTCCTCCACTCTAGTTCATTCATCCCTCTTCTACCCTCCTCCACTCTAGTTCATGCAATCAATCCTCCACCCTCCTCCACCCACATCCACCCAGTTCATTCATCTCTCCTCCACCCAATTCTGCTCCAGTTCATTCATCTCTCCTCCAACATCGTCCACTCTAGTTCATTCATTTCTCCTGCACTCTCCTTCACTCTAGTTCATGCAATCACTCCGCCACCATCCTCCACCCCAGTTCATTCAACTCTCCTCCACCCTCCTCCACTCTAGTTCATTCATCTCTCCTCCAACATCGTCCACTCCAGTTCATTCATTTCTCATCCACCCTCCTCCACTCTATTTCATTTAGCTCTCCTGCACCCTCCTCCACTATAGTTCATTTGTCTCTCCTCCACCCTCCTCCTCCCTCCATCGCCCTAGTTCAATCATCTCTGCTCCACCATCCTCCACCCTATTTCATTCATCTCTCCTCCACCATCCTCCAACCGCTTCCTCTCGAGTTCATTCATCTCTCCCCCAACCTCCTCCTGTCTAGTTCATTCATCTCTCCTCCACTCTCCTCCAATCTAGATCAATCAACTCTCCTCCACCCTCCTCCACCCTCCTCCACTCTAGTTAATTCATCACTCCTCCACCCTCCTCCACCCTAGTTCATTCATCACTCCTCCAGCCTCCTCCATCCTAAGTCATTCAGCTCACCTCCAAGCTCCTCCGCCCTAGATCATGCATCACTCCTCCACCCTCCCCCAACCGAATTCCTTCTTCTCTCCTCCACACCCTCCACCCTAGTTCATTCATCTATCCTCCACCCCCTACACCCTATTTCATCATCTCTACTCTACCCTCCTCCACTCTAGTTCGTTCATCTCTCCTTCACCCTCCTCTACGTTAGTTCATTCGTCTCTCCTGCAGCCACCACACCCTTGTTCATTCATCCCTCCGCCACCCTCCTCCATCTTAACTCCTTCATCTTCCCTCCACACTCCTCCACCCGAGTTCATTCATCTCTACTCCACCATCCTCAACCTTACTCCCCTCTCGTTCATTCATCTCTCCTCCACCCAACTTCACCCTCATCCAGTCTAGTTCATGCAATCACTCCTCCACCCTCCTCCACCCTAGTTTATACATCTCTCCTCCACCCTCCTGCGCTCTAGTTCATTCATCTCTCCTCTAACATCATCTACTCTAGTTCACTCATCTCTCCTCTACCTAGCTTATTCATCTCTCTTAAACCCTCCTCCACACATTTCTACCTAAGTTCATTCATCTCTCCACCCTCCTCCACTCTAGTTCATTCTTCTCTCCTCCACTCTCCTCCACCCTAGTTCGATCACCTCTCCTCCACCCTAGTTCATTCATCTCTCCTCCACACTCCTCCACTCTATTTCATTCATCTCTCCTCCAACGTTCTCCACTTCATTTTATTGATCCTTCCTCCACCCTCCTCAAGCCTCCTCTAGTCTCGTCCATGCAATTACTCCTCCACCCTCCTGCACTCCAGTTTATAAATCTCTCCTCCACGCTCCGGCGCCCTAGCTCTTTCATCTCTCCTCCAACATCGAGTACACTAGTTCATTCATCTCTCCTCCACCCTAGTTCGTTCATCTCTCCTCCACCCTGCTCCACCCGAGTTCATTCATCTCTCCTCCACCCTCCTCCACTCTAGTTCGTTCATCTCTCCTTCACCCTCCTCTACGTTAGTTCATTCGTCTCGCCTGCAGCCGCCACACCCTAGTTCATTCATCCCTCCGCCACCCTCCTCCACCTTAACTCCTTCATCTCCCCTCCATACTCCTCCACCCTAGTTTATTCATCTAACCTACAACGTCCTCCACTCTAGTTCATTCATCTTTCTTCCACCCTCCACCGCTCTAATTCATTCATCTATCCTACACCCTCCTCCACTCTACTTCATTCATCAATCCTACACCCTCCTCCACACTAGTTCATTCATCTCTCTTCCACCCTCCTCCACTCTAGTTCATGCAATCAATCCTCCAGCCTCCTCCACCCTCCTCCACCTAGTTCATTCATCTCTCCTCCACCCAATTCTGCTCTAGTTCAATCATCTCTCCTCCACCCTCCTCCACCCTAGTTCATTCATCTCTCCTCCACCATCCTCCAACCACTTCCTCTCGAGTTCATTCATCTCTCCACCAACCTCCTCCTGTCCAGATCATTCATCTCTCCTCCACTCTCCTCCAATCTAGATCAATCAACTCTCCCCCACCCTCCTCCTCCCTTCTCCACTCGAGTTAATTCATCTCTCCTCCACCCTCCTCCACTCTAGTTCATTTATCTCACCTCCACCCTCCTCCACCCTAGTTCATTCATCTCTCCTCCAGCCTCCTCCATCCTAAGTCATTCAGCTCACCTCCAAGCTCCTCCACCCTAGATCATGCATCACTCCTCCACCCTCCCCCAACCGAATTCCTTCTTCTCTCCTCCACACCCTCCACCCTAGTTCATTCATCTATCCTCCACCCCCTACACCCTATTTCATTCATTTCTACTCTACCCTCCTCCACTCTAGTTCGTTCATCTCTCCTCCACCCTCCTCCACCCTAGTTTATACATCTCTCCTCCACCCTCCTGCGCTCTAGTTCATTCATCTCTCCTCTAACATCATCTACTCTAGTTCACTCATCTCTCCTCTACCCTCCTCCACCTTCCTCCACTCTTGTTCATTCAACTCTCTACCACCCTCATCTTCCCTCCTCCAACCTAGCTTATTCATCTCTCTTAAACCCTCCTCCACACATTTCTACCTAAATTCATTCATCTCTCCACCCTCCTCCACTCTAGTTCATTCTTCTCTCCTCCACTCTCCTCCACCCTAGTTCTATCACCTCTCCTCCACCCTAGTTCATTCATCTCTCCTCCACACTCCTCCACTCTATTTCATTCATCTCTCCTCCAACGTTCTCCACTTTATTTTATTGATCCTTCCTCCACCCTCCTCAAGCCTCCTCTAGTCTCATCCATGCAATTACTCCTCCACCCTCCTGCACTCCAGTTTATACATCTCTCCTCCACGCTCCGGCGCCCTAGTTCTTTCATCTCTCCTCTAACATCGACTACACTAGTTCATTCATCGCTCCTCCACCCTAGTTCATTCATCTCTCCTCCACCCTGCTCCATCCGAGTTCGTTCATCTCTCCTCCACCCTCCTCCACCCGAGTTCGTTCATCTCTCCTCCACCCTCCTCCACCTGAGTTCCTTCATCTCTCCTCCACCCTCCTCCACCCGAGTTCCTTCATCTCTCCTCCACCCTCCTCCACTCTAGTTCATTCAATTCTCTTCCAACCTCTTCCATCCTAGTTCGATCAACTTTCCTCCACCCTCCTCCACCCTACTTCTCTCTAGTTCATTCATCTCTCTTCCAAACTCCTTCACCCTTGTTCCTTAATCTCCCCTCCATCGTCCTCCACCCTAGTTCATTCATCTCTCCTCCAGCCTCTTCCACCCTGGTCCATTCATCTCTCCTCCACCCTCCTCCACTCTAGTTCATTCATCTCTCATCACTCTCCTCCACTCTAGTTCATTCATCTCTCCAGCACACCATCCACCCTAGTTCACTCATCTCTCCTCCACCCTCCTCCCATCTAGATCAATCAACTCACCTCCACATTCTTCCTCCCTCCTCCAGCCTAGTTCGTTCATCTCTCCTCCACCCACCTCCACCCTCGTTCATTCATCTCTCCATCAGACTCTTGCATCCTTGTTCATTCATCTCTCCTCCACCCTCCTGCACTCTAGTTCATTCATCCCTACTCCACCCTCTTTCACTCTACATCATTCATCTCTACTCCACCCTCCTCCACTCTATTTCATCCATCTCTCCTCCACTCTAGTTCATTCATCTCTCCTCCAACATCGTCCACTCTAGTTCATACATCTCTCCTCCAACCTCCTCCACCAAACTCCACCCAAGTTCATTTATCTCTGCTCACCATCCTCCACCCTAGTTCATTCATCTATCCTCCTGCCTACACCACTCTAATTCATTCATCTCTCTTCCGCCTTCCTCCACCCTAGTTCATTCATCTCTCCTCCAACCTCCTCCACACCAGTTCATTCATCTCTCATCCACCCTCCTCCACTCCAGTTCATTCATCTATCCTACACCCTCCTCCACACTAGTTCATTCATCTCTCCACCACCCGCCTCCGGCCTCCTCCACCCTAGTTTATCCATCTATCCTCCACCCTCCTCCACTCTAGTTCATTCATTTACTTCCAACCTCTTTCACCCTTGTTCCTTAATCTCCCCTCCATCGTCCTCCACCCTAGTTCATTCATCTCTCCTCCAACCTCCTCCACCATAGTCCATTCATCTCTCCATAGCCTCTTGCATCCTAATTCATTCATCTCTCCTCCACCCTCCTGCACTCTAGTTCATTCATCTCTACTCCACCCTCTTCCACTCTACATGATTCATCTCTAATCCACCCTCCTCCACACTATTTCCTCCATCTCTCCTCCACTCTAGTTCATTCATCTCTGCTCCACCCTCCTCCGCAAAACTCAGCCCAAGTTCATTCATCTCTGCTCACCATCCTCTACCCTATTTCATTCATCTCTCCTCCAAACTCCTCCACTCTAGTTCATCCAACTCTCCTCCAACCTCCTCCACCCTCCTCCACCCTAGTTCATTCATCTCTCCTCCACCCTCATCCACCCAAGTTCATTCATCTCTCCACCACCCTCATCCACCCTAGTTCATTCATCTCTCCTCCACCCTCCTGCACTCTAGTTCATTCATCTTCTCTCCACCCTCCTCCCATTTAGTTCAATCAACTCACCTCCACACTCCTCCTCCCTCCTCCACCCTAGTTCGTTCATCTCTCCTCCACCCACCTCCACCCTCGTTCATTCATCTCTCCACCAGCCTCTTGCATCCTAATTCATTCATCTCTCCTCCACCCTCCTCCTGTCCAGTTCATTCATCTCTCCTCCACTCTCCTCCAATCTAGATCAATCAACTCTCCTCCACCCTCCTCCTCCCTCCTCCACTCCAGTTAATTCATCTCTCCTACACCCTCCTCCACTCTAGTTCATTCATCTCTCCTCCACCCTCCTCCACCCTAGTTCATTCATCTCTCCTCCACCATCCTCCATCCTAAGTCATTCAGCTCATCTCCAAGCTCCTCCACCCTAGATCATGCATCACTCCTCCACCCTCCCCCAACCAAACTTCTTCTTCTCTCCTCCACACCCTCCAACATAGTACATTCATCTATCCTCCACCCCCTACACACTAGTTCATTCATCTCTACTCTACCCTCCTCCACTCTAGTTCGTTCATCTCTCCTTCGCCCTCCTATACGTTAGTTCATTCGTCTCTCCTTCAGCCGCAACACCCTTGTTCATTCATCCCTCCGCCACCCTCCTCCACCTTAACTCCTTCATCTCCCCCCCATACTCCTCCACCCAGTTCATTCATCTCTCCTCTACCCAATTCTGCTCTAGTTCAATCATCTCTCCTCCACCCTCCTCCACCCTAGTTCATTCATCTCTCCTCCACCCTCCTCCACCCTAACTCATTCATCTCTCCTCCACACTCCTCCACTCTAGTTTATTGATCCTTCCTCCACCCTCCTCCAGCCTCCTCCAGTCTTGTCCATGCAATCACTCCTCCAACCTCCTCCACCCTCCTCCACCATCCTCCACTCCAGTTTATACATCTCTCCTCCAAGCTCCGGCGCCCTAGTTCATTCATCTCTCCTCCAACAACCACTACACTATTTCATTCATCTCTCCTCCACCCTAGTTCGTTCATCTCTTCTCCACCCTCCTCCACCCAAGTTCGTTCATCTCTCCTCCACCCTCCTCTACCCGAGTTCCTTCATCTCTCCTCCACCCTCCTCCACTCTAGTTCATTCATCTCTCTTCCAACCTCCTTCACCCTTGTTCCTTAATCTCCCCTCCATCGTCCTCCACTCTAGTTCATTCACCTCTCCTGCAATCTCCTCCACTCTAGTTCATTCATCTCTCCACCACCCGCCTCCACCCTCCTCCACTCTAGTTCATTCATCTCTCCACCACCCGCCTCCACCCTCCTCCACCCTAGTTTATTCATCTATCCTCCACCCTCCTCCACTCTAATTCATTCATCTCTCTTCCAGCCTCTTTCACCCTTGTTCCTTAATCTCCCCTCCATCGTCCTCCACTCTAGTTCATTCATCTCTCCTCCAACCTCCTCCACCCTAGTCCATTCATCTCTCCATAGCCTCTTGCATCCTAGTTCATTCATCTCTACTCCACACTCTTCCACTCTATTTCATCCATCTCTCCTCCACCCTAGTTCATTCATCTCGCCTCCTGCCTACACCACTCTAATTTATTCATCTCTCTTCCACCCTCCTCCACTCTAGTTCATTCATCCCACATCCACCCTCCTCCACTCTAGTTCATTCATCTATCCTACACCCTCCTCCACTCTAGTTCATTCATCTCTCTTCTACCCTCCTCCACTTTAGTTCATGCAATCAATCCTCCACCCTCCTCCACCCACCTCCACCCAGTTCATTCATCTCTCCTCCACCCAATTCTGCTCCAGTTCATTCATCTCTCCTCCAACATCGTCCACTCTAGTTCATTCATTTCTCCTGCACTCTCCTTCACTCTAGTTCATGCAATCACTCCACCACCATCCTCCACCCCAGTTCATTCAACTCTCCTCCACCCTCCTCCTCTCTAGTTCATTCATTTCTCCTCCAACATTGTCCACTCCAGTTCATTCATTTCTCCTCCACCCTCCTCCACTCTATTTCATTTAGCTCTCCTGCACCCTCCTCCACTATAGTACATTTGTCTCTCCTCCACCCTCCTCCTCCCTCCATCACCCTAGTTCAATCATCTCTGCTCCACCATCCTCCACCCTATTTCATTCATCTCTCTTCCAACATCCTCCACTCTAGTTCATTCATCTTTCCTCCAAACTTCTCCATCCTAGTTCATTCATCTCTCCTAACCCTCCTCCAACCTCCTCCAGGTTAGTTCTTTCATCTCTCCTCCACCATCATCCACTCTTGTTAATTCATCTCTCCTCCAACTCCTCCACCCTAGTTCATTCATCTCTCCTCCACCCACCTCCACCTTAGTTCATTAATCACTATTCCAGCCTCCTCCACTCTAGTTCATTCATCTCTCCTCCACCCTCCTCCACTCTAGTACATTCATCACTCCTCCACCCTCCTGCACTCTAATTCATTCATCTCCCCTCCAACCTACTTCACTCTAGTTCATTCATCTCTCCACTACCCTCCTCCATTCTAGTTCATTCAACTCTCCTCCACCTCCACCCTAATTCAATCATCACTACTCCAGCCTCCACCACTTTAGTTCATTCATGTCTACTCCACCCTCTACCACTCTAGTTCATTCATCTCTCCTCCACCTTCCTCCAATCTAGTTCATTCAACTTTCCTCCACCGTCCTCCACTCTAATTCATTCATCTCTACTCCACCCTCCTCCACACCAGTTCATTCATCTCTCATCCACCCTCATCCACTCTATTTCATTCATCTCTGCTACAACATGCTCCGCCCTCCTCCACTGCAGTTCATTCATCACCCTCCACCCTCCTGCACTCCAATTCATTCATCTCTCCTCCAATCTACTGCACTCTACTTCATTCATCCCTCCTTAACACTCTTCCGGCCTCCTCTGCCCCAGTTCATTCATCTCTCCTCCACCCTCATCCAGGCTCCCCCACTCTGATTTCTTCATCTCTCCTCCACCCAACTCCACCTTAGTTCATTCATCACTACTCCAGCCTCCTCCACTCTAGTTCATTCACCTCTCCTGCAATCTCCTCCACTCCAGTTCATTCATCTCTCCACCACCCGCCTCCACCCTCCTCCACCCTAGTTCATTCATCTATCCTCCACCTTCCTCCACTCTAGTTCATTCATCTCTCCTCCACCCTCCTCCATTTTAGTTCATTCATCTATCCTCCACCCTCTTCCACTCTCATTCATTAATCTCTCCACAACTCCCCTCCTCACTCCTCTAATCTAGTTCATGCAATCACTCCTCTACCCTCCTCCACTGCAGTTCATTCATCTCCCTTCCACCCTCCTCCACTCTAGTTCATTCAACTCTCCTCCACCCTAGTTCATTCATCCTCCAACTCTTTTCATTCATCTCTCTTCCAACATCCACCACCCTTGTTGATTCATCGCTCCTTCAACCGCTTCCACGTTAGTTCTTTCATCTCTCCTCAAGCCTCCTCCACTCTGGTTCATTCATCTCTCCTCCACCCTCCTCCACCCTAGTTCATTCATCTCTTCTTCCCCGTCCTCCACTTTAGTTTATTCATCTCTACTCCACCCTCCTCCACACCAGTTCATTCATCTTTCATCCACCCTCATCCACTCTATTTCATTCATCTCTGCTACAACATGCTCCGCCCTCCTCCAATCTAGTTCATTCATCACTCCTCCATCCTCCTGTATTCCAATTCATTCATCTCTCCTCCAATCTACTGCACTCTAGTTCATTCATCCCTCCTTAACACTCTTCCGGCCTCCTCTGCCCCAGTTCATTCATCTCTCCTCCACCCTCCTCCACTCTAGTTCATCCATTTCTCCTCCACCCTCCTCCACGCTCCCCCACTCTGATTCATTCATTTCTCCTCCACCCACCTCCACCTTAGTTCATTCATCACTACTCCAGCCTCCTCCACTCTAGTTCATTCACCTCTCCTGCAATCTCCTCCACTCTAGTTCATTCATCTCTCCTCCACCCTCCTCCACTCTAGTTCATTCATCTCTCCTGCAACCTCCTTCACTCTAGTTCATTCATCTCTCCACCACCCTCCTCCACCCTTCTCCACTCTAGTTCATGCAATCAATCCTCCACATTCCTCCACTCCTGTTCATTCATCTCTCCTCCACCCTCCTCCACTCTAGTTCATTCATCTCTCCTCCACCCTCCTCCACTTTAGTTCATTCATCTATCCTCCACCCTCTTCCACTCTAGTTCATTAATCTCTCCACCACTCCCGTCATCACTCCTCCACTCTAGTTCATGCAATCACTCCTCCACCCTCCTCGATCCCTGTTCATTGATCTCTCTTCCACCCTCCTCCACTCTAGTTCATTCGGCTCTCCTACATCCTCCACCGCCCTCCTCTGCCCCAGTTCAATCATCTCTGCTCCCCCATCCTCCACCATATTTCATTCATCTCTCTTTCAACATCCACCATCCTTGTTCATTCATCTCTCCTCCACCCTCCTCCAACCTCCTCCACGTTAGTTCTTTGATCACTCCTCAAACCTCCTCCACTCTAGTTTATTCATCTCCCCTTCGCCGTCCTCCACATTAGTTTGTTCATCCCTCCTCCACCCTCCTTCACCCTAGTTCATTCATCTCTACTCCAACCTCTTTGGCTCTAGTTCTTTCATCTCTCCTCCTACCTCATCCACTCTAGTTCATTCATCTCTCCTCCACTTTAATTCATTCATCTCACCTCCACCCTCCTCCAACCTCCTCCACTCTAGTTCATTCACCTCTCTTGCAACCTCCTCCACTCTAGTTCATTTATCTCTCCACCACCCGCCACCACCCTCCTCCACCCTAGTTCATTTATCTTTCCTCCACCTTCCTCCACCCTAGTTTATCCATCTCTCCTCCACCCTTCTCCACCCATGTTCATTCATCTCTCCTCCACCCTCTTCTGCTCTAGTTCTTTCATCTCTCCTCCTACATCTTCCACTCTAGTTCATTCATCTCTCCTCCACTTTAATTCATTCATCTCTCTTCCACCCTCCTCCAACCTCCTCCACCCTAGTTCATTCATCTCTCCTCCACCTTCCTCCAATCTAGTTCATTTCTCTCTCCTCCACCCTCCTCCACTTCAGTTCATTCATCTATCCTCCACCCTCTTCCACTCTAGTTCATTAATCTCTCAACCACTCCCGTCCTCACTCCTCCACTCTAGTTCATGCAATCACTCCTCCACCCTCCTCGATCCCTGTTCATTCATCTCTCTTCCACTCTCCTCCAATCTAGTTCATTCGGCTCTCCTACATCCTCCACCACCCTCCTCTGCCCCAGTTCAATCATCTCTGCTCCCCCATCCTCCACCATATTTCATTCATCTCTCTTTCAACATCCACCATCCTTGTTCATTCATCTCTCCTCCACCCTCCTCCAACCTCCTCCATGTTAGTTCTTTGATCACTCCTCAAACCTCCTCCACTCTAGTTTATTCATCTCCCCTTCGCCGTCCTCCACATTAGTTTGTTCATCCCTCCTCCACCCTAGTTCATTCATCTCTCCTCCACCCTCTTTTGCTCTAGTTCTTTCATCTCTCCTCCTACCTCATCCACTCTAGTTCATTCATCTCTCCTCCACTTTAATTCATTCATCTCACCTCCAACCTCCTCCACTCTAGTTCATTCAATTCTCTTGCAACCTCCTCCACTCTAGTTCATTTATCTCTCCACCACCCGCCTCCACCCTCCTCCACCCTAGTTCATTCATCTTTCCTCCACCTTCCTCCACCCTAGTTTATCCATCTCTCCTCCACCCTCCTCCACCCATGTTCATTCATCTCTCCTCCACGCTCTTCTGCTCTAGTTCTTTCATCTCTCCTCCTACATCTTCCACTCTAGTTCATTCATCTCTCCTCCACTTTAATTCATTCATCTCTCTTCCACCCTCCTCCAACCTCCTCCACCCTAGTTCATTCATCTCTCCTCCACCTTCCTCCAATCTAGTTCATTTCTCTCTCCTCCACCCTCCTCCACTCTAATTCATTCATCTCTCTTCCACCCTAATCCACTCTAGTTCATTCACCTCTCCTGCAACCTCCTCCACTCTAGTTCGTTCAACTCTCCACCACCCGCCTCCACCCTCCTCCACTCTAGTTCATTCATCTCTCCACCACCTGCCTCCAACCTCCTCCACCCTAGTTCATTCATCTCTCCACCACCTTCCTCCACCCTAGTTCATCCATCTCTCCTCCACCCTCCTCCACCCATGATCATTCATCTCTCCTCCACCCTCTTCTGCTCTAGTCCTTTCATCTCTCCTCCACTTTAATTCATTCATCTCTCTTCCACCCTCCTCCACCCTCCTCAACCCTAGTTCATTCATCTCTCCTCCACCTTCCTCCAATCTAGTTCATTTTTCTCTCCTCCACCCTCCTCCACTCTAATTCATTCACATCTCTTCCACCCTAATCCACTCTAGTTCATTCACCTCTTCTGCAACCTCCTCCACTCTAGTTCATTCATCTCTCCACCACCCGCCTCCACACTCTTCCACCCTGTTCATTCATCTCTCCTCCACCCTCTTCTGCTGTAAGTTCATTCATCTCTCCTCCTACATCTTCCACTCTAGTTCATTCACCTCTCCTGCAACCTCCTCCACCCTGTTCATTCATCTCTCCTCCACCTTCTTCTGCTCTAGTTCATTCATCTCTCCTCCTACATTTTCCACTCTAGTTCAATCATCTCTCCTCGGCCCTCCTCCACTTTAGTTCATTCATCTATCCTCCACCCTCTTCCACTCTAGTTCATTAATCTCTCCACCACTCCCATCCTCTCTCCTCCACTGTAGTTCATGCAATCACTCCTCCACCGTCCTCCACCCCAGTTCATTCATCTCCCTTCCAGCCTCCTCCACTCTAGTTCATTCATCTCTCCAGCACCTTCCTCCACTCTATTCATTTGTCTCTCCTCCATCCTCCTCCGACCTCCTCTGCCCCAGTTCAATCATCTCTGCTCCACCATCCTCCACCCTATTTCATTCATCCTTGTTCCAACCTTCACCATCCTTGTTCATTCATCTCTCCTCCAACATCGTCCACTCTAGTTCATTCATTTCTCCTACACCCTCCTCCACTCTAGTTCATTCATCTATCATCCACCCTCCTGCACCCTAGTTCATTAATCTCTCCTCCACTCTCCTCCAATCTCCTCCTCTCTAGTTCAAAAAATCTCTCCTCCACCCTCCTCCAACCCAGTTTATTCATCTCTCCTCCACCCTCCTCCACTCTAGTTCATTCATCTCTCCTGCACCCTCCTCCATTCTAGTTCATTTGTCTCTCCTCCACCCTCCTCTGCTTTCCTCCACCTCAGTTCAATCATCTCTTCTCCACTATCCTCCACCCTATTTCATTCATCCCTCTTCCAGCCTACATAACTCTAGTTCACTCATCTCTCTTCCAAATTTCTCTATCCGACTTCATTCATCTCTCCTCCACCCTCCTCCACCCTAGTTCATTCAACTCCCCGCCAGCCTCCTCCATTCTATAGATTCATCTCTACTCCACCCTCAGCAACTCTATTTCATTCATCTCTGCTACAAAATTTTCCACCCTCCTTCAATCTTGTTCATTCATCATTCCTCCACCCTCCTGCGCACTAGTTCATTCATCTCTCCTCCAACCTACTGCACTCTAGTTCATTTGTCCCTCCTTAACACTCCTCCAACCTCCTCTGCCCCAGTTCATTCATCTCTCCTCCACCCTCCTCCTCCCTAATTCATTCATCTCTCCTCCACCTTCGACCACTCCAGTTCATTCATCTCTCCTCCTCCCTCCTCCACTCTAGTTCATCCATCCCTCCTCAACTCTCCTTCACCCTCTTCCACCCGAGTTCATCCATCTCTCCTCTAGCCTCCTCCACTGTAGTTCATTCATCTCTCTCCACCTTCCTCCTCCCTATTTCATTCATCTCTCCTCCATCCTCGTCCACTCCAGTTCATTCATCACTACTCCGACCTCCTCCAAAGAATTCATTCATCTCTACTCCCAACTCTACCACTCTAGTTCATTCAACTGTCCTCCACCTTCCTCCAGTCTAGTTCATTCACCTCTCCTCCACCCTCCTCCACAATATTTCATTCATTTCTGCTACAACATCCTCCATCGTCCTCTAATGTAGTTCATTTGTCTCTCCTTCACCCTCCTGCACTCCAGTTCATTCATCTCTATTCCAATCTCCACCATCCTTGTTCATCCATCTCTCCTCCAACCTCCTCCATTTTAGTTCTTTCATCTCTCCTCCACTCTAGTTCATTCACCTCTCCTGCACCCTCCTCCACTCTAGTTCATTCATCTCTCCTCCACCATCCTCCGCTTTCCTCCACCTCAGTTCAATCATCTCTGCTCCACTATCCTCAAACCGTATTTCATTCATCTCTCTTCCAGCATACATAACTCTAGTTCATTCATCTCTCGTCCAAATTTCTACATCCGACTTCATTCATCTCTCCTCCACCCTCCTCCACCCTATTCATTCATCTCTCCTCCACACTCGTCCACTCCAGTTCATTCACCTCTCCTCCTCCCTCTTCCACTCTAGTTCATCCATTTCTCCTCCACCCTCCTCCTCCCTATTTCATCCATCTCTCCTACACCCGCCTTCACCCTCCTCCACCGAAGCTCATTCAACTCTCCTCCACCCTCCTCCACTCCAGTTAAATCATCACTGCTCCACCCACCTCAACTCCACTTCATTCATCTCTCCTCCACCCTCCTACACCTTAGCTCATTCATCCCTCTTCCACCCTCCTCCAACTTCCACCACTCTAGCTCATTCAACCCTTCTCCACCCTCATCCATCCTCCTCCACCCTAGCTCATTCATCTGTCTTCCACTCTAATTCATCCACCTCCACCTTAGTTCTTTCATCATTCCAAACCCTCCATCCTCCTCCACTCTAGTCCAATAATTTCTACTCCACCCTCCTCAATAGTCCTCCACATTAGTTCATTCATCTCTCCTCACCCCTCCTCCACCCTCATCCACCCACATCCCCTGTAGTTCATTCATATCTCCTCCAGCCTCCTCCTCCCTATTTCATTCATTTCACCTCCACCCTCGTCCACTCTAGTTCATTCATCACTACTCCGGCCTCCTGCACTCCAATTCATTCATCTCTCTTCCAACCTCCACCATCCTTGTTCATTCATCTCTCCTCCAACCTCCTCCATGTTAGTTCTTTCATCTCTCCTTCACTCTAGTTCATTCATCTCTCCTGCACCCTCCTCCAATCTAGTTCATTCGTCTCTCCTCCACCCTTCTCCACTCTAGTTCAATCATCTCTCCTCCACACTCCTCCACAACAGTTCATACATCTCTCTTCCTCCCTTCTCCACTCTAGTTCATCCATGTCTCCTCCACCCACCTTCACCCTCCTCCACCAAGTTCATTCATCTCTCCTCCACCCTCCTCGACTCTAGTTCATTCATCTCTCCTCCATCCTTCTCCACTCCAATTCAATTATCTTTCCTCCACCCTCCTCCACTCTAGTTGATTCATCTCTTGTGCTCCCTACCCCACTCTAATTCATTCATCACTCTACCACCAACCTCCACTCTAGTTCATTCAACTCTCCTCCAACCTCCTCAACTCCAGTTATTTCATTGCTCCTCCACCCTCTTCCATTCTATTTCATTCATCTCTCCTCCACCCTCCTCAACTCTAATTCATTCATCTCTCCTCCACCCTCCACCACCCTAGCTCATTCATCCCTCTTCCACCCTCGTCCAACTTCCTCCACTCTAATTCATTCAACCCTTCTGCACCCTCATCCACCCTCCTCCACCCTAGCTCATTCATCTCTCTTCCAAACTATTCCATCCAACTCCACCTTAGTTCATTCATCACTCCACACCCCTCCATCCTCCTCCACTCTAGTTCATTAATCTCTACTGCACCCTCCTCAATAGTCCTCCACACTAGTTATTTCATCTCTTCTCCCCCTCCTCCACCCTCCTCCACCCTCCTCCACCCTAGTTCATGCAATCACTCCACCACCCTCCTCCACCCCAGTTCATACATCTCTCCTCCACCCTACTCTGCTCTAGTTTATTCATCTCTACTCCACCCTCTACCAATCTAGTTCATTCAAATGTCCTACACCTTCCTCCAGTCTTGTTCAATCAACTCTCCTCCACACTTCTCCTCCCCATTTCATTCATCTCTCTTGCAACCTCATCCACTCCAGTTCATTCATCTCTCCTCCTCCCTCCTCCACTCTAGTTCATCAATCTCTCCACCACCCTCCTCCACCCTAGTTCATTCAAATCTCCTACACCCACCTTCACCCTCGTTCATTCATCACTACTCCAGCTTCCATCAATCTATTCATTCATCTCTACTCAACCCTCTACCACTCTACTTCATTCAAGTGTCCTCCACCTTCCTCCAGTCTAGTTCATTCACCTCTCCTCCACCCTCCTCCTCCCTATTTCATTCATCTCTCCTGCACTCTCGTCCACTCCAGTTAATTCATCTCTCCTCCTCCCTCTTCCACTCTAGTTCATCCATCTCTCCTCCACCCTCCTCCACCCTACTTCATTCAACTCTCCTCCACCCACTTTCACCCTCATTCATTCGTCACTACTACAGCTTCCTTCAATCTATTCATTCATCTCTACTCCACCCTCTACCTCTCTAGTTCATTCAAATGTCCTCCACCTTCCTCCAGTCAATTCTTTCAACTCTCCTCCACCCTCCTCCTCCCTATTTCATTCATCGCTCCTGCACCCTTGTCCACTCCAGTTCATTCATCTCTCCTCCTCCCTCCTCCACTCGAGTACAATCATCTCTCCTGCACCTTCCTCCACACTAGTTCATTTTACTTTCCTCCCCCACCTTCACCCATGTTCATTCATCACTACTCCAGTTTCCTTCAATCTATTCATTCATCTCTACTCCACCCTCCACCACTCTAGTTCATTCAACTGTCCTCCACCCTCCTCCTCTCTATTTCATTCATCTCTGCTACAACATCCTCCACCCTCCTCTAATCTAGTTCATTCATATCTCCTCCACCCTCCTGCGCTCCAAATCATTCATCTCTCTTCCAACCTCCATCATCCTTGTTCATTCATCACTCCTCCAACCTCCTCCACATTAGTTCTTTCATCTCTCCTCCACTCTAGTTCATTCAACTCTCCTCCAACCTCCTCAACTCTAGTTACTTCATCGCTCCTCCACCCTCTTCCATTCTATTTCATTCATCTCTCCGCCACCCTCCTCCACGCTTGCTCATTCATCTCACCTCAACCCTCCTCAACTCCAGTTCATTCATCTCTCCTCCACCCTCCTCCACCCTGGATCATTCATCTCTCTTCCACCCTACTCCATCCACCTCCACCTTAATTCATTCATCATTCCACCGCCCCCCCCATCCTTCTCCACTCTAGTTCATTAATCTCTACTCCACCCTCCCCAATAGTCCTCCACTCCAGTTCAATTATCTCTCCTCCACCCTCCTCCACTCTACTTCATTCATTACTCATCCACCCTCCTGCACTCCAATTCATTCATCTCTCCTCCAACCTACTGCAATCTCGTTCATTCATCCCTCCTAGACAACCTTCCGCCCTCCTCTACTCCAGTTCATTCATCTCTCCTCACCCCTCTTCCTCCCTCCTCCATCCTCCTCCACTGTAGTTCATTCATCTCTCCCCCACCCTCCTGCTCCCTATTTCATTCATTTCTCCTCCAACCTCGTCCACTCTTGTTCATTCATCACTACTCCGCCCTCCTGTACTCCAATTCATTCATCTCTCTTCCAACCTCCACCATCCTTGTTCATTCATTTCTCCTCCAACCTCCTCCACGTTAGTTCTTTCATCTCTCCTCCACTCTAGATCATTCATCTCTCCTTCAACCTCCTCCACTGTAGTTCATTCATCTCTCCTCCACCCTCCTCCACTCTAGTTCATTTGTCTCTCCTCCACACTCCTCCCCTTTCCTGCAGCTCAGTTCAATCATCTCTGCTCCACTATCCTCCACCCTATTTCATTCATCTCTCTTCCAGCATACATAACTCTAGTTCATTCATCTCTCTTCCAAATTTTTACATCCGACTTCATTCATCTCTCCTCCACCCTCCTCCCCCCTAGTTCATTCAACTCTCCTCCAGCCTCCTCCACTCTATAGATTCATCTCTACTCCATCTTCATCCAGTCTATTTCATTCATCTCTGCTACAACATCCTCCACCCTCCTTCAATCTTGTTCATTCATTATTCCTCCACCCTCCTGCGCACTAATTCATTCATCTCTCCTCCAACCTACTGCACTCTAGTTCATTCGTCCCTCCTTAACACTCCTCCACCCTCCTCTGCCCCAGAGAATTCATCACTCTTCCACCCTCCTCCACCCTATTTCATTCATCTCTCCTCCAACCTCGTCCACTCCAGTTCATTAATCTCTACTGCACCCTCCTCAATAGTCCTCCAAACTAGTTATTTCATCACTTCTCCCCCTCCTCCACCCTCCTCCACCCTAGTTCATGCAATCACTCCACCACCCTCCTCCACCCCAGTTCATACATCTCTCCTCCACCCTACTCTGCTCTTGTTTATTCATCTCTACTCCACCCTCTACCACTTTAGTTCATTCAACTGTCCTACAACTTCCTCCAGTCTTGTTCAATCAACTCTCCTCCACCCTTCTCCTCCCTATTTCATTCATCTCTCTTGCAACCTCATCCACTCCAGTTCATTCATCTCTCCTCCTTCCTCCTCCACTCTAGTTCACCCATCTCTCCACCACCCTCTCCACGCTAGTTCATTCAAATCTCCTACACCCACCTTCACCCTCGTTCATTCATCACTACTCCAGCTTCCATCAATCTATTCATTCATCTCTACTCCACCCTCTACCACTCTAGTTCATTCAAGTGTCCTCCACCTTCCTCCAGTCTAGTTCATTCACCTCTCCTCCACCCTCCTCCTCCCTATTTCATTCATCTCTCCTGCACTCTCGTCCAATCCAGTTCATTCATCTCTCCTCCTCCCTCTTCCACTATAGTTCATCTATTTCACCTCCATCCTCCTCCACCCTAGTTCATTCAACTCTCCTCCACCCACTTTCACCCTCATTCATTCATCACTACTACAGCTTCCTTCAATCTATTCATTCATCTCTACTCCACCCTCTACCACTCTAGTTCATTCAACTGTCCTCCACCTTCCTCCAGTCTAGTTCTTTCACCTCTCCTCCACCCTCCTCCTCCCTATTTCATTCATCGCTCCTGCACCCTTGTCCACTCCAGTTCATTCATCTCTCCTCCTCCCTCCTCCACTCTTGTTCAATCATCTCTCCTCCACCTTCCTCCACACTAGTTCATTTTACTCTCCTCCCCCACCTTCACCCTCATTCATTTATCACTACTCCAGTTTCCTTCAATCTATTCATTCATCTCTAATCCACCCTCCACCACTCTAGTTCATTCAACTGTCCTCCACCCTCCTCCTCTCTATTTCATTCATCTCTGCTACAACATCCTCCACCCTCCTCTAATCTAGTTCATTCATCTCTCCTCCACCCTCCTGCACTCCAAATCATTCATCTCTCTTCCAACCTCCATTATCCTTGTTCATTCATCACTCCTCCAACCTCCTCCACGTTAGTTCTTTCATCTCTCCTCCACGCTAGTTCATTCAACTCTCCTCCAACCTCCTCAACTCTAGTTATTTCATCGCTCTTCCACCCTCTTCCATTCTATTTCATTCATCTCTCCGCGACCCTCCTCCACCCTTGCTCATTCATCTCACCTCAAACCTCCTCAACTCCACTTCATTCATCTCTCCTCCACCCTCCTTCACCCTAGATCATTCATCTCTCTTCCACCCTACTCCATCCACCTCCACCTTAATTCATTCATCATTCCACCGCCCCCCCCATCCTTCTCCACTCTAGTTCATTAATCTCTACTCCACCCTCCCCAATAGTCCTCCACTCCAGTTCAATCATCTCTCCTCCACCCTCCTCCACTCTAGTTCATTCATTACTCATCCACCCTCCTGCACTCCAATTCATTCATCTCTCCTCCAACCTACTGCACTCTCGGTCATTCATCCCTCCTAGACACTCTTCTGCCCTCCTCTAAACCAGTTTATTCATCTCTCCTCACCCCTCCTCCTCCCTCCTCCACCCTCCTCCACTGTAGTTCATTCATCTCTCCCCCACCCTCCCCTTCCCTATTACATTCATTTCTCCTCCAACCTCGTCCACTCCAGTTCATTCATCTCTCCTCCTCCCTTCTCCACTCTAGTTCATCCATGTCTCCTCCACCCACCTTCACCCTCCTCCACCAAGTTCATTCATCTCTCCTCACCCCCCTCGACTCTAGTTCATTCATCTCTCATCCACCCTCCTCCACTCCAGTTCAATCATCTCTCCTCCACCCTCCTCCACTCTAGTTCATTCACCATTCCTCCACCCTCTTGCACTCTAATTCATTCACCTTTCCTCCTGCCTACTGCACTCTAGTTCATTCATCCCTCCTTAACACTCGTCCACCCTCCTCTGCCCCAGTTCATTCATCTCTCCTCCAATCTCCGCCACTCTAGTTGATTCATCTCTTGTGCTCCCTACCCCACTCTAATTCATTCATCTCTCTACCATCACCCTCCACTCTAGTTCATGCAACTCTCCTCCAACCTCCTCAACTCCAGTTATTTCATTGCTCCTCAACCCTCTTCCATTCTATTTCATTCATCTCTCCTCCACCCTCCTCAACTCCACTTCATTCATCTCTCCTCCACCCTCCACCACCCTAGCTCATTCATCCCTCTTCCAACCTCCTCCAACTTCCTCCACTCTAATTCATTGAACCCTTCTGCACCCTCATCCACCCTCCTCCACCCTTGCTCATTCATCTCACCTCAAACCTCCTCAACTCCACTTCATTCATCTCTCCTCCACCCTCCTTCACCCTAGATCATTCATCTCTCTTCCACCCCACTCCATCCACCTCCACCTTAATTCATTCATCATTCCACCGCCCCCCCCATCCTTCTCCACTCTAGTTCATTAATCTCTACTCCACCCTCCCCAATAGTCCTCCACTCCAGTTCAATCATCTCTCCTCCACCCTCCTCCACTCTAGTTCATTCATTACTCATCCACCCTCCTGCACTCCAATTCATTCATCTCTCCTCCAGCCTACTGCACTCTCGTTCATTCATCCCTCCTAGACATTCTTCTGCCCTCCTCTAAACCAGTTCATTCATCTCTCCTCACCCCTCCTCCTCCCTCCTCCACCCTCCTCCACTGTAGTTCATTCATCTCTCCCCCCCCTCCTCCTCCCTATTACATTCATTTCCCCTCCAACCTCGTCCACTCTAGTTCATTCATCACTACTCCGGCCTCCTGTACTCCAATTCATTCATCTCTCTTCCAACCTCCACCATCCTTGTTCATTCATCTCTCCTCCAACCTCCTCCACGTTAGTTCTTTCATCTCTCCTCCACTCTAGATCATTCATCTCTCCTTCAACCTCCTCCACTCTAGTTCATTCATCTCTCCTCCACCCTCCTACACTCTAGTTCATTAGTCTCTCCTCCACACTCCTCCTCTTTCCTCCAGCTCAGTTCAATCATCTCTGCTCCACTACTTTCCACCCTATTGCAATCATCACTCTTCCAGCATGCATAACTCTAGTTCATTCATCTCTCTTCCAAATTTTTACGTCCGACTTCATTCATCTCTCCTCCACCCTCCTTCCCCCTAGTTCATTCAAATCTCCTCCAGCCTCCTCCACTCTATAGATTCATCTCTACTCCATCTTCATCCAGTCTATTTCATTCATCTCTGCTACAACATCCTCAACCCTCCTTCAATCTTGTTCATTCATTATTCCTCCACCTCCTGCGCACTAATTCATTCATCTCTCCTCCAACCTACTGCACTCTAGTTCATTCGTCCCTCCTTAACACTCCTCCACCCTCCTCTGCCCCAGAGAATTCATCTCTCTTCCACCCTCCTCCTCCGTATTTTATTTTTCTCTCCTCCAACCTCGTCCACTCCAGTTCATTCATCTCTCCTCCTCCCTTCTCCACTCTAGTTCATCCATGTCTCCTCCACCCACCTTCACCCTCCTCCACCAAGTTCATTCATCTCTCCTCACCCTCCTCGACTCTAGTTCACTCATCTCTCGTCCACCCTCCTCCACTCTAGTTCATTCACCATTCCTCCACCCTCTTGCATTCTAATTCATTCACCTTTCCTCCAACCTACTGCACTCTAGTTCATTCATCCCTCCTTAACACTCGTCCGCCCTCCTCTGCCCCAGTTCATTCATCTCTCCTCCATCCTACTCAACTCTAGTTGATTCATCTCTTGTGCTCCCTTCCCCACTCTAATTCATTCATCTCTCTACCACCACCCTCCACTCTAGTTCATTCAACTCTCCTCCAACCTCCTCAACTCCAGTTATTTCATTGCTCCTCCACCCTCTTCCATTCTATTTCATTCATCTCTCCTCCACACTCCTCAACTCCACTTCATTCATCTCTCCTCCACCCTCCACCACCCTAGGTCATTCATCCCTCTTCACCCTCCTCCAACTTCCTCCACTCTAATTCATTCAACCCTTCTGCACCTTCATCCACCCTCCTCCACCCTAGCTCATTCATCTCTCTTCCAAACTATTCCATCCAACTCCACATTAGTTCATTCATCACTCCACACCCCTCCATCCTCCTCCACTCTAGTTCATTAATCTCTACTGCACCCTCCTCAATAGTCCTCCACACTAGTTATTTCATCTCTTCTCCCCCTCCGCCACCCTCCTCCACCCTCCTCCACCCTAGTTCATGCAATCACTCCACCACCCTCCTCCACCCCAGTTCATACATCTCTCCTCCACCCTACTCTGCTCTAGTTTATTCATCTCTACTCCACCCTCTACCACTTTAGTTCATTCAACTGTCCTCCAACTTCCTCCAGTCTTGTTCAATCAATTCTCCTCCACTCTCCTCCTCCCTATTTCATTCATCTCTCTTGCAACCTCATCCACTCCAGTTTATTCATCTCTGCTCCTCCCTCCTCCACTCTAGTTCATCCATCTCTCCACCACCCTCCTCCACCCTAGTTCATTCAAATCTCCTACACCCACCTTCACCCTCGTTCATTCATCAATACTCCAGATTCCTTCAATCTATTCATTCATCTCTACCCCACCCTCTACCACTCTAGTTCATTCAAGTGTCCTCCACCTTCCTCCAGTCTAGTTCATTCACCTCTCCTCCACCCACCTCCTCCCTATTTCATTCATCTCTCCTGCACTCTCGTCCACTCCAGTTCATTCATCTCTCCTCCTCCCTCCTCCACTCCAGTTCATCCATCTCTCCACCACCCTCCTCCACCCTAGTTCATTCAAATCTCCTACACCCACCTTCACCCTCGTTCATTCATCACTACTCCAGCTTCCTTCAATCTATTCATTCATCTCTGCTCCACCCTCTACACTCTAGTTCATTCAAGTGTCCTCCACCTTCCTCCAGTCTAGTTCATTCACCTCTCCTCCACCCTCCTCCTCCCTATTTCATTCATCTCTCCTGCACTCTCGTCCACTCCAGTTCATTCATCTCTCCTCCTGCCTCTTCCACTATAGTTCATTCATTTCTCCTCCATCCTCCTCCACCCTAGTTCATTCAACTCTCCTCCACCCACTTTCACCCTCATTCATTCATCACTACTACATCTTCCTTCAATCTATTAATTCATCTCTACTCCACCCTCTACCACTCTAGTTCATTCAACTGTCCTCCACCTTCCTCCCGTCTTGTTCATTCACCTCTCCTCCACCCTCCTCCTCCCTATTTCATTCATCACTCCTGCACCCTTGTCCACTCCAGTTCATTCATCTCTCCTCCTCCCTCCTCCACTCTTGTTCAATCATCTCTCCTCCACCTTCCTCCACAATAGTTCATTTTACTCTCCTCCCCCACCTTCACCCTCATTCATTCATCACTACTCCAGTTTCCTTCAATCTATTCATTCATCTCTACTCCATCCTCCACCACTCTAGTTCATTCAACTGTCCTCCACCCTCCACCTCTCTATTTCATTCATCTCTGCTACAACATCCTCCACCCTCCTCTAATCTAGTTCAGTCATCTCTCCTCCGCCCTCCTGCACTCCAAATCTTTCATCACTCTTCCAACCTCCATCATCCTTGATCATTCATCACTCCTCCAACCTCCTCCACGTTAGTTCTTTCATCTCTCCTCCACTCTAGTTCATTCAACTCTCCTCCAACCTCCTCAGCTCTAGTTATTTCATCGTTCCTCCACCCTCTTCCATTCTATTTCATTCATCTCTCCGCCACCCACCTCCAAACTTGCTCATTCATCTCACCTCAACCCTCCTCAAATCCACTTCATTCATCTCTCCTCCAGCCTCCTCCCCCCTAGATCATTCATCTCTCTTCCACCCTACTCCATCCAGTTCCACCTTTATTCATTCATCATTCCACCGCCCCCCCATCCTTCTCCACTCTAGTTCATTAATCTCTACTCCCCCCTCCTCAATAGTCCTCAACTCCACTTCATTCATCTCTCCTCCACCCTCAACCACCCTAGCTCATTCATCCCTCTTCCACCCTCCTCCAACTTCCTCCACTCTAATTCATTCAACCCTTCTGCACCCTCATCCACCCTCCTCCACCCTAGCTCATTCATCTCTCTTCCAAACTATTCCATCCAACTCCACCTTAGTTCAATCATCACTCCACCCTCCTCCACCCTCCTCCACTCTAGTACATTAATCTCTCCTCCACCGTCCTCCACCCTCCTCCACCCTAGTTCATGCAATCAATCCACCACCCTCCTCCACCCCAGTTCATACATCACTCCTCAACCCTACTCTGCTCTAGTTTATTCATCTCTCCTCCAACATCGTCCACTCTAGTTAATTCATCATTCCTCCACCCTCCTGCACACTAATTCATTCATCTCTCCTCCAACCTACTGCACTCTAGTTCATTCATCCATCATTAATACTCCACCGCACTCCTCTACCCCAGTTCATTCAATTCTCCTCCACCCTCCTCCTCCCTATTTCATTCATCTCACCTCCACCCTCGTGCACTCCAGTTCATTCATCTCTCTTCCTCCGTCCTCTGCTATAGTTCATTCATCTCTCCTCCAAAATCGTCCACTCTAGTTCATTCATTTCCCCTACACCCTCCTCCACTCTAGTTCATTAATCTCTCCTCCAATCTCCTCCAATCTCCTCCTCTATAGCTCAAACAATCTCTCCTCCACCCTCCTCCACTCTAGTTCATTCATCTCTCCTTCCCCCTCCTCCGCTTTCCTCAACCTTTGTTCAATCATCTTTGGTCCACTATCCTCCACCCTATTCCATTCATCTCTCTTCCAGTATACATAACTCTACTTCATTCATCTCTCTTCCAAATTTCTCCATCCGACTTCATTCATCTCTCCTCCACGCTCCTCCACCCTAGTACATTCAACTCCCCTCCAGCCTCCTCCACTCTATAGATGCATCTCTACTCCACCCTCATCCATTCTATTTCATTCATCTCTGCTACAACATCCTCCACCCTCATTCAATGTAGTTCATTCATCATTCCTCCAACCTCTTGAACAATAATTCATTCATCTCTCCTCCAGCCTACGGCACTCTAGTTCCTTCGTCCCTCCTTAACACACCTCCACCCTCCTCTGCCCCAGTTCATTCATCTCTCCTCCACCCTCCTCCACCCTATTTCATTCATCTCTCCTCCACCTTCGTCCACTGCAGTTCATCAATCTCTCCTCCACCCTCCTTCACACGCCTCCACCCGAGTTCAATCTTCTCTCCTCCACCCACCTCCACTCTAGTTCATTCATCTCTCCTCCACCCTAGTTAATACAACTCTCCTCCACCCATCTCCACCCTAGTTCATTCATCACTCCTCCAGCCTCCTGCAATCTATTCATTCATCTGTACTGCACCCTCTACCACTCTTGTTCATTCAACTGTCCTCCACCTTCCTCCAGTCTAGTTCATTCACATCTCCTCCACCCTCCTCCTCCCTATTTCATTCATCTCTCCTGCACCCTCATCCACTCCAGTTAATTCATCTCCCCTCCTCACTCCTCCACTCTAGTTCCACCATCTCTCCTCCACCCTCCTACACCCTAGTTCATTCAAATCTCCTCCACCCAACTTCACCCATGTTCATTCATCACTACTCCAGCCTCCTTCAATCTATTCATTCATCACTACTCCACCCTCTACCACTCTAGTTCATTCAACTGTCCTCCACCTTCCTCCAGTCTAGTTCATTCACCTCTCCTCCACACTCCTCCTCCTTATTTCATTCATCTCTCCTGCACCCATGTCCACTCCAGTTCATTCATCTCTCCTCCTCCTTCCTCCACTCTAGTTCATCCATCTCTCCTCTACCCTCCTCCACCCTAGTTCATTCAACTCTCCTCCACCCAACTTCACCCTCGTTCATTCATCACTACACCAGCTTCCTTCAATCTATTCATTCATCTCTACTCCACCCTCTACTACTCTAGTTCATTCAACTGTCATCCACCCTCTTAACTCTTTTACATTCATCTCTGCTATAACATCCTCCACCCTCCTCTAATCTAGTTCATTCATTTCTCCTCCACCATCTTCCACTCCAGTTCAATCATCTCTCCTCCACCCTCCTCCACTCCAGTTCATTCATCACTCCTCCACCCTCCTGCACCAATTCACTCATCTATATTCCAACCTCCAACATCCTTGTTCATTCATCTCTCCTGCAACCTCCACCAACCTCCTCCACGTTAGTTCTTTCATCTCTCCTCCACTCTAGTTCATTCAACTCTCCTCCAACCTCCTCAACTCTAGTTATTTCATCGCTCATCCACCCTCTTCCATTCTATTTCATTCATCTCTCCGAAACCCCCCTCCACCCTTGCTGATTCATCTCACCTCAACCCTCCTCAACTCCACTTCATTCATCTCTCCTCCACCATCCTCCACCCTAGATCATTCATCCCTCTTCCGCCCTACTCCATCCACCTCCACCTTAATTCATTCATCATTCCACTGCCCCCCATCCTTCTCCACTCCAGTTCAATCATCTCTCCTCCACCCTCCTTCACTCTAGTTCATTCATTACTCATCCACCCTCCTGCACTCCAATTCATTCATCTCTCCTCCAACCTACTGCACTCTCCTTCATTCATCCCGCCTAGACACTCTTCCGCCCTCCTCTACCCCAGTTCATTCATCTCTCCTCACCCCTCCTCCACCCTCCTCCACTGTAGTTCTTTCATCTCTCCTCCACCCTCCTCCTCCCTATTTCATTCATTTCTCCTCCAACCTCGTCCACTCTAGTTCATTCATCACTACTCCGGCCTCCTGCACTCCGATTCATTTATCTCTCTTCCAACCTCCAACATCCTTGTTCATTCATCTCTCCTCCAACCTCCTCCACGTTAGTTCTTTCATCTCTCCTCCACTCAAGGTCATTCATCTCTCCTGCACCCTCCTCCACTCTAATTCATTCATCTCTCCTCCACCCTCCTCCACTCTAGTTCATTCGTCTCTCCTCCACACTCCTCCTCTTTCCTCCAGCTCAGTTCAATCATCTCTGCTCCACTATCCTCCACCCTATTTCATTCATCTCTCTTCCAGCATACATAACTCTAGTTCATTCATCTCTCTTCCAAATTTCTAGATCCAACTTCATTCATCTCTCCTGCACCCTCCTCCACCGTAGTGCTTTAAACTCTCCTCCAGCCTCCTCCACTCTATAGATTCATCTCTACTCCATCTTCATCCACTCTATTTGATTCATCTCTGCTACAACATCCTCCACCCTCCTTTAATCTTGTTCATTCATTATTCCTCCTCCCTCCTGCACAAAAATTCATTCATCTCTCCTCCAACCTACTGCACTCTAGTTCATTCATCCCTCCTTAACACTCCTCCACAATTCTCTGCCCCAGTTCATTCATCTCTCTTCCACCCTCCTCCTCCCTATTTCATTCATCTCTCCACCACCCTCGTCCACTCCAGTTCATCCATGTCTCCTCCACCCACCTTCACCTTCCTCCACCTAGTTCATTCATCTCTCCTCCACCCTCCTCGACTCTAGTTCATTCATCTCTCCTCCAAACTCCTCCACTCCAGTTCAATCATCTCTCCTTCACCCTCCTCCACTCTGGTTCATGATCCATTCCTTCACCCTCTTGCACTCTAATTCATTCACCTTTCCTCCAACACACTGCACTTTAGTTCATTCATCCCTCCTTAACACTCGTCCGCCCTCCTCTGCCCCAGTTCATTCATCTCTCCTCCACCCTCCTCCACTCTAGCTGATTCATCGCATGTGCTCCCTACCCCACTCGAATTCATTCCTCTCTCTACCACCACCCTCCACTCTAGTTCATTCAACTCTCCTCCAACCTCCTCAACTCCAGTTATTTCATTGCTCCTCCACCCTCTTCCATTCTATTTCATTCATCTTTCCTCCACACTCCTGAACTCCATTTCATTCATCTCTCCTCCACCCTCCACCACCCTAGCTCATTCATCCCTCTTCCACCCCCCTCCATCTTCCTCCACTCTAATTCATTCAACCCTTCTCCACCCTCATCCACCCTCCTCCACCCTAGCTCATTCATCTCTCTTCCACGCTACTCAATCCACCTCCACCTTAGTTCATACATCACTCCACACCCCGACATCCTCCTCCACTCTTGTTCATTAATCACAACTGCACCCTCCTCAATAGTCCTCCACACTAGTTCATTCATCTCTCTTTCCCCTCCTCAACCCTCCTCCTGCCTCCTCCACTCTAGGTCATTAATCTCTCCTCCACCCTCCTCCACCCTCCTCCACCCTCCTCCACCCTAGTTCATGCAATCACTCCACCACCATCCTCCACCCCAGTTCATACGTCTCTCCTCCACCCTACTCTGCTCTAGTTTATTCATCTTTCCTCCAACATCGTCCACATTAGTTAATTCATCATTCCTCCACACTCCTGCACACTAATTCATTCATCTCTCCTCCAACCTACTGCACTCTAGTTCATTCATCCATCATTAACACTCCACCTACCTCCTATACCCCAGTTCATTCATCTGTCCTCCACCCTCCTCCTCCGTATTTCATTCATCACTCCTCCACCCTCTTGCACTCCAGTTCATTCATCTCTCATCCTCCAACCTCTGTTATTGTTCATTCATGTCTCCTCCAACATCGTCCACTCTAATTCATTAATCTCTCCTCCACTCACCTCCAATTTCCTACTCTCTAGTTCAAACAATCTCTCCTCGACACTCCTCCAACCCAGTTTATTTATCTCTCCTCCACCCTCCTCAACTCTAGATAATTCGTCTCTCCTCCACCCTCTTCCGCTTTCCTCAACCTCAGTTCAATCATCTTTGCAGCATTATCCTCCACCCTATTTCATTCTTCTCTCTTCCAGTATACATAACTCTAGTTCATTTATCTCTCTTCCAAATTTCTCCAACCGACTTCATTCATCTCTCCTCCACCCTCCTCCACACTAGTACCTTCAACTCCCGTCCAGCCTCCTCCACTCTATAGATTCATCTCTACTCCATCCTCATCCACTCTACTTCATTCATCTCAGCTACAACATCCTCCACCCTCATTCAATCTAGTTCATTCATCATTCCTCCAACCTCTTGAGCAATAATTCATTCATCTCTCCTCACACCTACTGCACTCTAGTTCCTTCGTCCCACCTTAACACACCTCCACCCTCCTCTGCCCCAGTTCATTCATCTCTCCTCAACCCTCCTCCTCTCTATTTCATTCATCTCTCCTCCACCCTCATCCACTCCAGTTCATTCATCTCTCCTCTACCCTCCTTCACACTCCTCCACCCGAGTTCATTCATCTCTCCTCCACCCTCCTCCACACTAGTACCTTCAACTCCCCTCCAGCCTCCTCCACTCTATAGATTCATCTCTACTCCATCCTCATCCACTCTACTTCATTCATCTCAGCTACAACATCCTCCACCCTCATTCAATCTAGTTCATTCATCATTCCTCCAACCTCTTGAGCAATAATTCATTCATCTCTCCTCACACCTACTGCACTCTAGTTCCTTCGTCCCACCTTAACACACCTCCACCCTCCTCTGCCCCAGTTCATTCATCTCTCCTCAACCCTCCTCCTCTCTATTTCATTCATCTCTCCTCCACCCTCATCCACTCCAGTTCATTCATCTCTCCTCTACCCTCCTTCACACTCCTCCACCCGAGTTCATTCATCTCTCCTCCACCCACCTCCACTCTAGTTCATTCATCTCTCCTCCACCCTCCTCCACCCTAGTTCATTCATCACTCCTCCAGCCTCCTGCAATCTATTCATTCATCTCTACTCCACCCTCTACCATTCTAGTTCATTCAACTGTCCTCCACCCTTATCCAATCTATTTCATTCATCTCTTCTAAAACATCCTCCACCCTCCTCTAATCTAGTTCATTCATCTCTCCTCCACCTTCTTCCACTCCAGTTCATTCATCTCTCCTCCACCCCCCTCCACTCCAGTTCATTCATTACTCCTCCACCCTCCTGCACTCCAATTCATTCATCTCTATTCCAACCACCATCATCCTTGTTCATTCATCTCTCCTCCAACCTCCTCAACTCTAGTTATTTCATCGCTCCTCAACCCTCCTCAACTCCACTTCATTCATCTCACCTCCACCCTCCTCCACCCTTGATCATTCATCTCACTTCCACCCTACTCCATCCAATTCCACCTTAATTCATTCATCACTCAACCGCCCCCCCATCCTTCTCCACTCTAGTTCATTAATCTCTACTCCAACTTCCTCAATAGTCCTCCACTCCAGTTCAATCATTTCTCCTCCAGCCTCCTCCACTCTAGTTCATTCATTACTCATCAACCCTCCTGCAGTCCAATTCATTCATCTCTCCACCAAGCTACTGCACTCTAGTTCATTTTTCCATCATTATCACGCCACCGCCCTCCTCTGCCCCAGTTCATTCATCTCTCCTCCACCCTCCTCCTCCCTATTTCATTCATCTCTCCTCCACCCTCGTCCACTCCAGTTCATTCATCTCTCCTCCATCCTCCTTCACACTCCTCCACCCGAGTTCATTCATCTCTCCTCCACCCACGTCCACTCTAGTTCATTAATCTCTCCTCAACCCTCCTCCACCCTAGTTCATTCATCACTCCTCCAACCTCCTGCAATCTATTCATTCATCTCTACTCCACCCTCCACCACTCTAGTTCATTCAACTGTACTCCACCTTCCTCCAGTCTATTTCATTCAACTCTCCTCCACCGTCCTCCTCCCTATTTCATTCATCTCTCCTGCACCCTTGTCCACTCCAGTTCATTCATCTCTTCTCCTCCCTCCTCCACTCTAGTTCATCCATCTCTCCACCACCCTCCTCCACTCTAGTTCATTCAACTCTCCTCCACCCACCTTCACCCTCGTTCATTCATCACTACTTCAGCTTCCTTCAATCTATTCATTCATCTCTACTCCACCCTCTACTAATTTAGTTCATTCAAAAGTCCTCCACCCTCTCCACTCTATTTCATTAATCTCTGCTATAACATCCTCCACCCTCCTCTAATCTAGTTCATTCATCTCTCCTCCACCATCTTCCACTCCAGTTCAATCATCTCTCCTCCATCCTCCTCCACTCCAGTTCATTCATCACTCCTTCACCCTCCTGCACTCCAATTCATTCATCTCTATTCCAACCTCCATCATCCTAGTTCATTCTTCTCTCTTCCAACCTCCACCAACCTCCTCCACGTTAGTTCTTTCATCTCTCCTCCACTCTATTTCATTCAACTCTCCTCCAACCTCCTCAACTCTAGTTATTTCATCGCTCATCCACCCTCTTCCATTCTATTTCATTCATCTCTCCACCACCCTCCTCCACCATTGCACATTCATCTCTCCTCCACCATCCTCCACCCTAGATCATTCATCTCTCTTCCACCCTACTCCATACACCTCCACCTTAATTCATTCATCATTCCACCGCCCCCCCATCCTTCTCCACTCTTGTTCATTAATCTCTACTCCACCCTCCTCAATAGTCCTCCACTCAAGTTCAATCATCTCTCCTCCACCCTCCTCCACTCTAGTTCATTCATTACTCATCCACCCTCCTGCACTCCAATTCATTCATTTCTCCTCCAACCTATTGCACTCTCGTTCATTCATCCCTCCTAGACACTCTTCCGCCCTCCTCTACCCCAGTTCATTCATCTCTCCTCACCCCTCCTCCACCCTCCTCCACTGTAGTTCTTTCATCTCTCCTCCACCCTCATTCTCCCTATTTCATTTATTTCTCCTCCAAACTTGTCCACTCTAGTTCATTCATCACTACTCTGGCCTCCTGCACTCCAATTCATTCATCTCTTCTCCAAACTCCTCCACGTTTGTTCTTTCATCTCTCCTCCACTCTAGTTCATTCATCTCTCCTGCACCCTCCTCCACTCTAGTTCATTCATCTCTCCTCCACCCTCCTCCACTCTTGTTCATTTGTATCTCCTCCACACTCCTCCTCTTTCCTCCAGCTCAGTTCAATCATCTCTGCTCCAGTATCCTCCTCCCTATTTCATTCATCTCTCTTCCAGCATACATAACTCTAGTTCATTCATCTCTCTTCCAAATTTCTAGATCCGACTTCATTCATCTCTCCTGCACCCTCCTCCACCCTAGTGCATTAAACTCTCCTCCAGCCTCCTCCACTCTATAGATTCATCTCTACTCCATCTTCATCCACTCTATTTGATTCATCTCTGCTACAACATCCTCCACCCTTCTTCAATCTTGTTCATTCATTTTTCCTCCTCCCTCCTGCGCAAAAATTCATTCATCTCTCCTCCAAACTACTGCAATCTAGTTCATTCATCCCTCCTTAACACTCCTCCACCCTCCTCTGCCCCAGGTCATTCATCTTTCTTCCACCCTCCTCCTCCCTATTTCATTCATCTCTCCTCCACCCTCGTCCACTCCAGTTCATTCATCTCTCCTCCTCCCTTCTCCACTCTAGTTCATCCATGTCTCCTCCACCCACCTTCACCCTCCTCCACCAAGTTCATTCATCTCTCCTCCACCCTCCTCGACGCTAGTTCATTCATCTCTCCTCCAACCTCCTCCACTCCAGTTCAATCATCTCTCCTCCGCCCTCCTCTTCTCTAGTTCAATCATTTCTCCTCGACCCTCCTCCACTCTAGTTCATTCACCATTCCTTCACCCTCTTGCACTCTAATTCATTCACCTTTCCTCCAACCTACTGCACGCTAGTTCATTCATCCCTCCTTAACATTCGTCCGCCCTCCTCTGCCCCAGTTCATTCATCTCTCCTCCACCCTCCTCCACTCTAGCTGATTCATCTCTTGTACTCCCTACCACACTCTAATTCATTCATCTCTCAACCACCACCCTCCACTTTAGTTCATTCAACTCTCCTTCAACCTCCTCAACTCCAGTTATTTCATTGCTCCTCCACCCTCTTCCATTCTATTTCATTCATCTCTCCTCCACCCTCCTCAACTCCACTTCATTCATCTCTCCTCCACCCTCCACCACCCTGGCTCATTCATCCCTCTTCCACCCTCCTCCATCTTCCTCCACTCTAATTCATTCAACCCTTCTCCACCCTCATCCACCCTCCTACACCCTAGCTCATTCATCTCTCTTCCACCCTACTCAAACCAACTCCACCTTATTCATTCATCACTCCACACCCCTTCATCCTCCTCCACTCTTGTTCATTAATCACTACTGCACCCTCCTCAATAGTCCTCCAAACTAGTTCATTCATCTCTCCTCCCCCTCCTCCACCTCCTCCTCCCTCCTCCACTATAGTTCATTAATCTCTCCTCCACCCTCCTGCACCCTCCTCCACCCTAGTTCATGCAATCACTCCACCACCCTCCTCCACCCCAGTTCATACATCTCTCTTCCACCCTACTCTGCTCTAGTTTATTCATCTTTCCTCCAACATCGTCCACTCTAGTTAATTCATCATTCCTCCACCCTCCTGCACACTAATTCATTCATCTCTCCTCCAAGCTACTGCACTATAGTTCATTCATCCATCATTAACACTCCAACACCTTCCTCCACCCCAGTTCATACATCTCTCCTCCACCCTACTCTGCTCTAGTTTATTCATCTCTCCTCCAACATCGTCCTCTCTAGTTCATTCATTTCCCCTACACCCTCCTCCACTCTAGTTCATTCATCTATTGTCCACCCTCCTCCACTCTAGTTCATTAATCTCTCCTCCACTCTCCTCAAATCTCCTCCTCTCTAGTTCAAACAATCTCTCCTCGACACTCCTCCAACCCAGTTTATTTATCTCTCCTCCACTCTCCTCCACTCTAGTTCATTCGTCTCTCCTCCACCCTCTTCCGCTTTCCTCAACCTCAGTTCAATCATCTTTGCTCCATTATCCTCCACCCTATTTCATTCTTCTCTCTTCCAGTATACATAACTCTAGTTCATTCATCTCTCTTCGAAATTTCTCCATCTGACTTCATTCATCTCTCCTCCACCCTCCTCCACCCTAGTACCTTCAACTCCCCTCCAGCCTCCTCCACTCTACAGATTCATCTCTACTCCACCCTCATCCACTCTATTTCATTCATCTCTGCTACAACATCCTCCACCCTCATTCAATCTAGGTCATTCATCATTCCTCCAACAAATTGAGCAATAATTCATTCATCTCTCCTCCCACCTACTGCACTCTAGTTCCTTCGTCCCTCCTTAACACACCTCCACCCTCCTCTGCCCCAGTTCATTCATCTCTCCTCCACCCTCCTCCACCCTATTTCATTCATCTCTCCTCCACCCTCGTCCACTCCAGTTCATTCATCTCTCCTCCACCCTCCTTCACCCTCCTCCACCCGAGTTCATTCATCTCTCCTCCACCCACCTCCACTCTAGTTCATTCATCTCTCCTCCACCCTCCTCCACCCTAGTTCATTCATCATTCCTCCAGCCTCCTGCAATCTATTCATTCATCTCTACTCCACCCTCTACCACTCTAGTTCATTCAACTGTCCTCCACCCTTCTCCACTCTATTTCATTCATCTCTGATAAAACATCCTCCACCCTCCTCTTAGCTAGTTCATTCATCTCTCCTCCACCTTCTTCCACTCCAGTTCATTCATCTCTCCTCCACCCTCCTCCACTCCAGTTCATTCATTACTCCTCCAACCTCCTGCACTCCAATTCATTCATCTCTCTTCCAACCTCCATCATCCTTGTTCATTCATCTCTCCTCCAACCTCCTCCAACCTCCTCCATGTTAGTTCTTTCATCTCTCTTCCATTCTAGTTCATTCAACTCTCCTCCAACCTCCTCAACTCTAGTTATTTCATCGCTCCTCAACCCTCCTCAACTCCACTTCATTCATCTCACCTCCACCCTCCTCCACCCTTGATCATTCATCTCTCTTCCACCTAACTCCATCCACCTCCACCTTAATTCATTCATCACTCAACCGTACCCCCATCCTTCTCCACTCTAGTTCATTAATCTCTACTCCAACCTCCTCAATAGTCCTCCACTCCAGTTCAATCATCTCTCCTCCAGCCTCCTCCACTCTAGTTCATTCATTACTCATCAACCCTCCTGCAGTCCAATTCATTCATCTCTCCTCCAAGCTACTGCACTCTAGTTCATTCATCCATCATTAACACTCCACCGACCTCCTCTACCCCAGTTCATTCATCTGTCCTCCACCCTCCTCCTTCCCTATTTCATTCATCTCTCCTCCACCCTCTTGCACACCAGTTCATTCATTTCTCTTCCTCCGTCCTCTGTTATTGTTCATTCATCTCTCCTCCAACATCGTCCACTCTAGTTCATTCATTTCCCCTACACCCTCCTCCACTCTAGTTCATTCATGTATCGTCCACCCTCCTCCACTCTAGATCATTAATCTCTCCTCCTCTCTCCTCCAATCTCCTCCTCTCTTGTTCAAACAATCTCTCCTCCACACTCTTCCAACCCAGTTTATTTATCTCTCCTCCACCATCCTCCACTCTAGTTCATTTGTCTCTCCTCCACCCTCCTCCGCTTTCCTCAACCTCAGTTCAGTCATCTTTGCTCCACTATCCTCCACCCTATTTCATTCTTCTCTCTTCCAGTATACATAACTTTAGTTCATTCAACTCTCTTCCAAGTTTCTCCATACGACTTCATTCATCTCTCCTCCACCCTCCTCCACCCTAGTACATTCAACTCCCCTCCAGCCTCCTCCACTCTGTAGATTCATCTCTACTCCACCCTCATCCACTCTATTTCATTCATCTCTGCTACAACATCCTCCACCCTCATTCAATCTAGTTCATTCATCATTCCTCCAACCTCTTGAGCAATAATTCATTCATCTCTCCTCCCACCTACTGCACTCTGGTTCATTCATCCCTCCTGAACACACCTCCACCCTCCACTGCCCAAGTTCATTCATCTCTCCTCCACCCTCCTCCTCCCTATTTCATTCATCTCTCCTCCACCCTCGTCCACTCCAGTTCATTCAACTCTCCTCCACCCTCCTTCACCCTCCTCCACCCGAGTTCATTCATCTCTCCTCCACCCACCTCAACTCTAGTTGATTCATCTCTCTTCCACCCTCCTCCACCCTAGTTCATTCATCACACCTCCAGCCTCCTGCAATCTATTCATTCATCTCTACCACCACCCTCCACCACTCTAGTTCATTCAACTCTCCTTCCAGCTCCTCAACTCCAGTTATTTCATTGCTCCTCCAACCTCTTCCATTCTATTTCATTCATCTCTCCTCCACCCTCCTCAACTCCACTTCATTCATCTCTCCTCCACCCTCCACCACCCTAGCTCATTCATCCCTCTTCCACCCTCCTCCATCTTCCTCCACTCTAATTCAATCAACCCTTCTCCACCCTCATCCACCCTCCTAAACCCTAGCTCATTCATCTCTCTTCCACCCTACTCAATCCACCTCCACCTTAGTTCATTCATCACTCCACACCCCTCCATCCTCCTCCACTCTTTTTCATTAATTTCTACTGCACCCTCCTCAATAGTCCTCCACACTAGTTCATTCATCACTCCTCGCCCTCCTCCACCCTCCTCCACGCTCGTCCACTCTAGTTCATTAATCTCTCCTCCACCTTCCTTCACCCTCCTCCACCCGAGTTTATTCATCTCTCCTCGACCAACCTCAACTCTAGTTCATTCATCTCTCTTCCAACCTCCTCCACCCTAGTTCATTCATCACTCCTCCAGCCTCCTGCAATCTATTCATTCATCTCTACTCCACCCTTTACCACTCTAGTTCATTCAACTGTCCTCCACCTTCCTCCAGTCTAGTTCATTCACCTCTCCTCCACCCTCCTCCTCCCTATTTCATTCATCTCTCCTGCACCCTTGTCCACTCCAGTTCATTCATCTCTCCTCCTCCCTCCTCCGCTCTAGTTCATCCATCTCTCCTCCACCATCCTCCACCCTAGTTCATTCAACTCTCCTCCACCCACCTTCACCCTCGTTCATTCATCACTACTCCAGCTTCCCTGAATCTATTCATTCATCTCTACTCCACCCTCTAATACTCTAGTTCATTCAACTGTCCTCCACCCGCTCCACATTGGTTCTTTCATCTCTCCTCCACTCTAGTTCATTCAACTCTCCTCCAACCTCCTCAAATCTAGCTACTTCATCGTTCATCCACCCTCTTCCATTCTATTTCACTCGTCTCTCCGCCACCCTCCTCCACCCTTGCTCAAACATCTCACCTCAACCCTCCTCAACTCCACTTCATTCATCTCTCCTCCACCCTCCTCTACCCTAGATCATTCATCTCTCTTTCACCCTTCTCCATCCACCTCCACCTTAATTCATTCATCATTCCACCGCCCCCCCCATCCTTCTCCACTCTAGTTCATTAATCTCTACTCCCCCCTCCTCAATAGTCCTCCACTCAAGTTCAATCATCTGTCCTCCACCCTCCTCCACTCTAGTTCATTCATTACTCATCCACCCTCCTGCACTCCAATTCATTCATCGCTCCTCCAACCTACTGCACTCTCGTTCATTCATCCCTCCTAGACACTCTTCCGCCCTCCTCTACCCCAGTTCATTCATCTCTCCTCACCCCTCCTCCACCCTCCTCCACTGTAGTTCTTTCCTCTCTCCTCCACACTCATCCTCCCTATTTCATTCATTTCTCCTCCAACCTCGTCCACTCTAGTTCATTCATCACTACTCCGGCATCCTGCACACCAATTCATTCATCTCTCTTCCAACCTCCACCATCCTTGTTCATTCATCTCTCCGCCAACCTCCTCCACGTTAGTTCTTTCATTTCTCCTCCACTCTAGTTCATTCATCACTACTGCACCCTCCTCCACTCTAGTTCATTCATCTCTCCTCCACCCTCCTCCACTCTTGTTCATTTGTATCTCCTCCACACTCCTCCTCTTTCCTCCAGCTCAGTTCAATCATCTCTGCTCCCTATCCTCCACCCTATTTCATTCATCTCTCTTCCAGCCTACATAACTCTAGTTCATTCATCTCTCTTCCATACTTCTACATCCGACTTCATTCATTTCTCCTCCACCCTCCTCCACCCTAGTGCTTTAAACTCTCCTCCAGCCTCCTCCACTCTATAGATTCATCTCTACTCCATCTTCATCCACTCTATTTGATTCATCTCTGCTACAACATCCTCCACCCTTCTTCAATCTTGTTCATTCATTATTCCTCCTCCCTCCTGCGCAAAAATTCATTCATCTCTCCTCCAAACTACTGCACTCTAGTTCATTCATCCCTCCTTAACACTCCTCCAGCCTCCTCTGCCCCAGTTCATTCATCTCTCTTCCACCCTCCTCCTCCCTATTTTATTCATCTCTCCTCCACCCTCCTCGACGCTAGTTCATTCATCTCTCCTCCAACCTCCTCCACTCCAGTTCAATCATCACTCCTCCGCCCCCTCCAATCTAGTTCATTCATCTCTCCTCGACCCTCCTCAACTCGTTCATTCACCATTCCTTCACCCTCTTGCACTCTAATTCATTCACCTTTCCTCCAACCTACTGCACTCTAGTTCATTCATCCCTCCTTAACACTCGTCCACCCTCCTCTGCCCCAGTTCATTCATCTCTCCTCCAGCCTCCTCCACTCTAGCTGATTCATCTCTTGTGCTCCCTTCCCCACTCTAATTCATTCATCTCTCTACCACCACCCTCCACTCTAGTTCATTCAACTCTCCTTCCACCTCCTCAACTCCAGTTATTTCATTGCTCCTCCAACCTCTTCCATTCTATTTCATTCATCTCTCCTCCACCCTCCTCAACTCCACTTCATTCATCTCTCCTCCACCCTCCACCACCCTAGCTCATTCATCCCTCTTCCACCCTCCTCCATCTTCCTCCACTCTAATTCATTGAACCCTTCTCCACCCTCATCCACCCTCCTACACCCTAGCTCATTCATCTCTCTTCCACCCTACTCAATCCACCTCCACCTTAGTTCATTCATTACTCCACACCCCTCCATCCTCCTCCACTCTTGTTCATTAATCACTACTGCACCCTCCTCAATAGTGCTCCACACTAGTTCATTCATCACTCCTCCCCCTCCTCCACCCTCCTCCACCCTCGTCCACTCTAGTTCATTAATCTCTCCTCCACCCTCCTTCTCCCTCCTCCACCCGAGTTCATTCATCCCTCCTAAACCCACCTCAACTCTAGTTCATTCATCTCTCTTCCACCCTCCTCCACCCTAGTTCATTCATCACTCCTCCAGCCTCCTGCAATCTATTCATTCATCTCTACTCCACCCTCTACCACTCTAGTTCAGTCAACTGTCCTCCACCTTCCTCCAGTCTAGTTCATTCACCTCTCCTCCACCCTCCTCCTCCCTATTTCATTCATCTCTCCTCCACACTCCTTCACCCTCCTCCACCCTTTTTCATGCAATCACTCCACCACCCTCCTCCACCCCAGTTCATACCTCTCTCCTCCACCCTACTCTGCTCTAGTGTATTCATCTTTCCTCCAACATCGTCCACTCTAGTTCTTTCATCATTCCTCCACACTCCTGCGCACTAATTCATTCATCTCTCCTCCAACCTACTGCACTCTAGTTCATTCATCCATCATTAACACTCCACCGCCCTCCTCTACCCCAGTTCATTCATCTGTCCTCCACCCTCCTCCTCCCTATTTCATTCATCACTCCTCCACCCTCTTGCACTCCAGTTCATTCATCTCTCTTCCTCTGTCCTCTGTTATAGTTCATTCATCTCTTCTCCAACATCGTCCTCTCTAGTTCATGCATTTCCCCTACACCCTCCTCCACTCTACTTCATTCATCTATCGTCCACGCTCCTCCACTCTAATTCATTAATCTCTCCTCCACTCTCCTCCAATCTCCTCCTCTCTAGTTCAAACAATCTCTCCTCCACACACCTCCAACCCAGTTTATTTATCTCTTCTCCACCCTACTCCACCCTATTTCATTCTTCTCTCTTCCAGTATACATAACTCTAGTTCATTCATCTCTCTTCCAAATTTCTCCATCCAACTTCATTCATCTCTCCTCCACCCTCCTCCACCCTAGTACATTCAACTCCCCTCCAGCCTCTTCCACTCTATAGATTCATCTCTACTCCACCCTCATCCACTCTATTTCATTCATCTCTGCTACAACATCCTCCACCCTGATTCAATCTAGTTCATACATCATTCCTCCAACCTCTTGAGCAATAATTCATTCATCTCTCCTCCCACCTAGTGCACTCTAGTTCCTTCGTCCCTCCTTAACACAACTCCACCCTCCTCTGCCCCAGTTCATTCATCTCTCCTCCACCCTCCTCCTCGCTATTTCATTCATCTCTCCTCCACCCTCGTCCGCTCCAGTTCATTCATCTCTCCTCCACCCTCCTTCACCCTCCGCCACCCGAGTTCACTCATCTCTCCTCCACCCACCTCCACTCTTGTTCATTCATCTGTCCTCCAGCCTCCTGCAATCTATTCATTCATCTCTACTCCACCCTCTACCAATCTAGTTCATTCAACTGTCCTCCAACTTCCTCCAGTCTAGTTCATTCACCTCTCCTCCACCCTCCTCCTCCCTGTTTTATTCATCTCTCCTGCACCCTTGTACACTTCAGTTCATTCATCTCTCCTCCACCCTACTCCACCCTAGTTCATTCAACTCTCCTCCACCCACCTTCACCCTCGTTCATTCATCACTACTTCAGCTTCCTTCAATCTATTCATTCATCTCTACTCCACCCTCTACTAATCTAGTTCATTCAACTGTCCTCCACCCTCTCCATTCTATTTCATTCATCACTGCTATAACATCCTCCACCCTCCTCTAATTTAGTTCATTCATCTCTCCTCCACCATCTTCCCCTCCAGTTCAATCATCTCTCCTCCACCCTCCTCCACTCCAGTTCATTCATCACTCCTCCACCCTCCTGCACTCCAATTCATTCATCTCTATTCCAACCTCCATCATTCTTGTTCATTCTTCTCTCCTCCAACCTCCACCAACCTCCTCCACGTTAGTTCTTTCATCTCTCCTCCACTCTAGTTCATTCAACGCTCCTCCAACCTCCTCAACTCTAGTTATTTCATCGCTCATCCACCCTCTTCCATTCAATTTCATTCATCTCACCGCCACCCTCCTCCACCATTGCACATTCATCTCTCCTCCACCATCCTCCACCCTAGATCATTCATCTCTCTTCCACCCTCCTCCATACACCTCCACCTTAATTCATTCATCATTCCACCGCCCCCCCATCCTTCTCCACTCTAGTTCATTAATCTCTACTCCCCCTTCCTCAATAGTCCTCCACTCCAGTTCAATCATCTGTCCTCCACCCTCCTCCACTCTAGTTCATCCATTACTCATCCACCCTCCTGCACTCCAATTCATTCATCTCTCCTCCAACCTATTGCACTCTCGTTCATTCATCCCTCCTAGACACTCTTCCGCCCTCCTCTACCCCAGTTCATTCATCTCTCCTCACCCCTCCTTCACCCTCCTCCACTGTAGTTCTTTCATCTCTCCTCCACCCTCATTCTCCCTATTTCATTCATTTCTCCTCCAACCTCATCCACTCTAGTTCATTCATCACTACTCTGGCCTCCTGCACTCCAATTCATTCATCTCTTCTCCAACCTCCTCCACGTTTGTTCTTTCATCTCTCCTCCACTCTAGTTCATTCATCTCTCCTGCACCCTCCTCCACTCTAGTTCATTCATCTCTCCTCCACACTCCTCCACTCTTGTTCATTCGTATCTCCTCCACACTCCTCTTCCCTCCAGCTCAGTTCAATCATCTCTGCTCCAGTATCCTCCACCCTATTTCATTCATCTCTCTTCCAGCATACATAACTCTAGTTCATTCATCTCTCTTCCAAATTTCTAGATCCGACTTCATTCATCTCTCCTGCACCCTCCTCCACCCTAGTGCATTAAACTCTCCTCCAGCCTCCTCTACTCTATAGATTCATCTCTACTCCATCTTCATCCACTCTATTTGATTCATCTCTGCTACAACATCCTCCACCCTCCATCAATCGTGTTCATTCATTTTTCCTCCTCCCTCCTGCGCAAAAATTCATTCATCTCTCCTCCAAACTACTGCAATCTAGTTCATTCATCCCTCCTTAACACTCCTCCAGCCTCCTCTGCCCCAGTTCATTCATCTTTCTTCCACCCTCCTCCTCCCTATTTCATTCATCTCTCCTCCACCCTCGTCCACTCCAGTTCATTCATCTCTCCTCCTCCCTTCTCCACTCTAGTTCATCCATGTCTCCTCCACCCACCTTCACCCTCCTCCACCAAGTTCATTCATCTCTCCTCCACCCTCCTCGACGCTAGTTCATTCATCTCTCCTCCAACCTCCTCCACTCCAGTTCAATCATCTCTCCTCCGCCCTCCTCTTCTCTAGTTCAATCATTTCTCCTCGACCCTCCTCCACTCTAGTTCATTCACCATTCCTTCACCCTCTTGCACTCTAATTCATTCACCTTTCCTCCAACCTACTGCACGCTAGTTCATTCATCCCTCCTTAACATTCGTCCGCCCTCCTCTGCCCCAGTTCATTCATCTCTCCTCCACCCTCCTCCACTCTAGCTGATTCATCTCTTGTACTCCCTACCACACTCTAATTCATTCATCTCTCAACCACCACCCTCCACTTTAGTTCATTCAACTCTCCTTCAACCTCCTCAACTCCAGTTATTTCATTGCTCCTCCACCCTCTTCCATTCTATTTCATTCATCTCTCCTCCACCCTCCTCAACTCCACTTCATTCATCTCTCCTCCACCCTCCACCACCCTGGCTCATTCATCCCTCTTCCACCCTCCTCCATCTTCCTCCACTCTAATTCATTCAACCCTTCTCCACCCTCATCCACCCTCCTACACCCTAGCTCATTCATCTCTCTTCCACCCTACTCAAACCAACTCCACCTTATTCATTCATCACTCCACACCCCTTCATCCTCCTCCACTCTTGTTCATTAATCACTACTGCACCCTCCTCAATAGTCCTCCAAACTAGTTCATTCATCTCTCCTCCCCCTCCTCCACCTCCTCCTCCCTCCTCCACTATAGTTCATTAATCTCTCCTCCACCCTCCTGCACCCTCCTCCACCCTAGTTCATGCAATCACTCCACCACCCTCCTCCACCCCAGTTCATACATCTCTCTTCCACCCTACTCTGCTCTAGTTTATTCATCTTTCCTCCAACATCGTCCACTCTAGTTAATTCATCATTCCTCCACCCTCCTGCACACTAATTCATTCATCTCTCCTCCAAGCTACTGCACTATAGTTCATTCATCCATCATTAACACTCCAACACCTTCCTCCACCCCAGTTCATACATCTCTCCTCCACCCTACTCTGCTCTAGTTTATTCATCTCTCCTCCAACATCGTCCTCTCTAGTTCATTCATTTCCCCTACACCCTCCTCCACTCTAGTTCATTCATCTATTGTCCACCCTCCTCCACTCTAGTTCATTAATCTCTCCTCCACTCTCCTCAAATCTCCTCCTCTCTAGTTCAAACAATCTCTCCTCGACACTCCTCCAACCCAGTTTATTTATCTCTCCTCCACTCTCCTCCACTCTAGTTCATTCGTCTCTCCTCCACCCTCTTCCGCTTTCCTCAACCTCAGTTCAATCATCTTTGCTCCATTATCCTCCACCCTATTTCATTCTTCTCTCTTCCAGTATACATAACTTTAGTTCATTCATCTCTCTTCGAAATTTCTCCATCTGACTTCATTCATCTCTCCTCCACCCTCCTCCACCCTAGTACCTTCAACTCCCCTCCAGCCTCCTCCACTCTACAGATTCATCTCTACTCCACCCTCATCCACTCTATTTCATTCATCTCTGCTACAACATCCTCCACCCTCATTCAATCTAGGTCATTCATCATTCCTCCAACAAATTGAGCAATAATTCATTCATCTCTCCTCCCACCTACTGCACTCTAGTTCCTTCGTCCCTCCTTAACACACCTCCACCCTCCTCTGCCCCAGTTCATTCATCTCTCCTCCACCCTCCTCCACCCTATTTCATTCATCTCTCCTCCACCCTCGTCCACTCCAGTTCATTCATCTCTCCTCCACCCTCCTTCACCCTCCTCCACCCGAGTTCATTCATCTCTCCTCCACCCACCTCCACTCTAGTTCATTCATCTCTCCTCCACCCTCCTCCACCCTAGTTCATTCATCATTCCTCCAGCCTCCTGCAATCTATTCATTCATCTCTACTCCACCCTCTACCACTCTAGTTCATTCAACTGTCCTCCACCCTTCTCCACTCTATTTCATTCATCTCTGATAAAACATCCTCCACCCTCCTCTTAGCTAGTTCATTCATCTCTCCTCCACCTTCTTCCACTCCAGTTCATTCATCTCTCCTCCACCCTCCTCCACTCCAGTTCATTCATTACTCCTCCAACCTCCTGCACTCCAATTCATTCATCTCTCTTCCAACCTCCATCATCCTTGTTCATTCATCTCTCCTCCAACCTCCTCCAACCTCCTCCATGTTAGTTCTTTCATCTCTCTTCCATTCTAGTTCATTCAACTCTCCTCCAACCTCCTCAACTCTAGTTATTTCATCGCTCCTCAACCCTCCTCAACTCCACTTCATTCATCTCACCTCCACCCTCCTCCACCCTTGATCATTCATCTCTCTTCCACCTAACTCCATCCACCTCCACCTTAATTCATTCATCACTCAACCGTACCCCCATCCTTCTCCACTCTAGTTCATTAATCTCTACTCCAACCTCCTCAATAGTCCTCCACTCCAGTTCAATCATCTCTCCTCCAGCCTCCTCCACTCTAGTTCATTCATTACTCATCAACCCTCCTGCAGTCCAATTCATTCATCTCTCCTCCAAGCTACTGCACTCTAGTTCATTCATCCATCATTAACACTCCACCGACCTCCTCTACCCCAGTTCATTCATCTGTCCTCCACCCTCCTCCTTCCCTATTTCATTCATCTCTCCTCCACCCTCTTGCACACCAGTTCATTCATTTCTCTTCCTCCGTCCTCTGTTATTGTTCATTCATCTCTCCTCCAACATCGTCCACTCTAGTTCATTCATTTCCCCTACACCCTCCTCCACTCTAGTTCATTCATGTATCGTCCACCCTCCTCCACTCTAGATCATTAATCTCTCCTCCTCTCTCCTCCAATCTCCTCCTCTCTTGTTCAAACAATCTCTCCTCCACACTCTTCCAACCCAGTTTATTTATCTCTCCTCCACCATCCTCCACTCTAGTTCATTTGTCTCTCCTCCACCCTCCTCCGCTTTCCTCAACCTCAGTTCAGTCATCTTTGCTCCACTATCCTCCACCCTATTTCATTCTTCTCTCTTCCAGTATACATAACTTTAGTTCATTCAACTCTCTTCCAAGTTTCTCCATACGACTTCATTCATCTCTCCTCCACCCTCCTCCACCCTAGTACATTCAACTCCCCTCCAGCCTCCTCCACTCTGTAGATTCATCTCTACTCCACCCTCATCCACTCTATTTCATTCATCTCTGCTACAACATCCTCCACCCTCATTCAATCTAGTTCATTCATCATTCCTCCAACCTCTTGAGCAATAATTCATTCATCTCTCCTCCCACCTACTGCACTCTGGTTCATTCATCCCTCCTGAACACACCTCCACCCTCCACTGCCCAAGTTCATTCATCTCTCCTCCACCCTCCTCCTCCCTATTTCATTCATCTCTCCTCCACCCTCGTCCACTCCAGTTCATTCAACTCTCCTCCACCCTCCTTCACCCTCCTCCACCCGAGTTCATTCATCTCTCCTCCACCCACCTCAACTCTAGTTGATTCATCTCTCTTCCACCCTCCTCCACCCTAGTTCATTCATCACACCTCCAGCCTCCTGCAATCTATTCATTCATCTCTACCACCACCCTCCACCACTCTAGTTCATTCAACTCTCCTTCCAGCTCCTCAACTCCAGTTATTTCATTGCTCCTCCAACCTCTTCCATTCTATTTCATTCATCTCTCCTCCACCCTCCTCAACTCCACTTCATTCATCTCTCCTCCACCCTCCACCACCCTAGCTCATTCATCCCTCTTCCACCCTCCTCCATCTTCCTCCACTCTAATTCAATCAACCCTTCTCCACCCTCATCCACCCTCCTAAACCCTAGCTCATTCATCTCTCTTCCACCCTACTCAATCCACCTCCACCTTAGTTCATTCATCACTCCACACCCCTCCATCCTCCTCCACTCTTTTTCATTAATTTCTACTGCACCCTCCTCAATAGTCCTCCACACTAGTTCATTCATCACTCCTCGCCCTCCTCCACCCTCCTCCACGCTCGTCCACTCTAGTTCATTAATCTCTCCTCCACCTTCCTTCACCCTCCTCCACCCGAGTTTATTCATCTCTCCTCGACCAACCTCAACTCTAGTTCATTCATCTCTCTTCCAACCTCCTCCACCCTAGTTCATTCATCACTCCTCCAGCCTCCTGCAATCTATTCATTCATCTCTACTCCACCCTTTACCACTCTAGTTCATTCAACTGTCCTCCACCTTCCTCCAGTCTAGTTCATTCACCTCTCCTCCACCCTCCTCCTCCCTATTTCATTCATCTCTCCTGCACCCTTGTCCACTCCAGTTCATTCATCTCTCCTCCTCCCTCCTCCGCTCTAGTTCATCCATCTCTCCTCCACCATCCTCCACCCTAGTTCATTCAACTCTCCTCCACCCACCTTCACCCTCGTTCATTCATCACTACTCCAGCTTCCCTGAATCTATTCATTCATCTCTACTCCACCCTCTAATACTCTAGTTCATTCAACTGTCCTCCACCCGCTCCACATTGGTTCTTTCATCTCTCCTCCACTCTAGTTCATTCAACTCTCCTCCAACCTCCTCAAATCTAGCTACTTCATCGTTCATCCACCCTCTTCCATTCTATTTCACTCGTCTCTCCGCCACCCTCCTCCACCCTTGCTCAAACATCTCACCTCAACCCTCCTCAACTCCACTTCATTCATCTCTCCTCCACCCTCCTCTACCCTAGATCATTCATCTCTCTTTCACCCTTCTCCATCCACCTCCACCTTAATTCATTCATCATTCCACCGCCCCCCCATCCTTCTCCACTCTAGTTCATTAATCTCTACTCCCCCCTCCTCAATAGTCCTCCACTCAAGTTCAATCATCTGTCCTCCACCCTCCTCCACTCTAGTTCATTCATTACTCATCCACCCTCCTGCACTCCAATTCATTCATCGCTCCTCCAACCTACTGCACTCTCGTTCATTCATCCCTCCTAGACACTCTTCCGCCCTCCTCTACCCCAGTTCATTCATCTCTCCTCACCCCTCCTCCACCCTCCTCCACTGTAGTTCTTTCCTCTCTCCTCCACACTCATCCTCCCTATTTCATTCATTTCTCCTCCAACCTCGTCCACTCTAGTTCATTCATCACTACTCCGGCATCCTGCACACCAATTCATTCATCTCTCTTCCAACCTCCACCATCCTTGTTCATTCATCTCTCCGCCAACCTCCTCCACGTTAGTTCTTTCATTTCTCCTCCACTCTAGTTCATTCATCACTACTGCACCCTCCTCCACTCTAGTTCATTCATCTCTCCTCCACCCTCCTCCACTCTTGTTCATTTGTATCTCCTCCACACTCCTCCTCTTTCCTCCAGCTCAGTTCAATCATCTCTGCTCCCTATCCTCCACCCTATTTCATTCATCTCTCTTCCAGCCTACATAACTCTAGTTCATTCATCTCTCTTCCATACTTCTACATCCGACTTCATTCATTTCTCCTCCACCCTCCTCCACCCTAGTGCTTTAAACTCTCCTCCAGCCTCCTCCACTCTATAGATTCATCTCTACTCCATCTTCATCCACTCTATTTGATTCATCTCTGCTACAACATCCTCCACCCTTCTTCAATCTTGTTCATTCATTATTCCTCCTCCCTCCTGCGCAAAAATTCATTCATCTCTCCTCCAAACTACTGCACTCTAGTTCATTCATCCCTCCTTAACACTCCTCCAGCCTCCTCTGCCCCAGTTCATTCATCTCTCTTCCACCCTCCTCCTCCCTATTTTATTCATCTCTCCTCCACCCTCCTCGACGCTAGTTCATTCATCTCTCCTCCAACCTCCTCCACTCCAGTTCAATCATCACTCCTCCGCCCCCTCCAATCTAGTTCATTCATCTCTCCTCGACCCTCCTCAACTCGTTCATTCACCATTCCTTCACCCTCTTGCACTCTAATTCATTCACCTTTCCTCCAACCTACTGCACTCTAGTTCATTCATCCCTCCTTAACACTCGTCCACCCTCCTCTGCCCCAGTTCATTCATCTCTCCTCCAGCCTCCTCCACTCTAGCTGATTCATCTCTTGTGCTCCCTTCCCCACTCTAATTCATTCATCTCTCTACCACCACCCTCCACTCTAGTTCATTCAACTCTCCTTCCACCTCCTCAACTCCAGTTATTTCATTGCTCCTCCAACCTCTTCCATTCTATTTCATTCATCTCTCCTCCACCCTCCTCAACTCCACTTCATTCATCTCTCCTCCACCCTCCACCACCCTAGCTCATTCATCCCTCTTCCACCCTCCTCCATCTTCCTCCACTCTAATTCATTGAACCCTTCTCCACCCTCATCCACCCTCCTACACCCTAGCTCATTCATCTCTCTTCCACCCTACTCAATCCACCTCCACCTTAGTTCATTCATTACTCCACACCCCTCCATCCTCCTCCACTCTTGTTCATTAATCACTACTGCACCCTCCTCAATAGTGCTCCACACTAGTTCATTCATCACTCCTCCCCCTCCTCCACCCTCCTCCACCCTCGTCCACTCTAGTTCATTAATCTCTCCTCCACCCTCCTTCTCCCTCCTCCACCCGAGTTCATTCATCCCTCCTAAACCCACCTCAACTCTAGTTCATTCATCTCTCTTCCACCCTCCTCCACCCTAGTTCATTCATCACTCCTCCAGCCTCCTGCAATCTATTCATTCATCTCTACTCCACCCTCTACCACTCTAGTTCAGTCAACTGTCCTCCACCTTCCTCCAGTCTAGTTCATTCACCTCTCCTCCACCCTCCTCCTCCCTATTTCATTCATCTCTCCTCCACACTCCTTCACCCTCCTCCACCCTTTTTCATGCAATCACTCCACCACCCTCCTCCACCCCAGTTCATACCTCTCTCCTCCACCCTACTCTGCTCTAGTGTATTCATCTTTCCTCCAACATCGTCCACTCTAGTTCTTTCATCATTCCTCCACACTCCTGCGCACTAATTCATTCATCTCTCCTCCAACCTACTGCACTCTAGTTCATTCATCCATCATTAACACTCCACCGCCCTCCTCTACCCCAGTTCATTCATCTGTCCTCCACCCTCCTCCTCCCTATTTCATTCATCACTCCTCCACCCTCTTGCACTCCAGTTCATTCATCTCTCTTCCTCTGTCCTCTGTTATAGTTCATTCATCTCTTCTCCAACATCGTCCTCTCTAGTTCATGCATTTCCCCTACACCCTCCTCCACTCTACTTCATTCATCTATCGTCCACGCTCCTCCACTCTAATTCATTAATCTCTCCTCCACTCTCCTCCAATCTCCTCCTCTCTAGTTCAAACAATCTCTCCTCCACACACCTCCAACCCAGTTTATTTATCTCTTCTCCACCCTACTCCACCCTATTTCATTCTTCTCTCTTCCAGTATACATAACTCTAGTTCATTCATCTCTCTTCCAAATTTCTCCATCCAACTTCATTCATCTCTCCTCCACCCTCCTCCACCCTAGTACATTCAACTCCCCTCCAGCCTCTTCCACTCTATAGATTCATCTCTACTCCACCCTCATCCACTCTATTTCATTCATCTCTGCTACAACATCCTCCACCCTGATTCAATCTAGTTCATACATCATTCCTCCAACCTCTTGAGCAATAATTCATTCATCTCTCCTCCCACCTAGTGCACTCTAGTTCCTTCGTCCCTCCTTAACACAACTCCACCCTCCTCTGCCCCAGTTCATTCATCTCTCCTCCACCCTCCTCCTCGCTATTTCATTCATCTCTCCTCCACCCTCGTCCGCTCCAGTTCATTCATCTCTCCTCCACCCTCCTTCACCCTCCGCCACCCGAGTTCACTCATCTCTCCTCCACCCACCTCCACTCTTGTTCATTCATCTGTCCTCCAGCCTCCTGCAATCTATTCATTCATCTCTACTCCACCCTCTACCAATCTAGTTCATTCAACTGTCCTCCAACTTCCTCCAGTCTAGTTCATTCACCTCTCCTCCACCCTCCTCCTCCCTGTTTTATTCATCTCTCCTGCACCCTTGTACACTTCAGTTCATTCATCTCTCCTCCACCCTACTCCACCCTAGTTCATTCAACTCTCCTCCACCCACCTTCACCCTCGTTCATTCATCACTACTTCAGCTTCCTTCAATCTATTCATTCATCTCTACTCCACCCTCTACTAATCTAGTTCATTCAACTGTCCTCCACCCTCTCCATTCTATTTCATTCATCACTGCTATAACATCCTCCACCCTCCTCTAATTTAGTTCATTCATCTCTCCTCCACCATCTTCCCCTCCAGTTCAATCATCTCTCCTCCACCCTCCTCCACTCCAGTTCATTCATCACTCCTCCACCCTCCTGCACTCCAATTCATTCATCTCTATTCCAACCTCCATCATTCTTGTTCATTCTTCTCTCCTCCAACCTCCACCAACCTCCTCCACGTTAGTTCTTTCATCTCTCCTCCACTCTAGTTCATTCAACGCTCCTCCAACCTCCTCAACTCTAGTTATTTCATCGCTCATCCACCCTCTTCCATTCAATTTCATTCATCTCACCGCCACCCTCCTCCACCATTGCACATTCATCTCTCCTCCACCATCCTCCACCCTAGATCATTCATCTCTCTTCCACCCTCCTCCATACACCTCCACCTTAATTCATTCATCATTCCACCGCCCCCCCATCCTTCTCCACTCTAGTTCATTAATCTCTACTCCCCCTTCCTCAATAGTCCTCCACTCCAGTTCAATCATCTGTCCTCCACCCTCCTCCACTCTAGTTCATCCATTACTCATCCACCCTCCTGCACTCCAATTCATTCATCTCTCCTCCAACCTATTGCACTCTCGTTCATTCATCCCTCCTAGACACTCTTCCGCCCTCCTCTACCCCAGTTCATTCATCTCTCCTCACCCCTCCTTCACCCTCCTCCACTGTAGTTCTTTCATCTCTCCTCCACCCTCATTCTCCCTATTTCATTCATTTCTCCTCCAACCTCATCCACTCTAGTTCATTCATCACTACTCTGGCCTCCTGCACTCCAATTCATTCATCTCTTCTCCAACCTCCTCCACGTTTGTTCTTTCATCTCTCCTCCACTCTAGTTCATTCATCTCTCCTGCACCCTCCTCCACTCTAGTTCATTCATCTCTCCTCCACACTCCTCCACTCTTGTTCATTCGTATCTCCTCCACACTCCTCTTCCCTCCAGCTCAGTTCAATCATCTCTGCTCCAGTATCCTCCACCCTATTTCATTCATCTCTCTTCCAGCATACATAACTCTAGTTCATTCATCTCTCTTCCAAATTTCTAGATCCGACTTCATTCATCTCTCCTGCACCCTCCTCCACCCTAGTGCATTAAACTCTCCTCCAGCCTCCTCTACTCTATAGATTCATCTCTACTCCATCTTCATCCACTCTATTTGATTCATCTCTGCTACAACATCCTCCACCCTCCATCAATCGTGTTCATTCATTTTTCCTCCTCCCTCCTGCGCAAAAATTCATTCATCTCTCCTCCAAACTACTGCAATCTAGTTCATTCATCCCTCCTTAACACTCCTCCAGCCTCCTCTGCCCCAGTTCATTCATCTTTCTTCCACCCTCCTCCTCCCTATTTCATTCATCTCTCCTCCACCCTCGTCCACTCCAGTTCATTCATCTCTCCTCCTCCCTTCTCCACTCTAGTTCATCCATGTCTCCTCCACCCACCTTCACCCTCCTCCACCAAGTTCATTCATCTCTCCTCCACCCTCCTCGACGCTAGTTCATTCATCTCTCCTCCAACCTCCTCCACTCCAGTTCAATCATCTCTCCTCCGCCCTCCTCCACTCTATTTCATTCATCTCTCCTCGACCCTCCTCCACTCTAGTTCATTCACCATTCATTCACCCTCTTGCACTCATTCATTCACCTTTCCTCCAACCTACTGCACTCTAGTTCATTCATCACTCCTTAACATTCGTCCGCCCTCCTCTGCCCCATTTCTTTCATCTCTCCTCCACCCTCCTCCACTCTAGCTGATTCATCTCTTGTGCTCCCTACCCCACTCTAATTCATTCATTTCTCTACCACCACCCTCCATTCTAATTCATTCAACTCTCCTTCAACCTCCTCAACTCCAGTTATTTCATTGCTCCTCCACCCTCTTCCATTCTATTTCATTCATCTCTCCTCCACCCTCCTCAACTCCACTTCATTCATCTCTCCTCCACCCTCCACCACCCTAGCTCATTCATCCCTCTTCCACCCTCCTCCATCTTCCTCCACTCTAATTCATTCAACCCTTCTCCACCCTCATCCACCCTCCTCCACCCTAGCTCATTCATCTCTCTTCCACCCTACTCAATCCACCTCCACCTTAGTTCATTCATCACTCCACACCCCTCCATCCTCCTCCACTCTTGTTCATTAATCACTACTGCACCCTCCTCAATAGTCCTCCACACTAGTTCATTCATCTCTCCTCCCCCTCCTCCACCTCCTCCTCCCTCCTCCACTATAGTTTATTAATCTCTCCTCCACCCTCCTGCACCCTCCTCCACCCTAGTTCATGCAATCACTCCACCACCCTCCTCCACCCCAGTTCATACATCTCTCCTCCACCCTTCTCTGCTCTAGTTTATTCATCTTTCCTCCAACATCGTCCACTCTAGTTCATTCAACATTCCTCCACACTCCTGCGCACTAATTCATTCATCTCTCCTCCAACCTAATGCACTCTAGTTCATTCATCCATCATTAACACTCCACCGCTCTCCTCTACCCCAGTTCATTCATCTGTCCTCCACGCTCCTCCTCCCTATTTCATTCATCACTCCTCCACCCTCTTGCACTCCAGTTCATTCATCTCTCTTACTCCGTCCTCTGTTATAGTTCATTCATCTCTTCTCCAACATCGTCCACTCTAGTTCAGGCATTTCCCCTACACCCTCCTCCACTCTAGTTCATTCATCTATCGTCCACCCTCCTCCACTCTAATTCATTAATCTCTCCTCCACTCTCCTCCAATCTCCTCCTCTCTAGTTCAAACAATCTCTCCTCCACACTCCTCCAACCCAGTTTATTTATCTCTCCTCCACCCTACTCCACCCTATTTCATTCTTCTCTCTTCCAGTATACGTAACTCTAGTTCATTCATCTCTCTTCCAAATTTCTACATCCGACTTCATTCATCCCTCCTCCAGCCTCCTGCAATCTATTCATTCATCTCTACTCCACCCTCTACCATTCTAGTTCATTCAACTGCCCTCCACCCTTCTCCACTCTATTTCATTCATCTCTGCTACAACATTATCCACCCTCCTCTAATCTAGTTCATTCATCTCTCCTCCAACTTCTTCCACTCCAGTTCAATCATCTCTCCTGCACCCTCCTCCACTCCAGTTCATTCATTACTCCTCCACCCTCCTGCAATCCAAGTCATTCATCTCTCTTCCAACCTCCATCATCCTTGTTCATTCATCTCTCCTCCAACCTCCTCCAACCTCTTCCACGTTAGTTCTTTCATCTCTCCTCCACTCTAGTTCATTCAACTCTCCTCAAACCTCCTCAACTCTAGTTATTTCATCGCTCCTCAACCCTCCTCGACTCCAATTCATTCATCTCACCTCCACCCTCCTCCACCCATGATCATTCATCTCTCTTCCACCCTACTCCATCCACCTCCACCTTAATTCATTCATCACTCCACTGCCCCCATCCTTCTCCACTCTAGTTTATTAATCTCTACTCCACCCTCCTCAATAGTCCTCCACTCCAGTTCAATCATCTCTCATCCACCCTCCTCCACTCGAGTTCATTCATTGCTCATCAACCCTTCTGCACTCCAATTCATTCATCTCTCCTCCAACCTACTGAACTCTAGTTCATTCATCCATCATTAACACTCCACCGCCCTCCTCTACCCCAGTTCATTCATCTGTCCTCCACCCTCCTCCTCCCTATTTCATTCATCTCTCCTCCACCCTCTTGCACTCCAGTTCATTCATCTCTCTTCCTCCGTCCTCCGTTATAGTTCATTCATCTCTCCTCCAACATCATCCACTCTAGTTCATTCATTTCCCCTACACCCTCCTCCACTCTAGTTCATTCATCTATTGTCCACCCTCCTCCACTCTAGTTCATTAATCTCTCCTCCACTCTTCTCCAGTCTCCTCCTCTCTAGTTCAAACAATCTCTGCTCCACACTCTTCCAACACAGTTTATTTATCTCTCCTCCACTCTCCTCCACTCTAGTTCATTCGTCTCTCCTCCACCCTCCTCTGCTTTCCTCAACCTCAGTTCAGTCATCTTTGCTCCACTATCCTCAACCCTATTTCATTCTTCTCTCTTCCAGTATACATAACTATAGTTCATTAATCTCTCTTCCAAATTTCTCCATCCGACTTCATTCATCTCTCCTCCACCCTCTTCCTCCCTAGTACATTCAACTCCCCTCCAGCCTCCTCCACTCTATAGATTCATCTCTACTCCACCCTCATCCATTCTATTTCATTCATCACTGCTACAACATCCTCCACCCTCATTCAATCTAGTCCATTCATCATTCCTCCAACCTCTTGAGCAATAATTCATTCATCTCTCCTCCCACCTACTACACTCTAGTTCCTTCGTCCCTCCTTAACACACCTCCACCCTCCTCTGCCCCAGTTCATTCATCTCTCCTCCACCCTCCTTCTCCCTATTTCATTCATCTCTCCTCCACCCTCGTCCACTCCAGTTCATTCATCTCTCCTCCACCCTCCTTCACCCTCCTCCAACCGAGTTCATTCATCTCTCCTCCACCCACCTCCACTCTAGTTCATTCATCTCTCCTCCACCCTCCTCCACCCTAGTTCATTCATCACTCCTCCAGCCTCCTGCAATCTATTCATTCATCTCTAATCCACCCTCTACCACTCTAGTTCATTCAACTGTCCTCCACCTTCTTCCATTCTAGTTCATTCATCTCTCCTCCACCCTCCTCCACTCGAGTCCATTCATTAATCCTCCACCCTCCTGCACTCCAATTCTTTCATCTCTCTTCCAACCTCCATAATCCTTGTTCATTCATCTCTCCTCCAACCTCCTCCAACCTCCTCCACGTTAGTTCTTTCATCTCTCCTCCACTCTAGTTCATTCAACTCTCCTCCAACCTCCTCAACTCTAGTTATTTCATTGCTCCTCAACCCTCCTCAACTCCACTTCATTCATCTCACCTCCACCCTCCTCCACCCTTGATCATTCATCTCTCTTCCACCCTACTCCATCCACCTCCACCTTAAGTCATTCATCACTCCACCGCCCCCCCATCCTTCTCCACTCTAGTTCAATATTCTCTACTCCACCCTCCTCAATAGTCCTCCACTCCAGTTCAATCATCTCTCCTCCACCCTCCTCCACTCTCGGTCATTCATTACTCATCAACCCTCTTGCACACCAGTTCATTCATCTCTCCTCCAACCTAAAGCACTCTAGTTCATTCATCCCTCCTAGACACTCCTCCACCCTCCTCTACCCCAGTTCATTCATCTCTCCTCCACACTCCTCGTCCCTATTTCATTCATCTCTCCTCCACCCTCCTCCACCCATGATCATTCATCTCTCTTCCACCCTACTCCATCCACCTCCACCTTAATTCATTCATCACTGCACTGCCCCCCCATCCTTCTCCACTCTAGTTCATTAATCTCTACTCCACCCTCCTCAATAGTCCTCCACTCCAGTTCAATCATCTCTCCTCCACCCTCCTCCACTCGAGTTCATTCATTACTCATCAACCCTTCTGCACTCCAATTCATTCATCTCTCCTCCAACCTACTGCTCACTATTTCATTCATCCATCATTAACACTCCACCGCCCTCCTCTACCCCAGTTCATTCATCTGTCCTCCAACCTCCTCCTCCCTATGTCATTCATCTCTCCTCCACCCTCTTGCACTCCAGTTCATTCATCTCTCTTCCTCCGTCCTCTGCTATAGTTCATTCATCTCTCCTCCAACATCGTCCACTCTAGTTCATTCATTTCCCCTACACCCTCCTCCACTTTAGTTCATTCATCTATTGTCCACCCTCCTCCACTCTAGTTCATTAATCTTTCCTCCACTCTCCTCCAGTCTCCTCCTCTCTAGTTCAAACAATCTCTCCTCCACACACTTCCAACCCAGTTTATTCATCTCTCCTCCACCCTCCTCCTCTCTAGTTCATTCGTCTCTCCTCCACCCTCCTCCGCTTTCCTCAACCTCAGTTCAGTCATCTTTTCTCCACTATCCTCCACCCTATTTCATTCTTCTCTCTTCCAGTATACATAACTCTAGTTCATTCATCTCTCTTCCAAATTTCTCCATCCGACTTCATTCATCTCTCCTCCACCCTCCTCCACCCTAGTACATTCAACTCCCCTCCAGCCTCCTCCACTCTGTAGATTCATCTCTACTCCACCCTCATCCACTCTATTTCATTCATCTCTGCTACAACATCCTCCACCCTCATTCAATCTAGTTCATTCATCATTCCTCCAACCTCTTGAGCAATAATTCATTCATCTCTCCTCCCACCTACTGCACTCTAGTTCCTTCGTCCCTCCTGAACACACCTCCACCCTGCTCTGCCCCAGTTCATTCATCTCTCCTCCACCCTCCTCCTCCCTATTTCCTTCATCTCTCCTCCACCATCGTCCACTCCAGTTCATTCATCTCTCCTCCACCCTCCTTCACCCTCCTCCACCCGAGTTCATTCATCTCTCCTCCTCCCACCTCCACTCTAGTTCATTCATCTCTCTTCCACCCTCCTCCACCCTATTTCATTCATCACTCCTCCAGCCTCCTGCAATCTATTCATTCATCTCTACTCCACCCTCTACCACTCTAGTTCATGCAACTGTCCTCCACCTTCTTCCATTCCAGTTCATTCATCTCTCCTCCACCCTCCTCCTTTCGAGTCCATTCATTACTCCTCCACCCTCCTGCACTCCAATTCTTTCATCTCTCTTCCAACCTCCCTCATCCTTGTTCATCCATCTCTCCTCCAACCTCCTCCAACCTCATCCACGTTAGTTCTTTCATCTCTCCTCCACTCTAGTTCATTCAACTCTCCTCCAACCTCCTCAACTCTAGTTATTTCATTGCTCCTCAACCCTCCTCAACTCCACTTCATTCATCTCACCTCCACCCTCCTCCACCCTTGATCATTCATCTCTCTTCCACCCTACTCCATCCACCTCCACCTTAAGTCATTCGTCACTCCACCGCCCCCCCATCCTTCTCCACTCTAGTTCAATATTCTCTACTCCACCCTCCTCAATAGTCCTCCACTCCAGTTCAATCATCTCTCCTCCACCCTCCTCCACTCTAGGTCATTCAATACTCATCAACCCTCTTGCACTCCAATTCATTCATCTCTCCTCCAACCTACTGCACTCTAGTTCATTCATCCCTCCTAGACACTCCTCCTCCCTCCTCTACCCCAGTTCATTCATCTCTCCTCCACAATCCTCGTCCCTATTTCATTCATCTCTCCTCCACCCTCGTACACTCCAGTTCATTCATCTCTCTTCCACCCTCATCCACTCTAGTTCATTCACCTCTCCTGCAACCTCCTCCACTCTAGTTCATTCATCTCTCCTCCACACTACTCTACTTTAGTTCATTCATCTATCCTCCACCCTCTTCCACTGTAGTTCATTAATCTCTCCACCACTCCCCTCCTCACTCCTCCACTCTAATTCATGCAATCACTCCTCCACCCCCCTCCACCCCGGTTCATTCATCTCCCTTCCACCCTCCTCCACTCTAGTTCATTCTTCTCTCCTCCACCCTCCTCCGCCCTCCTCTGCCCCAATTGAATCATCTCTGCTCCAACATCCTCCACCCTATTTCATTCATTTCTCATCCAACCTCCACCATCCTTGTTCATTCATCTCTCCTCCACCGTCCTCGAACCTCCTCCATTTTAGTTCTTTCACCTCTCCTCCACCCTCCTGCACCCTAGTTTATTCATCACTCCTCCTCCCTCCTCCACTCTAGTTCATCCATTTATCCTCCACTCTCCTTCACCCTCCTCCACCCAAGTTCATTCATCTCTCCTCCACCCTCCTCGACTCTAGTTCATTCATCTCTCCTCCAACCTCCTCCACTCCAGTTCAATCATCTCTCCTCCACCCTCCTCCACTCTAGTTCATTCATTTCTCCTCGACCCTCCTCAACTCGAGTTCATTCACCATTCCTTCACTCTCTTGCAGTATAATTCATTCACCTTTCCTCCAACCTACTGCACTCTAGTTCAATCATCCCTCCTTAACACTCATCCGCCGTCCTCTGCTCCAGTTCGTTCATCTCTCCTCCACCCTCCACTCTAGCTGATTCATCTCTTGTGCTCCCTACCCAAGTCTAATTCATTCATCTCTCTACCACCACCCTCCACTCTAGTTTATTCAACTCTCCTTCAATCTCCTCAACTCCAGTTATTTCATTGCTCCTCCAACCTCCTCCACTCCAGTTCAATCATCTCTCCTCCACCCTCCTCCACTCTAGTTCATTCATTTCTCCTCGACCCTCCTCAACTCTAGTTCATTCACCATTCCTTCACCCTCTTGCAGTATAATTCATTCACCTTTCCTCCAACCTACTGCACTCTAGTTCAATCATCCCTCCTTAACACTCATCCGCCGTCCTCTGCTCCAGTTCGTTCATCTCTCCTCCACCCTCCTCCACTCTAGCTGATTCATCTCTTGTGCTCCATACCCAAGTCTAATTCATTCATCTCTCTACCACCACCCTCCACTCTAGTTTATCCAACTCTCCTTCAACCTCCTCAACTCCAGTTATTTCATTGCTCCTCCACCCTCTTCCATTCTATTTCATTCATCTCTCTTCCACCCTCCTCCATCTTCCTCCACTCTAATTCATTCAACCCTTCTCCACCCTCATCCACCCTCCTCCACCCTAGCTCATTCATCTCTCTTCCACCCTACTCAATCAACTTCCACCTTAGTTCATTCATCACTCCACACCCTTCCATCCTCCTCCACTCTTGTTCATTAATCACTACTGCACCCTCCTCAATAGTCCTCCACACTAGTTCATTCATCTCTCCACCCCCTCCTCCACCCTCCTCCTCCCTCATCCACTCTAGTTCATTAATCTCTCCTCCACCCTCCTCCACCCTCTTCCACCCTAGTTCATGCAATCACTCCACCACCCTCCTCCACCCTACTCTGCTCGAGTTTATTCATCTTTCCTCCAACATCATCCACTCTAGTTCATTCATCATTCCTCCACACTCCTGCGCACTAATTCATTCATCTCTCCTCCAACCTACTGCACTCCAGTTCATTCATCCATCATTAACACTCCACCGCCCTCCTCTACCCAAGTTCATTCATCTGTCCTCCACCCTCTTGCACTCCAGTTCATTCATCTCTCTTCCTCCGTCCTCTGTTATAGTTCATTCATCTCTCCTCCAAAATCGTCCTCTCTAGTTCATTCATTTCCCCTACACCCTCCTACACTCTAGTTCATTCATCTATCGTCCACCCTCCTCCACTCTAGTTCATTAATATCTCCTCCATTCTCCTCCAATCTCTTCCTCTCTAGTTCAAACAATCTCTCCTCCACCCTCCTCCACTCTAGTTCATTCGTCTCTCCTCCACCTTCTTCCGCTTTCCTCAACCTCAGTTCAATCATCTTTGCTCCACTATCCTCCACCCTATTTCATTCTTCTCTCTTCCAGTATACATAACTCTAGTTCATTCATCTCTCTTCCAAATTTCTCCATCCGACTTCATTCATCTCTCCTCCACCCTCCTCCACCCTAGTACCTTCAACTCCCCTCCAGCCCCCTCCACTCTATAGATTCATCTCTCCTCCACCCTCATTCACTCTATTTCATTCATCTCTGCTACAACATCCTCCACCCTCATTCAATCTAGTTCTTTCATCATTCCTCCAGCCTCTTGAGCAATAATTCATTCATCTCTCCTCCCACCTAGTGCACTCTAGTTCTTCGTCCCTCCTTAACACACCTCCACCCTCCTCTGCCCCAGTTCATTCATCTCTCCTCCACCCGCCTCCTCCCTATTTCATTCATCTCTCCTCCACCCTCGTCCGCTTCAGTTCATTCATTTCTCCTCCACCCTCCTTCACACTCCTCCACCCGAGTTAATTCATCTCTCCTCCACCCACCTCCACTCTAGTTCATTCATCTCCCCTCCACCCTCCTCCACCCTAGATCATTCATCACTCCTCCAGCCTCCTGCAATCCATTCATTCATCTCAACTCCACCCTATACCAATCTAGTTCATTCAACTGTCCTCCAACTTCCTCCAGTCTAGTTCATTCACCTCTACTCCACCCTCCTCCTCCCTATTTTATTCATCTCTCCTGCACCCTCATCCACTCCAGTTCATTCATCTCTCCTCCACCCTCCTCCACCCTAGCTCGTTCACCTCTCCTCCAACAACCTGCACCCTCGTTCATTCATCACTACTCCAGCTTCCTTCAAACTATTCATTCATCTCTACTCCACCCTCTAACACTCTAGTTCATTCAACTGTCCTCCACCCTTCTCCACTCTAGTTCATTCGTCTCTCCTCCACCCTCCTCCGCTTTCCTCCACCTCAGTTCAATCATCTCTGCTCCTCTATCCTCCACCCTATTTCTTTCATCTCTCTTCCAAAATACATAACTTTAGTTCATTCATCTCTCTTCCAAATTTCTCCATCCGACTTCATTCATCTCTCCTCCACCCTCCTCCACCCTAGTTCATTCAACTCTCCTCCTGCCTCCTCCACTCTATAGATTCATCTCTACTCCATCCTCATCCACTCTATTTCATTCATCTCTGCTACAACATCCTCCACCCTCCTTCAATCTAGTTCATTCATTATTCCTCCACCCTCCAGCGCACTAATTCATTCATCTCTCCTCCAACCTACTGCACTCTAGTTCATTCAGCCCTCCTTTACACTCCTCCACCCTCCTCTGCCATAGTTCATTCATCTCTCTTCGACCCTCCTCCGCCCTATTTCATTCATCTCTCCTCAACCCTCATCCACTGCAGTTCATTCATCTCTCCTCCTCCCTCCTCCACTCTAGTTCATCCATGTCTCCTCCACCCTCCTTCAACCTCCTCCACCAACGGTCATTCATCTCTCCTCCACCCTCCTCCACTCTGGCTCATTTATCTCTCCTGCACCCTCCTCCACTGCAGTTCAATCATCTCTCCTCTGCCCTCCTCCACTCTAGTTCATTCATCTCTCCTCGACCCTCCTCCACTCTAGTTCATTCATCATTCCTCAACCCTCTTGCACTCTAATTCATTCACCATTCCTCCAACCTACTGCACTCTAGTTCATTCATCCCTCCTTAACACTCCTCCGCCCTCCTCTGCCCCAATTCATTCATCTCTCCTCCACCCTCCTCCACTCTAGTTGCTTCATCTTTTCTGCTCCCTACTCCACTTAATTCATTCATCTCTCTACCACCCCCTCCACTCTAGTTCATTCAACTCTCCTCCAACCTCCTCAATTCCACTTCATTCAAACCGCTTGCACCCTCCGCCAACTTCCTCCACTCTAGTTCATTCAATCCTTCTCCACCCTCATCCACCCTCCTCCACCCTAGCTCATTCATCTCTCTTCCACCCTACTCCATCCACCTCCACCTTAGTTCATTCATCACTCCACCCCCCTCCATCCTCCTCCACTCTAGTTCATCAATCTCTACTGCACCCTCTCAGTAGTCCTCCACACTAGTTAATTCATCTCTCCTCACCCCTCCTCCACCCTCCTCCACACTCCTCCACTCTAGTTCATTAATCTCTCCTCCACCCTCCTCCACCCTGGTTCATGCAATCACTCCACCACCCTCCTCCACACTCCTCCATCCCAGTTCTTACATCTCTCCTCAACCCTACTCTGCTCTAATTCATTCATCTCTCCTCCAACCTACTGCACTCTAGTTCATTCATCCCTCATTAACACTCCTCAGCCCTCCTCTACCCCAGTTCATTCATCTCTCCTCCAGCTTCCACCTCCCTATTTCATTCAACTCTCCTCCACCCTCCTCCACTCTAGTTCATTTAACTCTCCTTGTCCGTCCTCTGCTATAGTTCATTCATCTCTCCTCCAACATCATCCACTCTTGTTCATTCATTTCTCCTACACCCTCCTCCACTCTAGTTCATTCATTTATCGGCCACCCTCCTGCACTCTAGTTCATTAATCTCTCCTCCACTCTCCTCCAATTTCCTCCTCTCTAGTTCAAACAATCGCTAATCCACGCTCCTCCATCTCAGTTTATTCATCTCTCCTCCAACCTTCTCCACTCTAGTTCATTCATCTCTCCTGACCCTTCTCCACTCTAGTTCATTCGTCTCTCCACCACCCTCCTCCGCTTTCCTCCACCTCAGTTCAAACATCTCTGCTCCACTATCCTCCACCTTATTTCTTTCATCTCTCTTCCAGCATACATAACTTTAGTTCATTCATCTCTCTTCCAAATTTCTCCATCCGACTTCATTCATCTCTCCTCCACCCTCCTCCACCCTAGTTCATTCAACTCTCCTCCAGCCTCCTCCACTCTATAGATTCATCTCTACTCCATCCTCATCCACTCTATTTCATTCATCTCTGCTAGAACATCCTCCACCCTCCTTCAATCTAGCTCATTCATTATTACTCCACCCTCCGGCGCACTAATTCATTCATCTCTCCTCCAACCTACTGCACTCTAGTTCATTCGGCCCTCCTTAACACTCCTCCACCCTCCTCTGCCATAGTTCATTCATCTCTCTTCCACCCTCCTCCTCCCTATTTCATTCATCTCTCCTCCACCCTCGTCCACTGCAGTTCATTCATCTCTCCTCCTCCCTCCTCCACTCTAGTTCATCCATGTCTCCTCCACCCTCCTTCAACCTCCTCCACCAACGGTCATTCATCTCTCCTCCACCCTCCTCCACCCTAGTTCATTTATCTCTCCAGCACCGTCCTCCACTGCAGTTCAATCATCTCTCCTCCGCCCTCCTTCACTCTAGTTCATTCATCTCTCTTTGACCCTCCTCCACTCTAGTTCATTCATCATTCCTCAACCCTCTTGCACTCTAATTCATTCACCTTTCCTCCAACCTACTGCACTCTAGTTCATTCATCCCTCCTTAACACTCCTCCAACCTCCTCTGCCCCAATTCATTCATCTCTCCTCCACCCTCCTCCACTCTAGTTGATTCTTCTCTTCTGCTCCCTAATCCACTCTAAGTCATTCATCTCTCTACCACCCCCCTCCACTCTAGTTCATTCAACTCTCCTCCAACCTCCTCAACTCTAGTTATTTCATCGCTCCTCCATCCTCTTACATTCTATTTCATTCATCTCTCCTCCACCCTCCTCAAATCCACTTCATTCATCCCTCTTCCACCCTCCTCCAACTTCCTCCACTCTAGTTCATTCAATCCTTCTCCATCCTCATCCACCCTCCTCTACCCTAGCTCATTCATCTCTCTTCCACCCTACTCCATCCACCTCCACCTTAGTTCATTCATCACTCCACCCCCTCCATCCTCCACCACTCTAGTTCATCAATCTCTACAGCACCCTCCTCTGTAGTCCTCCACACTAGTTCATTCATCTCTCCTCACCCCTCCTCCACCCTCCTCCACCCGCCTCCACTCTAGTTCATTCATCACTCCTCCAGCCTCCTGCAATCTATTCATTCATCTCTATTCCACCCTCTACCACTCTAGTTCAGTCAACTGTCCTCCACCTTCTTCCATTCCAGTTCATTCATCTCTCCTCCACCCTCCTCCACTCGAGACCATTCATTACTCCTCCACCCTCCTGCACTCCAAGTCATTCATCTCTCTTCCAACCTCCAAAATCCTTGTTCATTCATCTCTCCTCCAACCTCCTCCAACCTCCTCCACGTTAGTTCTTTCATCTCTCCTCCAATCTAGTTCATTCAACTCTCCTCCAACCTCCTCAACTCTAGTTATTTCATTGCTCCTCAACCCTCCTCAACTCCACTACATTCATCTCAACTCCACCCTCCTCCACCCTTGATCATTCATCTCTCTTCCACCCTACTCCATCCACCTCCACCTTAAGTCATTCATCACTCCACCGCCCCCCCATCCTTCTCCACTCTAGTTCATTATTCTCTACTCCACCCTCCTTAATAGTCCTCCACTCCAGTTCAATCATCTCTCCTCCACCCTCCTCCACTCTAGATCATTCATTACTCATCAACCCTCCTGCACTCCAATTCATTCATCTCTCCTCCAGCCTACTGCACTCTAGTTCATTCATCCCTCCTAGACACTCCTCCACTCTCCTCTACCCCAGTTCATTCATCTCTCCTCAACACTCCTCGTCCCTATTTCATTCATCTCTCCTCCAACCTCGTACACTCCAGTTCATTCATCTCTCTACCACCCTTATCCACTCTAGTTCATTCACCTCTCCTGCAAACTCCTCCACTCTAGTTCATTCATCTCTCCTCCACCCTCCTCCACTCGAGTCCATTCATTACTCCTCCACCCTCCTGCACTCCAAGTCATTCATCTCTCTTCCAACCTCCATCATCCTTGTTCATTCATCTCTCCTCCAACCTCCTCCAACCTCCTCCACGTTAGTTCTTTCATCGCTCCTCCAATCTAGTTCATCCATCTCTCCTCCACCCTCCTTCACCCTCCTCCACCCGAGTTCATTCATCTCTCCTCCACCCACCGGCACTCTAGTTCATTCATCTGTCCTCCACCCTCCTCCACCCTAGTTCATTCAACTCTCCTCCACCCACATCCACCCTGGTTCATTCATCACTTCACCAGCCTCCTCCAATCTATTCATTCATGTCTAATCCACCCTCTCCCACTCTAGTTCATTCAATTGTCCTCCACCTTCCTCCAGTCTAGTTCATTCACCTCTCCTCCACCCTCCTCCTCCATACTTCATTCATCTCTCCTGCACCCTCGTCCTCTCCTGTTCATTCATCTCTCCTCCTCCCTCCTCCACTCTAGTTCATCCATCTCTCCTCCACCCTCCTCCACTCTAGTTCATTCAACTCTCCTCCACCCACCTTCACCCTAGTTCATTCATCACTACTCCAGCCTCCTTCAATCTATTCATTCATCTCTACTCCACCCTCTACCATTCTAGTTCATCCAACTGTCCTCCACCTTCCTCCAGTCTAGTTCATTCAACTCCCCTCCAGCCTCCTCCACTCTATAGATTCATCTCTACTCCACCCTCATCCACTCTATTTCATTCATCTCTGATACAACATCCTCCACCCTCCTCTAATCTAGTTCATTCATCTCTCCTCCACCCTCTTCCTCTCCAGTTCAATCATCTCTCCTCCACCCTCCTCCATTCCAGTTCATTCATTACTCCTCCTCCCTCCTGCACTCCCATTCATTCATCTCTCTTCCAACCTCCACGATCCTTGTTCATACATCTCTCCTCCAACCTCCTCCAACCTCCTCCATGTTAGTTCTTTCATCTCTCCTCCACTCTAGTTCATTCAACTCTCCTCCAACCTCCTCAACTCTAGTTATTTCATCACTCCTCCACTCTCTTCCATTCTATTTCATCCATCTCTTCGCCACCCTCCTCCACCCTTGCTCATTCATCTCTCTTCCACCCTACTCCATCCACCTCCACCTTAGTTCAGTCATCACTCCAGCTCCCCTCCATCCTTCTCCACTCTAGTTCATTAATCTCTACTCCACCCTCCTCAATAGTCTTCCACTCCAGTTCAATCATCTCTCCTCCACCCTCCTCCACTCTAGTTCATTCATTACTCATCCACTCTCCTGCACTCCTATTCATTCATCTCTCCTCCAACCTATTGCACTCTAGTTCATTCATTCCTCCTAGTCACTCTTGCGGCCTCCTCTGCCTCAGTTCATTCATCTCTCCTCCACACTCCTCCTCCCTATTTCATTTATCTCTCTTCCACCCTTGTACACTCCAGTTCATTCATCTCTCTTCCACCCATATCCACTCTTGTTCATTCACCTCTCCTGCAACCTCCTCCACTCTAGTTCCTTCATCTCTCCACCACTCCCCTCCTCACTCCTCCACTCTAGTTCACGCAATCACTCCTCCACCCTCCTCCACTCTAGTTCATTCATCTCTCTAGCACCCTCCTCCACTCTAGTTCATTCTTCTCTCCTCCACACTCCTCCTCCCTCCTCTGCCCCAGTTCAATCATCTCTGCTCCACCATCCTCCACACTATTTCATTCATCTCTCTCCCAACCTCCACCATCCTTGATCATTCATCTCTCCTCCAACCTCCTCGAACCTCCTCCACGTTAGTTCTTTCATCTCTCCTCCACCCTCCTCCACCCTAATTCATTCATCTCTCATCTACCCTCCTCCACCTTCCTCCACTCTAGTTCATACAATCCCTCCTCCACTCTCCTCCACCATCCTCCAAACCAGTTCATTCATCTCTCTCTTCCACCCTCCTCCACTCTATTTCATTCATCTCTGCTACACCATCCTCCACCCTCCTCCACCCTTGTTCATGCATCTCTTCTCCACCCTCCTCCACATTGGTTCACTCATCTCTCCACCCTCCTCTACCCACCTCTGCTCTAGTTCATTCATCTTTCCTCCACCCTCCTCAACCCTTCTCCACCTAAGTTCATTCATCTCTCCATTCTCCCCTACACTAGTACATTGATCTCTCCTCCACCCTCCTCCTCCAAATTTGATTCATCTCTCCTCCACCCACCTCCACTCTAGTTCATCCATGTCTTCTCCACCTTCCTTCACCCTAGTTCATTCATCTCTCCTCCAACCCCCTCCACCCGAGTTCATTCATCTCTCCTCCACCCTCCTCCACCCGTTCATTCATGTCTCCTCCACCCTCCTCCACCAACGGTCATTCATCTCTCCTCCACCCTCCTCCACTCTAGTTCATTTATCTCTCCAGCACCCTTGTCCACTGCAGTTCAATCATCTCTCCTCCGCCCTCCTCCACTCTAGTTCATTCATCTCTCCTCGAACCTCTTCCACTCTAGTTCATTCATCATTCCTCAACCCTCTTGCACTCTAATTCATTCACCTTTCCTCCAACCTACTGCACTCTAGTTCATTCATCCCTCCTTAAAACTCCTCCGCCCTCCTCTGCCCCAATTCATTCATCTCTCCTGCACCCTCCTCCACTCTAGTTGCTTCATCTCTTCTGCTCCCTACACCACTCTAATTCATTCATCTCTCTACCACCCCCCTCCACTCTAGTTCATTCCACTCTCCTCCAACCTCATCAACTCCACTTCATACAAACCGCTTCCATCCTCCTCCAACTTCCTCCACTCTAGTTCATTCAATCCTTCTCCACCCTCATCCACCCTCCTCCACCCTAACTCACTCATCTCTCTTCCACCCTAGTCCATCCACCTCCACCTTAGTTCATTCATCACTCCACCCCCCTCCATCCTCCTCCACTCTAGTTCATCAATCTCTACTGCACCCTCCTCAGTAGTCCTCCACACTAGTTAATTCATCTCTCTTCACCCCTCCTCCACCCTCCTCCACCCTCCTCCACTCTAGTTCATTAATCTCTCCTCCACCCTCCTCCACCCTGGTTCATGCAATCACTCCACCACCCTCCTCCACCCTCCTCCATCCCAGTTCTTACATCTCTCCTCAACCCTACTCTGCTCTAATTCATTCATCTCTCCTCCAACCTACTGCACTCTAGTTCATTCATCCCTCATTAACACTCCTCAGCCCTCCTCTACCCCAGTTCATTCATCTCTCCTCCACCTTCCACCTCCCTATTTCATTCAACTCTCCTCCACCCTCCTCCACTCTAGTTCATTTATCTCTCCTCGTCCGTCCTCTGCTATAGTAAATTCATTTCTCCTCCAACATCATCCACTCTTGTTGATTCATTTCTCCTACACCCTTCTCCACTCCAGTTCATTAATCTCTCCTCCACTCTCCTCCAATTTCCTCCTCTCTAGTTCAAACAATCGCTCCTCCACGCTCCTCCATCCCAGTTTATTCATCTCTCCTCCACCCTTCTCCACTCTAGTTCATTCATCTCTCCTGCACCCTCCTCCACTCTAGTTCATTTGTCTCTCCACCACCCTCCTCCGCTTTCCTCCACCTCAGTTCAATCTTCTCTGCTCCACTACCCTCCACCCTATTTCTTTCATCTATCTTCCAGCATACATAACTTTAGTTCATTCATCTCTCTTCCAAATTTCTCCATCCGACTTCATTCATCTCTCCTCCACCCTCCTCCACCCTAGTTCATTCAACTCTCCTCCAACCTCCTCCACTCTATAGATTCATCTCTACTCCATCCTCATCCACTCTATTTCATTCATCTCTGCTACAACATCCTCCACCCTCCTTCAATCTAGTTCATTCATTATTCCTCCACCCTCCGGCGCACTAATTCATTCATCTCTCCTCCAACCTACTGCACTCTAGTTCATTCGGCCCTCCTTAACACTCCTCCACCCTCCTCTGCCATAGTTCATTCATCTCTCTTCCACCCTCCTCCTCCCTATTTCATTCATCTCTCCTCCACCCTCGTCCACTGCAGTTCATTCATCTCTCCTCCCTCCTCCAATCTAGTTCATCCATGTCTCCTCCAACCTCCTTCAACCTCCTCCACCAACGGTCATTCATCTCTCCTCCACCCTCCTCCACCCTAGTTCATTTATCTCTCCAGCACCCTCCTCCACTGCAGTTCAATCATCTCTCCTCCGCCCTCCTCCACTCTAGTTCATTCATCTCTCTTCTACCCTCCTCCACTCTAGTTCATTCATCATTCCTCAACCCACTTGCACTCTAATTCATTCACCTTTCCTCCAACCTACTGCACTCTAGTTCATTCATCCCTCCTTAACACTCCTCCGCCCTCCTCTGCCCCAATTCATTCATCTCTCCTCCACCCTCCTCCACTCTAGTTGATTCATCTCTTCTGCTCCCTACTCCACTCTAATTCATTCATCTCTCTACGACCCCCCTCCACTCTAGTTCATTCAACTCTCCTCCAACCTCCTCAACTCTAGTTATTTCATCGCTCCTCCATCCTCTTACATTCTATTTCATTCATCTCTCCTCCACCCTCCTCAAATCCACTTCATTCATCCCTCTTCCACCCTCCTCCAACTTCTTCCACTCTAGATCATTCAATCCTTCTCCACCCTCATCCACCCTCCTCTACCCTAGCTCATTCATCTCTCTTCCACCCTACTCCATCCACCTCCACCTTAGTTCATTCATCACTCCACCCCCTCCATCCTCCTCCACTCTAGTTCATCAATCTCTACTGCACCCTCCTCAGTATTCCTCCACACTAGTTCATTCATCTCTCCTCACCCCTCCTCCACCCTCCTCCACCAGCCTCCACTCTAGTTCATTCATCACTCCTCCAGCCTCCTGCAATCTATTCATTCATCTGTACTACACCCTCTACCACTCGAGTTCATTCAACTGTCCTCCACCTTCTTCCATTCCAGTTCATTCATCTCTCCTCCACCCTCCTCCACTCGAGTCCATTCATTACTCCTCCACCCTCCTGCACTCCAAGTCATTCATCTCTCTTCCAACCTCCATCATCCTTGTCCATTCATTTATCGTCCACCCTCCTGCAATCTAGATCATTAATCTCTCCTCCACTCTCTTCCAAGTTCCTCCTCTCTAGTTCAGACAATCTCGCCTCCATGATCCTCCATCCCAGTTTATTCATCTCTCCTCCACCCTCCTCCACTCTAGTTCATTCATCTCTCCTGCACCCTCCTCCACTCTAATTCAATTGTCTCTCCTCCACCCTCCTCCATTTTCCTCCACCTCAGTTCAATCATCTTTGCTCCACTATCCTCCACCCTATTTCGTTCATCTCTCTTCCAGCATACATAACTCTAGTTCATTCATCTCTCTTCCAAATTTCTCCATCCGACTTCTTTCATCTCTCCTCCACGCTCCTAAACCCTAATTCATTCAACTCCCCTCCAGCCTCCTCCACTCTATAGATTCATCTCTACTCCACCCTCATCCACTCTATTTCATTCATCTCTGCAACAACATCCTCCACCCTACTTCAATCTAGTTCATTCACCATTCCTCCATCCACCTGCGCAATAATTCATTCATCTCTCCTCCAAACTATTGCACTCTAGTTCCTTCGTCCCTCCTTAACACTCCTCCACCCTCCTCTGCCCCAGTTCATTCATCTCTCCTCCACCCTCCTCCTCCCTGTTTCATTCATCTCTCCTCCACCTTCATCCACTCCAGTTCATTCATCTCTCCTCCTCCCTTCTCCACTGTAGTTCATCCATCGCTCCTCCACCCTCCTTCACCCTCCTCCACCCGAGTTCATTCATCTCTCCTCCACGCACCGGCACTCTAGTTCATTCATCTCTCCTCCACCCTCCTCCACCCTAGTTCATTCAACTCTCCTCCACCCACATCCACCCTGGTTCATTCATCACTTCACCAGCCTCCTCCAATCTATTCATTCATCTCTACTCCACCCTCTACCACTCTAGTTCATCCAACTCTCCTGCACCCTCGTCCTCTCCTGTTCATTCATCTCTCCTCCTCCCTCCTCCACTCTAGTTCATCCATCTCTCCTCCACCCACCTTCACCCTAGTTCATTCATCACTACTCCAGCCTCCTTCAATCTATTCATTCATCTCTACTCCACCCTCTACCACTCTAGTTCATCCAACTGTCCTCCACCTTCCTCCAGTCTAGTTCATTCAACTCCCCTCCAGCCTCCTCCACTCTATAGATTCATCTCTACTCCACCCTCATCCACTCTATTTCATTCATCTCTGATACAACATCCTCCACCCTCCTCTAATCTAGTTCATTCATCTCTCCTCCACCCTCTTCCTCTCCATTTCAATCATCTCTCCTCCACCCTCCTCCATTCCAGTTCATTCATTACTCCTCCTCCCTCCTGCACTCCCATTCATTCATCTCTCTTCCAACCTCCATGATCCTTGTTCATACATCTCTCCTCCAACCTCCTCCAACCTCCTCCACGTTAGTTCTTTCATCTCTCCTCCACTCTAGTTCATTCAACTCTCCTCCAACCACCTCAACTCTAATTATTTCATCGCTCCTCCACTCTCTTCCATTCTATTTCATCCATCTCTTCGCCACCCTCCTCCACCCTTGCTCATTCATCTCTCCTCCACCCTCCTTCACCCTAGCTCATTCATCTCTCTTCCACCCTACTCCATCCACCTCCACCTTAGTTCAGTCATCACTCCAGCTCCCCTCCATCCTTCTCCACTCTATTTCATTAATCTCTACTCCACCCTCCTCAATAGTCCTCCACTCCAGTTCAATCATCTCTCCTCCACCCTCCTCCACTCTAGTTCATTCATTACTCATCCACTCTCCTGCACTCCTATTCATTCATCTCTCCTCCAACCTATTGCACTCTAGTTCATTCATTCCTCCTAGTCACTCTTGCGGCCTCCTCTGCCTCAGTTCATTCATATCTCCTCCACACTCCTCCTCACTATTTCATTCATCTCTCCTCCACCCTTGTACACTCCAGTTCATTCATCTCTCTTCCACCCATATCCACTCTAGTTCATTCAACTCTCCTGCAAACTCCTCCACTCTAGTTCCTTCATCTCTCCACAACTCCCCTCCTCACTCCTCCACTCTAGTTCATGCAATCACTCCTCCACCCTCCACCACCCCAGTTCATTCATCTCCCTTCCACCCTCCTCCACTCTAGTTCATTCATCTCTCTAGCACCCTCCTCCACTCTAGTTCATTCTTCTCTCCTTCACACTCCTCCTCCCTCCTCTGCCCAAGTTCAATCATCTCTGCTCCACCATCCTCCACCCTATTTCATTCATCTCTCCTCCAACCTCCTCGAACCTCCTCCACGTTAGTTCTTTCATCTCTCCTCCACCCTCCTCCACCCTAATTCATTCATCTCTCATCTACCCTCCTCCACCTTCCTCCACTCTAGTTCATACAATCCCTCCTCCACTCTCCCCCACCATCCTCCAAACCAGTTCCTTCATCTCTCATCCAGCCTCCTCCACTCTATTTCATTCATCTCTGCTACACCATCCTCCACCCTCCTCCACCCTTGTTCATGCATCTCTTCTCCACCCTCCTCCACATTGGTTCACTCATCTCTCCACCCTCCTCTACCCACCTCCGCTCTAGTTCATTCATCTCTCCTCCACCCTCCTCAACCCTTCTCCACCTTAGTTCATTCATCTTTCCATTCTCCACTACAGTAGTACATTCATCTCTCCTCCACCCTCCTCCTCCCAATTTGATTCATCTCTCTCTCCACCCTCCTCCACTCTAGTTCATCCATCTCTTCTCCACCTTCCTTCACCCTAGCTCATTCATCTCTCCTCCAACCCCCTCCACCCGAGTTCATTCATCTCTCCTCCACCCTCCTCCACCCGAGTTCATTCATCTGTCCTCCACCCTCCTCCTCCCTATTTCATTCATCTGTCCTCCACCCTCGTCCTCTGCAGTTCATTCACCTCTCCTCCTCCCTCCTCCACTCTAGTTCATCCATGTCTCCTCCACCCTCCTTCAACCTCCTCCACCAACGGTCACTCATCTCTCCTCCACCCTCCTCCACTCTAGTTCATTTATCTCTCCAGCACCCTCCTGCACTGCAGTTCAATCATCTATCCTCCGCCCTCCTCCACTCTAGTTCATTCATCTCTCCTCGACCGTCCTCCACTCTAGTTCATTCATCCCTCCTTAACACTCCTCCGCCCTCCTCTGCCCCAATTCATTCATCTCTCCTCCACCCTCCTCCACTCTAGTTGATTCATCTCTTCTGCTCCCTACTCCACTCTAATTCTTTCATCTCTCTACGACCCCCCCTCCACTCTAGTTCATTCAACTTTCCACCAACCTCCTCAACTCTAGTTATTTCATCGCTCCTCCATCCTCTTACATTCTATTTCATGCATCTCTCCTCCACCCTCCTCAAATCCACTTCATTCATCCCTCTTCCACCCTCCTCCAACTTCCTCCACTCTAGTTCATTCAATCCTTCTCCACCCTCATCCACCCTCCTCTACCCAAGCTCATTCATCTCTCTTCCACCCTACTCCATCCACCTCCACCTTAGTTCATTCATCACTCCACCCCCTCCATCCTCCTCCACTCTAGTTCATCAATCTCTACTGCACCCTCCTCAGTATTCCTCCACACTAGTTCATTCATCTCTACTCACCCCTCATCCACCCTCCTCCACCCGCCTCCACTCTAGTTCATTCATCACTCCTCCAGCCTCCTGCAATCTATTCATTCATCTCTACTCCACCCTCTACCACTCTAGTTCATTCAACTGTCCTCCACCTTCTTCCATTCCAGTTCATTCATCTCTCCTCCACCCTCCTCCACTCGAGTCCATTCATTACTCCTCCACCCTCCTGCACTCCAAGTCATTCATCTCTCTTCCAACCTCCATCATCCTTGTTCATTCATCTCTCCTCCAACCTCCTCCAACCTCCTCCACGTTAGTTCTTTCATCTCTCCTCCAATCTAGTTCATTCAACTCTCCTCCAACCTCCTCAACTCTAGTTATTTCATTGCTCCTCAACCCTCCTCAACTCCACTGCATTCATCTCACCTCCACCCTCCTCCACCCTTGATCATTCATCTCTCTTCCACCCTACTCCATCCACCTCCACCTTAAGTCATTCATCACTCCACCGCCCCCCCATCCTTCTCCACTCTAGTTCATTATTCTCTACTCCACCCTCCTCAATAGTCCTCCACTCCAGTTCAATCATCTCTCCTCCACCCTCCTCCACTCTAGATCATCATTACTCATCAACCCTCCTGCACTCCAATTCATTCATCTCTCCTCCAATCTACTGCACTCTAGTTCATTCATCCCTCCTAGACACTCCTCCACCCTCCTCTACCCCAGTTCATTCATCTCTCCTCCACACTCCTCGTCCCTATTTCATTCATCTCTCCTCCACCCTCGTACACTCCAGTTCATTCATCTCTCTTCCACCCTTATCCACTCTAGTTCATTCACCTCTCCTGCAAACTCCTCCACTCTAGTTCATTCATCTCTCCTCCACCCTCCTCTACTTTAGTTCATTCATCTATCCTCCACCCTCTTCCACTCTAGTTCATTAATCTCTCCACCACTCCCCTCCTCACTCCTCCACTCTAATTCATGCAATCACTCTTCCACCCTCCTCCACCCCGGTTCATTCATCTCCCTTCCACCCTCCTCCACCCTAGTTCAATCATCTCTCCAGCACCCTCCTCCACTCTAGTTCTTTCTTCTCTCCTCCACCCTCCTCCGCCCTCCTCTGCCCCAATTCAATCATCTCTGCTCCAACATCCTCCACCCTATTTCATTCATTTCTCATCCAACCTCCACCATCCTTTTTCATTCATCTCTCCTCCACCGTCCTCGAACCTCCTCCATTTTAGTTCTTTCACCTCTCCTCCACCCTCCTGCACCCTAGTTCATTCATCACTCCTCCTCCCTCCTCCACTCTAGTTCATCCATTTCTCCTCGACTCTCCTTCATCCTCCTCCACCCAAGTTCATTCATCTCTCCTTCACCCTCCTCCTCCCTATTTCATTCATCTCTCCTCCACGCTCATCCACTCCAGTTCATTCATCTCTCCTCCTCCCTCCTCCACTCTAGTTCATTCATCTACCTCCACCCTCCTCCTCCCAATTTCATCCATGTCTCGTCCACCCTCCTTCACCCTCCTCCACCCAAGCTCATTCATCTCTCCTCCATCCTCCTCCACTCCAGTTCAAGCACCTCTCCTCCACCCTCCTCAACTCCACTTCATTCATCTCTCCTCCACCCTAGCTCATTCATCCCTCTTCCACCATCCTCCAACTTCCTCCACTCTGGTTCATTCAACCCTTCTCCCCCTCATCCATCCTCCTCCATCCTAGCTCATTCATCTTTCTTCCACTCTACTCCATCCACCTCCACCTTATTTCATTCATCAGTCCACCCCCCATCCTCCTCCAATCTAGTTCATTAATCTCTACTCCACCCTCCTCAATATTCCTCCACACTATTTCATTCATCTCTCCTCATCTCTACTCCACCCTCTACCACTCTAGTTCATTCAACTGTCCTCCAACATCCTCCAGTCTAGTTCATTCACCTCTCCTCCACCCTCCTCCACTCTATTTCATTCATCTCTGCTACAACATCCTCCACCCTCCTCTAATCCAGTTTATTCATCTCTCTTCCACCCTCTTCCACTACAGTTCAATCATCTCTCATCCGCCCTCCTCCACTCTTGTTCATTCATCACTCCTCCACCTTCCTGCACTCCCAGTCATTCTTCTCTCTTCCATCCTCCACCATTCTTGATCATTCATCTCTCCTCTAACCTCCTCCGCGTTAGTTCTTTCATCTCTCCTATACTCTAGTTCATTCATCTCTCCTCCACGCTCCTACGCTTTCCTCCACCTCAGTTCAATCATCTCTGCTCCACTATCCTCCACCCTATTTCTTTCATCTCTCTTCCAGCATACATAACTTTAGTTCATTCATCTCTCTCCCAAATTTCTCAATCCGAATTCATTCATCTCTCCTCCACCCTCCTCCACACTAGTTCATTCAACTCTCCTCCAGCCTCCTCCACTCTATAGATTCATCTCTACTCCATCCTCATCCACTCTATTTCATTCATCTCTTCTAGAACATCCTCTACCCTCCTTCAATCTAGTTCATTCATTATTCCTCCACCCTCCGGCGCACTAATTCATTCATCTCTCCTCCAACCTACTGCACTCTAGTTCATTCGGCCCTCCTTAAAACTCCTTCACCCTCCTCTGCCATAGTTCATTCATCTCTCTTCCACCCTCCTCCTCCCTATTTCATTCATCTCTCCTCCACCCTCGTCCACTGCAGTTCATTCATCTCTCCTCCTCCCTCCTCCACTCTAGTTCATCCATGTCTCCTCCACCCTTCCTCAACCTCCTCCACCAACTGTCATTCATCGCTCCTCCACCCTCCTCCACTCTAGTTCATTTATCTCTCCAGCACCCTCCTGCACTGCAGTTCAATCATCTCTCCTCCGCCCTCCTCTACTCTAGTTCATTCATCTCTCCTCGACCCTCCTCCACTCTAGTTCATTCATCATTCCTCAACCCTCTTGCACTCTAATTCATTCACCTTTTCTCCAACCTACCGCACTCTAGTTCATTCATCCCTCCTTAACACTCCTCCGCCATCCTCTGCCCCAATTCATTCATCTCTCCTCCACCCTCCTCCACTCTAGTTGCTTCATCTCTTCTGCTCCCTACTCCACTCTAAGTCATTCATCTCTCTACCACCCCCCTCCACTCTAGTTCATTCAACTCTCCTCCAACCTCCTCAACTCTAATTATTTCATCGCTCCTCCACCATCTTCCATTCTATTTCATTCATCTCTCCTCCACCCTCCTCAACTCCACTTCATTCATCCCTCTTCCACCCTCCTCCAACTTCCTCCACTCTAGTTCATTCAATCCTTCTCCACCTTCATCCACCCTCTACCCTAGCTCATTCATCTCTCTTCCACCCTACTCCATCCACCTCCACCTTAGTTCATTCATCACTCCACCCCCTCCATCCTCCTCCACTCTAGTTCATCAATCTCTACTGCACCCTCCTCAGTAGTCCTCCACACTAGTTCATTCATCTCTCCTCACCCCTCTTCCACCCTCCTCCACCCTCCTCCACTCTAGTTCATTAATCTCTCCTCCACCCTCCTCCTCCCAGGTTCATGCAATCACTCCACCACCCTCCTCCACCCTCCTCCATCCCAGTTCTTACATCTCTCCTCAACCCTACTTTTGCTCTAATTCATTCATCTCTCCTCCAACCTACTGCACTCTAGTTCATTCATCCCTCATTAACACTCCTCAGCCCTCCTCTACCCCAGTTCATTCATCTCTCCTCCACCTTCCACCTCCCTATTTCATTCAACTCTCCTCCACCCTCGTCCACTCTTGTTCATTCATCTCTCCTTCTCCGTCCTCTGCTATAGTTCATTCATCTCTCCTCCAACATCGTCCACTCTTGTTCATTCATTTCTCCTAAACCCTCCTCCACTCTAGTTCATTCATTTATCGTCCACCCTCCTGCACTCCAGTTCATTAATCTCTCCTCCACTCTCTTCCAAGTTCCTCCTCTCTAGTTCAGACAATCTCTCCTCCATGCTCCTCCATCCCAGTTTATTCATCTCTCCTCCACCCTCCTCCACTCTAGTTCATTCATCTCTCCTGCACCTTCCTCCACTCTAGTTCATTTGTCTCTCCTCCACCCTCCTCCATTTTCCTCCACCTCAGTTCAATAATCTTTGCTCCACTATCCTCCACCCTATTTCGTTCATCTCTCTTCCAGCATACATAACTCTAGTTCATTCATCTCTCTTCCAAATTTCTCCTTCCGACTTCTTTCATCTCTCCTCCATGCTCCTCCACACTAATTCATTCAACTCCCCTCCAGACTCCTCCACTCTATAGATTCATCTCTACTCCACCCTCATCCACTCTATTTCATTCATCTCTGCTACAACATCCTCCACCCTACTTCTATCTAGTTCATTCATCATTCCTCCATCCACCTGCGCAATAATTCATTCATCTCTCCTCCAAACTATTGCACTCTAGTTCCTTCGTCCCTCCTTAACACTCCTCCACCCTCCTCTGCCCCAGTTCATTCATCTCTCCTCCACCCTCCTCCTCCCTTTTTCATTCATCTCTCCTCCACCCTCATCCACTCCAGTTCATTCATCTCTCCTCCTCCCTTCTCCACTGTAGTTCATCCATCTCTCCTCCACCCTCCTTCACCCTCCTCCACCCGAGTTCATTCATCTCTCCTCCACCCACCGGCACTCTAGTTCATTCATCTCTCCTCCACCCTCCTCCACCCTAGTTCATTCAACTCTCCTCCACCCACATCCACCCTGGTTCATTCATCACTTCACCAGCCTCCTCCAATCTATTCATTCATGTCTAATCCAGCCTCTACCACTCTAGTTCATTCAACTGTCCTCCACCTTCCTCCAGTCTAGTTCATTCACCTCTCCTCCACCCTCCTCCTCCATACTTCATTCATCTCTCCTGCACCCTCGTCCTCTCCTGTTCATTCATCTCTCCTCCTCCCTCCTCCACTCTAGTTCATCCATCTCTCCTCCACCCTCCTCCACTCTAGTTCATTTAACTCTCCTCCACCCACCTTCACCCTAGTTCGTTCATCACTACTCCAGCCTCCTTCAATCTATTCATTCTTCTCTACTCCACCCTCTACCACTCTAGTTCATCCAACTGTCATCCACCTTCCTCCAGTCTAGTTCATTAAACTCCCCTCCAGCCTCCTCCACTCTATAGATTCATCTCTACTCCACCCTCATCCACTCTATTTCATTCATCTCTGATACAACATCCTCCACCCTCCTCTAATCTAGTTCATTCATCTCTCCTCCACCCTCTTCCTCTCCAGTTCAATAATCTCTCCTCCACCCTCCTCCAGTCCAGTTCATTCATTACTCCTCCTCCCTCCTGCACTCCCATTCATTCATCTCTCTTCCAACCTCCACGATCCTTGTTCATACATCTCTCCTCCAACCTCCTCCAACCTCCTCCACGTTAGTTCTTTCATCTCTCCTCCACTCTAGTTCATTCAACTCTCCTCCAACCTCCTCAACTCTAGTTATTTCATCGCTCCTCCACTCTCTTCCATTCTATTTCATCCATCTCTTCGCCACCCTCCTCCACCCTTGCTCATTCATCTCTCTTCCACCCTACTCCATCCACCTCCACCTTAGTTCAGTCATCACTCCAGCTCCCCTCCATCCTTCTCCACTCTATTTCATTAATCTCTACTCCACCCTCCTCAATAGTCCTCCACTCCAGTTCAATCATCTCTCCTCCACCCTCCTCCACTCTAGTTCATTCATTACTCATCCACTCTCCTGCACTCCTATTCATTCATCTCTCCTCCAACCTATTGCACTCTAGTTCATTCATTCCTCCTAGTCACTCTTGCGGCCTCCTCTGCCTCAGTTCATTCATCTCTCCTCCACACTCCTCCTCCCTATTTCATTCATCTCTCCTCCACCCTTGTACACTCCAGTTCATTCATCTCTCTTCCACCCATATCCACTCTTGTTCATTCACCTCTCCTGCAACCTCCTCCACTCTAGTTCCTTCATCTCTCCACCACTCCCCTCCTCACTCCTCCACTCTAGTTCATGCAATCACTCCTCCACCCTCCTCCACTCTAGTTCATTCATCTCTCTAGCACCCTCCTCCACTCTAGTTCATTCTTCTCTCCTCCACACTCCTCCTCCCTCCTCTGCCCCAGTTCAAGCATCTCTGCTCCACCATCCTCCACCCTATTTCATTCATCTCTCTTCCAACCTCCACCATCCTTGATCATTCATCTCTCCTCCAACCTCCTCGAACCTCCTCCACATTAGTTCTTTCATCTCTCCTCCACCCTCCTCCACCCTAATTCATTCATCTCTCATCTACCCTCCTCCACCTTCCTCCACTCTAGTTCATACAATCCCTCCTCCACTCTCCTCCACCATCCTCCAAACCAGTTCATTCATCTCTCATCCACCCTCCTCCACTCTATTTCATTCATCTCTGCTACACCATCCTCCACCCTCCTCCACCCTTGTTCATGCATCTCTTCTCCACCCTCCTCCACATTGGTTCACTCATCTCTCCACCCTCCTCTACCCACCTCCGCTCTAGTTCATTCATCTCTCCTCCACCCTCCTCAACCCTTCTCCACCTTAGTTCATTCATCTCTCCATTCTCCCCTACATTAGTACATTCATCTCTCCTCCACCCTCCTCCTCCCAATTTGATTCATCTCTCCTCCACCCTCCTCCACTCTAGTTCATCCATCTCTTCTCCACCTTCCTTCACCCTAGTTCATTCATCTCTCCTCCAACCCCCTCCACCCGAGTTCATTCATCTCTCCTCCACCCTCCTCCACTCTAGTTCATTCATCTCTCCTCCAACCTGCTCCATCCTTTTTCATTCAACTCTCCTCCACCCACCTCCTCCCTAGTTCATTCATCACTCCTCCAGCCTCCTCCAATCTATTCATTCATCTCTACTCCAGCCTCTACCACTCTAGTTCATTCAACTGTCCTCCACCTTCCTCCACTCTCGTTCATACAATCCCTCCTCCACTCTCCTCCACCATCCTCCAAACCAGTTCATTCATCTCTCATCCACCCTCCTCCACGCTATTTCATTCATCTCTGCTACACCATCCTCCACCCTCCTCCACCCTTGTTCATGCATCTCTTCTCCACATTCCTTCACCCTAGTTCATTCATCTCTCCTCCAACCCCCTCCACCCGAGTTCATTCATCTCTCCTCCACCCTCCTCCACTCTAGTTCATTCATCTCTCCTCCAACCTCCTCCACCCTTTTTCATTCAACTCTCCTCCACCCACCTCCTCCCTAGTTCATTCATCACTCCTCCAGCCTCCTCCAATCTATTCATTCATCTCTACTCCACCCTCTACCACTCTAGTTCATTCAACTGTCCTCCACCTTCCTCCAGTCTAGTTCATTCATCTCTCCTCCACCCTCCTCCACTCTTTTTCATTCATCTCTGCTACAACATCCTCCACCCTCCTCTAATCTAGTTGAATCATCTCTCCTCCACCCTCCTCCACTCCAGTTCATTCATCACTCCTCCACCCTCCTGCACTCCAATTCATTCATCTCTCTTCCAATCTCCACCATCCTTGTTTATTCATCTCTCCTCCAACCTCCTCCAGCCTCCTCCACATTTGTTCTTTCATCTCTCCTCCTCTCTAGTTCATTCAACTCTCCTCCAACCTCCTCAACTCTAGATATTTCATCGCTCATCCACCCTCTTCCATTCTATTTCATTCATCTCTCCGCCACCCTCCTCCTCCCTTGCTCATTCATCTCTCCTCCACCCTCCTCCACCCTAGCGCAATCATCCCTCTTCCACCCTCCTCCAACTTCCTTCACTCTAATTCATTCATCCCTTTCTGCCCTCATCCACCCTCCTCCACCCCAGCTCATTCATCTCTTTTCCACCTATTCCATCCACCTCCACCTTAGTTCATTCATCACTCCACCCACTGCCTCCTTCTCCAGACTAGTTCATTAATCTCTTATCCACCCTCCTCAATAGTCCTCCACTCCAGTTCAATCATCTCTCCTCCAACCTCCTCCACTCTAGTTCATTCATTATTCCTCCACCCTCCTGCGCTCCAATTCATTCACCTTTCCTCCAACCTACTGCACTCTAGTTCATTCATTGCTCCTAGACACTCCTCCACCTTCCTCTGCCCCAGTTCATTCATCTCTCCTCCACCCTCGTGCACTCCAGTTCATTCCTCTCTCTTCCACACTTATCCACTCTAGTTCATTCACCTCTCCTGCAACCTCCTCCACTCTAGTTCATTCACCTCTCCTGCAACCTCCTCCACTTCAGTTCATTCATCTATCCTCCACCCTCTTCCACTCTAGTTCATTAATCTCTCCACCACTTCCCTCCTCACTCCTCCACTTTAGTTCATGCAATCACTCCTCCACCCTCCTCCACCACAGTTCATTCATTTCCCTTCCACCCCCCTCCACTCTCGTTCATTCATCTCTCCTCACCCTCCTCCACTCTAGTTCATTCTTCTCTCCTCCACCCTCCTCCGCCCTCCTCTGTCCCAGTTCAATCATCTCTGCTCCACCATCCTCCACCCTATTTCATTCATCTCTCTCCCAACCTCCACCATCCTTGTTCATTCATCTCTCCTCCGCCCTCCTTGAATCTCCTCCACATTAGTTCTTTCATCTCTCCTCCACCCTCCTCCACCCTAGTTCATTCATCTCTCCTCTACCCTCCTCCACCTTCCTCCACTCTAGTTCATACAATCCCTCCTCCACTCTCCTCCACCGTCCTCCAAACCAGTTCATTCATCTCTTATACACCCTCCTCCACTCTATTTCATTCTTCTCTGCTACACCATCCTCCACCCTCCTCCACCCTGGTTCATTCATCTCTTCTCCACCCTCCTCCACATTGGTTCATTCATCTCTCTTCCCTCCTCTACCCACCTCCGCTCTAGTTCATTCATCTCTCCTCCACCGTCTTCAACCCTTCTCCACCTTAGTTCATTCATCTCTCCATTCTCCCTCACACTAGTACATTCTTCTCTCTTCCACCCTCCTCCACCGTAGATCATTCATCTCTCTTCCAAAATTCTCCATCCTAGTTTATTCATCTCTCCTCCATCCTCCTCCAACCTCCTCCATATCAGTTCTTTCATCTCTCCTCCACCCTCCTCAACTCTATTTCATTCATCTCTCCTCCGCTCTAGTTCTTTCATCTCTCCTCCACCCTCATCCACTCTAGTTCATTCAACTCTCCTCCACCCTCCTCTTCTCTACTTCATTCATCTCTCCTCCACGCTCCTCGACTCTAATTCTTTCATCTCTCCACCCTCCTCAGCTCTAGTTCATTCTTCTCTCCTCCACCCTCCTCCACCCTACTTCATTCATCTCTCCTCCTCCCTCCTCCACCCTCCTCCACTCTAGTTCATTCATCTCTCCTCCACCCTCCTCCACTCTAGTTCATGCAATCACTCCTCCTCCCTCCTCCACCACAGTTCATTCATCTCCTTTCCACCCCCCTCCACTCTCATTCATTCATCTCTCCAGCACCCTCCTCCATTCTAGTTTATTCTTCTCTCCTCCACCCTCCTCCGCCCTCCTCTGCCCCAGTTCAATCATCTCTGCTCCACCATCCTCCACCCTATTTCATTCATCTCTCTCCCAACCTCCACCATCCTTGTTCATTCATTTCTCCTCCACCCTCCTCGAACCTCCTCCACATTAGTTCTTTCATCTCTCCTCCACCCTCCTCCACCCTAGTTCATTCATCTCTCCTCTACCCTCCTCCACCTTCCTCCACTCTAGTTCATACAATCCCTCCTCCACTCTCCTCCACCGTCCTCCAAACCAGTTCATTCATCTCTCATACACCCTCCTCCACTCTATTTCATTCTTCTCTGCTACGCCATCCTCCACCCTCCTCCACCCTGGTTCATTCATCTCTTCTCCACACTCCTCCACATTGGTTCATTCATCTCTCCTCCCTCCTCTACCCACCTCCGCTCTAGTTCATTCATCTCTCCTCCACCCTCCTCCACCCTCCTCCACTCTAGTTCATTCATCTCTCCTCAACCCTCCTCCACTCTAGTTCATCCATCTCTCCCCCATCCTCCTCCACCCTCTTCCACCCTAGTTCATTCATCTCTCCTGCCCCCTCCTCCACTCTAATTGATTCATCTTTCTTCCAGCCTCCTCCACTCTAGTTCATTCTTCTCTCCTCCAACCTCCTCCACCTTCTTCCACACTAGTTCATTCATCTCTCCTCCACCCTCCTCCACCATAGTTCATTCATCTCTCCTCCGTCTCCTCCACCTTAGTTCATTCATCTCTCCACCCTCCTCTGCTCTAGTTCATTCATCTTTCCTCCAATCTCCTGCACTCTAGTTCATTCATCTATCCACCTCCACCTCCACTTCAGTTCATTCATCTCTCCTCCACCCTCCTCCTCGCACCTCCACTCTTGTTCATTCATCTCTCCTCTACCCTTCTCCACTCTAGTTCATTGATCTCTCCTCCACTCTAGTTTGTTCATCTCTCCTCCACCCTCCTGCACTCTAGTTCATTCATCTCTCTTCCACTTTCCTCCACTCTTGATTATTTATTTCTCCTCCACCATCCTCTTCCCTCTTCTGCCGCAGTTCTTTAATCTCTCCTCCATCCTCCTCCACCCTAGTCCATTCATCTCTCCTCCTCCCTCCTCCACCATCCTCCACTCTAGTTCATCCATCTCTCCCCCACCCTCCTCCACCCTCTTCCACACTAGTTCATTCATCTATCCACCGCCACCTCCACTTCAGTTCATTCATCTCTCCTCCACCCTCCTCCACCATCTCCTGCCTCCTCCTCCACGCTAATTCATTCATCTTTCTTCCGGCCCTCTCCACTCTAGTTCATTCATCTATCCTCCACCCTCCTTCACTTTAGTTTATTAATCTCTCCTCCACCCTCCTCCACCCTTGTTCATTCATTTCTGCTCCACCCTCCTCCAACCTGGTTCATTCATCTTTCCTCCACCCTTCTTCATTCGTCTCTCCTCCATCCTCCTCCACTCTCATTCATTCATCTCTCCTCCACCCTCCTCCACTTTAATTCATTCATTTCTGCTCCACCCTCCTCCACCCTGGTTCATTTATCTCTCCTCCACTCTCCTCCACCCTATCACAGAGCTTCTCCTCTTGTTCTTCCTGCCCTGTCCCCTTTTCCATTGTTTTTTAAACTCTGACATTTACATCTTCCTTCCGTTCTGATGAAAAGTTATTGACCTGAAACGTTAACTCTGGTTCTCTCTCCATAGATGCTGCCAGACCTGTTGATTATTTCCAGAGATTTCTGTTTTTTTTACACTCACTGGGATTGTATTTCCTGGAATTTAAAATGTTAAGAGATGATTTGATCAATGTTGGTCATTTTGAGTGATATATTTTTATTTGCCAAAGGTATTACAGGATATGGAGCTAAGGATGGCAAATGGACTTAGGTGGCAGAACAGACATGAATCCACTGAATTGTGGATTAGGCTCTAGGAGGTAAATGGCCACTTCCTGTTTATATGTTGCTCCAGTTCCCGGATGTGTTGTGTAATTTGCTCCTCAGGAATTTCAGAGTTGTTCCCCCATACAATTTAAGGTGGTCTCAGGTTTGGTTTCTGGTGTATTTTCAATCATCAGGATGAGCAACAAGGGGTGAGAGTGAATGATACTTACTGAAAGCCGGGGGCACACACACTGCCCCACAATCAAACACACAGCACTTGTCAGTGCCAGGACAGTCCTCATCACACGTACATCCTCGCTTCGTCACTGCAATCACCAGTCTCCGGGGACATTTCCCAAATTTAATCGCTGCAAAACACCAGACACAGTGTGTAATTTTCCTCACTCACATAGTATCACAGAATGGTAGAAAGTATTCAAGGGAAAGCAGTAACTGCAAGAAAACTGCTGTCACTAGAGCACAAGCAAAGTTTAAGAAAGTTTAATTATAAAATGTTAAAGGTTAAACAGTGTTCTGTAAGAGAGAGCATTATGGAAAGACTCACATTTAGATAGCACATGTCATGACCTGAAAACATCCCAAAATGCTTTCCAAACATTCCAAATTGGAAAGTACTTCGTTGGCTGTAACATAGGGAACAGTCAGCTAATATTTGCACAGCAAGATCTCACAAATAGCAACACAATAATGTCTATAATATCTGTTTTAGTGATATCAATTGATGGATAAATATTATCCAGGACTCCTGTGTTTCTTTAAGTAGTGCCAGATGACCTTCAACATCCACCTGACAGGGTAATATGGGCTTTAGTTTGACATCTCATCTGAAAGATAGCGGCTCTGGGAGGGCAGCACTCTCTCAGTACAGCACTTGAGTGTCAACCAGAATTACATGCCAAAATCTCTGGAGTGGGACTTGAACCCACAAATTTCTGACCATACACCTGGACCCTGGTATTTATGGGGACAGAGCGTGGCTGCAGTTGAAAACCCAGAAGAACAGGCTTCCCTCATGTTCTGCTGTTAACTGAAGTGGGACCTGATTACCAGTGTTTATTTCCACTTCCCTGACATGCTAACCAGACTGACAGGTGACTTCCTATCCAGTAGGCAGGTCTTCAACACCAGCGACAGCTGGGCAGGAGAGACTGAGGGAGATCGCAAGGAATGAGGGCTCTGTTCTCCTAACAGGTTAACTTAGTGGGCCAAAGGAGAAACACTCTGGTTCATTCTGACCCACAAGGAGTGCTGGAAAAATATCTCCTTATGAGACATGTTAACAGTATTAAACAGACAAACATTTTGTGGGATTTTTCTGCATTAGAGTCATTATATCAAAACCAGTAAGTGTTGTTATCACTGACTCAGACACACAACTCCAATAAGCAATCACAGATACTCATTGGGGGAATGAGGGACAATCACGGTGACACTGATTCCTCTACCAAAACCCCAAGATGCCATCACAAGCAAAGTGCACATGATCAGTTGAAAGGCACTCACTTTACAGGCTGAATGAGCCCTTTCTGTACTTAAATAAAAACAAAAAAACTGCGGATGCTGGAAATCCAAAACAAAAACAGAATTACCTGGAAAATGCACCTCTAATATGCACCTCTTACCTCTAATGCACCAATGAACATCAAGCCATTTCCAGGACTGTCAGTGACCTCATCTCCTCTGGGGATCTCCCTCCCACAGCTTCCAACCTGATAGTCGCCCAACCTCGGACGGCCCGCTTCTATCTCCTACCCAAAATCCACAAACAGAACTGCCCCGGTAGACCGATCGTCTCAGCTTGCTCCTGCCCCACAGAACTCATTTCTCATTATCTTGACTCCCTTCTCTCTCCCCTTGTCCAGTCCCTTCCCACCTACATCCGTGATTCCTCTGACACCTTACGTCACATCAACAATTTCCAGTTCCCTGGCCCCAACCGCTTACTCTTCACCATGGACATCCAATCCCTCTACACCTCCATCCCCCACCAGGATGGTCTGAGGGCCCTTAGCTTCTTCCTCGAACAGAGGCCCGAACAATCCCCATCCACCACTACTCTCCTCCGTCTGGCTGAACTTGTTCTCACACTGAACAATTTCTCCTTCAACTCCTCTCACTTCCTCCAAATAAAAGGTGTGGCTATGGGTACCCACATGGGCCCCAGCTATGCCTGTCTCTTTATGGGGTATGTGGAACATTCCTTGTTGCAGTCCTACTCCGGCCCCCTTCCACAACTCTTTCTCCGGTACATCGATGATTACCTTGGTGCCGCTTCATGCTCTCGTCAGGACTTGGAAAAATTTATTAATTTTGCTTCCAATCTCCACCCCTCCATCATTTTCACGTGGTCCATCTCTGACACTTCCCTTCCCTTCCTTGACCTCTCTGTCTCAATCTCTGGTGATAGACTGTCCACCAATATCCATTACAAACCCACCAACTCCCACAGCTATCTCGACTACAGTTCCTCACACCCTGCTTCCTGTAAGGACTCCATCCCATTCTCTCAGTTCCTTCGCCTCCGTCGCATCTGTTCCGATGATGCTACATTCAAAAACAGTTACTCTGACATGTCCTCCTTCTTCCTTAACCGAGGTTTTCCACCCACGGTCGTTGACAGGGCCCTCAACCCTGTCCGGCCCATCTCCCGCGCATCCGCCCTCACGCCTTCTCCTCCCTCCCAGAAACATGATAGGGTCCCCCTTGTCCTCACTTATCACCCCACCAGCCTCCACATTCAAAGGATCATCCTCCGCCATTTCCGCCAACTCCAGCATGATGCCACCACCAAACACATCTTCCCTTCACCCCCCTTATCGGCATTCCGTAGGGATCGCTTCCTCTGGGACACCCTGGTCCACTCCTCCATCACCCCCTACTCCTCAACCCCCTCCTATGGCACCACCCCATGCCCACGCAAAAGATGCAACACCTGCCCCTTCACTTCCTCTCTCCTCACCGTCCAAGGACCCAAACACTCCTTTCAAGTGAAGCAGCATTTCACTTGCATTTCCCCCAACTTAGTCTACTGCTTTCGTTCCTCCCAATGTGGTCTCCTCTACATTGGAGAGCCCAAACGTAAACTGGGCGACCGCTTTGCAGAACACCTGCGGTCTGTCCGCAAGAATGACCCAAACCTCCCTGTCGCTTGCCATCTTAACACTCCACCCTGCTCTCTTGCCCACGTGTCTGTCCTTGGCTTGCTGCATTGTTCCAGTGAAGCCCAACGCAAACTGGAGGAACAACACCTCATCTTCCGACTAGGCACTTTACAGCCTTCCGGACTGAATATTGAATTCAACAACTTTAGGTCGTGAGCTCCCTCCCCCATCCCCACCCCCTTTCTGTTTCCCCCTTCCTTTTTTTTCCAATAAATTATAAAGATTTTCCTTTTCCCACCTATTTCCATTATATAAAAAAAAAACCCACTAGAGCTATACCTTGAGTGTCCTACCATCCATTCTTAATTAGCACATTCGTTTAGATAATATCACCAACTTTAATTTTAACACCTATGTGTTCTATTGTACCATTGTCATTGACATCTTTTGATGATCTGCTTCTATCATTGCTTGTTTGTCCCTACAACCACACCCCCCCACCCCCCTCCACCTCTTTGTCTCTCTCTCTCTCTCCGCCCCCCCCCACACACACACCTTAAACCAGCTTATATTTCAACTCTTTCTTCGACTCGAACTCAAGTTCTGTTGAAGGGTCATGAGGACTCGAAACGTCAACTCTTTTCTTCTCCGCCGATGCTGCCAGACCTTTCTGTACTTTCTGGCTCTCTAATTGCAGCCATTTCCTGTGTACCTCATACAGAGAGGAATAGCTGTTTCTCTGAGAACTATAGCCTGCCCTCCCACAGTCCCAATGAAAATGCAGTCTGTATTGAGGCTGAACATTCCTAGAGTTAGGCCTCAGTTGACTTGATGCCAAAGCAATAGGTAATTGCCAGCAACTAATTCACACACACACCATTGAGCTCAAGGGAAATGTGAAACCAAGACTGAACAGGCAAAATAAATCTCATCTTGGCTGTGGTTGATCTGGGATTTCTCTCAGTGCAAAGGAGGTAGACTGTGTTGAGTTCATGTCTGGGTTCTTTTATTTCACCTTATTTCACCTTTATTTCAGGCACTTAGAACCTGTTCCAGCTGAGGGGCAACAGCTCCCCCCCACCCCCCCACCCCCCAACAAAAGGGAATGAAATAGAAAAAAAATGGACTTTGTTATGTTCAAACTGAGCTGGGCCAGTTATCAGCAGAGTAAACTTCTCCAGCTGGATGAGAACAATGGAGAGAATAAAAGCTTCACCTAACTGGACCAGCCATATAAATACTGTGGCTACACGAACTGTGGCTGGGAATCCTGTGGAATGTAGACTAATAACCTGAAATGGGTGAGTTGTCTTATAAGGAAAGGTTGGACAGACTAGGCTTGTATCTGCTGGAGTTTAGAAGAGTAAGAGGCGACTTGATTGAAACATATAAGATCCTGAGGGGTCTTGACAGGGTGGGTGTGGAGAGGGTGTTTCTTCTTGTGGGAAAATCTAGAACTAGGGGTCACTGTTTAAAAATTAGGGGTCACCCATTTAAAACAGAGGTGAGGAGAATTTTTTTCTCTCAGAGAGCCGTAGTCTTTGGAACTCTGCTTCCACAATCTCTTCTGAGGAAGTCTTTGAATATTTTTAAGGCAGAGCTAGATAGATTCTTGATTAACAAGGGGGTGAAAGGTTATCAGGGGTAGGTGGGAATGTGGGGTTGAGGTTACATTCAGATCAGCCATGATCTTATTGAATGGTGGAGCAGGCTCGAGGGGCCAAGTGGCCTACTCCTGCTCGTGATTCGTATGTTCATACGTACGAGTAACTCACCTCCTGACTCTCCAAAGCCTGTCCACCATCTACAAGGCACAAGTCAGGAGTGTGATGGAATACTCTCCACTTGCCTGGATGAGTGCAGCTCCCACAACACTCAAGAAGCTGGACACCATCCAGGACAAAGCAGCCCGCTTGATTGGCAGCACATCCACAAACATTAACTCCCTCCACAACCAATGCACAGTAGCAGCAGTGTGTACCATCTACAAGATGCCCTGCAGGAATCACCAAGGCACCTTAGACAGCACCTTCCAAACACATGACATCTACCTTCCCATGGTACCTTCCCAAAAAATCACAGGAGGTGTAGCAACTGCCCCATTACCACCTCCCTCCTCACTGTACAAGGCCCCAAACACTCCTCCCTCCTCACTGTCCAAGGCCCCAAATACTCCTCACTCCTCACTGTCCAAGGCCCCAAACACTCCTCCCACCTCGCTGTCCAAGGCCCCAAACACTCCTCCAAGTGAAGCAGCGATTCACTTGCACTTCATTTAATTTAGTAAACTGTATTCGCTGCTCACAATGCAGTCTCCTTCACACCAGGGAGACTGAATGTAAACAGGATGGCAGATTTGCAGAATACCCCCACTCATTCCAAAAGCCTGATCCCGAGCTGCCAGTTGCTTGTCATTTTAATTCGCCACCAAATTCTCATTTGATTCTTCATTAAATGTATGCAGGGAGAGTGTGTATGGGGAGAGTGTGTGCAGGGCGGGTGTGTGTGGGGAGTGTGTGTATGGGGAGAGTGTGTGCAGGGAGAGTGTATGCAGGGAGAGTGTGCATGGGGAGAGAGTGTGCGGGGAGAGTGTGTGCGGGGAGAGTGTGCGTGGGGAGTGTGTATGCGGGGAGAGTGTGCGCGGGGAGAGTGTGCGTGGGGAGAGTGTGCACGGGGCGAGTGTGCGTGGGGAGAGTGTGAGCGGGGAGAGTGTGTGCAGGTAGAGTGTGTGGGGAGAGTGTGTGCAGGGAAAAGTGTGCGTGGGGAAAGTGTGTGTCAGGAGAGTGTGTGCGGGGAGAGTGTGCACGGGGAGAGTGTGCGTAGGGAGAGTGTGCGGGTAGAGTGTGTGCGGTTAGAGTGTGTGTGGGGAGAGTGTATGTGGGGAGAGTGTTTGTGGGGAAATGTATGTGCGGTGAGGGTGTGTGTCAGGAGAGTGTGTGCGGGGAGGGTGTGGGTCGGGAGAATGTGTGTGGGGAGGGAGTGGGTCGGGAGAGAGTGCGCAGGGAAAGTGTGTGTGGGGAGAGTGTGCGCAGGGAGAGTGTGCACGGGGAGAGTGTGCGCAGGGAGAGTGTGCGCAGGGAGAGTGTGCGGGGAGAGTGTGCGTGGGTAGAGTGTGTGTGGGGAGAGTGTGTGCAGGGAAATGTGTGTGCGGGGATAGTGTGTGTGGGGAGAGTGTGTGTGGGGAAATGTGTGTGTCGGGAGAGTGTGTACGGGGAGAGTGTGCGCAGGGAGAGTATGCACAGGGAGAGTGTGCGCTGGGAGAGTGTGCGCGGGGAGAGTGTGTGCGGGGACAGTGTGTGCAGATAGAGTGTGCGGGGAGTGTGTGTGCGGAGAGTGTGCGGGGAGTGTGTGCGCAGGGAAAATGTGCGCGGGGAGAGTATGCGCAGGAAGAGTGTGCACGGGGAGAGTGTGCACGGGGAGAGTGTGTGCGGGGATAGTGTGTGCGGGTAGAGTGTGTGGAGAGAATGTGTGCAGGGAAATGTGTGTGCGGGGAGGTTGTGTGTCAGGAGAGTGTGCGCGGAAAGAGTGTACACGGGTAGAGTGTGTGTGGGGAGAGTGTGTGTGGGTAGAGTGTTTGGGGAGAGTGTGTGCAGGGAAATGTGTGCACGGGAAGGGTGTGTGTCTGGAGAGTGTGTGCGGGGAGAGTGTGCACGTGGAGATTGTGCACGGGGAGAGTGTGTGTGGGCAGAGTGTCTGCATGGAAATGTGTGTGTCGGGAGAGTGTGCGCAGTGAGACTGTGTGGGGAGAGTGGGTGCAGGGAATGTGTGTGCGGGGAGGGTGTGTGTGTGGAGAGTGTGCAGGGAGTATGTGCACAGGGAGAATGTGCACGGGGAGAGTGTGTGCGGGTAGAGTGTGTGGAGAGAGTGAGTGCAGGGAAATGTATGTGCGGGGAGGGTGTGTGTCAGGAGAGTGTGTGTGGGGAGAGTGTGCATGGGTAGAGTGTGTGTGGGGAGAGTGTGTGCGGGTAGTGTGTTTCTGGAGAGTGTGTGCAGGGAAATGTGTGCACGGGGAGGGTGTGTGTCAGGAGAGTGTGTGTGGGGAGAGTTTGCGCAGGGAGAGTGTGCGCAGGGAGAGTGTGTGCGGGCAGAATGTGTGCGGGTAGAGTGTGTGGGGAGAGTGTGTGCAGGGAAATGTTTGCGCGGGGAGGGTGTGTGTCAGGAGAGTGTGTGCGGGGAGATTGTGCGCAGGGAGAGTGTGCGCAGGGAGAGTGTGCGCGTGGAGAGAGTGCGCAGGGAGTGTGTGCGCAGGGAGAGTGTGCGCAGGGAGAGTGTGCGCGTGGAGATTGTGCGCGGGGTGAGTGTGTGCGGGGAGAGTGTGTTCGTGGAAATGTGTGTGTCGGGAGAGTGTGCGCGGTGAGACTGTGTGGGGAGAGTGGGTGCAGGGAAATGTGTGTGCGGGGAGGGTGTGTGTGTGGAGAGTATGTGCGGGGAGAGTGTGCGCAGGGAGAATGTGCACGGGGAGAGTGTGAACGGGGAGAGTGTTTGCAGGTAGATTGTGTGAGGGAGAGTGTGTGGGGAGAGTGTGTGCAGGGAAATTTGTTTGTGGGGAGGGTGTGTGTCAAGAGAGTGTGTGCAGGGAGAGTGTGCACAGGGAGAGTATGTGCAGGGAGAGTGTGCGGGCAGATTGAGTGCGAGGAGAGTGTGCGCAGGGAGAGTGTGCGGGTAGAGTGTTTGCGGAGAGATTGTATGTGGGGAGAGTGTATGTGGGGAAATGTATGTGCAGTGAGGGTGTGTGTTGGGAGAGTGGTTGCGGGGAGGGCGTGGGTGTGGAGAGTGTGCGCAGGGAGGGTGTATGCGGGGAGAGTGTGCACGGGGAGAGTGTGTGCATGGAGAGTGTGTGCAGGGAGAGTGTGCAGGGAGAGTGTGGGTGTGTAGAGTGTGTGGGGAGAATGTGTGCGGGGAAATGTCTGTGCGGGGACAGTGTGTGGGGAGAGTGTTTGTGGGTAGAGTGTGTACGGGGAGAGTGTGTGTGGGGAGAGTGTGTGCGGGGAAATGTGTGTGTCAGGAGAGTGTGTACGAGGAGACTGTGCGCAGGTAGAATGTGCACAGGAAGAGTGTGCACGGGGAGAGTGTGCATGGGGAGAGTGTGTGCGTGGACAGTATGTGCGGATAGAGTGTTTGGGGAGAGTGTGTGTAGGGATATGTGTGTGCGGGGAGGGTATGTGTGCGGAGAGTGTGCGGGGAGAGTGTGCGCAGGGTGAATGTGAGCGGGGAGAGTGTGTGCGGGGAGAGTGTGTGCGGGTAGAGTGTGTGGAGAGAGTGTGTGCAGGGAAATGTGTGTGCGGGATGGGTGTGTGTCAGGAGACTGTGTGCGGGGAGAGTGTGTGCAGGGAGAGTGTGCATGGGTAGAGTGTGTGCGGGGAGAGTGTGTGGAGAGAGTGTGTGCAGGGAAATGTGTGTGCGGGGAGGGTGTTTGTCAAGAGAGTGTGTGCCGTGAGAGTGTGCGCAGGGAGAGTGTGTGTTCGGAGAGTGTGTGCTGGGAGAGTGTGTGCAGGGAGAGTGTGCACGGGGAGAGTGTGGACAGGGAGAGTGTGTGCTGGGAGAGTGTGCGGGCAGAGTGTGTGTGGGGAGATTGGATGTGGGGAGAGTGTGTGCAGAGGAATGTATGTGCGGGGAGGGTGTGTGTGTGGAGAGTGTGTGCGGGGAGAGTGTGAACAGGGAGAACGTGCGCGGGGAGAGTGTGCACATTGAGAGTGTGTGGAGAGAGTGTGTGCAGGGAAATGTGTGTGCGGGGAGGGTGTGTGTCAAGAGAGGGTGTGCGGGGAGAGTGTGCGCAGGGAGAATGTGCGCAGGGAGAGTGTGTGCAGGGAGAGTGTGTGGGTAGAGTTTGTGCAGGGAGAGTGTATGTGGGGAGAGTGTGTTTGGGGAAATGTATGTGCGGTGAGGGTCTGTGTCGGGTGAGTTTGTGCGGGGAGAGTGTGCGCGGGGAGATTGTGCACAGGGAGAGTGTGCGCAGGGAAAGTGTGTGCAGGGACAGTGTGTGCAGGGAGAGTGTGCGGGTAGAGTGTGTGTGGGGAGAGTGTGCGCAGGGAGAGTGTGCGCAGTGAGAGTGTGCGGGGAGAGTGTGTGCAGGCAGAGTGTGTGCCGGGAAATGTGTGTGTCGGGAGAGTGTGCGCGGTAAGAATGTATGCTGGGAAATGTGTGTGTCGGGAGAGTGTGCGCTGTGAGAGTGTGTGGGGAGAGTGTGTGCAGGGAAATATATGTGTGGGGAGCGTGTGTATGTGGAGAGTGTGGGCAGGGAGAGTGTGCGCAGGGAGAATGTGCGCGGGGAGAGTGTGCACTGGGAGAGTGTGTGCGGTTAGATTGCGTGCGGGGAGAGTGTGTGTGGAGAGTGTGTGCAGGGAGATTTGTGTGCGGGGAGGGTGTGTGTCAGAAGAGTGTGTGCAGGGAGAGTGTGTGCAGGGAGAGTGAGCGCAGGGAGAGTGTGCGCAGGGAGATTGTGCGGTTAGAGTGTGGGCGGGGAGATTGTATGTGGGGAGATTGTGTGTGGGGAAATGTATGTGCGGTGAGGGTGTGTGTCGGGAGTTTGTGCGGGGAGGGTGTGTGTTGGGAGAGTGTGCGCAGGGAGAGTGTACGCAGGCAGCGTGTGCGGGGAGAGTGTGCAGGGAGAGTGTGTGGCGAGAGTGTTTTTAGGGAAATGTGTGTGCGGGGAGGGTGTCTGTGCAGAGAATGTGTGCGGGGAAATGTGTGTGTCGGAAGAGTGTGTACGGGGAGAGCGTGCGCAGGGAGAGTGTGCGCAGGGAGAGTGTGCGCGGGGAGAATGTGCGCAAGGATCGTGTGCGCAGGGAGAGTGTGTGCAGGGAGAGTGTGTGCAGGGAGAGTGTGCGGGTAGAGTGTGTGCAGGGAGAGTGTATGTGGGGAGACTGTGTGTGGGGAAATGTATGTGCGGGGAGGGTGTGGGTTGGGAGAGTGTGTGCAGGGAGAGTGTGTGGGGAGAGTGTGTGCAGGTAGAGTGTGTGGACAGGGTGTGTGCGGGGAAATGTGTGTGCTTGGGGAGAGTGTGTGTGGGGAGATTGTGTGCGGGGAAATGTGTGTGTCGGGAGTTTGTGTGAAGGGAAATGTGTGTGCGGGGAGGGTGTGTGTGCGGAGAGCGTGCGGGTAGAGTGTGCGGAGGGAGAATGTGCGTGGTGAGAGTGAGCGCAGGGTGGGTGTTCACGGTGGGAGTGTGTGTGGGGAGAGTTTGTGCAGGGAGAGTGTGTGGATAGAGTGTGTGTGGGGAAATGTATATGCGGTAAGGGTGTGTGTCGGGAGAGTGTGTGCGGGGAGGCTGTGGGTCGGGAGAGTGCGCGCAGGGAGACTGTGCCGGGGAAAATTTGTACAGGGAGAGTGTGTGCGGGGAGAGTGTACGCGGGGAGGGTGTTTGCGGGGAGAGTGTGTGGGGGAGGGTGTGTGTCGGGAGAGTGTACGCAGGGACAGTGTGCACAGGGAGAGTGTGCGCAGGGAGAGTGTGCGCAGGGAGAGTGTGTGCAGGGAGAGTGTGCACAGGGAGAGTCTGTACGGGGAGAGTGTGCACCGGGAGAGCGTGCGCGGGAAGATTGTGTGTGGGGAGATTGTGTGCGGGGAGAGTGTGTGTGGGAAGAGTGTTTGTGGGGAGAGTGTGTGCGGGCAGATTGGGTGCCGGGAGTGTGTGTGTAGGGAGAAGGTGTGCGGGAAGAGTGTGTGTGGGGAGAGTGTTTGCGGGCAGATTGTGTGCGGGGAGAGAGTGCGCAGGGAGAGTGTGCACGGGGAGAGTGTGTGCAGGGAGAGTGTGCGGGGGAGAGTGTGTGGGGAGAGTGTGTGCAGGGAAATGTATGTTCGGAGAGGTTGTGTGTGTGGAGAGTGTGTGCGGGGAGAGTGTGCGCAGGGAGAGTGTGCATGGGGAGAGTGTGCGTGGGGAGAGTGTGCGGGGAAATTGTGTGTGGGTAGAGTGTGTGCAGGGAGAGTGTGTGGGGAGAGTGTGTGCAGGGAAATTTGTGTGCAGGGAAATTTGTGTGCGGGGAGGGTGTGTGTCAGGAGAGTTTGTGCTTGGAGAGTGTGCGCAGGGAGAGTGTGCGCAGGGACAGTTTGCGCAGCGAGAGTGTGTGCGGGTAGACTGTGTGCGGAGAGAGTGTGAGAAGGGTGAGTATGCGCGGGGAGAGTGTGTGCAGGGAGAGTGTGCGGGTAGAGTGTGTGCGGGGAGTGTTTGTGTGTGGGGAAATGTATGTGCAGGGAGGGTGTGTGTCGGGAGAGTTTGTGCGGGAAGTGTGTGGGACGGGAGAGTGTGCTCAGGGAGTGTGTGCGCGGTGAGGGTGTGCGCAGGGAGAGTGTGCGCAGGGAGAGTGTGCGCGGGGAGAGTGTGTGCGGGGAGAGTGTGTGCGGGGAGAATGTGTGCGGATAGAGTGTGCATGGGGAGAGTGTGTGCGGGGAAATGTGTGTGTCAAAAGACTGTGTATGGGGAGTGTGTTCACAGGGAGAGTGTGTGCATGGAGAGTGTGCGCGGGGAGAGTGTGTGCAGTGAGAGTGTGTGCGGGGACACTCTGCGCAGGGAGAGTGTGCAGGGATAGTGTGTGCAGGTAGAGTGTGTGTGGGGAGAGTGTGCGCAGGGAGAGTGTGCGCAGGGAGAGTGTGCAGGGAGAGTGTGAGCGGGCAGAGTGTGTGTGTGGAGAGTGTTCGCGGGGAAATGTGAGTGTCGGGAGAGTGTGTACGGGGATATTGTGTGCAGGGAGAGTGTGCGCGGGGAGAGTGTGCGCGGGGAGAGTGTGTGCGGGGAGAGTGTGCTCAGGGAGAGTGTGGGGGGGAGATTGTGTGTGGGGTGATTGTGCGCATGGAGAGTGTGTGTGGGGAGAGTGTGTCCAGGGAGGGAGTGTGTGGGGTGAGTGTGTGCGGGGAGAGTGTGTGCAGGGAGCGTCTGCACCGGGAGAGCGTGCACGGCAAGTTTGTGTGTGGGGAGAGTGTGTGCGGGGAGAGTGTGTGTGGGGAGAGTGTGTGTGGGGAGAGTGTGTGTGGGCAGATTGGGTACAGGGAGTGTGTGTGTAGGGAGAATGTGTGCGGGAAGAGTGTGTGCGGGTTGAGTGTTTGCGGGCAGATTGTGTGCGGGGAGAGAGTGCGCAGGGAGAGTGTTCACGGGGAGAGTGTGCGCAGGGAGATTGTGCGTAGGGAGAGTGTGCGCGGGGAGAGTGTGTGGGGAGAGTGTGTGTGGGGAAAAGTGTGTTTCAGGAGAGAGTGTGCGGGGAGAGTGTGCGCAGGAAGAGTGTGTGCAGGGAGAGTGTGCGGGGGGAGAGTGTGTTGGGAGAGTGTGTACCGGGAAATGTATGTGCGGGGAGGTTGTGTGTGTGGGGAGAGTGTGCACGGGGAGAGTGTGCGCGGGGAGAGTGTGCGGGGAAATTGTGCTTGGGTAGAGTGTGTGCAGGGAGAGTGTGTGGGGATAGTTTTTGCAGGGAAATTTGTGTGCGGGGAGGGTGTGTGTCAGGAGAGTTTGTGCAGGGAGAGTGTGCGCAGGGAGAGTGTGCGCAGGGACAGTCTGCACAGCGAGATTGTGTGCAGGTAGACTGTGTGCGGAGAAAGTGTGAGGAGGGAGAGTATGCGTGGGGAGAGTGTGTGCAGGGAGAGTGTGCGGGTAGAGTGTGAGCGGGGAATGTGTGTGTGTGGGGAAATGTCTGTGCGAGGAGGGTGTGTGTCAGGAGAGTTTGTGCGGGAAGTATGTGGGACAGGAGAGTGTGCACAGGGAGAGTGTGCGTGGTGAGGGTGTGCGCAGGGAGAGTGCGCGCAGGGAGAGTGTGCGCGGGGAGAGTGTGTGCGGGGAGAGTGTGTGCGGGGAGAATGTGTGCGGATAGAGTGCGCATGTGGAGAGTGTGTGCGGGGAAATGTGTGTGTCAGGAGAGTGTGTATAGGGATATTGTGCGCAAGGAGATTGTGCACGGGGAATGTGCGTGGGGAGAGTGTGTGCGGGGAGAGTGTGCTCAGGGAGAGTGTGGAAGGGAGATTGTGTGCGGGGAGATTGTGCGCAGGGAGAGTGTGTGTGGGGAGAGTGTGTCCGGGGAGGGTGTGTGTGGGGTGAGTGTGTGCAGGGAGAGTGTGTGCAGGGAGAGTGTGCACGGGGCGAGTGTGTGCGGGTAGAGTTTGTGTCAGGAGAGTGTGTGTGGGGAGTGTGTGTGCAGGGATATGTGTGCGCAGGGAGAGTGTGTGTCGGGACAGTGTGTGCGAGGAGAGTGTGTACGGGGAGAGTGTGCGCAGGGAGAGTATGCGTGGTGAGGGTGTGCGCAGGGAGAGTGTTCGCAGGGAGAGTGTGCGCGGTGAGGGTGTGCGCAGGGAGAGTGTGCACAGGGTTGGTTGGCGCGGGGAGAGTGTGTGTGCGGGGAGAGTTTGTGCGGGGAGAATGTGTGCGGATAGAGTGTGCATGGGGAGAGTGTGTGCGTGGAAATGTGTGTGTCAGGAGAGTGTGTACGGGGAGTGTGTGCACAGGGAGAGTGTGTGCAGGGAGAGTGTGCGCGGGGAGAGTGTGTGCAGGGAGAGTGTGTGCGGGGACACTCTGTGCAGGGAGAGTGTGCGGGGATAGTGTGTGCGGGTAGAGTGTGTGTGTGGAAAGTGTGCGCAGGGAGAGTGTGCGCAGGGAGAGTGTGCAGGGAGAGTGTGTGCGGGCAGAGTGTGTGTGCGGCGAGTGTTCGCGGGGAAATGTGAGTGTCGGGAGAGTGTGTACGGGGATATTTTGCGCAGGGAGAGTGTGCGCGGGGAGAGTGTGTGCGGGGAGAGTGTGTGCGCGAAGAGTGTGCTCAGGGAGAGTGTGGGGGGGGAGATTGTGCGCGGGGAGATTGTGCGCAGGGAGAGTGTGTGTGGGGAGAGTGTGTCCGGGGAGGGTGTGTGCGGGGTGAGTGTGTGCGGGGAGAGTGTGTGCAGGGAGAGTGTGCACGGGGTGAGTGTGTGCGGGTAGAGTCTGTGTCAGGAGAGTGTGTGTGGGGAGTGTGTGTGCAGGGATATGTGAGCACAGGGAGGGTGTGTGTCTGGACAGTGTGTGCGAGGAGAGTGTGTGTGGGGAGAGTGTGCGCAGGGAGAGTGTGCGCGGTGAGGGTGTGCACAGGGAGAGTGTGCGCAGGGAGAGTGTGCGCGGGGAGAGTGTGTGCGGGGAAAGTGTGCGCGGGGAGAATGTGTGCGGATAGAGTGTGCATGGGGAGAGTAGGTGCGGGGAAATGTGTGTGTCAGGAGAGTGTGTACGGGGAGTGTGTGCACAGGGAGAGTGTGTGCAGGGAGAGTGTGCACGGGGAGAGTGTGTGCAGGGAGAGAGTGTGCGGGGAGACTCTGCGCAGGGAGAGTGCGCAGGGATAGTGTGTGCGGGGAGAGTGGGTGCGGGTAGAGTGTGTGCGGGTAGAGTGTGAGAAGGGAGAGTCTGTGCAGGGAGAGTGTGTGCGGGGAAATGTGTGCTCGGGGAGGGTCTGTGTTGGGAGAGTGTCTGCGGGGAGAGTGTGCGCGGGGAGAGCGTGTGCAGGGAGAGTGTGCACAGGGAGAGTCTGTGTGGGGAGAGTGCACGTGGGGAGAGTGTATGCAGGGAGAGAGTGTGCGGGGAGAGTGTGTGCAGCGAGAGTGTGTGCGTGGTGAGTGGGTGCGGGGAGAGTGTGCCCCAGGAGAGCATGCGTGGGAAGATTGTGTGCGGGGAGAGTGTGTGCGGGGAGATTGTGTGCGGGGAGAGTGTGTGCGGGGAGAGTGTGTGCAGGGAGAATGTGTGCGGATAGAGTGTGCATGTGGAGAGTGTGTGCGGGGAAATGTGTGTGTCAGGAGAGTGTGTGCAGGGATATGTGTGCACAGGGAGGGTGTGCGTCTGGACAGTGTGTGCGAGGAGAGTGTGTGCGGGGAGAGCGTGCGCAGGGAGAGTGTGCACGATGAGGGTGTGCGCAGGGAGAGTGTGCGCAGGGAGAGTGTGCATGGGGAGAGTGTGTGCGGGGTAAGTGTGTGCGGGGAGAATGTGTGCAGATAGAGTGTGCATGGGGAGAGTATGTGCGGGGAAATATGTGTGTCAGGAGAGTGTGTACGGGGAGTGTGTGCACAGGGAGACTGTGTGCAGGGAGAGTGTGCACGGGGAGAGTGTGTGCAGGGAGAGGGTGTGCGGGGAGACTCTGCGCAGGGAGAGTGCACAGGGAGTGTGTGCGCCGGGAGAGTGGGTGCGGGTAGAGTGTGTGCGGGTAGAGTGTGAGGAGGGAGTGTCTGTGGAGGGAGAGTGTGTGCGGGGAAATGTGTGCTCGGGGAGGGTCTGTGTTGGGAGAGTGTGTGCGGGGAGAGTGTGCGCGGGGAGAGTGTGTGCAGGGAGAGTGTGAACAGGGAGAGTCTGTGCGGAGAGAGTGCATGCGGGGAGAGTGTATGCAGGGAGAGAGTGCACGGGGAGAGTGTGTGCAGGGAAATGTATGTGCGGGGATGGTGTGTGTGTGGAGAGTGTGTGCAGGGACAGTGTGCGCAGGGAGACTGTGACTGGGAGAGTGTGCGCGGGGAGAGTGTGCGGGAGAATTTTGTGCTGGTAGAGTGTGTGCAGGGAGAGTTTGTAGGGAGAGTGTGTGCAGGGAAATTTGTGTGCGGGGAGGGTGTGTGTCAGGAGAGTTTGTGGAGGGAGAGCGTGCGCAGGGAGAGTGTGCGCAGGGAGATTGTGCACGGGGAGAGTGTGTGCGGGGAGCGTGTGTGTGGGGAGAGTGTGTGTGGATAGAGTGTGCATGGGGAGAGTGTGTGCGGGGAAATGTTTGTGTCTGGAGAGTTTGTACGGGGACCGTGTGCGCAGGGAGTGTGTGTGCAGGGAGAGTGTGCGCGGGGTGAGTGTGCTGGGAGTGTGTTTGCGGGTAGAGTGTGTGTGGGGAGACTACGCAAGGAGAGTGTGCACAGGGAGTTTGTGCGGTGAGAGTGTGTGCGAGTAGAGCATGTGTGTGGAGAGTTTTTGCGGGGAAGTGTGTGTGTTGGAAGAGTGTGTACGGGAAGATTGTGCACAGGGAGAGTGTGCACGGGGAGAGTGTGCGCGGGGAGAGTGTGTGCGGGGAGAGTGTGCGCAGGGAGAGTGTGTCGGGAGAGATTGTGTGTGGGGAGATTGTGCGCAGGGAGATTGTGTGCAGGGAGAGTGTGTGCGGGGAGAGTGTGTGTCAGGAGAGTGTGTGTGGGGAGTGTGTGTGCAGGGAAAAGTGTGCGCAGGGAGGGTGTGTGTCGGGACAGTGTGTGTGAGGAGAATGTGTGCAGGGAGAGTGTGAGCAGGGACAGTGTGCGCGGGGTGAGTGTGCTGGGAGTGTGTTTGCGGGTAGAGTGTGTGTGGGGAGACTGTGCGCAAGGAGAGTGTGCGCAGGGAGTTTGTGCGGTGAGAGTGTGTGCGAGTAGAGCATGTGTGTGGAGAGTTTTTGCGGGGAAGTGTGCATGTTGGAAGAGTGTGTACGGGAAGATTGTGCACAGGGAGAGTGTGCACGGGGAGAGTGTGCGCGGGGAGAGTGTGTGCGGGTAGAGTGTGTGCAGGGAGAGTCTGTGCAGGGAGAGTTTGTGCGGGGAAACGTGTGCGCGGGGAGGGTTTGTGTCGGGAGAGTGTGTGCGGGGAGAGTGTGTGCGGGGAGAGTTCGCGTGGGGAGAGTGTTTGCAGGGAGAGTGTGCACAGGGAGAGTCTGTGCGAGGAGGGTGTGCGCGGGGAGAGTGTATGCAGGGAAAGAGTGCGCGGGGAGAGTGTGTGCAGGGAGAGTGTGCACAGGGAGACTCTGTGCGGGGAGAGTGAGCACCGGGAGAGCGTGCACTGAAAGATTGTGTGTGGGGAGAGTGTGCGCGGGGAGAGTGTGCGCAGGGAGAGTGTGCGCGGGGAGAGTGTGTGCAAGTAGAGTGTGTGCAGGTAGAGTGTGTGCGGGTAGAGTGTGAGCAGGGAGAGTCTGTGCAGGGAGAGTGTGTGCGGGGAAATGCGTGCGCGGGGAGGGTGCTTAGCGGGAGAGTGTGTGCGGGGAGAGTCTGTGCGGGGAGAGTGCGCAAGGGGAGAATGTATGCAGAGCGAGACTGTGCGGGGAGATTGTGTGCAGGGAGACAGTGTGCAGTGAGAGTGTGCACGGGGAGAGTATACGCAGGGAAAGTGTGTGGGGAGAGTGTGTGTGGGGAAAAGTGTGTTTCGGGAGAGTGTGCATGGGGAGAGTGTGTGGGGAGAGTGTGTGCAGGGAAATGTATGTGCGGGGAGGGTGTGTGTATGGAGAGTGTGTGCAGGAAGAGTGTGCGCAGGAAGACTGTGACGGGGAGAGTGTGTGCATGTAGAGTGTGTGCAGGGAGAGTGTGCGCGGGGAGAGTGTGTGCATGGAGAGTGTGTGCGGGGAGAGTATGCGCAGGGAGAGTGTGTGGGGAGAGTGTTTGCGGGCAGAGTGTTTGTGGGGATAGTGTGCGCAGGGAGAGTGTGCACAGGGAGAATGTGCGCGGGGAGAGTGTGTGCGGGGAGAGTTTGTGCGGGGAGAGTGTGTGCGGGGAGAGTGTGCACGGGGTGAGTGTGTGCGGGTAGAGTGTTTGTCAGGAGAGTGTGTGTGGGGAGTGTGTGTGCAGGGAAATGTGTGCGCAGGGAGGGTGTGTGTCGGGACATTGTGTGCAAGGAGAGTTGTGCGGGGAGAGTGTGCGCAGGGAGAGTGTGCGCAGGGAGAGTGGGTGCGGGTAGAGTGTGTGCAGGGAGAGTCTGTGCAGGGAGAGTTTGTGCGGGGAAACGTATGCGCGGGGAGGTTTTGTGTCGGGAGAGTGCGTGCAGGGAGAGTGTGCGGGGAGAGTTTGCACGGGGAGAGTGTTTGCAGGGAGAGTGTGCACAGGGAGAGTCTGTGCGGGGAGAGTGTGCTCCGGGAGAGCGTGCGTGGGAAGATTGTGTGTGGGTAGAGTGTGTGCGGGGAGAGTGTGTGTGGGGAGAGTGTGTGCGGGCAGATTGGGTGCAGGGAGTGGGTGTGCAAGGAGAGTGTGTGCGGGAAGAGTGTGTGCGGTGAGAGTGTTTGCGCGGAGAGTGTGTGTGGGGAGATTGTGTGTGGGGAGAGTGTGTGTGGGGTGAGTGTGTGGGGGCAGATTGGGTGCAGGGAGTGTGTGTGCAGGGAGAGTATATGTGGGAAGAGTGTGTGCGGAGAGAGTGTGTGCGGGGAGATAGCACTCAGGGAAAGTGCACAGGGAGAGTGTGCTCAGGGAGAGTGTGCGCAAGGAGAGTGTGCGTGGGGAGAGTGTGTGGGGAGAGTGTGTGTGGGGTAAACTGTGTTTCGGGAGAGAGTGCGGGGAGAGTGTGCGCAGGAAGAGTGTGGGCAGGGGGAGTGTGCGCGGGGAGAGTGTGTGGGGAGAGTGTGTGCAGGGAAATGTAAGTGCGGGGACGGTGTGTGTGTGGAGAGTGTGTGCGGGGAGAGTGTGTACAGAGAGAGTGTGTGGGGAGAGTGTGTGCAGGGAAATTTGTGCGGGGATGGTGTGTGTCAGTAGAGTTTGTGCAGGGAGAGTGTGTGCAGGGAGAGTGTGCGTGGGGAGTGTGTGTGCAGGGAGAGTGTGTGCAGGGAGACTCTGCGCAGGGAGAGTTTGCGGGGAGAGTGTGTGCGGGTAGAGTGTGTGCGGCGAGACTCTGCGCAGGGAGAGTGTGCAGTGAGAGTGTGTGCAGGTGGAGTGTGTGTGCAGAAAGTGTTCGAGGGGAAATGTGTGTGTCGAGAGAGTGTGTACGGGGATATTGTGCGCAGGGAGAGTGTGCGCAGGGAGAGTGTGCGTGGGGAGATTGTGTGCAAGGAGAGTGTGCTCAGGGAGAGTGTGTGTGGGGAGAGTGTGTGCGGGGAGGGTGTGTGCGGAGTGAGTGTGTGCGGGGAGAGTGTGTGCAGGGGGAGTGTCCATGGGGTGTGTGTGTGCGGTTAGAGTGTGTGTCAGGAGAGTGTGCGTGGGGAGTGTGTGTGCAGCAAAATGTGTGCGCAGGGAGGGTGTGTGTCGGGACAGTGTGTGCGAGGAGAGTGTGTGCGGGGAGAGTGTGCGCAGGGAGACTGTGCGCGGGGAGAGTGGGTGCTGGTAGAGTGTGTGCGAGTAGAGTGTGTGCGGGTAGAGTGTGTGTGGATAGAGTGTGTGCAGGGAGAGTCTGTGCGGGGAGAGTGTGTGCGGGGAGAGTGTGCGCGGGGAGAATGTGTGCAGGGAGAGTGTGCACAGGGAGAGTCTGTGCGGGGAGAGTGCGTGTGGGGAGAGTTTATGCAGGGAGAGAGTGCGCGGGGAGAGTGTGTGCAGGGAGAGTTTGTGGGGAGAGTGTGTGCAGGGAAATTTGTGGGCAGGGAGTGTGTGTGTCAGGAGAGTTTGTGGAGGGAGAGCGTGCGGAGGGAGAGTGTGCGCATGGAGAGTGTGCACGGGGAGAGTGTGTGCGGGGAGAGTGTGTGCGGGGAGAGTGTGAGCGGATAGAGTGTGCATGGGGAGAGTGTGTGCAGTTAAATGTGTGTGTCAGGAGAGTGTGTACAGGGATTGTGTGCGCAGGGAGAGTGTGTGCAGGGAGAGTGTGCGCGGGGAGAGTGTGTGCACGGAGAGTGTGTGCGGGGAGAGTCTGCGCAGGGAGAGTGTGCGGGGAGAGTGTTTGCGTGCAGAGTGTGTGTGTGGATAGTGTGCACAGGGAGAATGTGCGCGGGGAGAGAGTGTGCGGGGAGAGTGTGCGCAGGGAGAGTGTGTGGGGCGAGATTGTGTGTGGGCAGATTGTGCGCAGGGTGATTGTGCACGGGGAGAGTTTTTGCGGGGAGAGTGTGTGCGGGGAGAGTGTGTGCAGGGTGGGTATGTGTCGGGAGAGAGTGTGCAGGGAGAGTGTGTGCAGGGAGAGTGTGCATGGGGTGAGTGTGTGCAGGTAGAGTGTTTTTCAGGAGAGTGTGTGTGGGGAGTGTGTGTGCACGGAAATGTGTGCGCAGGGAGGGTGTGTGTCGGGACAGTGTGTGCGAGGAGAGTTTGTGCGGGGACAGTGTGCGCAGGGAGAGTGTGCGCGTGGAGAGTGGGTGCGGGTAGAGTGTGCGCAGGGAGAGTCTGTGCAGGGAGAGTTTGTGCGGGGAAACGTGTGCGCGGGGAGGGTTTGTGTCGGGAGAGTGCGTGCGGGGAGAGTGTGCGGGGAGAGTTTGCGCGGGGAGAGTGTTTGCAGGGAGAGTGTGCACAGGGAGAGTGTGTGCGGGGAGAGTGTGCGCAGGGAGAGTGTGTCGGGAGAGATTGTGTGTGGGGAGATTGTGCGCAGGGAGATTGTGTGCAGGGAGAGTGTGTGCGGGGAGAGTGTGTGTCAGGAGAGTGTGTGTGGGGAGTGTGTGTGCAGGGAAAAGTGTGCGCAGGGAGGGTGTGTGTCGGGACAGTGTGTGTGAGGAGAATGTGTGCAGGGAGAGTGTGAGCAGGGACAGTGTGCGCGGGGTGAGTGTGCTGGGAGTGTGTTTGCGGGTAGAGTGTGTGTGGGGAGACTGTGCGCAAGGAGAGTGTGCGCAGGGAGTTTGTGCGGTGAGAGTGTGTGCGAGTAGAGCATGTGTGTGGAGAGTTTTTGCGGGGAAGTGTGCATGTTGGAAGAGTGTGTACGGGAAGATTGTGCACAGGGAGAGTGTGCACGGGGAGAGTGTGCGCGGGGAGAGTGTGTGCGGGTAGAGTGTGTGCAGGGAGAGTCTGTGCAGGGAGAGTTTGTGCGGGGAAACGTGTGCGCGGGGAGGGTTTGTGTCGGGAGAGTGTGTGCAGGGAGAGTGTGTGCGGGGAGAGTTCGCGTGGGGAGAGTGTTTGCAGGGAGAGTGTGCACAGGGAGAGTCTGTGCGAGGAGGGTGTGCGCGGGGAGAGTGTATGCAGGGAAAGAGTGCGCGGGGAGAGTGTGTGCAGGGAGAGTGTGCACAGGGAGACTCTGTGCGGGGAGAGTGAGCACCGGGAGAGCGTGCACTGAAAGATTGTGTGTGGGGAGAGTGTGCGCGGGGAGAGTGTGCGCAGGGAGAGTGTGCGCGGGGAGAGTGTGTGCAAGTAGAGTGTGTGCAGGTAGAGTGTGTGCGGGTAGAGTGTGAGCAGGGAGAGTCTGTGCAGGGAGAGTGTGTGCGGGGAAATGCGTGCGCGGGGAGGGTGCTTAGCGGGAGAGTGTGTGCGGGGAGAGTCTGTGCGGGGAGCGTGCGCAAGGGGAGAATGTATGCAGAGCGAGACTGTGCGGGGAGAGTGTGTGCAGGGAGACAGTGTGCAGTGAGAGTGTGCACGGGGAGAGTATACGCAGGGAGAGTGTGTGGGGAGAGTGTGTGTGGGGAAAAGTGTGTTTCGGGAGAGTGTGCGCAGGGAGAGTGTGCGCAGGGAGAGTGTGCATGGGGAGAGTGTGTGGGGAGAGTGTGTGCAGGGAAATGTATGTGCGGGGAGGGTGTGTGTGTGGAGAGTGTGTGCAGGAAGAGTGTGCGCAGGAAGACTGTGACGGGGAGAGTGTGTGCATGTAGAGTGTGTGCAGGGAGAGTGTGTGCGGGGAGAGTGTGCACGGGGTGAGTGTGTGCGGGTAGAGTGTTTGTCAGGAGAGTGTGTGTGGGGAGTGTGTGTGCACGGAAATGTGTGCGCAGGGAGGGTGTGTGTCGGGACATTGTGTGCAAGGAGAGTTTGTGCGGGGAGAGTGTGCGCAGGGAGAGTGTGCGCGGGGAGAGTGGGTGCGGGTAGAGTGTGTGCAGGGAGAGTCTGTGCAGGGAGAGTTTGTGCGGGGAAACGTGTGCGCGGGGAGGTTTTGTGTCGGGAGAGTGCGTGCAGGGAGAGTGTGCGGGGAGAGTTTGCACGGGGAGAGTGTTTGCAGGGAGAGTGTGCACAGGGAGAGTCTGTGCGGGGAGAGTGTGCTCCGGGAGAGCGTGCGTGGGAAGATTGTGTGTGGGTAGAGTGTGTGCGGGGAGAGTGTGTGTGGGGAGAGTGTGTGCGGGCAGATTGGGTGCAGGGAGTGTGTGTGCAAGGAGAGTGTGTGCGGGAAGAGTGTGTGCGGTGAGAGTGTTTGCGCGGAGAGTGTGTGTGGGGAGATTGTGTGTGGGGAGAGTGTGTGTGGGGTGAGTGTGTGCGGGCAGATTGGGTGCAGGGAGTGTGTGTGCAGGGAGAGTCTATGTGGGAAGAGTGTGTGCGGAGAGAGTGTGTGCGGGGAGATAGCACTCAGGGAAAGTGCACAGGGAGAGTGTGCTCAGGGAGAGTGTGCGCAAGGAGAGTGTGCGTGGGGAGAGTGTGTGGGGAGAGTGTGTGTGGGGTAAACTGTGTTTCGGGAGAGAGTGCGGGGAGAGTGTGCGCAGGAAGAGTGTGGGCAGGGGGAGTGTGCGTGGGGAGAGTGTGTGGGGAGAGTGTGTGCAGGGAAATGTAAGTGCGGGGACGGTGTGTGTGTGGAGAGTGTGTGCGGAGAGTGTGTGCGGGGAGAGTGTGTACAGAGAGAGTGTGTGGGGAGAGTGTGTGCAGGGAAATTTGAGTGCGGGGATGGTGTGTGTCAGTAGAGTTTGTGCAGGGAGAGTGTGTGCAGGGAGAGTGTGCGTGGGGAGTGTGTGTGCAGGGAGAGTGTGTGCAGGGAGACTCTGAGCAGGGAGAGTTTGCGGGGAGAGTGTGTGTGGGTAGAGTTTGTGCGGCAAGACTCTGCGCAGGGAGAGTGTGCAGTGAGAGTGTGTGCAGGTAGAGTGTGTGTGCAGAAAGTGTTCGAGGGGAAATGTGTGTGTCGAGAGAGTGTGTACGGGGATATTGTGCGCAGGGACAGTGTGCGCAGGGGAGTGTGCGTGGGGAGATTGTGTGCGAGGAGAGTGTGCTCAGGGAGAGTGTGTGTGGGGAGAGTGTGTGCGGGGAGGGTGTGTGCGGAGTGAGTGTGTGCAGGGAGAGTGTGTGCAGGGGGAGTGTGCATGGGGTGTGTGTGTGCGGTTAGAGTGTGTGTCAGGAGAGTGTGCATGGGGAGTGTGTGTGCAGCAAAATGTGTGCGCAGGGAGGGTGTGTGTCGGGACAGTGAGTGCGAGGAGAGTGTGTGCGGGGAGAGTGTGCGCAGGGAGACTGTGCGCGGGGAGAGTGGGTGCTGGTAGAGTGTGTGCGAGTAGAGTGTGTGCGGGTAGAGTGTGTGTGGATAGAGTGTGTGCAGGGAGAGTCTGTGCGGGGAGAGTGTGTGCGGGGAGAGTGTGCGCGGGGAGAATGTGTGCAGGGAGAGTGTGCACAGGGAGAGTCTGTGCGGGGAGAGTGCGCGTGGGGAGAGTTTATGCAGGGAGAGAGTGCGCGGGGAGAGTGTGTGCAGGGAGAGTTTGTGGGGAGAGTGTGTGCAGGGAAATTTGTGGGCAGGGAGGGTGTGTGTCAGGAGAGTTTGTGGAGGGAGAGCGTGCAGAGGGAGAGTGTGCGCATGGAGAGTGTGCACGGGGAGAGTGTGTGCGGGGAGAGTGTGTGCGGGGAGAGTGTGAGCGGATAGAGTGTGCATGGGGAGAGTGTGTGCAGTTAAATGTGTGTGTCAGGAGAGTGTGTACAGGGATTGTGTGCGCAGGGAGAGTGTGTGCAGGGAGAGTGTGCGCGGGGAGAGTGTGTGCACGGAGAGTGTGTGCGGGGAGAGTCTGCGCAGGGAGAGTGTGCGGGGAGAGTGTTTGCGTGCAGAGTGTGTGTGTGGATAGTGTGCGCGGGGAGAGTGTGCACAGGGAGAATGTGCGCGGGGAGAGAGTGTGCGGGGAGAGTGTGCGCAGGGAGAGTGTGTGGGGCGAGATTGTGTGTGGGCAGATTGTGCGCAGGGTGATTGTGCACGGGGAGAGTTTTTGCGGGGAGAGTGTGTGCAGGGAGAGTGTGTGCAGGGAGAGTGTGCATGGGGTGAGTGTGTGCAGGTAGATTGTTTTTCAGGAGAGTGTGTGTGGGGAGTGTGTGTGCACGGAAATGTGTGCGCAGGGAGGGTGTGTGTCGGGACAGTGTGTGCGAGGAGAGTTTGTGCGGGGACAGTGTGCGCAGGGAGAGTGTGCGCGTGGAGAGTGGGTGCGGGTAGAGTGTGCGCAGGGAGAGTCTGTGCAGGGAGAGTTTGTGCGGGGAAACGTGTGCGCGGGGAGGGTTTGTGTCGGGAGAGTGCGTGCGGGGAGAGTGTGCGGGGAGAGTTTGCGCGGGGAGAGTGTTTGCAGGGAGAGTGTGCACAGGGAGAGTCTGTGCGGGGAGAGTGTGCACCGGGAGAGCCTGCGTGGGAAGATTGTGTGTGGGGAGAGTGTGTGCGGGGAGAGTGTGTGCGGGAAGAGTGTTTGTGGGGAGAGTGTTTGTGGGGAGAGTGTTTGTGGGGAGAGTGTGTGCGGGCAGATTGGGTGCAGGGAGTGTGTGTGCAGGGAGAGTATAATTGGGAAGAGTGTGTGTGGGGAGAGTGTGTGCGGGGAGATAGCGCGCAGGGAGAGTGTGCACGGTGAGAGTGTGCTCAGGGAGTGTGTGCGCAAGGAGAGTGTGCGTGGGGAGAGTGTGTGGGGAGAGTTTGTATGGGGAAAATTGTGTTTCGGGAGAACGTGTGCGGGGAGAGTGTGTGCAGGAAGAGTGTGCGCAGGGAGAGTGTGCGCGGGGATAGTGTGTGGGGAGAGTGTGTGCAGGGAAATATATGTGCGGAGAGGGTGTGTGTGTGGAGAATGTGTGCGGGGAGAGTGTGCGCAGGGAGAGTGTGCATGGGGAGAGTGTGCGCGGGGAGAGTGTGCGGGGAAATTGTGGGCGTGTAGAGTGTGTGCAGAGAGAGTGTTTGGGGAGAGTGTGTGCAGGGAAATTTGTTTGCGGGGAGGGTGTGTGTCAGGAGAGTTTGTGCAGGGAGAGTGTGTGCAGGGAGAGTGTGCGTGGGGAGTGTGTGTGCAGGGAGAGTGTGTGCCGGGAGACTCTGCGCAGGTAGAGTTTGCGGAGAGAGTGTGTGCGGGTAGAGTGTGTGCGAGGAGACTTTGCGCAGGGAGAGTGTGCAGGGAGAGTGTGTGCAGGTAGAGTGTGTGTGCAGAAAGTGTTCGAGGGGAAATGTGTGTGTCGGGAGTGTGTGTGGGGGGAGATTGTGTGCGGGGAGATTGTGCGCAGGGCTAGTGTGTGTGGGGAGAGTGTGTGCGGGGAGGGTGTTTGTGGAGTGAGTGTGTGCGGGGAGAGTGTGTGCAGGGGGAGTGTGCATGGGGTGTGTGTGTGCGGTTAGAGTGTGTGTCAGGAGAGTGTGCGTGGGGAGTGTGTGTGCAGCGAAATGTGTGCGCAGGGAGGGTGTGTGTCTGGACAGTGTGTGCGAGGAGAGTGTGTGCGGGGAGAGTGTGCGCAGTGAGACTGTGCACGGGGAGAGTGGGTGCTGGTAGAGTGTGTGCGAGTAGAGTGTGTGCGGGGAAATGTGTGCACGGGGAGGGTGTGTGTCGGGAGAGTGTGTGCGGGGACAGTGTGTGCGGGGAGAGTGTGCGTGGGGAGAATGTGTGCAGGGAGAGTGTGCACAGGGAGAGTCTGTGCGGTGAGAGTGTGCGTGGGGAGAGTTTATGCAGGTGAGAGTGCGCGGGGAGAGTGTGTGCAGGGAGAGTTTGTGGGGAGAGTGTGTGCAGGGAAATTTGTGGGCGGGGAGGGTGTGTGTCAGGAGAGTTTGTGGAGGGAGAGCGTGCGCGGGGAGAGTGTGCGCATGGAAAGTGTGCACGGGGAGAGTGTGTGCGGGGAGAGTGTGTGCGGGGAGAGTGTGTGCGGATAGAGTGTGCATGGGGAGAGTGTGTGCAGGGAAATGTGTGTGTGTCAGGAGAGTGTGTACAGGGATTGTGTGTGCAGGGAGAGTGTGTGCAGGGAGAGTGTGCGTGGGGAGAGTGTGTGCACGGAGATTGTGTGTGGGGAGAGTCTGCGCAGGGAGAGTGTGCGGGGAGAGTGTTTGCGGGCAGAGTGTGTGTGGGGATAGTGTGCGCAGGGAGAGTGTGCACGGGGAGAATGTGCGCGGGGAGAGTGTGTGCGGGGAGAGTGTGCGCAGGGAGAGTGTGTGGGGGAGATTGTGTGTGGGGAGATTGTGCGCAGGGAGATTGTTTGCAGGGAGAGTTTGTGCGGGGAGACTGTGTGCGGGGAGAGTGTGCACGGGGTGACTGTGTGCGGGTAGAGTGTTTGTCAGGAGAGTGTGTGTGGGGAGTGTGTGTGCAGGGAAATGTGTGCGCAGGGAGGGTGTGTGTCGGGACAGTGTGTGCATGGAGAGTTTGTGCGGGGAGAGTGTGCGCAGGGAGAGTGTGCGCGGGGAGAGTGGGTGCGGGTAGAGTGTGTGCAGGGATAGTCTGTGCAGGGAGAGTTTGTGCGGGGAAACGTGTGCGCGGGGAGGGTTTGTGTCAGGAGACTGCGTGCGGGGAGAGTGTGCGGGGAGAGTTTGCACTGGGAGAGTGTTTGCAGGGAGAGTGTGCACAGGGAGAGTCTGTGCGGGGAGAGTGTGCTCCGGGTGAGCGTGCGTGGGAACATTGTGTGTGGGGAGAGTGTGAGCGGGGAGAGTGTGTGTGGGGAGAGTGTGTGCGGGCAGATTGGGTGCGGGGAGTGTGTGTGCAAGGAGAGTGTGTGCGGGAAGAGTGTGTGCGGTGAGAGTGTTTGTGGGGAGAGTGTGTGTGGGGAGAGTGTGTGTGGGGAGAGTGTTTGTGGGGAGAGTGTGTGCGGGCAGATTGGGTGCAGGGAGCGTGTGTGCAGGGAGAGTATATGTGGGAAGAGTGTGTGTGGGGAGAGTGTGTGCGGGGAGATAGCGCGCAGGGAGAGTGTGCACGGGGAGAGTGTGCTTAGGGAGTGTGTGCACAAGGAGAGTGTGCGTGGGGAGAGTGTGTGGGGAGAGTTTGTATGGGGAAAATTGTGTTTCGGGAGAGAGTGTGCGGGGAGAGGGTGCGCAGGAAGAGTGTGCGCAGGGAGAGTGTGCGCGGGGAGAGTGTGTGGGGAGAGAGTGTGCAGGGAAATATATGTGCAGAGAGGGTGTGTGTGTGGAGAGTGTGTGCGGGGAGAGTGTGCATTGAAATTGTGGGCGTGTAGAGTGTGTGCAGAGAGAGTGTTTGGGGAGAGTGTGTGCAGGGAAATTTGTGTGCGGGGAGGGTGTGTGTCAGGAGAGTTTGTGCAGGGAGAGTGTGTGCCGGGAGACTCTGCGCAGGTAGAGTTTGCGGAGAGAGTGTGTGCAGGTAGAGTGTGTGCGGGGAGACTTTGCGCAGGGAGAGTGTGCAGGGAGAGTGTGTGCAGGTAGAGTGTGTGTGCAGAAAGTGTTCGAGGGGAAATGTGTGTGTCGGGAGAGTGTGTACGGGGATATTGTGCGCAGGGAGAGTGGGCGCAGGGAGAGTGTGCGTGGGGAGAGTGTGTGCGGGGAGAGTGTGCTCAGGGAGAGTGTGTGGGGGGAGATTGTGTGCGGGGAGATTGTGCGCAGGGAGAGTGTGTGTGGGGATAGTGTGTGCGGGGAGGGTGTTTGCGGAGTGAGTGTGTGCGGGGAGAGTGTGTGCAGGGGGAGTGTGCATGGGGTGTGTGTGTGTGGTTAGAGTGTGTGTCAGGAGAGTGTGCGTGGGGAGTGTGTGTGCAGCGAAATGTGTGCGCAGGGAGGGTGTGTGTCTGGACAGTGTGTGCTAGGACAGTGTGTGCAGGGAGAGCGTGCGCAGGGAGACTGTGCACGGGGAGAGTGGGTGCTGGTAGAGTGTGTGCGAGTAGAGTGTGTGTGGGTAGAGTGTTTGCGGATAGAGTGTGTGCAGGGAGAGTCTGTGCAGGGAGAGTTTGTGCGGGGAAATGTGTGGACGGGGAGGTTGTGTGTCGGGAGAGTGTGTGCGGGGACAGTGTGTGCGGGGAGAGTGTGCGTGGGGAGAATGTGTGCAGGGAGAGTTTGTGGGGAGAGTGTGTGCAGGGAAATTTGTGGGCGGGGAGGGTGTGTGTCAGGAGAGTTTGTGGAGGGAGAGCATGCGCAGGGAGACTGTGCACATGGAAAGTGTGCTCAGGGAGAGTGTGTGCGGGGACAGTGTGTGCGGGGAGTGTGTGCGGATAGAGTGTGCATGGGGAGAGTGTGTGCAGGGAAATGTGTGTGTCAGGAGAGTGTGTACAGGGATTGTGTGCGCAGGGAGAGTGTGTGCAGGGAGAGTGTGGGTGGGGAGAGTGTGAGCACGGAGAGTGTGTGCGGGGAGAGTCTGCGCAGGGAGAGTGTGCGGGGAGAGTATTTGCGGGCAGAGTGTGTGTGGGGATAGTGTGCGCAGGGAGAGTGTGCACGGGGAGAATGAGCGCGGGGAGAGTGTGTGCGGGTAGAGTGTGCGCAGGGAGAGTTTGTGGGGGGAGATTGTGTGTGGGGAGAGTGTGCGCAGGGAGATTGTGTGCAGGGAGAGTTTGTGCGGGGAGAGTGTGTGCGGGGAGAGTGTGCACGGGGTGAGTGTGTGCGGGTAGAGTGTTTGTCAGGAGAGTGTGTGTGGGGAGTGTGTGTGCAGGGAAATGTGTGCGCAGGGAGGGTGTGTGTCGGGACAGTGTGTGCATGGAGAGTTTGTGCGGGGAGAGTGTGCGCAGGGAGAGTGTGCGCGGGGAGAGTGGGTGCGGGTAGAGTGTGTGCAGGGAGAGTCTGTGTAGGGAGAGTTTGTGCGGGGAAACGTGTGCGCGGGGAGGGTAAGTGTCAGGAAAGTGCGTGCGGGGAGAGTGTGCGGGGAGAGTTTGCACGGGGAGAGTGTTTGCAGGGAGAGTGTGCACAGGGAGAGTCTGTGCGGGGAGAGTGTGCTCCGGGAGAGCGTGCGTGGGAAGATTGTGTGTGGGGCGAGTGTGTGCGGGGAGAGTGTGTGTGGGGAGAGTGTGTGCGGGCAGATTGGGTGCAGGGAGTGTGTGTGCAAGGAGAGTGTGTGCGGGAAGAGTGTGTGCGGTGAGAGTATTTGTGCGGAGAGTGTGTGTGGGGAGAGTGTGTGTGGGGAGAGTGTGTGTGCGGTGAGTGTGTGCGGGCAGATTGGGTGCAGCGAGTGTGTGTGCAGGGAGAGTATATGTGGGAAGAGTGAGTGCGGAGAGAGTGTGTGCGGGGAGATAGCACGCAGGGAGAGTGCACAGGGAGAGTGTGCTCAGGGAGAGTGTGCGCAAGGAGAGTGTGCTTGGGGAGAGTGTGTGGGGAGAGTGTGTGTGGGGAAAAGAGTGTTTCGGGAGAGAGTGTGCGGGGAGAGTGTGCGCAGGAAGAGTGTGGGCAGGGAGAGTGTGCGCGGGGAGAGTGTGTGGGGAGAGTGTGTCCAGGGAAATGTATGTGCGGGGACGGTGTGTGTGTGGAGAGTGTGTGCGGAGAGAGTGTGTGCAGAGAGAGTGTGTGGGGAGAGTGTGTGCAGGGAAATTTGTGTGCGGGGAGGGTGTGTGTCAGGAGAGTTTGTGCAGGGAGAGTTTGTGCAGGGAGAGTGTGCTTGGGGAGTGTGTGTGCAGGGAGAGTGTGTGCGGAGAGACTCTGCGCAGGGAGAGTGTGCGGGGAGAGTGTGTGCGGGTAGAGTGTGTGCGGCGAGACTCTGCGCAGGGAGAGTGTGCAGGGACAGTGTGTGCTGGTAGAGTGTGTGTGCAGTAAGTGTTCGAGGGGAAATGTGTTTTTCAGGAGAGTGTGTATGGGGATATTGTGCGCAGGGAGAGTGTGCTCAGGGAGAGTGTGCGTGGGGAGAGTGTGTGCGATGAGAGTGTGCTCAGGGAGAGTGTGTGGGGGGAGATTGTGTGCAGGGAGATTGTGCGCAGGGAGAGTGTGTGTGGGGAGAGTGTGTGCGGGGAGGGTGTGTGCGGAGTGAGTGTGTGCGGGGAGAGTGTGTGCAGGGGGAGTGTGCATGGGTGAGTGTGTGCGGGTAGAGTGTGTGTCAGGAGAGTGTGCGTGGGGAGTGTGTGTGCAGCAAAATGTGTGCGCAGGGAGGGTGTGTGTCGGGACATTGTGTGCGAGGAGAGTGTGTGCGGGGAGAGTGTGCGCAGGGAGACTGTGCGCGGGGAGAGTGGGTGCTGGTAGAGTGTGTGCGAGTTGAGTGTGTGAGGGTAGAGTGTGTGCGGATAGAGTGTGTGCAGGGAAAGTCTGTGCGGGGAGAGTGTGTGCGGGGAAATGTGTGCGCGGGGAGGGTGTGTGCCGGGAGAGTGTGTGCGGGGAGAATGTGTGCAGGGAGAGTGTGCACAGGGAGAGTCTGTGCGGGGAGAGTGCGCGTGGGGAGAGTTTATGCAGGGAGAGAGTGCGCGGGGAGAGTGTGTGCAGGGAGAGTTTGTGGGGAGAGTGTGTGCAGGGAAATTTGTGGGCGGGGAGGGTGTGTGTCAGGAGAATTTGTGGAGGGAGAGCGTGCGCAGGGAGAGTGTGCGCATGGAGAGTGTGCACGGGGAGAGTGTGTGCGGGCAGAGTGTGTGCGGGGAGAGTGTGTGTGGATAGAGTGTGCATGGGGAGAGTGTGTGCAGGGAAATGTGTGTGTCAGGAGAGTGTGTACAGGGATTGTGTGCGCAGGGAGAGTGTGTGCAGGGAGACTGTGCGCGGGGAGAGTGTGTGCACGGAGAGTGTGTGCGGGGAGAGTCTGCGCAGGGAGAGTGTGCTGGGAGAGTGTTTGCGGGCAGAGTGTGTGTGGGGATAGTGTGCGCAGGGAGAGTGTGTGGGGCGAGATTGTGTGTGGGGAGATTGTGCACAGGGTGATTGTGCGCGGGGAGAGTTTGTGCGGGGAGAGTGTGTGCGGGGAGAGTGTGTGCAGGGTGGGTATGTGTCGGGAGAGTGTGTGCAGGGAGAGTGTGTGCAGGGAGAGTGTGCACGGGGTGAGTGTGTGTGGGTAGAGTGTTTGTCAGGAGAGTGTGTGTGGGGAGTGTGTCAGCAGGGAAATGTGTGCGCAGGGAGGGTGTATGTCGGGACAGTGTGTGCGAGGAGAGTTTGTGTGCAGGGAGAGTGTGCATGGGGAGAGTGTGCACGGGGAGAGTGTGCGGGGAAATTGTGGGCGTTTAGAGTGTGTGCAGAGAGAGTGTGCGGGGAGGGTGTGTGTCAGGAGAGTTTGTGCAGGGAGAGTGTGTGCAGGGAGAGTGTGCATGGGGAGTGTGTGTGCAGGGAGAGTGTGTGCCGGGAGACTCTGCGCAGGGAGAGTTTGCGGAGAGAGTGTGTGCAGGTAGAGTGTGTGCGGGGAGACTCTGCGCTGGGAGAGTGTGCAGGGAGAGTGTGTGCAGGTAGAGTGTGTGTGCAGAAAGTGTTCGAGGGGAAATGTGTGTGTCGGGAGAGTGTGTACGGGGATATTGTGCACAGGGAGAGTGTGCGCAGGGAGAGTGTGCACAAGGAGAGTGTGCGTGGGCAGAGTGTTTGTCAGGAGAGTGTGTGTGGGGAGTGTGTGTGCAGGGAAATGTGTGCTCAGGGAGGGTGTGTGTCGGGACAGTGTGTGCGAGCAGAGTTTGTGCGGGGAGAGTGTGTGCACGGAGAGTGTGCGCGGGGATAGTGTGTGGGGAGAGAGTGTGCAGGGAAATATATGTGCGGGGAGGGTGTGTGTGTGGAGAGTGTGTGCGGGGAGAGTGTGCGCAGGGAGAGTGTGCATGGGGAGAGTGTGCGCGGGGAGAGTGTGCGGGGAAATTGTGGGCGTGTAGAGTGTGTGCAGAGAGAGTGTTTGGGGAGAGTGTGTTCAGGGAAATTTGTGTGCGGGGAGGGTGTGTGTCAGGAGAGTTTGTGCAGGGAGAGTGTGTGCAGGGAGAGTGTGCATGGGGAGTGTGTGTGCAGGGAGAATGTGTGCCGGGAGACTCTGCGCAGGGAGATTTTGCGGAGAGATTGTGTGCAGGTAGAGTGTGTGCGGGGAGACTCTGCGCAGGGAGAGTGTGCAGGGAGAGTTTGTGCAGGTAGAGTGTGTGTGCAGAAAGTGTTCGAGGGGAAATGTGTGTGTCGGGAGAGTGTGTACGGGGATATTGTGCACAGGGAGAGTGTGCGCAGGGAGAGTGTGCGCGGGGAGAGTGTGTGCGGGGAGAGTGTGTGCGGGGAGAGTGTGTGCGGGTAGAGTGTCTGTGGGGAGAGTGTGTGTGTGGAGAGTGTGTGCAGGCAGATTGGGTGCAGGGAGTGTGTGTGCAGGGAGAGTGTGTGCGGGAAGAGTGTGTGTGGGGAGAGTGTGTGCAGGAAGAGTGTGTGTGGGGAGAGTGTGTGTGGGGAGAAGGTGTGTGGGCAGATTGGGTGCAGCGAGTGTGTGTGCAGGGAGAGTGTGTGCGGGAAGAGTGTGTGCGGGCAGATTGTGTGCAGGGAGAGAGTGTGCAGTGAGAGTGTGCACGGGGAGAGTATACGCAGGGAGAGTGTGTGGGGAGAGTGTGTGTGGGGAAAAGTGTGTTTCGGGAGAGTGTGCGCAGTCAGAGTGTGCGCAGGGAGAGTGTGCATGGGGAGAGTGTGTGGGGAGAGTGTGTGCAGGGAAATGTATGTGTGGAAAGGGTGTGCAGGAAGAGGGTGCGCAGGAAGACTGTGACGGGGAGAGTGTGCGCGGGGAGAGTGTGCGGGAGAATTGTGTGCAAGTAGAGTGTGTGCAGGGAGTGTTTGTGGGGAGAGTGTGTGCACGGAAATTTGTGTGCAGGGAGGGTGTGTGTTAGGAGAGTTTGTGGAGGGACAGCGTGCGCAGGGAGACTGTGTGCGGGGAGAGTGAGTGCGGGGAGCGTGTGTGCGGATAGAGTGTGCATGGGGAGAGTGTGTGCGGGGATCTGTGTGTGTCAGTAGAGTGTGTACAAGGAGTGTGTGCGCAGGGAGAGTGTGTGGGGAGAGTGTTTGCGGGCAGAGTGTGTGTGGGGAGAGTGTGCGCAGGGAGAGTGTGCATGGGGAGAGTGTGCGCGGGGAGAGTGTGTGTGGGGAGAGTGTGTGGGGAGAGTTTGTATGGGGAAAATTGTGTTTCGGGAGAGAGTGTGCGGGGAGAGGGTGCGCAGGAAGAGTGTGCGCAGGGAGAGTGTGCGCGGGGAGAGTGTGTGGGGAGAGAGTGTGCAGGGAAATATATGTGCAGAGAGGGTGTGTGTGTGGAGAGTGTGTGCGGGGAGAGTGTGCGGGGAAATTGTGGGCGTGTAGAATGTGTGCAGAGAGAGTGTTTGGGGAGAGTGTGTGCAGGGAAATTTGTGTGCGGGGAGGGTGTGTGTCAGGAGAGTTTGTGCAGGGAGAGTGTGTGCAGGAAGAGTGTGCGTGGGGAGTGTGTGAGCAGGGAGAGTTTGTGCCGGGAGACTCTGCGCAGGGAGAGTTTGCGGAGAGAGTGTGTGCGGGTAGAGTGTGTGTGGGGATAGTGTGCGCAGGGAGAGTGTGCACGGGGAGAATGTGTGCGGGGAGAGTGTGTGCGGGGAGAGTGTGCGCAGGGAGAGTGTGTGGGGGGAGATTGTGTGTGGGGAGATTGTGCGCAGGGAGATTGTGTGCAGGGAGAGTTTGTGCAGGGAGAGTGTGTGCGGGGAGAGTGTGCACGGGGTGAGTGTGTGCGGGTAGAGTGTTTGTCAGGAGAGTGTGTGTGGGGAGTGTGTGTGCAGGGAAATGTGTGCGCAGGGAGGGTGTGTGTCGGGACATTGTGTGCAAGGAGAGTTTGTGCGGGGAGAGTGTTTGTGCGGAGAGTGTGTGTGGGGAGAGTGTGTGTGGGGAGAGTGCGCGCGGGGAGAGTGGGTGCGGGTAGAGTGTGTGCAGGGAGAGTCTGTGCAGCGAGAGTTTGTGCGGGGAAACATGTGCGCGGCGAGGGTTTGTGTCGGGAGAGTGCGTGCGGGGAGAGTGTGCGGGGAGAGTTTGCACGGGGAGACTGTTTGCAGGGAGACTGTGCACAGGGAGAGTCTGTGCGGGGAGAGTGTGCTCCGGGAGAGCGTGCGTGAGAAGATTGTGTGTGGGGAGAGTGTGTGCGGGGAGAATGTGTGTGGGGAGAGTGTGTGCGGGCAGATTAGGGGGAAGGAAGTGTGTGTGCAAGGAGAGTGTGTGCGGGAAGAGTGTGTGCGGTGAGAGTGTTTGCGCGGAGAGTGTTTGTGGGGAGAGTGTGTGTGGGGAGAGTGTGTGTGGGGTGAGTGTGTGCGGGCAGATTGGGTGCAGGGAGTATGTGTGCAGGGAGAATATATGTGGGAAGAGTGTGTGCGGAGAGAGTGTGTGCGGGGAGATTGCACCGAGGGAGAGTGCACAGGGAGAGTGTGCTCAGGGAGAGTGTGCGCAAGGAGAGTGTGCGTGGGGAGAGTGTGTGGGGACAGTGTGTGTGGGGAAAAGTGTGTTTCAGGAGAGAGTGTGCGGGGAGAGTGTGCGCAGGAAGAGAGTGGGCAGGGAGAGTGTGCGCGGGGAGAGTGTGTGGGGAGAGTGTGTGCAGGGAAATGTATGTGCGGGAACGGTGTGTGTGTGGAGAGTGTGTGCGGGGAGAGTGTGTGCAGAGAGAGTGTGTGGGGAGAGTGTGTGCAGGGAAATTTGTGTGCGGGGAGGGTGTGTGTCAGGAGAGTTTGTGCAGGGAGAGTGTGTGCAGGGAGAGTGTGCGTGGGGAGTGTGTGTGCAGGGAGAGTGTGTGCGGGGAGACTCTGCGCAGGGAGAGTTTGCAGGGAAAGTGTGTGCAGGTAGAGTGTGTGTGCAGAAAGTGTTCGAGGGGAAATGTGTGTGTCGAAAGAGTGTGTACGGGGATATTGTTCGCAGGGAGAGTGTGCACAGGGAGAGTGTGCGCAGGGAGAGTGTGTGCGAGGAGAGTGTGCTCAGGGAGAGTGTGTGGGGGGAGATTGTTTGCGGGGAGATTGTGTGCAGGGAGAGTGTGTGTGGGGAGAGTGTGTGCGGGGAGGGTGTTTGCGGAGTGAGTGTGTGCGGGGAGAGTGTGTGCAGGGGGAGTGTGCTTGGGGTGATTTTGTGCAGGTAGAGTGTGTGTCAGGAGAGTGTGCGTGGGGAGTGCGTGTGCAGCGAAATGTGTGTGCAGGGAGGGTGTGTGTCGGGACATTGTGTGCGAGGAGAGTTTGTGCGGGGAGAGTGTGCGCAGGGAGACTGTGCGCGGGGAGAGTGGGTGCTGGTAGTGTGTGTGCAAGTAGAGTGTGTGCAGGGAGAGTGTGCACAGGGAGAGTCTGTGCGGGGAGAGTGCGCATGGGGAGAGTTTATGCAGGGAGAGAGTGCGCGGGGAGAGTGTGTGCAGGGAGAGTTTGTGGGGAGAGTGTGTGCAGGGAAATTTGTGGGCAGGGAGGGTGTGTGTCAGGAGAGTTTGTGGAGGGAGAGCGTGCGCAGGGAGAGTGTGCACATGGAGAGTGTGCACGGGGAGAGTGTGTGCGGATAGAGTGTGCATGGGGAGAGTGTGTGCAGGGAAATGTGTGTGTCAGGAGAGTGTGTACAGGGATTGTGTGTGCAGGGAGAGTGTGTGCAGGGAGAGTGTGCGCGGGGAGAGTGTGTGCACGGAGAGTGTGTGCGGGGAGAGTCTGCGCAGGGAGAGTGTGCGGGGAGACTGTTTGAAGGGCAGAGTGTGTGTGGGGATAGTGTGCGCAGGGAGAGTGTGCACGGGGAGAAAGTGCGCGGGGAGAGAGTGTGCGGGGAGAGTGTGCGCAGGGAGAGTGTGTTGGGCGAGATTGTGAATGGGGAGATTGTGCGCAGGGTGATTGTGCACGGGGAGAGTTTGTGCGGGGAGAGTGTGTGCGGGGAAAGTGTGTGCGGGGTGGGTATGTGTCGGGAGAGTGTGTGCAGGGAGAGTGTGTGCAGGGAGAGTGTGCACGGGGTGAGTGTGTGCGGGCAGAGTGTTTGTCAGGAGAGTGTGTGTGGGGAGTGTGTGTGCAGGGAAATATATGTGCGGGGAGGGTGTGTGTGGAGAGTGTGTGCGGGGAGAGTGTGCGGGGAAATTGTGGGCGTGTAGAGTGTGTGCAGGAAGAGTGTTTGGGGAGAGTGTGCGCGGGGAGAGTGTGCGGGGAAATTGTGGGCGTGTAGAGTGTGTGCAGGAAGAGTGTTTGGGGAGAGTGTGTGCAGGGAAATTTGTGTGCGGAGAGGGTGTGTGTCAGGAGAGTTTGTGCAGGGAGAGTGTGTGCAGGGAGAGTGTGCGTGGGGAGTGTGAGTGCAGGGAGAGTGTGTGCCGGGAGACTCTGCGCAGGGAGAGTTTGCGGAGAGAGTGTGTGCGGGTAGAGTGTGTGCGGGGAGACTCTGCGCAGGGAGAGTGTGCAGGGAGAGTGTGTGCAGGTAGAGTGTGTGTGCAGAAAGTGTTCGAGGGGAAATGTGTGTGTCGGGAGAGTGTGTACGGGGATATTGTGCGCAGGGAGAGTGTGCGCAGACAGAGTGTGCGCGGGGAGAGTGTGCGCGGGGAGAGTGTGCGCGGGGAGAGTGTGCGCGGGGAGAGTGTGTGCGGGGCGAGTGTGTGCGGGGAGGGTGTGTGCGGAGTGAGTGTGTGTGCAGAAAGTGTTCGAGGGGAAATGTGTGTGTCGGGAGAGTGTGTACGGGGATATTGTGCGCAGGGAGAGTGTGCGCAGGGAGAGTGTGCGCGGGGAGAGTGTGTGCAGGGAGAGTGTGCTCAGGGAGAATGTGTGGGGGGCGATTGTGTGCGGGGAGATTGTGCGCAGGGGGACTGTGTGTGGGGAGAGTGTGTGCGGGGAGGGTGTGTGCGGAGTGAGTGTGTGCGGGGAGGGTGTGTGCAGAGTGAGTGTGTGCGGGAAGAGGGTGTGCAGAGTGAGTGTGTGCAGGGAGAGTGTGCGCAGGGAGAGTGTTTGGGGGTAGATTGTGTGTGGGGAGATTGTGCGCAGGGAGATTGTGTGCAGGGAGAGTTTGTGCGGGGAGAGTGTGTGCGGGGAGAGTGTGTGCGGGGTGGGTATGTGTCGAGAGAGTGTGTGCAGGGAGAGTGTGTGCAGGGAGAGTGTGCACGGGGTGAGTGTGTGCGGGTAGAGTGTTTGTCAGGAGAGTGTGTGTGGGGAGTGTGTGTGCAGGGAAATGTGTGCGCAGGGAGGGTGTGTGTCGGGACAGTGTGTGCAAGGAGAGTTTGTGCGGGGAGAGTGTGCGCAGGGAGAGTGTGCGCGGGGAGAGTGGGGGGGTAGAGTGTGTGAAGGGAGAGTCTGTGCAGGGAGAGTTTGTGCGGGGAAACGTGTGCGCGGGGAGGGTTTGTGTCGGGAGATTGCGTGCGGGGAGAGTGTGCGGGGAGAGTTTGCATGGGGAGAGTGTTTGCAGGGAGAGTGTGCACAGGGAGAGTCTGTGCGGGGAGAGTGTGCTCCGGGAGAGCATGCGTGGGAAGATTGTGTGTGGGGAGAGTGTGTGCGGGGAGATTGTGTGTGGGGAGAGTGTGTGCGGGCAGATTGGGTGCAGGGAGTGTGTGTGCAAGGAGAGTGTGTGCGGGAAGAGTTTGTGCGGTGAGAGTGTTTGTGCGGAGAGTGTGTGTGGGGAGAGTGTGTGTGGGGAGAGTGTGTGTGGGGTGAGTGTGTGCGGGCAGATTGGGTGCAGGGAGTGTGTGTGCAGGGAGAGTCTATGTGGGAAGAGTGTGTGCGGAGAGAGTGTGTGCGGGGAGATATCACGCAGGGAGAGTGCACAGGGAGAGTGTGCTCAGGGAGAGTGTGCGCAAGGAGAGTGTGCGTGGGGAGAGTGTGTGGGGAGAGTGTGTGTGGGGAAAAGAGTGTTTCGGGAGAGAGTGTGCGGGGAGAGTGTGCGCAGGAAGAGTGTGGGCAGGGAGAGTGTGCGCGGGGAGAGTGTGTGGGGAGAGTGTGTGCAGGGATATGTATGTGCGGGGACGGTGTGTGTGTGGAGAGTGTGTGTGGGGAGAGTGTGTGCAGAGAGAGTGTGTGGGGAGAGTGTGTGCAGGAAAATTTTTGTGCGGGGACGGTGTGTGTCTGGAGAGTTTGTGCAGGGAGAGTGTGTGCAGGGAGAGTGTGCGTGGGGAGTGTGTGTGCAGGGAGAGTGTGTGCGCGGAGACTCTGCACAGGGAGAGTTTGCGGGGAGAGTGTGTGCGGGTAGAGTGTGTGCGGGGAGACTCTGCGCAGGGAGAGTGTGAAGGGAGAGTGTGTGCAGGTAGAGTGTGTGTGCAGAAAGTGTTCGAGGGGAAATGTGTGTGTCAGGAGAGTGTGTACGGGGATATTGTGCGCAGGGAGAGTGTGCGCAGGGAGAGTGTGCACGGGGAGAGTGTGTGCGGGGCGAGTGTGCTCAGGGAGAATGTGTGGGGGGCGATTATGTGTGGGGAGATTGTGCGCAGGGAGAGTGTGTGTGGGGAGAGTGTGTGCGGGGAGGTTGTTTGCGGAGTGAGTGTGTGCGGGGAGGGTGTGTGCGGAGTGAGTGTGTGCGGGGAGAGTGTGCGCAGGGAGAGTGTTTGGGGGGAGATTGTTTGTGGGGAGATTGTGCGCAGGGAGAGTGTGTGCGGGGAGAGTGTGTGAGGGGTGGGTATGTGTCGGGAGAGTGTGTGCAGGGCGAGTGTGTGCAGGGAGAGTGTGCATGGGGTGAGTGTGTGCGGGTAGAGTGTTTGTCAGGAGAGTGTGTGTGGGGAGTGTGTGTGCAGGGAAACGTGTGCGCGGGGAGGGTTTGTGTCGGGAGAGTGCGTGCGGGGAGAGTGTGCGGGCAGAGTTTGCATGGGTAGAGTGTTTGCAGGGAGAGTGTGCACAGGGAGAGTCTGTGCGGGGAGAGTGTGCTCCGGGAGAGCGTGCATGGGAAGATTGTGTGTGGGGAGAGTGTTTGCGGAGAGGGTGTGTGTGGGGAGAGTGTGTGCGGGCAGATTGGGTGCAGGGAGTGTGTGTGCAAGGAGAGTGTGTGCGGGAAGAGTTTGTGCGGTGAGAGTGTTTGTGCGGAGAGTGTGTGTGGGGAGAGTGTGTGTGGAGAGAGTGTGTGTGGGTTGAGTGTGTGCGGGCAGATGGGGTGCAGGGAGTGTGTGTGCAGGGAGAGTATATGTGGGAAGAGTGTGTGCGGAGAGAGTGTGTGCGGGGAGATATCACGCAGGGAGAGTGCACAGGGAGAGTGTGCTCAGGGAGAGTGTGCGCAAGGAGAGTGTGCGTGGGGAGAGTGTGCGGGGAGAGTGTATGTGGAGAAAAGTGTGTTTTGGGAGAGAGTGTGCGGGGAGAGTGTGCGCAGGAAGAGTGTGGGCAGGAAGACTGTGCGCGGGGAGAGTGTGTGGGGAGAGTGTGTGCAGGGATATGTATGTGCGGGGACGGTGTGTGTGTGGAGAGTGTGTGCGGGGAGAATGTGTGCAGAGAGAGTGTGTGGGGAGAGTGTGTGCAGGAAAATTTTTGTGCGGGGACGGTGTGTGTCAGGAGAGTTTGTGCAGGGAGAGTGTGTGCAGAGAGAGTGTGCGTGGGGAGTGTGTGTGCAGGGAGAGTGTGTGCGGGGAGACTCTGCGCAGGGAGAGTGTGCAGGGAGAGTGTGTGCAGGTAGAGTGTGTGTGCACAAAGTGTTCGAGGGGAAATGTGTGTGTCGGGAGAGTTTGTACGGGGATATTGTGCGCAGGGAGAGTGTGCGCAGGGAGAGTGTGCGCGGGGAGAGTGTGTGCGGGGAGATTGTGCTTAGGGAGAGTGTGTGGGGGGAGATTGTGTGCGGGGAGATTGTGCGCAGGGAGATTGTGTGTGGGGAGAGTGTGTGCGGGGAGGGTGTGTGTGCGGGGAGAGTGTGTGCAGGGGGAGTATGCATGGGGTGAGTGTGTGCGGGTAGAGTGTGTGTCAGGAGAGTGTGCTTGGGGAGTGTGTGGAGTGAAATGTGTGCGCAGGGAGGGTGTGTGTCGGGACAGTGTGTGCGAGGAGAGTGTGTGCGGGGAGAGTGTGCGCAGGGAGAGTGTGCAGGGAGAGTGTGTGCAGGTAGAGTGTGTGTGCAGAAAGTGTTCGAGGGGAAATGTGTGTTTCAGGAGAGTGTGTACGGGGATATTGTGCGCAGGGAGAGTGTGCGCAGGGAGAGTGTGCACGGGGAGAGTGTGTGGGGGGCGATTATGTGTGGGGAGATTGTGCGCAGGGAGAGTGTGTGTGGGGAGAGTGTGTGCGGGGAGGTTGTTTGCGGAGTGAGTGTGTGCGGGGAGGGTGTGTGCGGAGTGAGTGTGTGCGGGGAGAGTGTGCGCAGGGAGAGTGTTTGGGGGGAGATTGTTTGTGGGGAGATTGTGCGCAGGGAGAGTGTGTGCGGGGAGAGTGTGTGAGGGGTGGGTATGTGTCGGGAGAGTGTGTGCAGGGAGAGTGTGTGCAGGGAGAGTGTGCATGGGGTGAGTGTGTGCGGGTAGAGTGTTTGTCAGGAGAGTGTGTGTGGGGAGTGTGTGTGCAGGGAAACGTGTGCGCGGGGAAGGTTTGTGTCGGGAGAGTGCGTGCGGGGAGAGTGTGCGGGCAGAGTTTGCATGGGTAGAGTGTTTGCAGGGAGAGTGTGCACAGGGAGAGTCTGTGCGGGGAGAGTGTGCTCCGGGAGAGCGTGCATGGGAAGATTGTGTGTGGGGAGAGTGTTTGCGGAGAGAGTGTGTGTGGGGAGAGTGTGTGCGGGCAGATTGGGTGCAGGGAGTGTGTGTGCAAGGAGAGTGTGTGCGGGAAGAGTTTGTGCGGTGAGAGTGTTTGTGCGGAGAGTGTGTGTGGGGAGAGTGTGTGTGGAGAGAGTGTGTGTGGGTTGAGTGTGTGCGGGCAGATGGGGTGCAGGGAGTGTGTGTGCAGGGAGAGTATATGTGGGAAGAGTGTGTGCGGAGAGAGTGTGTGCGGGGAGATATCACGCAGGGAGAGTGCACAGGGAGAGTGTGCTCAGGGAGAGTGTGCGCAAGGAGAGTGTGCGTGGGGAGAGTGTGCGGGGAGAGTGTATGTGGAGAAAAGTGTGTTTTGGGAGAGAGTGTGCGGGGAGAGTGTGCGCAGGAAGAGTGTGGGCAGGAAGACTGTGCGCGGGGAGAGTGTGTGGGGAGAGTGTGTGCAGGGATATGTATGTGCGGGGACGGTGTGTGTGTGGAGAGTGTGTGCGGGGAGAATGTGTGCAGAGAGAGTGTGTGGGGAGAGTGTGTGCAGGAAAATTTTTGTGCGGGGACGGTGTGTGTCAGGAGAGTTTGTGCAGGGAGAGTGTGTGCAGAGAGAGTGTGCGTGGGGAGTGTGTGTGCAGGGAGAGTGTGTGCGGGGAGACTCTGCGCAGGGAGAGTGTGCAGGGAGAGTGTGTGCAGGTAGAGTGTGTGTGCACAAAGTGTTCGAGGGGAAATGTGTGTGTCGGGAGAGTGTGTACGGGGATATTGTGCGCAGGGAGAGTGTGCGCAGGGAGAGTGTGCGCGGGGAGAGTGTGTGCGGGGAGATTGTGCTTAGGGAGAGTGTGTGGGGGGAGATTGTGTGCGGGGAGATTGTGCGCAGGGAGATTGTGTGTGGGGAGAGTGTGTGCGGGGAGGGTGTGTGTGCGGGGAGAGTGTGTGCAGGGGGAGTATGCATGGGGTGAGTGTGTGCGGGTAGAGTGTGTGTCAGGAGAGTGTGCTTGGGGAGTGTGTGGAGTGAAATGTGTGCGCAGGGAGGGTGTGTGTCGGGACAGTGTGTGCGAGGAGAGTGTGTGCAGGGAGAGTGTGCGCAGGGAGACTGTGCGCGGGGAGAGTGGGTGCTGGTAGAGTGTGTGCCAGTAGAGTGCGTGCGGGTAGAGTGTGTGCGGATAGAGTTTGTGCAGGGAGAGTCTGTGCGGGGAGAGTGTGTGCGGGGAAATGTGTGCGTGGGGAGGGTGTGTGTCGGGAGAGTGTGTGCGGGGACAGTGTGTGCGGGGAGAGTGTGCGCGGGGAGAATGTGTGCAGGGAGAGTGTGCACAGGGAGAGTCTGTGCGGGGAGAGTGCGCATGGGGAGAGTTTATGCAGGGAGAGAGTGCGCGGGGAGAGTGTGTGCAGGGAGAGTTTGTGGGGAGAGTGTGTGCAGGGAAATTTGTGGGCGGGGAGGGTGTGTGTCATGAGAGTTTGTGGAGGGAGAGCATGCGCAGGGAGAGTGTGCGCATGGAGAGTGTGCACGGGGAGAGTGTGTGCGGGGAGAGTGTGTGCGGGGAGAGTGTGTGCGGGGAGAGTGTGTGCGGGGAGAGTGTGTGCGGATAGAGTGTGCATGGGGAGAGTTTTTGCAGGGAAATGTGTGTGTCAGGAGAGTGTGTACGGGGATTGTGTGCGCAGGGAGAGTGTGTGCAAGGAGAGTGTGCGCGGGGAGAGTGTGTGCACGGAGAGTGTGTGCGGGGAGAGTCTGCGCAGGGAGAGTGTGCGGGGAGAGTGTTTGCGGGCTGAGTGTGTGTGGGGATACTGTGCGCAGAGAGAGTGTCCACGGGGAGACTGTGCGCGGGGAGAGAGTGTGCGGGGAGAGTCTGCGCAGGGAGAGTGTGTGGGGCGAGATTGTGTGTGGGGAGATTGTGCGCAGGGTGATTGTGCGCGGGGAGTGTTTGTGCGGGGAGAGTGTATGCGGGGAGAGTGTGTGCAGGGAGAGTGTTTGCAGGGAGAGTGTGCACGGGGTGAGTGTGTGCGGGTAGAGTGTTTGTCAGGAGAGTGTGTGTGGGGAGTGTGTGTGCAGGGAAATGTGTGCGCAGGGAGGGTTTGTGTCGGGACAGTGTGTGCGAGGAGAATTTGTGCGGGGAAAGTGTGCGCAGGGAGAGTGTGCGTGGGGAGAGTGGGTGCGGGTAGAGTGTGTGCAGGGAGAGTATGTGCAGGGAGAGTTTGTGCGGGGAAACGTGTGCACGGGGAGGGTTTGTGTCAGGAGACTGCGTGCGGGGAGAGTGTGCGGGGAGAGTTTGCGCGGGGAGAGTGTGTGCACGGAGAGTGTGCACAGGTAGAGCATGCGTGGTAGGATTGCGTGTGGGGAGAGTGTGTGCGGGGAGAGTGTGTGTGGGGAGAGTGTGTGCGGGCAGATTGGGTGCAGGGAGTGTGTGTGCAAGGTTAATGTGTGCGGGAAGAGTGTGTGCGGTGAGAGTGTTTGCGGGGAGAGTGTGTGTGGGGAGAGTGTGTGTGGGGAGAGTGTTTGTGGGGAGAGTGTGTGCGGGCAGATTGGGTGCAGGGAGTGTGTTTGCAGGGAGAGTATATGTGGGAAGAGTTTGTGCGGGGAGACTGTGTGCTGGGACATAGCGCGCAGGGAGAGTGTGCACGGGGAGAGTGTGCTCAGGGAGAGTGTGCGCAAGGAGAGTGTGCGTGGGGAGAGTGTGTGTGGGGAAAATTTTGTTTTGGGAGAGAGTGTGCGGGGAGAGTGTGCGCAGGAAGAGTGTGCGCAGGGAGAGTGTGCGCGGGGAGAGTGTGTGGGGAGAGTGTGTGCAGGGAAATATATGTGCGGGGAGGGTGTGTGTGTGGAGAGTGTGTGCGGGGAGTGTGTGCGCAGGGAGAGTGTGCATGGGGAGAGTGTTCGCGGGGAGAGTGCGCTGGGAAATTTTGGCGTGTAGAGTGTGTGCAGAGCGAGTGTTTGGGTAGAGTGTCTGCAGGAAAATTTGTGTGCGGGGAGGGTGTGTGTCAGGAGAGTTTGTGCAGGGAGAGTGTGTGCAGGGAGAGTGTGCGTGGGGAGTGTGTGTGCCGGGAGAATGTGTGCCCGGAGACTCTGCGCAGGGAGAGTTTACGGAGAGTTTATATGCTGGTAGAGTGTGTGCGGGGAGACTCTGCGCAGGGAGAGTGTGCAGGGAGAGTGTGTGCAGGTAGAGTGTGTGTGCAGAAAGTGTTCGAGGGGAAATGTGTGTGTCGGGAGAGTGTGTATGGTGATATTGTGCGCAGGGAGAGTGTGCGCAGGGAGAGTGTGCGCGGGGAAAGTGTGCGCGGGGATAGTGTGTGCGGGGAGAGTGTGTGCGGGGAGGGTGTGTGCGGAGTGACTGTGTGCAGAAAGTGTTCGAGGGGAAATGTGTGTGTCGGGAGAGTGTGTACGGGGATATTTTGCGCAGGGAGAGTGTGCGCAGAGGGAGTGTGTGCGGGGAGAGTGTGTGCGGGGAGAGTGTGCTCAGGGAGAATGTGTGGGGGGAGATTGTGTGCGGGGAGATTGTGCGCAGGGAGAGTGTGTGCGGGGAGGGTGTGTGCGGAGTGAGTGTGTGCGGGGAGGGTGTGTGCGGGGAGGGTGTGTGCGGAATGAGTGTGTGCGGGGAGGGTGTGTGCGGAGTGAGTGTGTGTGGGGAGAGTGTGTGCAGGGGGAGTGTGCATGTGGTGAGTGTGTGCGGGTAGAGTGTGTGTCAGTAGAGTTTGCGTGGGGAGTGTTTGTGCAGGGAAATGTGTGCGCAGGGAGGGTGTGTGTCGGGACAGTGTGTGCGAGCAGAGTGTGTGCGGGGAGAGTGTGCACCGGGAGAGCATCCGCAGGAAAATTGTGTGCGGGGAGAGTGTGTGCGGGGAGAGTGTGTGTGGGGAGATTGTGTGTGGGAAGAGTGTGTGCAGGCAGATTGGGTGCAGGGAGTGTGTGTGCAGGGAAAGTGTGTGTGGGAAGAGTGTGTGCGGTGAGAGTGTGTGCGGGGAGAGTGTCTGTGGGGAGAGTTTGTGTGGGGAGAGTGTGTGCGGGCAGATTGGGTGCAGGGAGTGTGTGTGCAGGTAGAGTGTTTGCGGGAAGAGTGTGTGTGGGGAGAGTGTGTGTGGGCAGATTGTGTGTGGGGAGGTGGTGCGCAGTGAGAGTGTGCACGGGGAGAGTGTGCGCAGGGAGATTGTGCGCAGGGAGAGTGTGCGTTAGGAGAGTGTCTGGGGAGAGTGTGTGTGGGAAAAGTGTGTTTCCGGAGCGTGTGTGCGGGTAGAGTGTGCGCAGGAAGAGTGGGGAGACTGTGTGGGCAGCGTGTGTGCACGGAAATGTATGTGCGGGGAGGGTGTGTGTGTGGAGAGTGTGTGCGGGGAGAGTGTGCGCAGGGTGAGTGTGACGGGGAGAGTGTGCGCGGGGAGAGTGTGTGCTGGGAGAGTTTGTTGAGAGAGTGTGTGCAGGGAAACTTGTGTGCGGGGATGGTGTGTGTCAGGAAAGTTTGTGGAGGGAGAGCGTGCGCAGGGAGAGTGTGCACAGGGAGAGTGTGTGCGGGTAGATTGTGTGTGGGGAGAGTGTGCGCAGGGAGACTGTGCACGGGGAGAGTGTGTGCATGGGGAGAGTGTGTGGAGGAAAACGTTTGTGTCAGGAGATTGTGTACGGGGAGTGTGTGCGCAGGGAGAGTTTGTGCAGGGAGGGTGTGTGAGGGGAGACTCTGCGCAGGGACAGTGTGCAGGGAGAGTGTGTGCGGGTAGAGTGTGTGTGGGGACAGTGTGTACAGGGAGAGTGTGCGCAGGGAGAATGTGCGGGGAGAGTGTGTGCGGGGAAATGTGTGTCGGGAGAGTGTGTACGGGGAGAGTGTGCGCAGGGAGAGTGTGCGCAGGGAGAGTGTGCGCGGGGAGAGTGTGTGGATTGAGTGTGTGTGGGGAAATGTATGTGCGGTGAGGGTGTGTGTCGTGAGAGTGTGTGCGGGGAGGATGTGGGTAGGGAGAGTGTGCGCAGGGAGAGTGTGCACGTGGAGAGTGTGCTCAGGGAGAGTGTGCACAGGGAGAGTGTGTGTGGGGAGATTGTGTGCGGGGACATGAGTGTGTGGGGAGAATGTGTGTGGGGTGAGTGTGTGCGGAGAGAGTCTGCGGAGGGAGTGTGTGTGGGGAGAGTGTGTACGGGGAGAGTGTGCACAGGGAGAGTGTGCGCAGGGAGAGTGTGTGCGGGGAAATTTTGTGCGGGTAGAGTGTGTGCAGGGAGAGTTTGTGAGGGGAGAGTGTGTGTGGAGCCAGTGTGGGCAGGGAGAGTGTGCTCAGGGAGAGTGTGGGGGGAGAGTGTGTGCAGGGAGGGTGTGTGCGGGCAGAGTGTGTGCGGGGTGGTTATGTGTCGGGAGAGAGTGCAGGGAGAGTGTCTGCAGGGAGAGTGTGCACGGGCTGAGTGTGAGCGGCTAGAGTGTGCACAGGGAGAGTCTGTGAGGGGAGAGTGTGCACGGGGAGAGCATGCGCGGGAAGATTGTGTGTGGGGACAGTGTGTGCGGGGAGAGTGTGTGTGGGGAGAGTGTGTGTGGGGAGGGTGTGTGCGGGCAGATTGGGAGCAGGGCATGTGTGTGCCGGGAGAGTGTTTGCAGGAAGAGTGTGTGTGGGGAGAGTGTGTGCAGGGAGAGTGTGTGTGGGGAGAGAGTGCACGGGGAGATTATGTGTGGGGTGAGTGTGTGTGGGGTAAGTGTGTTTGGGGAGATTGTGTGCGGGGAGAGTGTGTGTGGGGAGAGTGTGTGTGGGGAGAGTGGGTGCGGGCAGATTGGGTGCAGGGAGTGTGTGTGCAGGGAGAGTGTGTGCGGGAAGATTGTGTGCGGCAAGAGTGTGTGCGGGGAGAGTGTGTGCGGGGAGAGTGTGTGTGGGGAGAGTTTGTGCGGGTAGATTGGGTGCAGGGAGTGTTTGTGTAGGGAGAGTGTGTGCGGGGAAAGTGTGTGTGGGCAGATTGTGTGCGGGGAGAGAGTGCGCAGGGAGAGTATGCACAGGGAGAGTGTGTGCAGGGAGAGTGTGCGGGTAGAGTGTGTGCGGGGAGAGTGTATGTGAGGTAAGGGTTTGTGTCAGGAGAGTGTGTGCCGGGAGGGTGTGGGTCGGGAGAGTGTGCACCGGAAGAGTGTACGCAGGGAGAGTGTGCGGGGAGAGTGTGGGCAGGTAGAGTGTGTGCAGGGAGAATGCGTGCAGGGAAAAGTATGTGCGGGGAGATTGTGTGTGGGGAGAGTGCGTGCGGGGAAATCTGTGTCAGGAGAGTGTGTATGGGGAGAGTGTGCGCAGGGAAAGTGTGCGCAGGGAGAGTGTGCGGAGGGAGAGTGTATGTGTGGTGAGGGTTTTTGTCAGGAGAGTGTGTGCCGGGAGGGTGTGGGTCGGGAGAGTGTGCGCCGGGAGAGTGTGCGCAGGGAGAGTGTGTGGGGAGAGTGTGTGCGGGGAAATGTGTGTGTGGGGAGAGTGTGTGCAGGGTGAGTGTGTGCGGGGAGAGTCTGCGGAGGGAGTGTGTGCGGGGAGAGTGTGTACGGGGAGAGTGTGCACAGGGAGAGTGTGCGCAGGGAGAGTGTGTGCAGGGAGAGTGTGCGCGGGGAGAGTGTATGTGTGGTGAGGGTTTTTGTCAGGAGAGTGTGTGCCGGGAGGGTGTGGGTCGGGAGAGTGTGCGCCGGGAGAGTGTGCGCAGGGAGAGTGTGCACGGGGAGAGTGTGTGGGGAGAGGGTGTGCACGGAAATTTACATGCGGGGAGGGTGTGTGTGTGGAGAGGGTGTGCGGGGAGAGTGTAAGCAGGGAGATTATGCACGGGGAGAGTGTGCGCGGGGAGAGTGTGAGGGGAAATTGTGTGTGGGTAAAATGTGTGCATGGAGAGTGTGTGGGGAGAGTGTGTGCAGGGAAATTTGTGTGTGGGGAGGGTGTGTGTCAGGAGAGTTTGTTCAGGGAGTGCATGCACAGGGAGAGTGTGCAAAGGGAGAGTGTTTGCGGGTAGATTGTGTGCGAGAGAGTGTGTGGAGGGAGAGTATGCGTGGGGAGAGTGTGTGCAAGGAAAGTGTGCGGTTAGAGTGTGTGCAGGGTGTTTGTGTGGGGTAATGTATGTGCGGGGAGGGTGTGTGTCAGGAGAGTGTGTGCGGGGAGTGTCTGGGACGGGAGAGTGTGCGCGGTGTGAGTGTGCGCACGGAGAGTGTGCGCAGGGAAACTGCGTGGGGGGAGTGTGTGCGGGGAGAGTGTGTGCGGAGAGAGTGTGTGCGGATAGAGTGTGCGTGGGGAGAGTGTGCGCGTGGAAATGTGTGTGTCAGGAGAGTGTGTACGGGGAGTGAGTGTGCAGGGAGAGTGTGTGTAGGGAGAGTGTGGACAGGGAGAGTGTGTGCAGGCAGAGTGTGTGAGGGGAGACTCTGCGCAGGGAGAGTTTGCGGGGAGAGTGTGCTCGGGTAGAGTATGTGTTGGGCCAGTGTGCGCAGGGAGAGTGTGCGCAGGGAGACTGTGCGGGGTGAGTGTGTGCGGGGAAAGTGTGTGCGGGGAAAGTGTGCTCAAGGAGAGTGTGTGGGGGGAGAGTGTGTGCAGGGATGATGTGTGCGGGAAGAGTGTGTGCGTAGTGGGTATGTGTCGGGAGAGTGTGCAGGGAGAGTGTCTGCAGGGAGAGTGTGCACGGGGTGAGTGTGTGCGGCTAGAGTGTGTGTCAGGAGAGTGTGCGTGGGGAGTGTTTGTGCAGGGAAATGTGTGCGCAGGGAGGGTGTGTGTCGGGACAGTGTGTGTGAGGAGAGAGTGTGTGGGGAGAGTGTGTGTAGGGAGAGTGTGCGCGGGGAGAGTGGGTGCGGGTAGAGTGTGTGCGAGTAGAGTGTGTGCGGGTAGATTGTGTGCAGGTAGAATGTGTGCAGGGAGAGTCTGTGAGGGGAGAGTGTGCACGGGGAGAGTATGCGCGGGAAGATTGTGTGTGGGAAGTGTGTGTGCGGGGAGAGTGTGTGTGGGGAGAGTGTGTGTGGGGAGGGAGTGTGCGGGCAGATTGGGTGCAGGGCGTGTGTGTGCAGGGAGAGTGTGTGCAGGAAGAGTATGTGTGGGGAGAGTGTGTGCGGGGAGAGTGTGTGCAGGGAGAGTGTGTGTGGGGAGAATTTGTGCGGGCAGATTGGGTGCAGGGAGTGTTTGTGCTGGGAGAATCTGTGCGGGGAGAGTATGTGTGGGCAGATTGTGTGCGGGGAGAGAGTGCGCAGGGAGATTGTGCACGGGGAGAGTTTGCACAGGGAGAGTGTGCACAGGAAGAGTGTGTGCAGGGATAGTGTGCGGGTAGAGTGTGCGCGGGGAGAGTGTATGTGTGGTGAGGCTTTGTGTCGGGAGCGTGTGTGCCGGGAGGGTGTGGGTCGGGAGAGTGTGCGGCGGGAGAGTGTGTGCAGGGAGAGTGTGTGGGGAGAGTGTGTGGGGAGAGTGTGTGCACGGAAATGTATGTGCGGGGAGACTGTGCGCAGGGAGAGTGTGCGGGGAGAGTGTGTGCGGGGAGAGTGTGTGTTGGGAGAGTGTGCTCAGGGAGAGTGTGTGTCGGGAGAGTGTGCAGGGAGTGTGTCTGCAGGGAGAGTGTGCATGGGGTGAGTGTGTGCGGCTACAGTGTGTGTCAGGAGAGTGTGTGTGGGGAGTGTGTGTGCAGGGAAATGTGTGCGCAGGGAGGGTGTGTGTCAGGAGAGTGTGTGCGAGGAGAGAGTGTGTGGGGAGAGTGTGTGCAGGGAGAGTTTGCGCGGGGAGAGTGTGTGTGGGTAGAATGTGTGCAGGGAGAGTCTGTGTGGGGAGAGTGTGCGCGGGGAGAATGTATGCAGTGATAGAGTGTGCGGGGAGAGTGTGTGCAGGGAGAGTGTGCACAGGGAGAGTCTCTGAGGGGAGAGTGTGCTCGGGGAGAGCATTCGCGGGAAGATTGTGTGCGCGGAGAGTGTGTGCGGGGAGAGTGTGTGTGGGGAGAGTGTGAGCGAAAAGATTGTGTGTGGGGTGAGTGTGTGTGGGGAGAGTGTGTGTGGGGAGAGTGTGCGGGGAGAGTGTGTGTGGGGAGGGTGTGTGTGGGGAGAATGGGTGCGGGCAGATTGGGTGCAGGGAGTGTGTGTGCAGGGAGAGTGTGTGCGGGGAGAGTGTGTGTGGGCAGATTGTGTGCATGGAGAGAGTGCGCAGGGAGAGTGTGCACGGGGAGAGTGTGTGCAGGCAGAGTGTGCGGGTAGAGTGTGCGCGGGGAGAGTGTATGTGTGGTGAGGGTTTGTGTCAGGAGAGTGTGTGCCGGGAGGGTGTGGGTCGGGAGAGTGTGCGCCGGGAGAGTGTGCGCAGGGAGAGTGTGCGGGGAGAGTGTGTGCAGGTAGAGTGTGTGCGGGGAGAATGTGTGCGGGGAAAAGTGTGTGTGGGGAGATTGTGTGTGGGGAGAGTTTGTGCGGGGAAATGTGTGTCGGGAGAGTGTGTACGGGCAGAGTGTGCGCAGGGAGAGTGTGTGCGGGGAGAGTGTGTGGATAGAGTGTGTGTGGGGAAATGTATGTGCGGTGAGGGTGTGTGTCGGGATAGTGTGTGCGGTTAGGCTGTAGGTCGGGAAAGTGTGCGCAGGGAGAGTGTGCACTGGGAGAGTTTATGTGTGGTGAGGGTTTGTGTCAGGAGAGTGTGTGCCGGGAGTGTGTGTGTCAGGAGAGTGTGCGCCGGGAGAGTGTGCACAGGGAGGGTGTGCGAGGAGAGTGTGCGTGGGGAGAGTGTGCGCAGAGAAATGTGTGTGTGGGGAGAGTGTGTGCGGGGTGAGTGTGTGCGGGGAGAGTCTGCGGAGGGAGTGTGTGCGGGGAGAGTGTGTACCAGGAGAGTGTGCACAGGGAGAGTGTGCGCAGGGAGAGTGTGTGCGGGGAAATTGTGTGTGGGTAGAGTGTGTGCAGGGAGAGTGTGTGGGGAGAGTGTGTGCAGGGAAATTTGTGTGCGGGGAGGGTGTGTGTCAGGAGAATTTGTGCAGGGAGAGCGTGTGCAGGTAGAGTATGTGCGGGGAGAATGTGTGCGGGGAAAAGTGTGTGCGGGGAGATTGTGTGTAGGGAGAGTGTGTGCGGGGAAATGTGTGTCGGGAGAGTGTCTATGGGAAGAGTGTGCGCAGGGAGAGTGTGCGCTGGGAGAGTGTGCGCGGGCAGAGTGTGTGGATAGAGTGTGTGTGGGGAAATGTATGTGCAGTGACGGTGTGTGTCGGGAGAGTTTGTGCGGGGAGGCTGTGTTCGGGATAGTGTGCGCAGGGAGAGTGTGCACTGGGAGACTGTATGTGTGGTGAGGGTTTGTGTCAGGAGAGTGTGTGCCGGGAGGGTGTGGGTCGGGAGAGTGTGCGCCGGGAGAGTGTGCGCAGGGAGAGTGTGTGGGGAGAGAATGTGCGGGGAAATGTGTGTGTGGGGAGAGTGTGTGCGGGGTGAGTGTGTGCGTGGAGAGTCTGCAGAGGGAGTGTGTGCGGGGAGAGTGTGTACGGGGAGAGTGTGCACAGGGAGAGTGTGTGCAGGGAAAGTGTGTGCGGGGAAATTGTGTGCGGGGAGGGTGTGTGTCAGGAGAGTTTGTGCAGGGAGAGTGTGCACAGGGAGAGTGTACGCGGGAAGAGTGTGAGGGGAAATTGTGTGTGGGTAAAATGTGTGCATGGAGAGTGTGTGGGGAGAGTGTGTGCAGGGAAATTTGTGTGTGGGGAGGGTGTGTGTCAGGAGAGTTTGTTCAGGGAGTGCATGCACAGGGAGAGTGTGCAAAGGGAGAGTGTTTGCGGGTAGATTGTGTGCGAGAGAGTGTGTGGAGGGAGAGTATGCGTGGGGAGAGTGTGTGCAAGGAAAGTGTGCGGTTAGAGTGTGTGCAGGGTGTTTGTGTGGGGTAATGTATGTGCGGGGAGGGTGTGTGTCAGGAGAGTGTGTGCGGGGAGTGTCTGGGACGGGAGAGTGTGCGCGGTGTGAGTGTGCGCACGGAGAGTGTGCGCAGGGAAACTGCGTGGGGGGAGTGTGTGCGGGGAGAGTGTGTGCGGAGAGAGTGTGTGCAGATAGAGTGTGCGTGGGGAGAGTGTGCGCGTGGAAATGTGTGTGTCAGGAGAGTGTGTACGGGGAGTGAGTGTGCAGGGAGAGTGTGTGTAGGGAGAGTGTGGACAGGGAGAGTGTGTGCAGGCAGAGTGTGTGAGGGGAGACTCTGCGCAGGGAGAGTTTGCGGGGAGAGTGTGCTCGGGTAGAGTATGTGTTGGGCCAGTGTGCGCAGGGAGAGTGTGCGCAGGGAGACTGTGCGGGGTGAGTGTGTGCGGGGAAAGTGTGTGCGGGGAAAGTGTGCTCAAGGAGAGTGTGTGGGGGGAGAGTGTGTGCAGGGATGATGTGTGCGGGAAGAGTGTGTGCGTGGTGGGTATGTGTCGGGAGAGTGTGCAGGGAGAGTGTCTGCAGGGAGAGTGTGCACGGGGTGAGTGTGTGCGGCTAGAGTGTGTGTCAGGAGAGTGTGCGTGGGGAGTGTTTGTGCAGGGAAATGTGTGCGCAGGGAGGGTGTGTGTCGGGACAGTGTGTGTGAGGAGAGAGTGTGTGGGGAGAGTGTGTGTAGGGAGAGTGTGCGCGGGGAGAGTGGGTGCGGGTAGAGTGTGTGCGAGTAGAGTGTGTGCGGGTAGATTGTGTGCAGGTAGAATGTGTGCAGGGAGAGTCTGTGAGGGGAGAGTGTGCACGGGGAGAGTATGCGCGGGAAGATTGTGTGTGGGAAGTGTGTGTGCGGGGAGAGTGTGTGTGGGGAGAGTGTGTGTGGGGAGGGAGTGTGCGGGCAGATTGGGTGCAGGGCGTGTGTGTGCAGGGAGAGTGTGTGCAGGAAGAGTATGTGTGGGGAGAGTGTGTGCGGGGAGAGTGTGTGTGGGGAGAGTGTGCACGGGAAGATTGTGTGTGGGATGAGTGTATGTGGGGAGAGTGTGTGGGGAGAGTGTGTGCGGGGAGAGTGGGTGCGGGCAGATTGGGTGCAGGGAGTGTGTGTGCAGGGAGAGTGTGTGCGGGAAGAGTGTGTGCGGCGAGAGTGTGTGGGGGGAGAGTGTGTGCAGGGAGAGTGTGTGTGGGGAGAATTTGTGCGGGCAGATTGGGTGCAGGGAGTGTTTGTGCTGGGAGAATCTGTGCGGGGAGAGTATGTGTGGGCAGATTGTGTGCGGGGAGAGAGTGCGCAGGGAGATTGTGCACGGGGAGAGTTTGCACAGGGAGAGTGTGCACAGGAAGAGTGTGTGCAGGGATAGTGTGCGGGTAGAGTGTGCGCGGGGAGAGTGTATGTGTGGTGAGGCTTTGTGTCGGGAGCGTGTGTGCCGGGAGGGTGTGGGTCGGGAGAGTGTGCGGCGGGAGAGTGTGTGCAGGGAGAGTGTGTGGGGAGAGTGTGTGGGGAGAGTGTGTGCACGGAAATGTATGTGCGGGGAGACTGTGCGCAGGGAGAGTGTGCGGGGAGAGTGTGTGCGGGGAGAGTGTGTGTTGGGAGAGTGTGCTCAGGGAGAGTGTGTGTCGGGAGAGTGTGCAGGGAGTGTGTCTGCAGGGAGAGTGTGCATGGGGTGAGTGTGTGCGGCTACAGTGTGTGTCAGGAGAGTGTGTGTGGGGAGTGTGTGTGCAGGGAAATGTGTGCGCAGGGAGGGTGTGTGTCAGGAGAGTGTGTGCGAGGAGAGAGTGTGTGGGGAGAGTGTGTGCAGGGAGAGTTTGCGCGGGGAGAGTGTGTGTGGGTAGAATGTGTGCAGGGAGAGTCTGTGTGGGGAGAGTGTGCGCGGGGAGAATGTATGCAGTGATAGAGTGTGCGGGGAGAGTGTGTGCAGGGAGAGTGTGCACAGGGAGAGTCTCTGAGGGGAGAGTGTGCTCGGGGAGAGCATTCGCGGGAAGATTGTGTGCGCGGAGAGTGTGTGCGGGGAGAGTGTGTGTGGGGAGAGTGTGAGCGAAAAGATTGTGTGTGGGGTGAGTGTGTGTGGGGAGAGTGTGTGTGGGGAGAGTGTGCGGGGAGAGTGTGTGTGGGGAGGGTGTGTGTGGGGAGAATGGGTGCGGGCAGATTGGGTGCAGGGAGTGTGTGTGCAGGGAGAGTGTGTGCGGGGAGAGTGTGTGTGGGCAGATTGTGTGCATGGAGAGAGTGCGCAGGGAGAGTGTGCACGGGGAGAGTGTGTGCAGGCAGAGTGTGCGGGTAGAGTGTGCGCGGGGAGAGTGTATGTGTGGTGAGGGTTTGTGTCAGGAGAGTGTGTGCCGGGAGGGTGTGGGTCGGGAGAGTGTGCGCCGGGAGAGTGTGCGCAGGGAGAGTGTGCGGGGAGAGTGTGTGCAGGTAGAGTGTGTGCGGGGAGAATGTGTGCGGGGAAAAGTGTGTGTGGGGAGATTGTGTGTGGGGAGAGTTTGTGCGGGGAAATGTGTGTCGGGAGAGTGTGTACGGGCAGAGTGTGCGCAGGGAGAGTGTGTGCGGGGAGAGTGTGTGGATAGAGTGTGTGTGGGGAAATGTATGTGCGGTGAGGGTGTGTGTCGGGATAGTGTGTGCGGTTAGGCTGTAGGTCGGGAAAGTGTGCGCAGGGAGAGTGTGCACTGGGAGAGTTTATGTGTGGTGAGGGTTTGTGTCAGGAGAGTGTGTGCCGGGAGTGTGTGTGTCAGGAGAGTGTGCGCCGGGAGAGTGTGCACAGGGAGGGTGTGCGAGGAGAGTGTGCGTGGGGAGAGTGTGCGCAGAGAAATGTGTGTGTGGGGAGAGTGTGTGCGGGGTGAGTGTGTGCGGGGAGAGTCTGCGGAGGGAGTGTGTGCGGGGAGAGTGTGTACCAGGAGAGTGTGCACAGGGAGAGTGTGCGCAGGGAGAGTGTGTGCGGGGAAATTGTGTGTGGGTAGAGTGTGTGCAGGGAGAGTGTGTGGGGAGAGTGTGTGCAGGGAAATTTGTGTGCGGGGAGGGTGTGTGTCAGGAGAATTTGTGCAGGGAGAGCGTGTGCAGGTAGAGTATGTGCGGGGAGAATGTGTGCGGGGAAAAGTGTGTGCGGGGAGATTGTGTGTAGGGAGAGTGTGTGCGGGGAAATGTGTGTCGGGAGAGTGTCTATGGGAAGAGTGTGCGCAGGGAGAGTGTGCGCTGGGAGAGTGTGCGCGGGCAGAGTGTGTGGATAGAGTGTGTGTGGGGAAATGTATGTGCAGTGACGGTGTGTGTCGGGAGAGTTTGTGCGGGGAGGCTGTGTTCGGGATAGTGTGCGCAGGGAGAGTGTGCACTGGGAGACTGTATGTGTGGTGAGGGTTTGTGTCAGGAGAGTGTGTGCCGGGAGGGTGTGGGTCGGGAGAGTGTGCGCCGGGAGAGTGTGCGCAGGGAGAGTGTGTGGGGAGAGAATGTGCGGGGAAATGTGTGTGTGGGGAGAGTGTGTGCGGGGTGAGTGTGTGCGTGGAGAGTCTGCAGAGGGAGTGTGTGCGGGGAGAGTGTGTACGGGGAGAGTGTGCACAGGGAGAGTGTGTGCAGGGAAAGTGTGTGCGGGGAAATTGTGTGCGGGGAGGGTGTGTGTCAGGAGAGTTTGTGCAGGGAGAGTGTGCACAGGGAGAGTGTACGCGGGAAGAGTGTGTGGGGAGAGTGTGTGCACGGAAATGTATGTGCGGGGAGGGTGTGTGTGTGGAGAGTGTGTGCGGGGAGAGTTGTGCAGGGAGAGTATGCACGGGGAGAGTGTGCGCGGGGAGAGTGTGCGGGGAAATTGTGTGCGGGTAGAATGTGTGCAAGGAGAGTGTGTGGGGAGAGTGTGTGCAGGGAAATTTGTGTGTGGGGAGGGTGTGTGTCAGGAGAGTTTGTGCAGGGAGAGCGTGCGCAGGGAGAGTGTGCACAGGGAGAGCGTGTGCGGGTAGATTGTGTGCGAGGAGAGTGTGTGGAGGGAGAGTATGCGCGGGGAGAGTGCGTGCAAGGAAGGTGTGCGGGTAGAGTGTGTGCGGGGTGTGTGTGTGTGTGGGGTAATGTATGTTCGGGGAGGGTGTGGGTCGGGAGAGTGTGTGCAGGAAGTGTCTGGGACGGGAGAGTGTGCGCGGTGTGAGTGTGCACAGGGAGAGTGTGCGCAGGGAGACTGTGTGCGGGGGAGTGTGTGCGGGGAGAGTGTGTGCGTGGAAATGTGTGTGTCATGAGAGTGTGTACGGGGAGTGTGTGTGCAGGGAGAGTGTGTGCAGGGAGAGTGTGCGCGGGGAGAGTGTGTGCAGGGAGAGTGTGTGAGGGGAGACTCTGCGCAGGGAGAGTTTGCGGGGAGAGTGTGTGCGGGTAGAGTATGTGTGGGTCCAGCGTGCACAGGGAGAGTGTGTGAAGGGAGAGTGTGCAGGGAGAGTGTGTGCGGGGAGAGTGTGTGTGGGGAGAGTGTGCTCAGGGAGAGTGTGTGGGGGGAAAGTCTGTGCAGGGAGGGTGTGTGCGGGCAGAGTGTGTGCGGGGTGGGTATGTGTCCGGAGAGTGTGCAGGGAGAGTGTCTGCAGGGAGAGTGTGCATGGGGTGAGTGTGTGCGGCTAGATTGTGTGTCAGGAGAGTGTGTGTGGGGAGTGTGTGTGCAGGGAAATGTGTGCGCAGGGAGGGTGTGTGTCAGGACAGTGTGTGCGAGGAGAGAGTGTGTGGGGAGAGTGTGTGCAGGGAAATTTGTGTGTGGGGAGGGTGTGTGTCAGGAGAGTTTGTGAAGGGAGAGCGTGCGCAGGGAGAGTGTGCACAGGGAGAGCGTGTGCGGGTAGATTGTGTGCGAGGAGAGTGTGTGGAGGGAGAGTATGCGCGGGGAGAGTGCGTGCAAGGAAAGTGTGCGGGTAGAGTGTGTGCGGGGTGTGTGTGTGTGTGGGGTAATGTATGTTCGGGGAGGGTGTGGGTCGGGAGAGTGTGTGCAGGAAGTGTCTGGGACGGGAGAGTGTGCGCGGTGTGAGTGTGCACAGGGAGAGTGTGCGCAGGGAGACTGTGTGCGGGGGGAGTGTGTGCGGGGAGAGTGTGTGCGTGGAAATGTGTGTGTCATGAGAGTGTGTACGGGGAGTGTGTGTGCAGGGAGAGTGTGTGCAGGGAGAGTGTGCGCGGGGAGAGTGTGTGCAGGGAGAGTGTGTGAGGGGAGACTCTGCGCAGGGAGAGTTTGCGGGGAGAGTGTGTGCGGGTAGAGTATGTGTGGGTCCAGCGTGCACAGGGAGAGTGTGTGAAGGGAGAGTGTGCAGGGAGAGTGTGTGCGGGGAGAGTGTGTGTGGGGAGAGTGTGCTCAGGGAGAGTGTGTGGGGGGAAAGTCTGTGCAGGGAGGGTGTGTGCGGGCAGAGAGTGTGCGGGGTGGGTATGTGTCCGGAGAGTGTGCAGGGAGAGTGTCTGCAGGGAGAGTGTGCATGGGGTGAGTGTGTGCGGCTAGATTGTGTGTCAGGAGAGTGTGTGTGGGGAGTGTGTGTGCAGGGAAATGTGTGCGCAGGGAGGGTGTGTGTCAGGACAGTGTGTGCGAGGAGAGAGTGTGTGGGGAGAGTGTGTGCAGGGAGAGTGTGTGGGGAGAGTGTGTGCAGGGAAATATGTGTGCGGGGAGGGTTTGTGTCAGGAGAGTTTGTGCAGGGAGAGTGTGCGCAGGAAGAGTGTGCACGGGGAGGGTGTGTGGGAAGAGTCTGTGCACGGAAATGTATGTGCGGGGAGGGTCTGTGTGTGGAGAGTGTGTGCGGGGAGAGTGTGTGCAGGGAGAGAATGCACGGGGAGAGTGTGCGTGGGGACAGTGTGCGGGGAAATTCTGTGTGGGTAGAATGTGTGCAAGGAGAGTGTGTGGCGAGAGTGTGTGCAGGGAAATTTGTGTGCGGGGAGGGTGTGTGTCAGGAGAGTTTGTGCAAGGAGAGCGTGCGCAGGGAGAGTGTGCACAGGGAGAGTATGTGCGGGTAGAAAGTGTGCGAGGAGAGTGTGTGGAGGGAGAGTATGCGCGGGGAGAGTGTGTGCAAGGAAAGTGTGCGGGTAGAGTGTGTGCGGGGTGTGTGTGTGGGGTAATGTATGTGCGGGGAGGGTGTGTGTCGGGAGAGTGTGTGCGGGGAGTGTCTGGGATGGGAGAGTGTGTGCGGTGTGAGTGTGCACAGGGAGAGTGTGCACAGGGAGACTGTGCGCGGGGGGAGTGTGAGCGGGGAGAGTGTGTGTGGGGAGAGTGTGTGCGGATAGAGTGTGCGTGGGGAGAGTGTGTGCGTGGAAATGTGTGTGTCATGAGAGTGTGTACGGGGAGTGTGTGTGCAGGGAGAGTGTGTGCAGGGAGAGTGTGTGAGGGGAGACTCTGTGCAGAGAGAGTTTGTGGGGAGAGTTTGCGTGGGTAGAGTATGTGTGGGGCCAGTGTGCGCAGAGAGAGTGTGCGCAGGGAGAGTGTGCGGGGAGAGTGTGTGTGGGGAGAGTGTGTGCGGGGAGAGTGTGCTCAGGGAGAGTGTGTGGGGGGAGAGTGTGTGCAGGGAGGGTGTTTGCAGGAAGAGTGTGTGCGGGGTGGGTATGTGTCGGGAGAGTGTGCAGGGAGAGTGTCTGCAGGAAGAGTGTGCACGGGGTGAGTGTGTGCGGCTAGAGTGTGTGTCAGGAGAGTGTGCGTGGGGAGTGTGTGTGCAGGGAAATGTGTGCGCAGGGAGGGTGTGTGTCAGGACAGTGTGTGTGAGGAGAGAGTGTGTGAGGAGAGTGGGTGCAGGGAGAGTGTGCGCGGGGAGACTGGGTGCGGGTAGAGTGTGTGCGAGTAGAGTGTGTGCGGGTAGATTGTGTGCAGGTAGAATGTGTGCAGGGTGAGTCTGTGCGGGGAGAGTGTGCGCAGGGAGAATGTACGCAGGGAGCGATTGCGCGGGTAGAGTGTGTGCAGGGAGAGTGTGCACAGGGAGAGTCTGTGAGGGGAGAGTGTGCACGGGGAGATTATGCACGGAAAGATTGTGTGCGGGGAGAGTGTGTGCGGGGAGAGTGTGCGCAGGGAGAATGTACGCAGGGAGCGATTGCGCGGGTAGAGTGTGTGCAGGGAGAGTGTGCACAGGGAGAGTCTGTGAGGGGAGAGTGTGCACGGGGAGATTATGCACGGAAAGATTGTGTGTGGGGAGAGTGTGTGTGGGGAGGGAGAGTGCGGGCAGATTGGGTGCAGGGCGTGTGTCTGCAGGGAGAGTTTGTGCGGGAGGAGTGTGTGTGGGGAGAGTGTGTGCGGGGAGAGTGTGTGTGGGGAGAGTGTGCGCTGGAAGATTGTGTGTGGGTTGAGTGTATGTGGGGAGAGTGTGTGTGGGGAGAGTGTGTGCGGGGAGAGGATGTGTGGGAAGAATGTGTGTGGGGAGAGTGGGTGCAGGCAGATTGGGTGCAGGGAGTGTGTGTGCAGGGAGAGTGTGTGCAGGAAGAGTGTGTGCGGCGAGGGTGTGTGGGGGGAGAGTGTGTGCGGGGAGAGTGTGTGTGGGGAGAGTGTGCACAGGGAGAGTGTTTGTGCAGCGAAAGTGTGTGCGGGAAAATTGTGTGCGGGTAGAGTGTGTGCAGGGAGAGTGTGTGGGGAGAGTGTGTGCACGGAAATGTATGTGCGGGGAGGGTGTGTGTGTGGAGAGTGTGTGCGGGGAGGGTGTGTGTCAGGAGAGTTTGTGCAGGGAGAGCGTGCGCAGGGACAGTGTGCACAGGGAGAGTGTGTGCGGGTAGATTGTGTGCGAGGAGAGTGTGTGGAGGGAGAGTATGCGCGGGGAGAGTGTGTGTAAGGAAAGTGTGCGGGTAGAGTGTGTGCGGGGTGTGTGTGTGTGTGGGGTAATGTATGTTCGGGGAGGTTGTGGGTCGGGAGAGTGTGTGCGGGGAGTGTCTGGGACGGGAGAGTGTGCGCAGTGTGAGTGTGCGCGGGGAGAGTGTGCGCAGGGAGACTGTGTGCCGGGGAGCGTGTGCGGGGAGAGTGTGTGCGGGGAGAGTGTGTGCGGATAGAGTGTGCGTGGGGAGAGTGTGTGCGTGGAAATGTGTGTGTCATGAGAGTGTGTACGGGGAGTGTGTGTGCAGGGAGAGTGTGTGCAGGGAGAGTGTGCGCGGGGAGAGTGTGTGCAGGGAGAGTGTGTGAGGGGAGACTCTGCGCAGGGAGAGTTTGCGGGGAGAGTGTGTGCGGGTAGAGTATGTGTGGGGCCAGCGTGCACAGGGAGAGTGTGTGCAGTGAGAGTGTGCGGGGAGAGTGTGTGCGGGGCGAGTGTGTGTGGGGAGAGTGTGCTCAGGGAGAGAGTGTGTGGGGAGAGTGTGTGCAGGGAGAGTGTGTGGGGAGAGTGTGTGCAGGGAAATATGTGTGCGGGGAGGGTGTGTGTCAGGAGAGTTTGTGCAGGGAGAGTGTGCGCAGGAAGAGTGTGCGCGGGGAGAGTGTGTGGGAAGAGTGTGTGCACGGAAATGTATGTGCGGGGAGGGTCTGTGTGAAGAGAGTGTGTGCGGGGAGAGTGTGTGCGGGGAGAGTGTGTGCGGGGAGAGTGCTCAGGGAGAGTGTGTGGGGGGAGAGTGTGTGCGGGAAGAGTGTGTGCGGGGTGGGTATGTGTCGGGAGAGTGTGCAGGGAGAGTGTCTGCAGGGAGAGTGTGCACGGGGTGAGTGTGTGCGGCTAGAGTGTGTGTCAGGAGAGTGTGCGTGGGGAGTGTGTGTGCAGGGAAATGTGTGCGCAGGGAGGGTGTGTGTCGGGACAGTGTGTGTGAGGAGAGAGTGTGTGGGGAGAGCGTGCGCAGGGAGAGTGTGCACAGGGAGAGTGTGTGCGGGTAGATTGTGTGCGAGGAGAGTGTGTGGAGGGAGAGTATGCGCAGGGAGAGTGTGTGCAAGGAAAGTGTGCGGGTAGAGTGTGTGCGGGGTGTGTGTGTGTGTGGGGTAATGTATGTTCGGGGAGGTTGTGGGTCGGGAGAGTGTGTGCGGGAAGTGTCTGGGACGGGAGAGTGTGCGCGGTGTGAGTGTGCACAGGGAGAGTGTGCGCAGGGAGACTGTGTGCGGGGGAGTGTGTGCGGGGAGAGTGTGTGCGTGGAAATGTGTGTGTCATGAGAGTGTGTACGGGGAGTGTGTGTGCAGGGAGAGTGTGTGAGGGGAGACTCTGCGCAGGGAGAGTTTGCAGGGAGAGTGTTTGCGGGTAGAGTATGTGTGGGTCCAGCGTGCACAGGGAGAGTGTGTGAAGGGAGAGTGTGCAGGGAGAGTGTGTGCGGGGAGAGTGTGTGTGGGGAGAGTGTGCTCAGGGAGAGTGTGTGGGGGGAAAGTCTGTGCAGGGAGGGTGTGTGCGGGCAGAGTGTGTGCGGGGTGGGTATGTGTTGGTAGAGTGTGCAGGGAGAGTGTCTGCAGGGAGAGTGTGCATGGGGTGAGTGTGTGCGGCTAGATTGTGTGTCAGGAGAGTGTGCGCGGGAAGATTGTGTGTGGGGTGAGTGTATGTGGGGAGAGTGTGTGTTGGGAGAGTGTGTGCGGGGAGAGTGTGTGTGGGAAGAGTGTGTGTGGGGAGGGAATGTGCGGGCAGATTGGGTGCAGGGCGTGTGTGTGCAGGGAAATGTGTGCGCAGGGAGGGTGTGTGTCAGGACAGTGTGTGCGAGGAGAGAGTGTGTGGGGAGAGTGTGTGCAGGGAAATATGTGTGCGGGGAGGGTGTGTGTCAGGAGAGTTTGTGCAGGGAGAGTGTGCGCAGGAAGAGTGTGCGCGGGGAGAGTGTGTGGGAAGAGTGTGTGCACGGAAATGTATGTGCGGGGAGGGTCTGTGTGAAGAGAGTGTGTGCGGGGAGAGTGTGTGCGGGGAGAGTGTGTGCTGGGAGAGTGCTCAGGGAGAGTGTGTGGGGGGAGAGTGTGTGCAGGGAGGGTGTGTGCGGGAAGAGTGTGTGCGGGGTGGGTATGTGTCGGGAGAGTGTGCAGGGAGAGTGTCTGCAGGGAGAGTGTGCACGGGGTGAGTGTGTGCGGCTAGAGTGTGTGTCAGGAGAGTGTGCGTGGGGAGTGTGTGTGCAGGGAAATGTGTGCGCAGGGAGGGTGTGTGTCGGGACAGTGTGTGTGAGGAGAGAGTGTGTGGGGAGAGTGTGTGCAGGGAGAGTGTGCGCGGGGAGAGTGGGTGTGGGTAGATTGTGTGCGAGTAGAGTGTGTGCGGGTAGATTGTGTGCAGGTAGAATGTGTGCAGGGAGAGTCTGTGCGGGGAGAGTGTGCGCAGGGAGAATGTACGCAGGGAGCGATTGCGCGGGTAGAGTGTGTGCAGGGAGAGTGTGCACAGGGAGAGTCTGTGAGGGGAGAATGTGCACGGGGAGAGTATTCGCGGGAAGATTGTGTGCGGGGAGATTGTGTGCGGGGAGAGTGTGTGTGGGGAGAGAGTGTGTGGGGAGGGACTGTGCGGGCAGATTGGGTGCAGGGCGTGTGTGTGCAGGGAGAGTGTGTGCGGGAAGAGTGTGAGTAGGGAGAGTGCGTGCGGGGAGAGTGTGTGTGGGGAGAGTGTGCGCGGGAAGATTGTGTGTGGGGTGAGTGTATGTGGGGAGAGTGTGTGTTGGGAGAGTATGTGCGGGGAGAGTGTGTGTGGGAAGAGTGTGTGTGGGGAGGGAGTGTGCGGGCAGATTGGGTGCAGAGCGTGTGTGTGCAGGGAGAGTGTGTGTGGGAAGAGTGTGTGTGGGGAGAGTGTGTGCGGGCAGAGTGTGTGTGGGGAGAGTGTGCACGGGAAGATTGTGTGTGGGGTGAGTGTATGTTGGGCGAGTGTGTGTGGGGAGAGTGTGTGTGGGGAGAGTGTGTGTGGGAAGAGTGTGTGTGGGGAGGGTGTGTGGGGGGAGAGTGTGTGCGGGGAGAGTGTGTGTGGGGAGAGTGTGTGCGGGCAGATTGTGTGCGGGGAGAGAGTGCGCAGGGAGATTGTGCACGGGGAGAGTTTGCACAGGGAGAGTGTGCACAGGGAGAGTATGTGCAGGGATAGTGTGCGGGTTGAGTGTGCGCGGGGAGAGTGTATGTCTGGTGAGGGTTTGTGTCAGGAGAGTGTGTGCCGGGAGGGTGTGGGTCGGGAGACTGTGCACCGGGAGAGTGTGCGCAGGGAGAGTGTGCGGGGAGAGTGGGTGCAGGTAGAGTGTGTGCGGGGAGAATGTGTGCTGGGAAAAGTGTGTGCGGGGAGATTGTTTGTGGGGAGAGTGTGTGCGGGGAAATGTGTGTCGGGAGAGTGTGTACGGGGAGAGTGTGCGTAGGGAGAGTGTGCGCAGGGAGAGTGTGCGCGGGGAGAGTGTGTGGATGGAGTGTGTGTGGGGAAATGTATGTGCAGTGAGGGTCTGTGTCGGGAGAGTGTGTGCCGGGAGGGTGTGGGTCGGGAGAGTGTGCGCCCGGAGAGTGTGCGCAGGGAGAGTGTGTGGGGAGAGTGTGTGCGGAGAAATGTGTGTGTGGGGAGAGTGTGTGCGGGTTGAGTGTGTGCAGGGAGAGTCTGCGGAGGGAGTGTGTGCGGGGAGAGTGTGTACGGGGAAATTGTGCACAGGGAGAGTGTGCGCAGGGAGAGTGTGTGCGGGGAAATTGTGTGCGGGTAGAGTGTGTGCAGGGAGAGTGTGCGCAGGGAGAGTATGTGCAGGGAAATTTGTGTGCGGGGAGGGTGTGTGTCAGGAGAGTTTGTGCAGGGAGAGCGTGTGCAGCGAGATTCTGCGTGGGGAATGTGTGCGGGGAGAGTGTGTGCACGGAAATGTATGTGCGGGGAGACTGTGCGCAGGGAGAGTGTGCGGGGGGTGAGTGTGTGCAGGGAGGGTGTGTGTGGGCAGAGTGTTTGCGGGGTGGATATGTGTCGGGAGAGTGTGCAGGGAGAGTGTCTGCAGTGAGAGTGTGCATGTGGTGAGTGTGTGCGGCTACAGTGTGTGCCAGGAGAGTGTGGGTGGGGAGTGTGTGTGCAGGGAAATGTGTGCGCAGGGAGGGTGTGTGTCGGGACAGTGTGTGCGAGGAGAGAGTGTGTGGGGAGAGTGTGTGCAGGGAGAGTGTGCACAGGGAGAGTCTCTGAGGGGAGAGTGTGCACGGGGAGAGCATGCGCGGGAAGATTGAGTGCGCTGAGAGTGTTTGCGGGGAGAGTGTGTGTGGGGAGAGTGTGCGCGGAAAGATTGTTTGTGGGGTGAGTGTGTGTGGGGAGAGTGTGTGTGGGGAGAGTGTGCGCGGAGTGTGTGTGTGGGGAGGGTGCTTGTGGGGAGAATGGGTGTGGGCAGATTGGGTGCAGGGAGTGTGTGTGCAGGGAGAGTGTGTGCGGGAAGAGTGTGTGTGGTGAGAGTGTGTGCGGGGAGAGTGTGTGCGAGGAGAGTGTGTGTGGGGAGAGTTTGTGTGGGCAGATTGGGTGCAGGGAGTGTTTGTGCAGGGAGATTGTGTGCAGGGAGAGTGTGTGGGTAGAGTGTGTGCGGGGAGAGTGTATGTGTGGTGAGGGTTAGTGTCAGGAGAGTGTGTGCCAGGAGGGTGTGGGTCGGGAGAGTGTGCGCCGGGAGAGTGTGCGCAGGCAGAGTATGCGGTGAGAGTGTGTGCAGGTAGAGTGTGTGCGGGGAGAATGTGTGTGGGGAAAAGTGTGTGCGGCGAGATTGTATGTGGGGAGAGTGTGTGCGGGGAAATGTGTGTCGGGAGAGTGTGTACAGGGAGAGTGTGTGCAGGGAGAGTGTGCGCAGGGAGAGTGTGTGCAGGGAGAGTGTGTGAGGGGAGAGTGCGTGGGGGGAATGTCTGTGCAGGGAGGGTGTTTGCGGGCAGAGTGTGTGTGGGGTGGGTATGTGTCGGGAGAGTGTGCAGGAAGAGTGTCTGCAGGGAGAGTGTGCATGGGGTGAGTGTGTGCGGCGAGAGTGTGTGTCAGGAGAATGTGTGTGGGGAGTGTGTGTGCAGGGAAATGTTTGCGCAGGGAGGGTGTGTGTCGGGACAATGTGTGCGAGGAGTGAGTGTGTGGGTAGAGTGTCTGCGGGTAGAGTGTGTGCGGGTGGAATGTGTGCAGGGAGAGTCTGGGTGGGGAGAGTGTGCGGGGGAGAATGTATGCAGGGACAGAGTGCGTGGGGAGAGTGTGTGCAGGGAGAGCGTGCACAGGGAGAGTCTGTGAGGGGTAGAGTGTGCACAGGGAGAGCGTGCGCAGGAAGATTGTGTGTGGGGTGAGTGTGTATTGGTAGAGTGTGTGTGGGGAGAGTTTGTGCGGGGAGAGTGTGTGTGTGGAGAGTGTTTGTGGGGAGAATGGGTGCGGGCAGATTGGGTGCAGGGAGTGTGTGTGCAGGGAGAGTGTGTGCGGGAAGAGTGTGTGCGGTGAGAGTGTGTGCGGGGAGAGTGTGCGCAGAGAGAGTGTGCGGGTAGAGTGTGTGCGGAGAGAGTGTACGTGTGGTGAGGGTTTGTGTCAGGAGAGTGTGTGCCGGGAGGGTGTGGGTCGGGAGAGTGTGCGTCGGGAGAGTTTGCGCAGGGAGAGTGTGCGGGGAGAGTGTGTGCAGGTGGAGTGTGTGCGGGGAGAATGTGTGCGTGGAAAAGTGTGTGCGGGGGAGATTGTGCGTGGGGAGAGTGTGTGCAGGGAAATGTGTGTCGGGAGAGTGTGTACAGGGAGAGTGTGCGCAGGGCGAGTGTGCGCAGGTAGAGTGTGCGCGGGGAGAGTGTGTGGATAGAGTGTGTATGGGGAAATGTATGTGCGGTGAGGGTGTGTTTCAGGAGAGTGTGTGCGGGGAGGCTGTAGGTCGGGAGAGTGTGCGCAGGGAAAGTGTGGCGGGGAGAGTGTTTGTGTGGTGAGGGTTTGTGTCAGGAGAGTGTGTGCCGGGAGGGTGTGTGACGGGAGAGTGTGCGCCGGGAGAGTGTGCGCAGGGAGAGTGTGCGGGGAGAGTGTGTGTGGGGAGAGTGTGTGCAGTGAAATGTGTGTGTGGGGAGAGTTTGTGCGGGGTGAGGGTGTGTGGGGAGAGTCTGCGGAGGGAGTGTGTGCGGGGAGAGTGTGTACAGAGAGATTGTGCACAGGGAGAGTGTGCGCAGGGAGAGTGTGTGCGGGGAAATTGTGTGAGGGTAGAGTGTGCGCAGGGAGAGTGTGTGGGGAGAGTGTGTGCAAGGAAATTTGTGTGTGGGGAGGGTGTGTGTCAGGAGAATTTGTGCAGGGAGAGCGTGCGCAGGGTTAGTGTGAGCGGGGAGAATGTGTGCAGTTAAAAGTGTGTGCGGGGAGATTGTGTGTGGGGAGAGTGTGCACGGGCAGAGTGTGTGGATAGAGTGTGTGTGGGGAAATGTATGTGCAGTGAGGGTGTGTGTCGGGAGAGTTTGTGCGAGGAGGCTGTGGGTCAGGAGAGTGTGCGCAGGGAGAGTGTGCGCTGGGAGAGTGTATGTGTGGTGAGGGTTTGTGTCAGGAGAGTGTGTGCCGGGAGGGTGTGGGTCGGGAGAGTGTGCGCCGGGAGAGTGTGCGCAGGGAGAGTGTGCGGGGAGAGAATGTGCAGGGAAATGTGTGTGTGGGGAGAGTGTGGGCGGGGTGAGTGTGTGCGTGGAGAGTCTGCAGAGGGAGTGTGTGCGGGGAGAGTGTGTATGGGGAGAGTGTGCACAGGGAGAGTGTGTGCAGGGAGAGTGTGTGCGGGGAAATTGTGTGCGGGTTGAGTGTGTGCAGGGAGAGTGTGTGGGGAGAGTGTGTGCAGGGAAATATGTGTGCGGGGAGGGTGTGGGTCGGGAGAGTGTGCTCCGGGAGAGTGTGCGCAGGGAGAGTGTGCGGGGAGAGAATGTGCAGGGAAATGTGTGTGTGGGGAGAGTGTGTGCGGGGTGAGTGTGTGCGTGGAGAGTCTCCGGAGGGAGTGTGTGCGGGGAGAGTGTGTATGGGGAGAGTGTGCACAGGGAGAGTGTGTGCAGGGAGAGTGTGTGCAGGGAAATTGTGTGCGGGTTGAGTGTGTGCAGGGAGAGTGTGTGGGGAGAGTGTGTGCAGGGAAATATGTGTGCGGGGAGGGTGTGTGTCAGGAGAGTTTGTGCAGGGAGAGTTTGCGCAGGGAAAGTGTGCGCAGGGAGACTGTGTGGGTAGAGTGTGTGCACGGAAATGTATGTGCGGGGAGGGTGTGTGTGTGGAGAGTGCGTGCGGGGAGAGTGTGTGCAGGGATAGTATGCACGGGGAGAGTGTGCGCGGGGAGAGTGTGCGGGGAAATTGTGTGCGGGTAGAATGTCTGCAAGGAGAGTGTGTGGGGAGAGTGTGTGCAGGGAAATTTGTGAGCGGGGAGGGTGTGTGTCAGGAGAGTTTGTGCAGGGAGAGCGTGCGCAGGGAGCGTGTGCACAGGGAGAGTGTGTGCGGGTAGATTGTGTGCGAGGAGAGAGTGTGGAGGGAGAGTATGCGCGGGGAGATTGTGTGCAAGGAAAGTGTGCGGTTAGAGTGTGTGCGCGGTTTGTGTGTGTGTGGGTAATGTATGTTAGGGGAGGGTGTGTGCAGGGAGAGTGTGTGAGGGGAGACTCTGCGCAGGGAGAGTTTGCGGGGAGAGAGTGTGCGGGTAGAGTATGTGTGGGGCCAGTGTGCACAGGGAGAGTGTGTGCAGGGTGAGTGTGTGCGGGGAGAGTCTGCGGAGGGAGTGTGCGCAGGGAGAGTGTGTGCGGGGAAATTGTGTGCGGGTAGAGTGTGCACAGGGAGAGTGTGTGGGGAGAGTGTGTGCAGGGAAATTTGTGTGCGGGGAGGGTGTGTGTGAGGAGAATTTGTGCAGGGAGAGCGTGCGCAGGGAGAGTGTGCGCGGGGAGAGTTTGTTGGGAGAGTGTGTGCACGGAAATGTATTTGCGGGGAGTGTGTGTGTATGCAGAGTGTGCACGGGGAGAGTGTGCGTGGGGAGAGAGTGCGGGGAAATTGTGTGTGGGTAGAATGTGTGCAAGGAGAGTGTGTGGGGAGAGTTTGTGCAGGGAAATTAGTGTGAGGGGAGGTTGTGCGTCAGTAGAGTTTGTGCAGGGGGAGCGTGCGCAGGGAGAGTGTGCGCAGGGAGAGTGTGTGCGGGTAGATTGTTTGCGGGGAGAGTGTGTGGAGGGGGAGTATGCGCAGGGAGAGTGTGTGCAGGGAGAGTGTGCGGGTAGAGTGTGTGCGGGGTGTGTGTTTCTGTGGGGTAATGTATGTGCGGGGAGGGTGTGTGTCGGGAGAGTGCTTGCGGCGAGTGTGTGGGACGGGAGAGTGTGCGCAGGGAGAGTGTGCGCGGTGAGAGTGTGCGCAGGGAGAGTGTGCGCAGGGAGACTGTGCGCGCGGGGAGTGTGTGCGGATAGAGTGTATGCGGGGAGAATGTGTGCGGATAGAGTGTGCGTGGGGAGAGTGTGTGCGTGGAAATGTGTGTGTCAGGAGAGTGTGTACGGGGAGTGTGTGCGCAGGGAGAGTGTGTGCAGGGAGAGTGTGCGCGGGGAGAGTGTGTGCAGGGAGAGTGTGTGAGGGGAGACTCTGCGCAGGGAGAGTGTGCAGGGAGAGTGTGTGCGGGTAGAGTGTGTGTGGGGCCAGTGTGCGCCGGGTGAGTGTGCGCAGGGAGAGTGTGCAGGGAGTGTGTGCGGGGAGAGTTTGTGCGGGGAGAGTGTGCTCAGGGAGAGTGTGTGGGGGGAGAGTGTGTGCGGGGAGGGTGTGTGAGGGCAGATTGTGTGCAGGGTGGGTATGTGTCTGGAGAGTGTGCAGGGAGAGTGTGTGCAGTGAGAGTGTGCACTGGGTGAGTGTGTGCGGCTAGAGTGTGTGTCAGGAGAGTGTGTGTGGGGATTGTGTGTGCAGGGAAATGTGTGCACAGGGAGGGTGTGTGTCGGGACAGTGTGTGCGAGGTGAGAGTGTGCATGGAAAGTGTGTGCAGGGAGAGTGTGCACGGGGAGAGTGGGTGCGGGTAGAGTGTGTGCGAGTAGAGTGTGTGCGGGTAAAGTGTGTGTGGGTAGAATGTGTGCAGGGAGAGTCTGTGCGGGGAGAGTGTTCGCGGGGAGAATGTATGCAGGGACAGAGTGCGTGGGGAGAGTCTGTGTGGGGAGAGTGTGCACGGGGACAGCATGCGCGGGAAGATTGTGTGCGGGGAGAGTGTGTGCGAGCAGAGTGTGTGTGGGGAGAGTGTGTGTGGGGAGGGTGTGTGCGGGCAGATTGGGTGCAAGGCGTGTGTGTGCAGGGAGAGTTTGTGCGGGAAGAGAGTGTGCGGGGAGAGTGTGTGCGTGGAGAGTGTGTGTGGGGAGAGTGTGCGCGTGAAGATTGTGTGTGGGGTGAGTGTGCGCAGGGAGAGCGTGTGCAGGGAGAGCGTGCACAGGGAGAGTATGTGAGGGGTAGAGTGTGCACAGGGAGAGTGTGCGCGGGAAGATTGTGTGTGGGGTGAGTGTGTATGGGGAGAGTGTGTGTGGGGAGAGTTTGTGCGGGGAGAGTGTGTGTTGGGAGAGTGTGCGCGTGAAGATTGTGTGTGGGGTGAGTGTGCACGGGGAGAGTGTGTGCAGGGTGAGCATGCACAGGGAGAGTCTGGGAGGGGTAGAGTGTGCATGGGGAGAGTGTGCGCGGGAAGATTGTGTGTGGGGAGAGTGTGTATGGGGAGAGTGTGTGTGGGGAGAGTTTGTGCGGGGAGAGTGTGTGTGTGGAGAGTGTGTGTGGAGAGAATGTGTGCGGGAAGATTGGGAGCAGTGAGTGTGTGTCTAGGGAAAGTGTGTGCCGGAAGAGTGTGTGCGGTGAGAGTCTGTGCGGGGAGAGTGTGTGCAATGAGAGTGTGTGTGGGGAGAGTTTGTGTGGGTGCAGGTAGTGTTTGTGCAGGGAGAGTGTGTGCGGGAAGAGTGTGTGCGGGCAGTTTTTGTGCGGGGAGCGAGTGTGCAGCGAGAGTGTGCGGGTAGAGTGTGTGTGGAGAGAGTGTATGTGTGGTGAGGGTTTGTGTCAGGAGATTGTGTGCAGGGAGGGTGTGGGTCGGGAGAGTGTGCGTCGGGAGAGTGTGCGCAGGGAGAGTGTGCGGGGAGAGTGTGTGCAGGTAGAGTGTGTGCGGGGAGAATGTGTGCGGGGAAAAGTGTGTGCGGGGGAGATTGTGTGTGGGGAGAGTGTGTGCGGGGAAATGTGTGTCGGGAGAGTGTGTACAGTGAGAGTGTGCGCAGGGAGAGTGTGCGCAAGTAGAGTGTGCGCGGGGAGAGTGTGTGGATAGAGTGTGTGTGGGGAAATGTATGTGCGGGGATGGTGTGTGTCGGGAGAGTGTGTGCGGGGAGGCTGTAGGTCGGGAGAGTGTGCGCAGGGAGAGTGTGGCGGGGAGAGTGTTTGTGTGGTGAGGGTTTGTGTCAGGAGAGTGTGTGCCGGGAGGATGTGTGTCGGGAGAGTGTGCGCCAGGAGAGTGTGCGCAGGGAGAGTGTGCGGGGAGAGTGTGTGTGGGGAGAGTGTGTGTGGCAAAATGTGTGTGTGGGGAGAGTGTGTGCGGGGTGAGTATGTGCGGGGAGAGTCTGCGGAGGGAGTGTGTGCGGGGAGAGTGTGTACGGACAGAGTGTGCACAGAGAGAGTGTGCGCAGGGAGGGTGTGTGTGGGGAAATTGTGTGCGGGTAGAGTGTGCGCAGGGAGAGTGTGTGGGGAGAGTGTGTGCAGGGAAATTTATGTGCGGGGAGGGTGTGTGTGAGGAGAATTTGTGCAGGGAGAGCGTGCGCAGGGAGAGTGTGCACGGGGAGAGTTTGTTGGGAGAGTGTGTGCACGGAAATGTATTTGCGGGGAGTGTGTGTGTATGCAGAGTGTGCGCAGGGAGGGTGTGTGTGGGGAAATTGTGTGTGGGTAGAATGTGTGCAAGGAGAGTGTGTGGGGAGAGTTTGTGCAGGGAAATTAGTGTGAGGGGAGGTTGTGTGTCAGTAGAGTTTGTGCAGGGAGAGCGTGCGCAGTGAGAGTGTGCGCAGGGAGAGTGTGTGCGGGTAGATTGTGTGCGGGGAGAGTGTGTGGAGGGAGAGTATGGGCGGGGAGAGTGTGTGCAGGGAGAGTGTGCGGGTAGAGTTGTGCGGGGTGTGTGTTTGTGTGGGGTAATGTATGTGCGGGGAGGGTGTGTGTCGGGAGAGTGTTTGTGGAGAGTGTGTGGGACGGGAGATTGTGCGCAGGGAGAGTGTGCGTGGTGAGAGTGTGCGCAGGGAGAGTGTGCGCAGGGACAATGTGCGCGCGGGGAGTGTGTGCGGATAGAGTGTGTGCGGGGAGAATGTGTGCGGATAGAGTGTGCGTGGGGAGAGTGTGTGCGTGGAAATGTGTGTGTCAGGAGAGTGTGTACGGGGAGTGTGTGCGCAGGGAGAGTGTGTGCAGGGAGAGTGTGCGTGGGGAGAGTGTGTGCAGGGAGAGTGTGTGAGGGGAGACTCTGCGCAGGGAGAGTGTGCGGGGAGAGTGTGTGCGGGTAGAGTGTGTGTGGGGCCAGTGTGCGCCGGGAGAGTGTGCGCAGGGAGAGTGTGCGGGGAGAGTGTGTGCGGGGAGAGTGTGTGGGGGAAGAGTGTGTGCGGGGAGGGTGTGTGCGGGCAGATTGTGTGCGGGGTGGGTATGTGTCTGGAGAGTGTGCAGGGAGAGTGTGTGCAGTGAGAGTGTGCACTGGGTGAGTGTGTGCGGCTAGAGTGTGTGTCAGGAGAGTGTGTGTGGGGATTGTGTGTGCAGGGAAATGTGTGCGCAGGGAGGATGTGTGTCGGGACAGTTTGTGCGAGGTGAGAGTGTGCATGGAGAGTGTGTGCAGGGAGAGTGTGCACGGGGAGAGTGGGTGCGGGTAGAGTGTGTGCGAGTAGAGTGTGTGCGGGTAGAGTGTGTGTGGGTAGAATGTGTGCAGGGAGAGTCTGTGCGGGGAGAGTGTGCGTGGGGAGAATGTATGCAGGGAGAGAGTGCGCAGGGAGAGTGTATGCAGGGAGAGTGTGCACAAGGAGAGTCTGTGTGGGGAGAGTGTGCACGGGGATAGCATGCGCGGGAAGATTGTGTGCGGGGAGAGTGTGTGCGGGCAGAGTGTGTGTGGGGAGAGTGTGTGTGGGGAGGGTGTGTGCAGGCAGTTTGGGTGCAAGGTGTGTGTGTGCAGGGAGAGTTTGTGCGGGAAGAGAGTGTGCGGGGAGAGTGTGTGCGGGGAGAGTGTGTATGGGGAGAGTGTGCGCGGGAAGATTGTGTGTGGGGTAAGTGTGTGCAGTGAGAGTGTGTGTGGGGAGAGACTGTGCCGGCAGATTGGGTGCAGGGAGTGTGTGTGCAGGGAGAGTGTGAGCGGGAAGAGTGTGTGTGTGGAGAGTCTGTGCGGGGAAAGTGTGCACCGGGAGAGCGTGCGCGGGAAGATTGTGTGTGGGGAGAGTGGGTTCGGGCAGATTGGGTGCAGGGTGTGTTTGTGCAGGGAGAGTGTGTTTGGGGAGAGTGTTTGTGGGCAAATTGTGTGCAGGGAGAGAGTGCTCAGGGAGAGGGTGCACGGGGAGAGTGGGTTCGGGTAGAGGTTGTGTGAGTAGAGTGTGTGCGGGTAGAGTGTGTACGGGTAGAATGTGTGCCGGGAGAGTCTGTGAGGGGAGAGTGTGCGTGGGGAGAATGTATGCAGGGAGAGAGTGCGTGGGGAGATGGTGTGCAGGGAGAGTGTGCAGATGGAGAGTCTGTGTGGGGACAGTGTTCATGGGGAGAGCATGCGCGGGAAGATTATGTGCGGGGAGAGTGTTTGCGGGGAGAGTTTGTGCGGGCAGAGTGTGTGTGGGGCCAGTGTGCGCAGGGAGAGTGTGCGCAGGGAGAGTGTGCGGGGAGAGTGTTTGCGGGGAGAGTTTGTGCGGGGAGAGTGTGCTCAGGGAGAGTGTGTGGGGGGAGAGTGTGTGCGGGTATGTTGTGTGCGGGCAGATTGTGTGCGGGGTGGGTATGTGTCTGGAGAATGTGCAGGGAGAGTGTGTGCAGTGAGAGTGTGCACTGGGTGAGTATGCGCGGCTAGAGTGTATGTCAGGAGAGTGTGTGTGGGGAGTGTGTGTGCAGGGAAATGTGTGCGCAGGGAGGGTGTGTGTCAGGACAGTGTGTGCGAGGAGAGAGTGTGCATGGAGAGTTTGTACAGGGAGTGTGTGCACGGGGAGAGTGGGTGCGGGTAGAGTGTGCGCGAGTAGAGTGTGTGCAGGTAGAGTGTGTGCGCGTAGAATGTGTGCAGGGAGAGTCTGTGCGGGGAGAGTTTGCGCGAGGAGAATGTATGCAGGGAGTGAGTGCTCGGGGAGAGTGTGTGCAGTGAGATTGTGCACAGGGAGAGTCTGTGTGGGGAGAGTGTGCACGGGGATAGCATGCACGGGAAGATTGTGTGCAGGGAGAGTGTGTGCGGTGAGAGTATGTGTGGGGAGAGTGTGCGTGGGGAGGATGTGTGCGGGCAGATTGGGTGCAAGGCGCGTCTGTGCAGGGAGAGTGTGTGTGGGAAGAGTGTGTGCGGGGACAGTGTGTGCGGAGAGAGTGTGTGTGGGGAGAGTGTGCGCGGGAATATTGTGTGCACCGGGAGATCGTGCGCGGGATGATTGTGTGTGGGGAGAGTGTGTGTGTGGAGAGTGTGTGTGTGGAGAGTGTGTGTGGGGAGAGTGGGTGCGGGCAGTTTGGGTGCAGGGAGCGTTTGTGCAGGGAGAGTGTGTGCAGGGAGAGAGTGTGCGGGCAGATTGTGTGCGGGGAGAGAGTTTTCAGGGAGAGTGTGTACGGGGAGAGTGGGTGCGGGTAGAGTGTGTGTGAGTAGAGTGTGTTCGGGTAGAGTGTGTGCGGGTAGAATGTGTGCAGGGAGAGTCTGCGCGGGGAGAGTGTGCGCGGGGAGAATGTATGCAGGGAGACAGTGCGCGGGGAGATTGTGTGCAGGGAGAGTGTGCATAGGGAGAGTCTGTGTGGGGAGAGTGTTCACAGGGAGAGCATGCGCGGGAAGATTGTGTGCGGGGAGAGTGTGTGCTGGGAGAATGTGTGTGGGGAGAGTTTGCGCAGGAAGATAGTGTGTGGGGTGAGTGTGTGCGGGGAGAGTGTGTGTGGGGAGAGTCTGTGTGGGGAGAGTGTGTGTGGGGAGAGTGTGTGTGGGGAGAGTGGGTGCGGGCAGATTGGGTGCAGGGAGTGTGTGTGCAGGGAGAGTGTGTGCGGGAAGAGTGTGTGCGGCGAGAGTGTGTGCGGGGAGAGTGTGTGCGGGGAGACTGTGTGTGGGGAGAGTTTGTGCGGGGAGATTGGGTGCAGGGAGTGTTTGTGCAGGGAGAGTGTGTGCGGGGAGAGTGTGTGCGGGCAGATTGTGTGCGGGGAGAGAGTGCGCAGGGAGAGTGTGCACGGGGAGAGTTTGCGCAGGGAGAGTGTGCACAGGGAGAGTGTGTGCAGGGAGAGTGTGCGGGGAGAGTGTATGTGTGGTGAGGGTTTGTGTCAGGAGATTGTGTGCCGGGAGGGTGTGGGACGGGAGAGTGTGAGCCGGGAGAATGTGCGCAGGGAGAGTGTGTGCAGGGAGAATGTGTGCGGAGAAAAGTGTGTGCGGGGAGATTGTGTGTGGGGAGAGTGTGTGCGGGGAGAGTGTGTGCGGATAGAGTGTGCGTGGGGAGAGTGTGTGCATGGAAATGTGTGAGTCAGGAGAGTGTGTACGGGGAGGGTGTGCGCAGGGAGGGTGTGTGCAGGGAGAGTGTGCGCAGGGAGAGTGTGTGCAAGGAGATTGTGTGAGGAGAGACTCTGCGCAGGGAGAGTGTGCGGGGAGAGTGTGTGCGGGTAGAGTGTGCGCGGGGAGAGTGTGTGGATAGAATGTGTGTGGCAAATGTATGTGCGGTGAGGGTGTGTGTCGGGAGAGTGTCTGCGGGGAGTCTGTAGGTCGGGAGAGTGTGCGCAGGGAGAGTGTGGCGGGGAGATTTTTTGTGTGGTGAGGGTTTGTGTCAGGAGAGTGTGTGCCGGGAGGGTGTCTGTCGGGAGAGTGTGCGCTGGGAGAGTGTGTGCAGGGAGAGTGTGCGGGGAGAGTGTGAGTGGGGAGAGTGTGTGCGGCGAAATGTGTGTGTTGGGAGAGTGTGTGCGGGGTGAGTGTGTGCGGGGAGAGTCTGCGGAGGGAGTGTGTGTGGGGAGAGTGTGTACGGAGAGAGTGTGCACAGGGAGAGTGTGCGCAGGGAGAGTGTGTGGGGAGAGTGTGTGCGGGGAAATTGTGTGCAGGTAGAGTGTGCACAGGGAGAGTGTGTGGGGAAAGTGTGTGCAGGGAAATTTGTGTGCGGGGAGGGTGTGTGTCAGGAGAATTTGTGCAGGGAGAGCGTGCACAGGGAGATTGTGTGCGGGGAGAGTTTGTTGGGAGAGTGTGTGCACGGAAATGTATTTGCGGGGAGTGTGTGTGTATGCAGAGTGTGTGCGGGGAGAGTGTGCGCAGGGGGAGTGTGCACGGGGAGAGTGTGCGCGGGGAGTTTGTGCGGGGAAGTTGTGTGTGGGTAGAATGTGTGCAAGGAGAGTGTGTGCGGAGAGTTTGTGCAGGGAAATTAGTGTGAGGGGAGGTTGTGTGTCAGTAGAGTTTGTGCAGGGAGAGCGTGCACAGGGAGAGTGTGTGGAGGGAGAGTATGCGCGGGGAGAGTGTGTGCAGGGAGAGTGTGCGGGTAGAGTTGTGCGGGGTGTGTGTTTGTGTGGGGTAATGTATGTGCGTGGAGGGTGTGTGTCGGGAGAGTGTTTGCGGGGAGAGTGTGCGGGGAGAGTGTATGTGTGGTGAGGGTTTGTGTCAGGAGATTGTGTGCCGGGAGGGTGTGGGACGGGAGAGTGTGAGCCGGGAGAATGTGCGCAGGGAGAGTGTGTGCAGGGAGAATGTGTGCGGAGAAAACTGTGCGCGCAAGGAGTGTGTGCGGATAGAGCGTGTGTGGGGAGAATGTGTGCGGATAGAGTGTGCGTGGGGAGAGTGTGTGCGTGGAAATGTGTGTGTCAGGAGAGTGTGTACGGGGAGTGTGTGCGCAGGGAGAGTGTGTGCAGGGAGAGTGTGCGCGGGGAGAGTGTGTGCAGGGAGAGTGTGTGAGGGGAGACTCAGCGCAGGGAGAGTGTGCGGGGAGAGTGTGTGCGGGTAGAGTGTGTGTGGGGCCAGTGTGTGCTGGGAGAGTGTGCGCAGGGAGAGTGTGCGGGGAGAGTGTGTGCGGGGAGAGTTTGTGCGGGGAGAGTGTGCTCAGGGAGAGTTTGTGGTGGGAGAGTGTGTGCGGGGAGTGTGTGTGCGGGCAGATTGTGTGCGGGGTGGGTATGTGCCTGGAGAGTGTGCAGGGAGAGTGTGTGCAGTGAGAGTGTGCACTGGGTGAGTGTGTGCGGCTAGAATATGTGTCAGGAGATTCTGTGTGGGGATTGCGTGTGCAGGTTAATGTGTGCGCAGGGAGGGTGTTTGTCGGGACAGTGTGCGCAGGGAGATTGTGCGGGGAGGGTGTGTGCAGGTAGAGTGTGTGCGGGGAGAATGTGTGCGGGGAAAAGTGTGTGCGGGGGAGATTGTGTGTGGGGAGAGTGTGTGCGGGGAAATGGGTGTCGGGAGAGTGTGTACAGGGAGAGTGTGCGCAGGGAGAGTGTGCGCAGTTAGAGTGTGCGCGGGGAGAGTGTGTGGATAGAGTGTGTGTGGGGAAATATATGTGCGGTGAGTGTGTGTGTCGGGAGAGTGTGTGCGGGGAGGCTGTAGGTCGGGAGAGTGTGAGCAGGGAGAGTGTGGCGGGGAGAGTGTTTGTGTGGTGAGGGTTTGTGTCAGGAGAGTGTGGGCCGGGAGGGTGTGTGTCGGAAGAGTGTGCGCCGGGAGAGTATGCGCAGGGAGAGTGTGCGGGGAGAGTGTGTGTGGGGAGAGTGTGTGCGGCGAAATGTATGTGTGGGGAGAGTGTGTGCGGGGTGAGTGTGTGCGGGGAGAGTCTGCGGAGGGAGTGTGTGCGGGGAGAGTGTGTACGGAGAGAGTGTGCACAGGGAGAGTGTGAGCCAGGAGAGTGTGTGCGGGGAAATTGTGTGCATGTAGAGTGTGCACAGGGAGAGTGTGTGGGGAGAGTGTGTGCAGGGAAATTTGTGTGCGGGGAGGGTGTGTGTCAGGAGAATTTGTGCAGGGAGAGCGTGCGCAGAGAGATTGTGCGCGGGGAGAGTTTGTTGGGAGAGTGTGTGCACGGAAATGTATTTGCGGGGAGTGTGTGTGTATGCAGAGTGTGTGCGGGGAGAGTGTGCGCAGGGGGAGTGTGCACGGGGAGAGTGTGCGCGGGGAGTTTGTGCGGGGAAGTTGTGTGTGGGTAGAATGTGTGCAAGGAGAGTGTGTGCGGAGAGTTTGTGCAGGGAAATTAGTGTGAGGGGAGGTTGTGTGTCAGTAGAGTTTGTGCAGGGAGAGCGTGCACAGGGAGAGTGTGTGGAGGGAGAGTATGCGCGGGGAGAGTGTGTGCAGGGAGAGTGTGCGGGTAGAGTTGTGCGGGGTGTGTGTTTGTGTGGGGTAATGTATGTGCGTGGAGGGTGTGTGTCGGGAGAGTGTTTGCGGAGAGTGTGTGGGACGGGAGAATGTGCACAGGGAGAGTGTGCGCGGTGAGAGTGTGCGCAGGGAGAGTGTGCGCAGGGAGCCTTTCGCGTGGGGAGTGTGTGTGGATAGAGTGTGTGCGGGGAGAATGTGTGCGGATAGAGTGTGTGTGGGGAGAGTGTGTGCGTGGAAATGTGTGAGTCAGGAGAGTGTGTACGGGGAGTGTGTGCGCAGGGAGAGTGTGTGCAGGGAGAGTGTGCGCGGGGAGAGTGTGTGCAGGGAGAGTGTGTGAGGGGAGACTCTGCGCAGGGAGAGTGTGCGGGGAGCGTGTGTGCGGGTAGAGTGTGTGTGGGGCCAGTGTGTGCCGGGAGAGTGTGCACAGGGAGAGTGTGCGGGGAGAGTGTGTGCGGGGAGAGTTTGTGCGGGGAGTGTGTGTGCGGGGTGGGTATGTGTCTGGAGAGTGTGCAGGGAGAGTGTGTGCAGTGAGAGTGTGCACTGGGTGAGTGTGTGCGGCTAGAATGTGTGTCAGGAGAGTGTGTGTGGGGATTGTGTGTGCAGGGAAATGAGTGCGCAGGGAGGCTGTGTGTCGGGACAGTGTGTGCGAGGTGAGAGTGTGCATGGAGAGTGTGTGCAGGGAGAGCATGCACGGTGAGAGTGGGTGCGGGTAGAGTATGTACGAGTAGAGTGTGTGCGGGTAGAGTGTGTGTGGGTAGAATGTGTGCAGGGAGAGTATGTGCGGGGAGAGTGTGCGCGGGGAGAATGTATGCAGGGAGAGAGTGCGCGGCGAGAGTGTATGCAGGGAGAGTGTGCACAGGGAGAGTCTGTGTGGGGAGAGTGTGCACGGGGATAGCATGCGCGGGAAGATTGTGTGCGGGGAGAGTGTGTGTGGGGAGGGTGTGTGCGGGCAGATTGGGTGCAAGGTGTTTGTGTTCCGGGAGATTTTGTGCGGAAAGAGAGTGTGCGGGGAGAGTGTGTGCGGGGAGAGTGTGTGTGGGGAGAGTGTGCGCGGGAAGATTGTGTGTGGGGTGAGTGTGCGCGGAGAGAGTGTGTGCAGGGAGAGCGTGCACAGGGAGAGTCTGTGAGGGGTAGAGTGTGCACGGGGAGAGTGTGCGCGGGAAGATTGTGTGTGGGGTGAGTGTGTATGGGAAGAGTTTGTGCGGGGAGAGTGTGTGTGTGGAGAGTGTGTGTGGGGAGAATGGGTGCGGGCAGATTGGGTGCAGGGAGTGTGTGTACAGGGAGAGTGTGTGCAGGAAGAGTGTGTGCGGTGAGAGTGTGTGCGGAGAGAGTGTGTGTGAGGAGAGTGTGTGTGGGCAGAGTTTGTGTGTGCAGAGTGGGTGCAGGTAGTGTTTGTGCAGGGAGAGTGTGTGCGGGTAGAGTGTGTGCAGAGAGAGTGCATGTGTGGTGAGGGTTTGTGTCAGAAGAGTGTGTGCCGGGAGGGTTTGGGTCGGGAGAGTGTGCGTCGGGAGAGTGTGCGCAGGGAGAGTGTGCGGGGAGGGTGTGTGCAGGTAGAGTGTGTGCGGGGAGAATGTGTGCGGGGAAAAGTGTGTGTGGGGGAGATTGTGTGTGGGGAGAGTGTGTGTGGGGAAATGTGTGTCGGGAGAGTGTGTACGGGGAGAGTGTGCGCAGGGAGAGTGTGCGCAAGTAGAGTGTGCGCGGGGAGAATGTGTGGATAGAGTGTGTGTGGGGAAATGTATGTGCGATGAGTGTGTGTGTCGGGAGAGTGTGGCGGGGAGAGTGTTTGTGTGGTGAGTGTGTGTGGGGAGAATGGGTGCGGGCAGATTGGGTGGAGGGAGTGTGTGTGCAGGGAGAGTGTGTGCGGGAAGAGTGTGTGCGGTGAGAGTGTGTGCGGGGAGAGTGTGTGTGAGGAGAGTGTGTGTGGGCAGAGTTTGTGTGGGGAGAGTGGGTGCAGGTAGTGTTTGTGACGGGAGAGTGTGCGCAGGGAGAGTGTGCGCGGGGAGATTGTGCGCAGGAAGAGTGTGCGCAGGGAGACTGTGCGCGCGGGGAGTGTGTGCGGATAGAGTGTGTGCGGGGAGAATGTGTGCGGATAGAGTGTGCGTGGGGAGAGTGTGTGCATGGAAATGTGTGTGTCAGGAGAGTGTGTACGGGGAGTGTGTGCGCAGGGAGAGTGTGTGCAGGGAGAGTGTGCGCGGGGAGAGTGTGTGCAGGGAGAGTGTGTGAGGGGAGACTCTGCGCAGGGAGAGTGTGCCGGGAGATTGTGTGCGGGTAGAATGTGTGTGGGGCCAGTGTGCGCCGGGAGAGTGAGCGCAGGGAGAGTGTGCGGGGAGAGTGTGTGCGGGGAGAGTTTGTGCGGGGAGAGTGTGCTCAGGGAGTGTGTGTGGGGGGAGAGTGTGTGAGGCGAAATGTGTGTGTGGGGAGAGTGTGTGCGGGGTGAGTGTGTGCGGGGAGAGTCTGCGGAGGGAGTGTGTGCGGGGAGAGTGTGTATGGAGAGGTGTGCACAGGGAGAGTGTGCGCAGGGAGAGTGTGTGTGGGGAAATTGTGTGCGGGTAGAGTGTGCGCAGGGAGAGTGTGTGGGTAGAGTGTGTTCAGGGAAATTTGTGTGCGGGGAGGGTGTGTGTCAGGAGAATTTGTGCAGGGAGACCGTGCGCAGGGAGAGTGTGCATGGGGAGATTTTGTTGGGAGAGTGTGTGCACGGAAATGTATTTGCGGGGAGTGTGTGTGTATGCAGTGTGTGCGAGGAGAGTGAGCGCATGGAGTGTGCGCACGGGGAGAGTGTGCGCGGGGAGAGTGTGCGGGGAAATTGTGTGTGGGTAGAATGTGTGCAAGGAGAGTGTGTGGGGAGAGCTTGTGCAGGGAAATTAGTTTGAGGGAGGGTTGTGTGTCAGTAGAGTTTGTGCAGGGATAGCGTGCGCAGGGAGAGTGTGCGCAGGGACAGTGTGTGCGGGTAGATTGTGTGCGGGGAGTGTGTGTGGAGGGAGAGTATGCGCGGGGAGAGTGTGTGCAGGGAGAGTGTGCGGGTAGAGTTGTGCGGGGTGTGTGTTTGTGTGGGGTAATGTATGTGCGTGGAGGGTGTGTGTCGGGAGAGTGTTTGCGGCGAGTGTGTGGGACGGGAGAGTGTGCGCAGGGAGAGTGTGCGCGGGGAGATTGTGCGCAGGAAGAGTGTGCGCAGGGAGACTGTGTGCGCGGGGAGTGTGTGCGGATAGATTGTGTGCGGGGAGAATGTGTGCGGATAGAGTGTGCGTGGGGAGAGTGTGTGCATGGAAATGTGTGTGTCAGGAGAGTGTGTACGGGGAGTGTGTGCGCAGGGAGAGTGTGTGCAGGGAGAGTGTGCGCGGGGAGAGTGTGTGCAGGGAGAGTGTGTGAGGGGAGACTCTGCGCAGGGAGAGTGTGCAGGGAGAGTGTGTGCGGGTAGAATGTGTGTGGGGCCAGTGTGCGCTGGGAGAGTGAGCGCAGGGAGAGTGTGCGAGGAGAGTGTGTGCGGGGAGAGTTTGTGCGGGGAGAGTGTGGTCAGGGAGTGTGTGTGGGGGGAGAGTGTGTGCGGGGAGGGTGTGTGTCGGCAGATTGTGTGCGGGGTGGGTATGCGTCTGGAGAGTGTGCAGGGAGAGTGTGTGCAGTGAGAGTGTGCACTGGGTGAGTGTGTGCGGCTAGAATGTGTGTCAGGAGGGTGTGTGTGGGGATTGTGTGTGCAGGGAAATGTGTGCGCAGGGAGGGTGTGTTTCGGGACAGTGTGTGCGAGGTGAGAGTGTGCATGGAAAGTGTGTGCAGGGAGAGTGTGCACGGGGAGAGTGGGTGCGGGTAGAGTGTGTGCGTGTAGAGTGTGTGCGGGTAGAGTGTGTGTGGGTAGAATGTGTGCAGGGAGAGTCTGTGCGGGGAGATTGTGCGCGGGGAGAATGTATGCAGGGTGAGAGAGCGCAGGGAGAGTGTATGCAGGGAGAGTGTGCACAGGGAGAGTCTGTGTGGGGAGAGTGTGAACGGGGATAGCATGCGCGGGAAGATTGTGTGTGGAGAGAGTGTGTGCGGGCTGAGTGTGTGTGGGGAGAGTGTGTGTGGGGAGGGTGTGTGCGGGCAGATTGGGTGCAAGGCGTGTGTGTGCAGGGAGAGTTTGTGCGGGAAGAGAGTGTGCGGAGAGTGTGTGCGGGGAGAGTGTGTGGTGAGAGTGTGCGCGGGCAGATTGTGTGTGGGGTGAGTGTGTGTGGGGAGAGTGTATGTGGGGAGAGTCTGTGCCGGCAGATTGGGTGCAGGGAGTGCGTGTGCAGGGAGAATGTGTGCGGGAAGATTGTGTGCAGTGAGAGTGTGTGCGGGAAGAGTGTGTGTGGGGAGAGTCTGTGCGGGGAAAGTGTGCACCGGGAGAGCGTGAGCGGGAAGATTGTGTGTGGGGAGAGTGTGTGTGGGGAGAGTGTGTGTGGGGTCAGTGTGCACAGGGAGAGCGTGCGCAGGGAGAGTGTGCAGGGAGAGTGTGTGCGGGAAGAGTGTGTGCGGGCAGATTGTGTGCGGGGAGAGAGTGCGCAGGGAGAGTGTGCGGGTAGAATGTGTGCGGAGAGAGTGTATGTGTGGTGAGGGTTTGTGTCAGGAGAGTGTGTGCCGGGAGGGTGTGGGTCGGGAGAGTGTGCGTCGGGAGAGAGTGCGGAGGGAGAGTGTGCGGGGAGAGTGTGTGCAGGTAGAGTGTGTGCGGGGAGAATGTGTGCGGGGAAAAGTGTGTGCGGGGGAGATTGTGTGTGGGGAGAGTGTGTGTGGGGAAATGTGTGTCGGGAGAGTGTGTACGGGGAGAGTGTGCGCAGGGAGAGTGTGCGAAGGTAGAGTGTGCACGGGGAGAGTGTGTGGATAGAATGTGTGTGGGGAAATGCATGTGCGGTGAGGGTGTGTGTCGGGAGAGTGTGTGCGGGGAGGCTGTAGGTCAGGAGAGTGTGCGCAGGGAGAGTGTGGCGGGGAGAGTGTTTGTGTGGTGAGGGTTTGTGTCAGCAGAGTGTGTGCCGGGAGGGTGTGTGTCGGGAGAGTGTGCGCCGGGAGAGTGTGCGCAGGGAGAGTGTGCGGGGAGAGTGTGTGTGGGGAGAGTGTGTGCGGCGAAATGTGTGTGTGGGGAGAGTGTGTGCGGGGTGAGTGTGTGCGGGGAGAGTCTGCGGAGGGAGTGTGTGCGGGGAGAGTGTGTGCAGAAGAGTGTGCACAGGGAGAGTGTGCGCAGGGAGAGTGTGTGCGGGGAAATTGTGTGCGGGTAGAGTGTGCGCAGGGAGAGTGTGTGGGGAGAGTGTGTGCAGGGAAATTTGTGTGCGGGGAGGGTGTGTGTCAGGAGAATTTGTGCAGGGAGAGCGTGCGCAGGGGAAGTGTGCGCGGGGAGAGTTTGTTGGGAGAGTGTGTGCACGGCAATGTATTTGCGGGGAGTGTGTGTGTATGCAGAGTGTGTGCGGGGAGAGTGTGCGCAGGGAGAGTGTGCACAGGGAGAGTGTGCGTGGGGAGAGTGTGCGGGGAAATTGTGTGTGGGTAGAATGTGTGCAAGGAGAGTGTGTGGGGAGAGTTTGTGCAGGGAAATTAGTGTGAGGGGAGGTTGTGTGTCAGTAGAGTTTGTACAGGGAGAGCGTGCGAAGTGAAAGTGTGTGCAGGGAGAGTGTGTGCGGGTAGATTGTGTGCGGGGAGAGTGTGTGGAGGGAGAGTGTGTGGGTAGAGTGTGTGCGTGGAGAGTGTGCTCAGGGAGAGTGTGCGCAGGGAGAGTGTGTGTGGGGAGATTGTGTGCGGGGAAATGTGTGTGCGTGGAGAGTGTGTGTGGGGAGAGTGTGTGCGGGGAAATGTGTGTGTGGGGAGAGTGTGTGCGAGGTGAGTGTGTGCGGGGAGAGTGCACGGGTAGAGTGTGTGCAGGAGAGTTTATGTGAGGAGAGTGTGCATAGAAATGTATGTGCGGGGAGGGTTTGTGTCAGGAGCGTCTGTGCGGGGAGGCTGTGGGATGGGAGAGTGTGCGCAGGGAGAGTATGTGCGGGGAGAGTGTGTACATGGAGAGTGTGCGTGGGGACAGTGTGCTCCGGGAGAGTATACGCAGGGAGAGTGTTTGCAGGCAGAATGTGTGCGGGGAGGGTGTGTGTCAGGAGAGTGTGGACAGGGAGAGTGTGCGCAGGGATTGTGTGCGGGGAGAGTGTTGTGGGCAGAGTGTCTGCGGGGAAATGTGTCTGCAGGGAGAGTGTGTGCAGGGAGAGTATGCGGGTAGAGTGTGTGCGGGTAGAGTGTATGTGGGGAGAGTGTGTGTGGGGAAATGTGTGTTTTGGAAGAGCGTCTGCGGGGAGAGTGTGCGCAGGAAGAGTGTGCGCAGGGAGAGTGTGCGCATTGAGAGTGTGCGCAGGGAGAGTGTGTGCAGGAAATGTATGTGCGGAGAGGGTGTCTGTGTGGAGAGTGTGTGCGGGGAGAGTGTGTGCAGGTAGAATGTGCGCGGGGAGAGTGTGCGCAGGGAGAGTGTGTGGGGAGATTGTGTGTGGTTAGAGTGTGTGCAGGGAGAGTGTGTGGGGAGATTGTGTGCAGGGAAATTTGTGTGCGGGGAGGGTGTGTGTCAGGAGAGTTTGTGCAGGGAGAGTGTGTGCAGGGAGAGTGTGCGCAGGGAGAGTGTGTGAGGGTAGATTGTGTGCGGGGAGAGTGTATGTGGGGTGAGTGTGTGTGGGGAAATGTGTGTTTCGGGAGAGTGTGTGCGGGGCGAGTGTGCGCAGGAAGAGTGTGCACAGGGAGAGTGTGTGCAGTGTGAGTGTGCGCAGGGAGAGTGTGTGCAGGGAAATGTATGTGCGGGGAGGTTGTATGTATGGAGAGTGTGTGCGGGGAGAGTGTGCGCAGGTAGAGTGTGCGCGGGGAGAGTGTGTGAGGGTAGATTGTGTGCAGGGAGAGTGTGTGGAGGGAGAGTATGCACAGGGAGAGTGTGTGCAGGGATACTGTGCGGGTAGAGTGTGTGCGGGGAGTCTGTGTGTGTGGGGAAATGTATGTGCGGGGAGGTTGTGTGTCGGGAGAGTGTGTGCGGGGAGTGTGTAGGATGGGAGAGTGTGAGCATGGAGAGTGTGCACGGTGAGGGTGTGCGCAGGGAGAGTGTGCGCAGGGAGAATTTGCTCGGGGAGAGTGTGTGCCGGGAGAGTGTGTGCGGATAGAGTGTGCGTTGGGAGAGTGTGTGTAGGGAGATTGTGTGGGGGGTAATGTGTGTGTCAGGAGAGTGTGTACGGGGAGTGTGTGCACAGGGAGAGTGTGTGCAGGGAGAGTGTGCGCAGGGAGAGTGTGCACGGGGAGAGTGTGCTCAGGGAGAGTGTGCGCAGGGAGAGTGTGTGTAGGGAGATTGTGTGCGGGGAAATGTGTGTGCGTGGAGAGTGTGTGTGGGGAGAGTGTGTGCGGGGAAATGTGTGTGTGGGGAGAGTGTGTGCGAGGTGAGTGTGTGCGGGGAGAGTGCACGGGTAGAGTGTGTGCAGGAGAGTGTATGTGAGGAGAGTGTGCATAGAAATGTATGTGCGGGGAAGGTTTGTGTCAGGAGCGTCTGTGCGGGGAGGCTGTGGGATGGGAGAGTGTGCGCAGGGAGAGTATGTGCGGGGAGAGTGTGTACAGGGAGAGTGTGCGTGGGGAGAGTGTGCACAGGGAGAGTGTACGCGGGGAGAGTGTTTGCAGGCAGAATGTGTGCGGGGAGAGTGTTGCGGGCAGAGTGTCTGCGGGGAAATGTGTCTGCAGGGAGAGTGTGTGCAGGGAGAGTATGCGGGTAGAGTGTGTGCGGGTAGAGTGTATGTGGGGAGAGTGTGTGTGGGGAAATGTGTGTTTCGGGAGAGTGTCTGCGGGGAGAGTGTGCGCCGGAAGAGTGTGCGCAGGGAGAGTGTGCGCGGTGAGAGTGTGCGCAGGGAGAGTGTGTGCAGGAAATGTATGTGCGGAGAGGATGTCTGTGTGGAGAGTGTGTGCGGGGAGAGTGTGTGCAGGTAGAGTGTGCACGGGGAGAGTGTGCGCGGGGAGAGTGTGCGGGGAGATTGTGTGTGGTTAGAGTGTGTGCAGGGAGAGTGTGTGGGGAGATTGTGTGCAGGGAAATTTGTGTGCGGGGAGGGTGTGTGTCAGGAGAGTTTGTGCAGGGAGAGTGTGTGCAGGGAGAGTGTGCGCAGCGAGAGTGTGTGAGGGTAGATTGTGTGCGGGGAGAGTGTGTGGAGGGAGAGTATGCATGCAGAGAGTGTGTGCAGGGATACTGTGCGGGTAGAGTGTGTGCGGGGAGTCTGTGTGTGTGGGGAAATGTATGTGCAGGGAGGGTGTGTGTCGGGAGAGTGTGTGCGGGGAGTGTGTAGGACGGGAGAGTGTGAGAAGGGAGAGTGTGCACGGTGAGGGTGTGCGCAGGGAGAGTGTGCGCAGGGAGAATTTGCTCACAGAGAGTGTGTGCGGGGAGAGTGTGTGCCGGGAGAGTGTGTGCAGATAGAGTGTGCGTGGGGAGAGTGTGTGTGGGGAAATGTGTGTGTCAGGAGAGTGTGTACGGGGAGTGTGTGCGCAGGGAGAGTGTGTGCAGGGAGAGTGTGCGTGGCGAGAGTGTGTGCAGGGAGAGTTTGTGTGGGGAGAGTGTGCGCAGGGAGTGTGTGTGCAGGGAGAGTGTGCGAGGAGAGAGTGTGTGGATAGAGTGTGTGTGGGGAAATGTATGTGCGGTGAGGGTGTGTGTCGGGAGCTTGTGTGCGGGGAGGCTGTGGGTCGGGAGTGTGTGCGCAGGGAGAGTGTGCGCGGGGAGAGTGTGCGCAGGGAGATTGTGCGTAGGGAGAGTGTGTGTGGGGAGATTGTGTGCGGGGAAATGTATGTGCGGGGAGAGTGTGTGTGGGGAGAGTGTGTGCGGGGAAATGTGTGTGTGGGGAGAGTGTGTGCGGGGTGAGTGTGTGCGGGGAGAGTTTGTACGGGGAGAGTGTCCACAGGGAGAGTGTGAGCAGGGAGAGTGTGCACGGTGAGGGTGTGCGCAGGGAGAGTGTGCGCAGGGAGAATTTGCTCGGGGAGAGTGTGTGCCGGGAGAGTGTGTGCGGATAGAGTGTGCGTTGGGAGAGTGTGTGTAGGGAGATTGTGTGGGGGGTAATGTGTGTGTCAGGAGAGTGTGTACGGGGAGTGTGTGCACAGGGAGAGTGTGTGCAGGGAGAGTGTGCGCAGGGAGAGTGTGCACGGGGAGAGTGTGCTCAGGGAGAGTGTGCGCAGGGAGAGTGTGTGTAGGGAGATTGTGTGCGGGGAAATGTGTGTGCGTGGAGAGTGTGTGTGGGGAGAGTGTGTGCGGGGAAATGTGTGTGTGGGGAGAGTGTGTGCGAGGTGAGTGTGTGCGGGGAGAGTGCACGGGTAGAGTGTGTGCAGGAGAGTGTATGTGAGGAGAGTGTGCATAGAAATGTATGTGCGGGGAAGGTTTGTGTCAGGAGCGTCTGTGCGGGGAGGCTGTGGGATGGGAGAGTGTGCGCAGGGAGAGTATGTGCGGGGAGAGTGTGTACAGGGAGAGTGTGCGTGGGGAGAGTGTGCACAGGGAGAGTGTACGCGGGGAGAGTGTTTGCAGGCAGAATGTGTGCGGGGAGAGTGTTGCGGGCAGAGTGTCTGCGGGGAAATGTGTCTGCAGGGAGAGTGTGTGCAGGGAGAGTATGCGGGTAGAGTGTGTGCGGGTAGAGTGTATGTGGGGAGAGTGTGTGTGGGGAAATGTGTGTTTCGGGAGAGTGTCTGCGGGGAGAGTGTGCGCCGGAAGAGTGTGCGCAGGGAGAGTGTGCGCGGTGAGAGTGTGCGCAGGGAGAGTGTGTGCAGGAAATGTATGTGCGGAGAGGATGTCTGTGTGGAGAGTGTGTGCGGGGAGAGTGTGTGCAGGTAGAGTGTGCACGGGGAGAGTGTGCGCGGGGAGAGTGTGCGGGGAGATTGTGTGTGGTTAGAGTGTGTGCAGGGAGAGTGTGTGGGGAGATTGTGTGCAGGGAAATTTGTGTGCGGGGAGGGTGTGTGTCAGGAGAGTTTGTGCAGGGAGAGTGTGTGCAGGGAGAGTGTGCGCAGCGAGAGTGTGTGAGGGTAGATTGTGTGCGGGGAGAGTGTGTGGAGGGAGAGTATGCATGCAGAGAGTGTGTGCAGGGATACTGTGCGGGTAGAGTGTGTGCGGGGAGTCTGTGTGTGTGGGGAAATGTATGTGCAGGGAGGGTGTGTGTCGGGAGAGTGTGTGCGGGGAGTGTGTAGGACGGGAGAGTGTGAGAAGGGAGAGTGTGCACGGTGAGGGTGTGCGCAGGGAGAGTGTGCGCAGGGAGAATTTGCTCACAGAGAGTGTGTGCGGGGAGAGTGTGTGCCGGGAGAGTGTGTGCAGATAGAGTGTGCGTGGGGAGAGTGTGTGTGGGGAAATGTGTGTGTCAGGAGAGTGTGTACGGGGAGTGTGTGCGCAGGGAGAGTGTGTGCAGGGAGAGTGTGCGTGGCGAGAGTGTGTGCAGGGAGAGTTTGTGTGGGGAGAGTGTGCGCAGGGAGTGTGTGTGCAGGGAGAGTGTGCGTGGAGAGAGTGTGTGGATAGAGTGTGTGTGGGGAAATGTATGTGCGGTGAGGGTGTGTGTCGGGAGCTTGTGTGCGGGGAGGCTGTGGGTCGGGAGTGTGTGCGCAGGGAGAGTGTGCGCGGGGAGAGTGTGCGCAGGGAGATTGTGCGTAGGGAGAGTGTGTGTGGGGAGATTGTGTGCGGGGAAATGTATGTGCGGGGAGAGTGTGTGTGGGGAGAGTGTGTGCGGGGAAATGTGTGTGTGGGGAGAGTGTGTGCGGGGTGAGTGTGTGCGGGGAGAGTTTGTACGGGGAGAGTGTCCACAGGGAGAGTGTGAGCAGGGAGAGTGTGCACGGGTAGAGTGTGTGCGGGAAAGTGTATGTGGGGAGAGTGTGTGCAGAGAAATGTATGTGCGGGGAGGGTGAGTGTCAGGAGAGTGTGTGCGGGGAGGGTGTGCGCAGGGAGAATGTGCGTGGGGAGAGTGTACACCGGGAGAGTGTGCACAGGGAGAGTGTGCGCAGGGAGAGTGTGTGCGGGGAGAGTGCACGGGTAGAGTGTGTGCGGGAGAGTGTATGTGGGGAGAGCGTGTGCAGAGAAATGTATGTGCGGGGAGGGTTTGTGTCAGGGGAGTGTGTGCGGGGAGGGTGTGGGATGGGAGAGTGGATGCAGGGAGAGTGTGAGCAGGGAGTGTGTGTATAGGGAGAGTGTGCGCAGGAAGAGTGTGCACAGGGAGAGTGTACATGGGGAGCGTGTTTGCGGGGAGAGTGTGTGCGGGGAGGGTGTGTGTCGGGAGAGTGTGCACAGGGAGAGTGTGCACGCGGAGAGTGTGCGCAGGGAGAGTGTGTGCGGGGAGAGTGTGCGGGTAGAGTGTGTGCAGGGAGAGTGTATACTGGGAGAGTGTGTGCGGGGAAATGTGTGTTTCGGGAGAGTGTGTGCGGAGAGAGTGTACGCAGGAAAAGTGTGCGCAGGGAGAATGTGCGCGGAGTGAGTGTGTGGGGAGAGTGTTTGCAGGGAAATGTATGTGCAGGGAGGGTGTGTGTGGAGAGTGTGTGTGGGGAGAGTTTGCGCAGGGAGTGTATGTGCAGGGAGAGTGTGAGGGTAGAGTGTGTGCAGGGAGAGTTTATGTGCGGAGAGGGTTTGTGTCAGGAGAGTGTGTGCCGGGAGGGTGTGGGTCGGGAGAGTGTGTGCAGGGAGAGTGTACTCAGGGAGAGTGAGCAGGGAGAGTGTGTGCAGGTAGAGTGTGCACAGGGAGTGTGTACGCAGGGAGAGTGTGCGCGGAGAGAGAATGTGGATAGAGTGTGTGTGGGGAAATGTATGTGCGGTGAGGGTGTGTGTCGGGAGAGTGTGTGCGGGGAGGCTGTGGGTCAGGAGAGTGTGCGCAGGGAGAGTGTGTGCAGGGAGAGTGTGTGTGGGGAGATTGTGTGTGGGGAAATGTGTGTGCGGGTAGAGTGTGTGTGTCGGGAGAGTGTGTGCGGGGAAATGTGTGTGTGGGGAGAGTGTGTGCGAGGTGAGTGTGTGCGGGGAGAGTGTGTGCGGGGAGAGTGAGTGCGGGAGAGTGAATGTTGGGAGAGTGTGTGCAGAGAAATGTAAGTGCGGGGAAGGTGTGTGTCAGGAGAGTGTGTGCGGGGAGGGTGTGCGGGTAGGGTGTGCGCAGGGAGAATGCGCGCGGGGAGAGTGTGCGCCGGGAGAGTGTGCACAGGGAGAGTGTGTTTAGGGAGATTGTGTGCGGGGAGAGTGCACGGGTAGAGAGTGTGCGGGAGAGTGTATGAGGGTAGAGTGTGTGCAGGGAAATGTATGTGCGGGGAGGGTTTGTGTCAGGAGAGTGTGTGCCGGGAGGGTGTCGGATGGGAGAGTGTGCGCAGGGAGAGTGTGCGCGGGGAGTGTGTGTACAGGGAGAGTGTGCACGGGAAGAGTGTGCACAGGGAGAGTGTACATGGGGAGAGTGTTTGCGGGGAGAGTGTGTGTGGGGAGGGTGTGTGTCGGGAGAGTGTGCACAGGGAGAGTGTGCGCATGGAGAGTGTGCGCAGGGAGAGTGTGCGGGGGTAGAGTGTGTGGGTAGAGTGTGTGTGGGGAGAGTGTATATTGGGAGAGTGTGTGTGGGGAAATGTGTGTTTCGGGAGAATGTGTGCGGAGAGAGTGTACGCAGGAAAAGTGTGCGCAGGGAGAATGTGCGCAGAGTGAGTGAGTGGGGAGAGTGTTTGCAGGGAAATGTATGTGCGGGGAGGGTGTGTGTGTGGAGAGTGTGTGTGGGGAGAGTTTGTGCAGGGAGTGTATGTGCAGGGAGAGTGTGAGGGTAGAGTGTGTGTGGGGAGAGTTTATGTGCGGTGAGGGTTTGTATCAGGAGAGTGTGTGCCGGGAGGGTGTGGGTCGGGAGAGTGTGCGCAGGGAGAGTGTGCTCAGGGAGAGTGTGCGGGGAGAGTGTGTGGATAGAGTTTGTGTGGGGAAATGTATGTGCGGTGAGGGTGTGTGTTGAGAGAGTGTGTGCGGGGAGGCTGTGGGTCAGGAGAGTGTGCGCAGGGAGAGTGTGCGCAGGGAGAGTGTGCGCAGGGAGAGTGTGTGTGGGGAGATTGTGTGCGGGGAAATGTGTGTGAGGGGAGAGTGTGTGCGAGGTGAGTGTGTGCGGGGAGAGTGTGTACGGGGAGAGTGTGTGCGGGAGATTGTATGTGGGGAGAGTGTGTGCAGAGAAATGTAAGTGCGGGGAGGGTGTGTGTCAGGAGAGTGTGTGCGGGGAGGGTGTGCGGGTAGGGTGTGCGCAGGGAGAATGCGCGCGGGGAGAGTGTGTGCGGGGAGAGTGCATGGGTAGAGAGTGTGCGGGAGAGTGTATGAGGGTAGAGTGTGTGCAGTGAAATGTATGTGCGGGGAGGGTTTGTGTCAGGAGAGTGTGTGCCGGGAGGGTGTCGGATGAGAGAGTGTGCACAGGGAGAGTGTGCGCGGGGAGTGTGTGTACAGGGAGAGTGTGCGCGGGAAGATTGTGCACAGGGAGAGTGTACATGGGGAGAGTGTTTGCGGGGAGAGTGTGTGCGGGGAGGGTGTGTGTCGGGAGAGTGTGCGCAGGGAGAGTGTGCGGGGGTAGAGTGTGCGGGTAGAGTGTGTGCGGGGAGAGTGTATATTGGGAGAGTGTGTGTGGGGAAATGTGTGTTTCGGGAGAGTGTGTGCGGAGAGAGTGTACGCAGGAAAAGTGTGCGCAGGGAGAATGTGCGCGGAGTGAGTGTGTGGGGAGAGTGTTTGCAGGGAAATGTATGTGCAGGGAGGGTGTGTGTGGAGAGTGTGTGTGGGGAGAGTTTGCGCAGGGAGTGTATGTGCAGGGAGAGTGTGAGGGTAGAGTGTGTGCAGGGAGAGTTTATGTGCGGAGAGGGTTTGTGTCAGGAGAGTGTGTGCCGGGAGGGTGTGGGTCGGGAGAGTGTGTGCAGGGAGAGTGTACTCAGGGAGAGTGAGCAGGGAGAGTGTGTGCAGGTAGAGTGTGTGCGGGGAGAGTGTGTGCGGGGAAAAAGGTGTGCGGGGAGATTGTGTGTGGGGAGTGTGTGTGCGGGGAAATGTGTGTCGGGAGAGTGTGTATGGGGAGAGTGTGCAAGGGAGAGTGTGCGCAGGGATAGTGTGCGCGGGGAGAGTGTGTGTGGGGAGATTGTGAGCGGGTAAATGTGTGTGCGGGGAGAGTGTGTGTGTGGGGAGAGTGTGTGCGGGGTGAGTATGCACAGGGAGAGTGTGCGCAGGAAGAGTGTGTGCATGGAGAGTGCACGGGTAGAGTGTGTGGATAGAGTGTGTGTGGGGAAATGTATGTGCGGTGAGGGTGTGTGTTGAGAGAGTGTGCGGGGAGACTGTGGGTCAGGAGAGTGTGCACAGGGAGAGTGTGCGCAGGGAGAGTGTGCGCAGGCAGAGTGTGTGTGGGGAGATTGTGTGCGGGGAAATGTGTGTGAGGGGAGAGTGTGTGCGAGGTGAGTGTGTGCGGGGAGAGTGTGTACGGGGAGAGTGTGTGCGGGAGAGTGTATGTGGGGAGAGTGTGTGCAGAGAAATGTAAGTGCGGGGAGGGTGTGTGTCAGGAGTGTGTGTGCGGGGAGGGTGTGCGGGTAGGGTGTGCGCAGGGAGAATGCGCGTGGGGAGAGTGTGTGCGGGGAGAGTGCATGGGTAGAGAGTGTGCGGGAGAGTGTATGAGGGTAGAGTGTGTGCAGTGAAATGTATGTGCGGGGAGGGTTTGTGTCAGGAGCGTGTGTGCCGGGAGGGTGTCGGATGGGAGAGTTTGCGCAGGGAGAGTGTGCGCGTGGAGTGTGTGTACAGGGAGAGTGTGCATGGGAAGAGTGTGCACAGGGAGAGTGTACATGGGGAGAGTGTTTGCGGGGAAAGTGTGTGCGGGGAGGGTGTGTGTCGGGAGAGTGTGCGCAGGGAGAGTGTGCGCGCGGAGAGTGTGCGCAGGGAGAGTGTGCGGGGGGAGAGTGTGCGGATCGAGTGTGTGCAGGGAGAGTGTATATTGGGACAGTCTGTGTTTGGAAATGTGTGTTTCGGGAGAGTGTGTGCAGAGAGAGTGTACGGAGGAAAAGTGTGCGCAGGGAGAATGTGCGCGGAGTGAGTGTGTGGGGAGAGTGTTTGCAGGGAAATGTACGTGCAGGGAGGGTGTGTGTGGAGAGTGTGTGTGGGGAGAGTTTGCGCAGGGAGTGTATGTGCAGGGAGAGTGTGAGGGTAGAGGGTGTGCGGGGAGAGTTTATGTGCGGTGAGGGTTTGTGTCAGGAGAGTGTGTGCAGGGAGAGTGTGCTCAGGGAGAGTGTGCGGGGAGAGTGTGTGCAGGTAGAGTGTGTGCGGGGAGAGTGTGTGCGGGGAAAAGTGTGTTCGGGGAGATTGTGTGTGGGGAGTGTGTGTGCGGGGAAATGTGTGTCGGGAGAGTGTGTATGGGGAGAGTGTGCAAGGGAGAGTGTGCGCAGGGATAGTGTGCGCGGGGAGAGTGTGTGTGGGGAGATTGTGTGTGGGGAAATGTGTGTGCGCGGAAATGTGTGTGTGGGGAGAGTGTGTGCGGGGTGAGTGTGCACAGGGAGACTGTGCGCAGGAAGAGTGTGTGCATGGAGAGTGCATGGGTAGAGTGTGTGCGGGAGAGGGTGTGCAGGGAAATGTATGTGCGGGGAGGGTGTGTGTGTGGAGAGTGTGTGCGGGGAGAGTGTGCGCAGGGAGAGTGTGCGCGTGGAGAGTGTGCACGGGGAGAGTGTGCGGGGAGATTGTGTGTGGTTAGAGTGTGTGCAGGGAGAGTGTGTGCAGGGAGAGTGTGCGCAGGGAGAATGTGCGCGGAGTAAGTGTGTGAGGAGAGTGTTTGCAGGGAAATGTATGTGCGGGGAGGGTGTTTGTGTGGAGAGTTTGCGCAGGGAGTGTATGTGCAGGGAGAGTGTGAGAGTAGAGTGTGTGCGGGGAGAGTTTATGTGCGGTGAGGGTTTGTGTCAGGAGAGTGTGTGCCGGGAGGGTGTGGGTCGGGAGAGTGTGCGCAGGGAGAGTGTGCTCAGGGAGAGTGTGCGGGGAGAGTGTGTGGATAGAGTGTGTGTGGGGAAATGTATGTGCGGTGAGGGTGTGTGTCGGGAGATTGTGTGTGGGGAAATGTGTGTGCGGGGAGAGTGTGTGCGAGGTGAGTGTGTGCGGGGAGAGTGTGTACGGGGAGAGTGTGTGCGGGAGAGTGTATGTGGGGAGAGTGTGTGCAGAGAAATGTAAGTGCGGAGAGGGTGTGTGTCAGGAGAGTGTGTGCGGGGAGGGTGTGCGGGTAGGGTGTGCGCAGGGAGAATGCACGCGGGGAGAGTGTGCACCGGGAGAGTGTGCACAGGGAGAGTGTGCGCAGGGAGAGTGTGTGCGGGGAGAGTGCACGGGTAGAGAGTGTGCGGGAGAGTGTATGAGGGTAGAGTGTGTGCAGTGAAATTTATGTGCGGGGAGGGTTTGTGTCAGGAGAGTGTGTGCCGGGAGGGTGTCAGATGAGAGAGTGTGCACAGGGAGAGTTTGCGCGGGGAGTGTGTGTACAGGGAGAGTGTGCGCGGGAAGAGTGTGCACAGGGAGAGTGTACATGGGGAGAGTGTTTGCGGGGAGATTGTGTGCGGGGAGGGTATATGTCGGGAGAGTGTGTGCAGGGAGAGTGTGCGCGCGGAGAGTGTGCGCAGGGAGAGTGTGCGGGGGTAGAGTGTGCGGGTAGAGTGTGTGCGGGGAGAGTGTATATTGGGAGAGTGTGTGTGGGGAAATGTGTGTTTCGGGAGAGTGTGTGCGGAGAGAGTGTACGCAGGAAAAGTGTGCCCAGGGAGAATGTGCGCGGAGTGAGTGTGTGGGGAGAGTGTTTGCAGGGAAATGTATGTGCGGGGAGGGTGTGTGTGTGGAGAGTGTCTGTGGGGAGAGTTTGCGTAGGGAGTGTATGTGCAGGGAGAGTGTGAGGGTAGAGTGTGTGCGGGGCGAGTTTATGTGCGGAGAGGGTTTGTGTCAGGAGAGTGTGTGCCGGGAGGGTGTGGGTCGGGAGAGTGTGTGCAGGGAGAGTGTACTCAGGGAGAGTGTGCGGGGAGAGTGTGTGCAGGTAGAGTGTGTGCGGGGAGAGTGTGTGCGGGGAAAAAGGTGTGCGGGGAGATTGTGTGTGGGGAGTGTGTGTGCGGGGAAATGTGTGTCAGGAGAGTGTGTATGGGAGAGTGTGCAAGGGAGAGTGTGCGCAGGGATAGTGTGCGTGGGGAGAGTGTGTGTGGGGAGGTTGTGAGCGGGTAAATGTGTGTGTGGGGAGAGTGTGTGTGTGGGGAGAGTGTGTGCGGGGTGAGTATGCACAGGGAGAGTGTGCGCAGGAAGAGTGTGTGCATGGAGAGTGCACGGGTAGAGTGTGTGCGGGTGAGTGTGGGCAGGGAAATGTATGTGCGGGGAGGGTGTGTGTGTGGAGAGTGTGTGCGGGGAGAGTGTGCGCAGGGAGATGTGCGCGGGGAGATTGTGCACGGGGAGAGTTTGCGGGGAGATTGTGTGTGGTTAGAGTGTGTGCAGGGAGAGTGTGTGCAGGGAGAGTGTGCGCAGGGAGATTGTGTGAGGGTAGATTGTGTGCGGGGAGAGTGTGTGGAGGGACAGTATGCATAGGGAGATTGTGTGCAGGGATACTGTGTGGGTAGAGTGTGTGCGGGGAGTCTGTGTGTGTGGGGAAATGTATGTGCGGGGAGGGTGTGTGTCGGGAGAGTGTGTGCGGGGAGTGTGTAGGACGGGAGAGTGTGAGCAGGGAGAATGTGCGTGGGGAGAGTGTGCGCCGGGAGAGTGTGCACAGGGAGAGTGGGGGCAGGGAGAGTGTGTGTGGGGAGAGTGCACGGGTAGAGTGTATGCGGGGAGTGTATGTGGGGAGAGTGTGTGCATAGAAATGTATGTGCGGGGAGGGTTTGTGTCAGGAGAGAGTGTGCGGGGAGGGTGTGGGATGGGAGAGTGTGCGCAGGGAGAGTGTGCACAGGGAGATTGTACATGGGGAGAGTGTTTGCGGGGAGAGTGTGTGCAGGGAGGTTGTGTGTCGGGAGAGTGTGCGCAGGGAGAGTGTGCGCGTGGAGTGTGTGCACACGGAGGGTGTGCGCGGGAAGATTGTGCAGGTAGAGTGTGTGCGGGGAGAGTGTATATTTGGAGAGTGTGTGTGGGGAAATGTGTGTTTCGGGAGAGTGTGTGCGGAGAGAGTGTACGCAGGAAGAGTATGTGCAGGGAAAGGGTGCGCGGAGCGAGTGGGTGGGGAGAGTGTTTGCAGGGAAATGTATGTGTGGGGAGGGTGTGTGTGTGGAGAGTGTGTGCGGGGAGAGTGTGCGCATGGAGATTGTGCACGGGGAGAGTGGGTGCGGGTAGAGTGTGTGCGAGTAGAGTGTGTGCGGGTAGAGTGTGTGCGGGTAGAATGTGTGCAGGCAGAGTTTGTGCGGGGAGAGTGTGCGGGGGGAGAATGTATGCAGGGAGAGAGTGCGCGGGGAGAGTGTGTGCAGGGAGAGTGTGCACAGGGAGAGTCTGTGCGGGGAGAGTGTGCACAGGATGGGCGTGCGCGGGAAGTTTGTGTGCGGGGAGAGTGTGTGCGGGGAGAGTGTGTGTGGGAAGAGTGTGTGCGGGGGGAGTGTGTGCCGGGAGGGTGTGGGTCGGGAGAGTGTGCGCAGGGAGAGTGTGCTCAGGGAGAGTGTGCGGGGAGAGTGTGTGGATAGAGTTTGTGTGGGGAAATGTATGTGCGGTGAGGGTGTGTGTTGAGAGAGTGTGTGCGGGGAGGCTGTGGGTCAGGAGAGTGTGCGCAGGGAGAGTGTGCGCAGGGAGAGTGTGCGCAGGGAGACTGTGTGTGGGGAGATTGTGTGCGGGGAAATGTGTGTGAGGGGAGAGTGTGTGCGAGGTGAGTGTGTGCGGGGAGAGTGTGTACGGGGAGAGTGTGTGCGGGAGATTGTATGTGGGGAGAGTGTGTGCAGAGAAATGTAAGTGCGGGGAGGGTGTGTGTCAGGAGAGTGTGTGCGGGGAGGGTGTGCGGGTAGGGTGTGCGCAGGGAGAATGCGCGCGGGGAGAGTGTGTGCGGGGAGAGTGCATGGGTAGAGAGTGTGCGGGAGAGTGTATGAGGGTAGAGTGTGTGCAGTGAAATGTATGTGCGGGGAGGGTTTGTGTCAGGAGAGTGTGTGCCGGGAGGGTGTCGGATGAGAGAGTGTGCACAGGGAGAGTGTGCGCGGGGAGTGTGTGTACAGGGAGAGTGTGCGCGGGAAGATTGTGCACAGGGAGAGTGTACATGGGGAGAGTGTTTGCGGGGAGAGTGTGTGCGGGGAGGGTGTGTGTCGGGAGAGTGTGCGCAGGGAGAGTGTGCGCGCGGAGAGTGTGCGCAGGGAGAGTGTGCGGGGGTAGAGTGTGCGGGTAGAGTGTGTGCGGGGAGAGTGTATATTGGGAGAGTGTGTGTGGGGAAATGTGTGTTTCGGGAGAGTGTGTGCGGAAAGAGTGTACGCAGGAAAAGTGTGCGCAGGGAGAATGTGCGCGGAGTGAGTGTGTGGGGAGAGTGTTTGCAGGGAAATGTATGTGCAGGGAGGGTGTGTGTGGAGAGTGTGTGTGGGGAGAGTTTGCACAGGGAGTGTATGTGCAGGGAGAGTGTGAGGGTAGAGTGTGTGCGGGGAGAGTTTATGTGCGGAGAGGGTTTGTGTCAGGAGAGTGTGTGCCGGGAGGGTGTGGGTCGGGAGAGTGTGTGCAGGGAGAGTGTACACAGGGAGAGTGTGCAGGGAGAGTGTGTGCAGGTAGAGTGTGTGCGGGGAGAGTGTGTGCGGGGAAAAAGGTGTGCGGGGAGATTGTGTGTGGGGAGTGTGTGTGCGGGGAAATGTGTGTCGGGAGAGTGTGTATGGGGAGAGTGTGCAAGGGAGAGTGTGCGCAGGGATAGTGTGCGCGGGGAGAGTGTGTGTGGGGAGATTGTGAGTGGGTAAATGTGTGTGCGGGGAGAGTGTGTGTGTGGGGAGAGTGTGTGCGGGGTGAGTATGCACAGGGAGAGTGTGCGCAGGAAGAGTGTGTGCATGGAGAGTGCACGGGTAGAGTGTGTGGATAGAGTGTGTGTGGGGAAATGTATGTGCGGTGAGGGTGTGTGTTGAGAGAGTGTGCGGGGAGACTGTGGGTCAGGAGAGTGTGCACAGGGAGAGTGTGCGCAGGGAGAGTGTGCGCAGGCAGAGTGTGTGTGGGGAGATTGTGTGCGGGGAAATGTGTGTGAGGGGAGAGTGTGTGCGAGGTGAGTGTGTGCGGGGAGAGTGTGTACGGGGAGAGTGTGTGCGGGAGAGTGTATGTGGGGAGAGTGTGTGCAGAGAAATGTAAGTGCGGGGAGGGTGTGTGTCAGGAGTGTGTGTGCGGGGAGGGTGTGCGGGTAGGGTGTGCGCAGGGAGAATGCGCGTGGGGAGAGTGTGTGCGGGGAGAGTGCATGGGTAGAGAGTGTGCGGGAGAGTGTATGAGGGTAGAGTGTGTGCAGTGAAATGTATGTGCGGGGAGGGTTTGTGTCAGGAGCGTGTGTGCCGGGAGGGTGTCGGATGGGAGAGTTTGCGCAGGGAGAGTGTGCGCGTGGAGTGTGTGTACAGGGAGAGTGTGCATGGGAAGAGTGTGCACAGGGAGAGTGTACATGGGGAGAGTGTTTGCGGGGAAAGTGTGTGCGGGGAGGGTGTGTGTCGGGAGAGTGTGCGCAGGGAGAGTGTGCGCGCGGAGAGTGTGCGCAGGGAGAGTGTGCGGGGGGAGAGTGTGCGGATCGAGTGTGTGCAGGGAGAGTGTATATTGGGACAGTCTGTGTTTGGAAATGTGTGTTTCGGGAGAGTGTGTGCGGAGAGAGTGTACGCAGGAAAAGTGTGCGCAGGGAGAATGTGCGCGGAGTGAGTGTGTGGGGAGAGTGTTTGCAGGGAAATGTACGTGCAGGGAGGGTGTGTGTGGAGAGTGTGTGTGGGGAGAGTTTGCGCAGGGAGTGTATGTGCAGGGAGAGTGTGAGGGTAGAGGGTGTGCGGGGAGAGTTTATGTGCGGTGAGGGTTTGTGTCAGGAGAGTGTGTGCAGGGAGAGTGTGCTCAGGGAGAGTGTGCGGGGAGAGTGTGTGCAGGTAGAGTGTGTGCGGGGAGAGTGTGTGCGGGGAAAAGTGTGTTCGGGGAGATTGTGTGTGGGGAGTGTGTGTGCGGGGAAATGTGTGTCGGGAGAGTGTGTATGGGGAGAGTGTGCAAGGGAGAGTGTGCGCAGGGATAGTGTGCGCGGGGAGAGTGTGTGTGGGGAGATTGTGTTTGGGGAAATGTGTGTGCGCGGAAATGTGTGTGTGGGGAGAGTGTGTGCGGGGTGAGTGTGCACAGGGAGACTGTGCGCAGGAAGAGTGTGTGCATGGAGAGTGCATGGGTAGAGTGTGTGCGGGAGAGGGTGTGCAGGGAAATGTATGTGCGGGGAGGGTGTGTGTGTGGAGAGTGTGTGCGGGGAGAGTGTGCGCAGGGAGAGTGTGCGCGTGGAGAGTGTGCACGGGGAGAGTGTGCGGGGAGATTGTGTGTGGTTAGAGTGTGTGCAGGGAGAGTGTGTGCAGGGAGAGTGTGCGCAGGGAGAATGTGCGCGGAGTGAGTGTGTGAGGAGAGTGTTTGCAGGGAAATGTATGTGCGGGGAGGGTGTTTGTGTGGAGAGTTTGCGCAGGGAGTGTATGTGCAGGGAGAGTGTGAGAGTAGAGTGTGTGCGGGGAGAGTTTATGTGCGGTGAGGGTTTGTGTCAGGAGAGTGTGTGCCGGGAGGGTGTGGGTCGGGAGTGTGTGCGCAGGGAGAGTGTGCTCAGGGAGAGTGTGCGGGGAGAGTGTGTGGATAGAGTGTGTGTGGGGAAATGTATGTGCGGTGAGGGTGTGTGTCGGGAGATTGTGTGTGGGGAAATGTGTGTGCGGGGAGAGTGTGTGCGAGGTGAGTGTGTGCGGGGAGAGTGTGTACGGGGAGAGTGTGTGCGGGAGAGTGTATGTGGGGAGAGTGTGTGCAGAGAAATGTAAGTGCGGAGAGGGTGTGTGTCAGGAGAGTGTGTGCGGGGAGGGTGTGCGGGTAGGGTGTGCGCAGGGAGAATGCACGCGGGGAGAGTGTGCACCGGGAGAGTGTGCACAGGGAGAGTGTGCGCAGGGAGAGTGTGTGCGGGGAGAGTGCACGGGTAGAGAGTGTGCGGGAGAGTGTATGAGGGTAGAGTGTGTGCAGTGAAATTTATGTGCGGGGAGGGTTTGTGTCAGGAGAGTGTGTGCCGGGAGGGTGTCGGATGAGAGAGTGTGCACAGGGAGAGTTTGCGCGGGGAGTGTGTGTACAGGGAGAGTGTGCGCGGGAAGAGTGTGCACAGGGAGAGTGTACATGGGGAGAGTGTTTGCGGGGAGATTGTGTGCGGGGAGGGTATATGTCGGGAGAGTGTGCGCAGGGAGAGTGTGCGCGCGGAGAGTGTGCGCAGGGAGAGTGTGCGGGGGTAGAGTGTGCGGGTAGAGTGTGTGCGGGGAGAGTGTATATTGGGAGAGTGTGTGTGGGGAAATGTGTGTTTCGGGAGAGTGTGTGCGGAGAGAGTGTACGCAGGAAAAGTGTGCCCAGGGAGAATGTGCGCGGAGTGAGTGTGTGGGGAGAGTGTTTGCAGGGAAATGTATGTGCGGGGAGGGTGTGTGTGTGGAGAGTGTCTGTGGGGAGAGTTTGCGTAGGGAGTGTATGTGCAGGGAGAGTGTGAGGGTAGAGTGTGTGCGGGGCGAGTTTATGTGCGGAGAGGGTTTGTGTCAGGAGAGTGTGTGCCGGGAGGGTGTGGGTCGGGAGAGTGTGTGCAGGGAGAGTGTACTCAGGGAGAGTGTGCGGGGAGAGTGTGTGCAGGTAGAGTGTGTGCGGGGAGAGTGTGTGCGGGGAAAAAGGTGTGCGGGGAGATTGTGTGTGGGGAGTGTGTGTGCGGGGAAATGTGTGTCAGGAGAGTGTGTATGGGAGAGTGTGCAAGGGAGAGTGTGCGCAGGGATAGTGTGCGTGGGGAGAGTGTGTGTGGGGAGATTGTGAGCGGGTAAATGTGTGTGTGGGGAGAGTGTGTGTGTGGGGAGAGTGTGTGCGGGGTGAGTATGCACAGGGAGAGTGTGCGCAGGAAGAGTGTGTGCATGGAGAGTGCACGGGTAGAGTGTGTGCGGGTGAGTGTGGGCAGGGAAATGTATGTGCGGGGAGGGTGTGTGTGTGGAGAGTGTGTGCGGGGAGAGTGTGCGCAGGGAGATGTGCGCGGGGAGATTGTGCACGGGGAGAGTTTGCGGGGAGATTGTGTGTGGTTAGAGTGTGTGCAGGGAGAGTGTGTGCAGAGAGAGTGTGCGCAGGGAGATTGTGTGAGGGTAGATTGTGTGCGGGGAGAGTGTGTGGAGGGACAGTATGCATAGGGAGATTGTGTGCAGGGATACTGTGTGGGTAGAGTGTGTGCGGGGAGTCTGTGTGTGTGGGGAAATGTATGTGCGGGGAGGGTGTGTGTCGGGAGAGTGTGTGCGGGGAGTGTGTAGGACGGGAGAGTGTGAGCAGGGAGAATGTGCGTGGGGAGAGTGTGCGCCGGGAGAGTGTGCACAGGGAGAGTGGGGGCAGGGAGAGTGTGTGTGGGGAGAGTGCACGGGTAGAGTGTATGCGGGGAGTGTATGTGGGGAGAGTGTGTGCAGAGAAATGTATGTGCGGGGAGGGTTTGTGTCAGGAGAGAGTGTGCGGGGAGGGTGTGGGATGGGAGAGTGTGCGCAGGGAGAGTGTGCACAGGGAGATTGTACATGGGGAGAGTGTTTGCGGGGAGAGTGTGTGCAGGGAGGTTGTGTGTCGGGAGAGTGTGCGCAGGGAGAGTGTGCGCGCGGAGTGTGTGCACAGGGAGAGTGTGCGCGGGAAGATTGTGCAGGTAGAGTGTGTGCGGGGAGAGTGTATATTTGGAGAGTGTGTGTGGGGAAATGTGTGTTTCGGGAGAGTGTGTGCGGAGAGAGTGTACGCAGGAAGAGTATGTGCAGGGAAAGGGTGCGCGGAGCGAGTGGGTGGGGAGAGTGTTTGCAGGGAAATGTATGTGTGGGGAGGGTGTGTGTGTGGAGAGTGTGTGCGGGGAGAGTGTGCGCATGGAGATTGTGCACGGGGAGAGTGGGTGCGGGTAGAGTGTGTGCGAGTAGAGTGTGTGCGGGTAGAGTGTGTGCGGGTAGAATGTGTGCAGGCAGAGTTTGTGCGGGGAGAGTGTGCGGGGGGAGAATGTATGCAGGGAGAGAGTGCGCGGGGAGAGTGTGTGCAGGGAGAGTGTGCACAGGGAGAGTCTGTGCGGGGAGAGTGTGCACAGGATGGGCGTGCGCGGGAAGTTTGTGTGCGGGGAGAGTGTGTGCGGGGAGAGTGTGTGTGGGAAGAGTGTGTGCGGGGGGAGTGTGTGCAGGGAGACTGTGTGTGGGGAGAGTGTGAGCGGGAAGATTGTTTGTGGTGTGAGTGTGCGCGGGGAGAGTGTGTGTGGTGAGAGTGTGTGTGGGGAGAGTGGGTGCGGGCAGATTGGGTGCAGGGAGTGTGTGTGCAGGGAGAGTGTGTGTGCGGGGAGAGTGCGTGTGGGCAGATTGTGTGCGGGGAGAGAGTGCGCAGGGAGAGTGTGCGCAGGGAGAATGTGTGCAGGGAGAGTGTGCAGGTAGAGTGTGTGCAGGGAGAGTGTATGTGCGGTCAGGGTTTGTGTCAGGAGAGTGTTTGCCGGGTGAGTGTGGGTCGGGAGAGTGTGCGCAGGGAGAGTGTGCGCAGGGAGAGTGTGCGCGGGGAGAGTGTGTGGATAGAGTGTGTGTGGGGAAATGTATGTGCAGTGAGGGTGTGTGTCGGGAGAGTGTGTGCGGGGAGGCTATGGATCGGGAGAGTGTGCGCAGGGAGAGTGTGCACGGGGAGAGTGTGCTCAGGGAGAGTGTGTGCAGGGAGAGTGTGTGTGGGGAGATTGTGTGCGGGTAAATGTGTGTGCGGGGAGAGTGTGTGCGGGGTGAGTGTGTGCAGGGAGTGTCTGCGGAGGGAGTGTGAGCGAGGAGAGAGTGCGCGGCGAGATTATGCACAGGGAGAGTGTACGCGGGGAGAGTGTTTGCAGGGAGAGTGTGTGCGGGGAGGGTGTGTGTCGGGAGAGTGTGCGCATGGACACTGTGCGCGTGGAGAGTGTTTGCAGGGACCGTGTGTGCATGGAGAGTGTGCGGGTAGAGTGTGAGCGGGGAGAGGGTATATTGGGAGAGTGTGTGTGGGGAAATGTGTGTTTCAGGAGAGTGTTGGGGAGAGTGTATGCAGGAAGAGTGTGCGCAGAGAGAGTGTGCGCGGGGAGAGTGGGTGCGGGCAGAGTGTGGGCGAGCAGAGTGTGTGTGGGTAGAGTGTGTGCAGGTAGAATGTGTGCAGGGAGAGTCTGTGCGGGGAGAGTGTGCACGAGGAGAATGTATGCAGGGAGAGAGTGCGTGGGGAGAGTGTGTGCAGGGAGAGTGTGCACAGGGAGAGTCTGTGCGTGGAGAGTGTGCACGGGGAGAGCGTGCGCGGGAAGATTGTGTGCGGGGAGAGTGTGTGCGGGGAGACTGTGTGTGGGTAGAGTGTGTGTGGGGAGGTTGTGTGCGGGCAGATTGGGTGCAGGGAGTGTGTGTGCAGGGAGATTGTGTGCGGGAAGAGTGTGTGCGGGGAGAGTGTGCGCGGGAAGATTGTGTGCGGGGTGAGTGTGTGCGGGGAGAGTGTGTGTGGCGAGAGTGTGTGAGGGAAGAGTGGGTATGGGCAGATTGGGTGTAGGGAGTGTGTGTGCAGGGAGAGTGTGTGCGGGAAGACTGTGTGCGGCGAGAGTGTGTGCGGGAAGAGTGTGTGCGGGGAGAGTGTGTGTGGGGAGAGTTTGTGCGGGCAGATTGGGTGCAGGGAGTGTTTGTGCAGGGAGAGTGTGTGCAAGAAGAGTGTGTGCGGGGAGAGTGTGTCCGGGCAGATTGTGTGCGGGGAGAGAGTGTGCAGGAAGAGTGTGCAGGGGGAGAGTGTGCACAGGGAGAGTGTGTGCAGGGAGAGTATGTGCAGGGAGAGTGTGCAGGTAGAGTGTGTGTGGGGAAAGTGTATGTGCGGTGAGTGTTTGTGTCAGGAGAGTGTGTGCCGGGAGTGTGTGGGTCGGGAGATTGTGCGCAGGGAGAGTGTGCTCAGGGAGAGTTTGCGGGGAGAGTGTGTGCAGGTAGAGTGTGTGCGGGGAGAGTGTGTGTGGGGAAAAGTGTGTGCGGGGAGATTGTGTGTGGGGAGAGTATCTGCGGGGAAATGAGTGTCGGGAGAGTCTGTACTGGGAGAGTGTGCACAGGGAGAGTGTGCGCGGGGAGAGTGTGTGTTGGGAGATTGTGTGCGGGAAAATTTGTGTGCGGGGAGGGTTTTGTGTCAGGAGAGTTTGTGCAGGGAGAGTGTATGCAGGGAGAGTGTGCGCAGGGAGAGTGTGTGAGGGTAGATTGTGTGCGGGGAGAGTGTGTGGAGGAATACTGTGCGGGTAGAGTGTGTGCAGGGAGTCTGTGTGTGTGGGGAAATGTATCTGCAGGGAGGGTGTGTGTCGGGAGAGTGTGTGCGGGGAGTGTGTAGGACGGGAGAGTGTGAGCAGGGAGAGTGTGCACGGTGAGGGTGTGCGCAGGGAGAGTGTGCGCAGGGAGAATTTGCTCGAGGAAAGTGTGTGCGGGGAGAGTGTGTGCCGGGAGAGTGTGTGCAGATAGAGTGTGCATGGGGAAATGTGTGTGGGGAAATCTGTGTGTCAGGAGAGTGTGTACGGGGAGTGTGTGCGCAGGGAGAGTGTGTGCAGGGAGAGTGTGCGTGGCGAGTGTGTGTGCAGGGAGTGTGTGGGGGGAGATTGTGCACAGGGAGAGTGTGCGCAGGGAGAGTGTGTGTGGGGAGAGTGTGCGCAGGGAGAGTGTGCGCGGGGAGATTGTGCGCAGGGAGAGTGTGTGTGGGGAGAGTGTGTGCGGGGAAATGTGTGTGTGGGGAGAGTATGTGCGGGGTGAGTGTGTGCGGGGAGAGTGTGTACGGGGAGAGTGTCCACAGGGAGAGTGTGAGCAGGGAGAGTGTGCACGGGTAGAGTGTGCGCGGGAAAGTTTATGTGGGGAGAGTGCGTGCAGAGAAATGTATGTGCGGGAAGGGTTTGTGTCAGGAGAGTGTGTGCGGGGAGGGTGCGCGCAGGGTGACTGTGTGTGGGGAGAGTGTGCACAGGGAGAGTGTGCGCAGGGAGAGTGTGTGCGGGGAGAGTGCACGGGTAGAGTGTGTGCGGGAGAGAGTATGTGGGGAGAGCGTGTGCAGAGAAATGTATGTGTGGGGAGGGTTTGTGTCAGGAGAGTGTGTGCGGGGAGGGTGTGGGATGGGAGAGTGGACGCAGGGAGAGTGTGAGCGGGGAGTGTGTGTATAGGGAGAGTGTGCGCGGGAAGAGTGTGCACAGGGAGAGTGTACATGGGGAGCGTGTTTGCGGGGAGAGTGTGTGCGGGGAGGGTGTGTGTCGGGAGAGTGTGCGCAGGGAGAGTGTGCGCGGGGAGAGTGTGCGGGTAGAGTGTGTGCAGGGAGAGTGTATACTGGGAGAGTGTGTGTGGGGAAATGTGTGTTTCGGGAGAGTGTGTGCGGAGAGAGTGTACGCAGGAAGAGTGTACGCAGGAAGAGTGCGCTGGGAGTGTGTACGCAGGGAGAGTTTACGCGGAGAGAGTGTGTGGATAGAGTGTGTGTGGGGAAATGTATGTGCGGTGAGGGTGTGTGTCGGGAGAGTGTTTGCGGGGAGGCTGTGGGTCAGGAGAGTGTGCGCAGGGAGCGTGTGCGCGGGGAGAGAGTGCGCAGGGAGAGTGTGCACAGGGAGAGTGTGTGTGGGGAGATTGTGTGTGGGGAAATGTGTGTGTGGGGAGAGTGTGTGAGGGGAGAGTGTGTACGGGGAGAGTGTCCGCAGAGAGAGTGTGAGCAGGGAGAGTGTGCACGGGTAGAGTGTGTGCGTGAGACTGTATGTGGGGAGAGTGTGTGCAGAGAAATGTAAGTGCGGGGAGGGTGTGTGTCAGGAGATTGTGTGCGGGGAGGGTGTGCGGGTAGGGTGTGAGCAGGGAGAATGCGCGCGGGGAGAGTGTGCGCCGGGAGAGTGTGCACAGGGAGAGTGTGCGCAGGGAGAGTGTGTGCGGGGAGAGTGCACGGGTAGAGAGTGTGCGGGAGAGTGTATGAGGGTAGAGTGTGTGCAGTGAAATGTATGTGCGGGGAGGGTTTGTGTCAGGAGACTGTGTGCCGGGAGGGTGTCGGATGGGAGAGTGTGCGCAGGGAGATTGTGCGCGGGGAGTGTGTGTACAGGGAGAGTGTGCGCGGGAAGAGTGTGCACAGGGAGAGTGTACATGGGGAGAGTGTTTGCCGGGAGAGTGTTTGCGGGGAGGGTGTGTGTCGGGAGAGTGTGCGCAGGGAGAGTGTGCGCGGGGAGAGTGTGCGGAGGGAGAGTGTGCGGGGGTAGAGTGTGAGGGTAGAGTGTGCGGGGAGAGTGTATATTGGGAGAGTGTGTGTGGGGAAATGTGTGTTTCGGGAGAGTGTGTGCGGAGAGAGTGTACGCAGGAAAAGTGTGCGCAGGGAGAATGTGCGCGGAGTGAGTGTGTGGGGAGAGTGTTTGCAGGGAAATGTAGGTGCGGGGAGGGTGTGTGTGTGGAGAGTGTGTGTGGGGAGAGTTTGCGCAGGGAGTGTATGTGCAGGGAGAGTGTGAGGGTAGGCTGTGTGCGGGGAGAGTTTATGTGCGGTGAGGGTTTGTGTCAGGAGAGTGTGTGCCGGGAGGGTGTGTGTCGGGAGAGTGTGCGCAGGGAGAGTGTGCTCAGGGAGAGTGTGCGGGGAGAGTGTGTGCAGGCAGAGTGTGTGCGGGGAGAGTGTGTGTGGGGAAAAGTGTGTATGGGGAGATTGTGTGTGGGGAGAGTGTGTGCGGGGAAATGTGTTTCGGGAGAGTGGGTATGGGGAGTGTGTGCAAGGGAGAGTGTGCGCAGGGATAGTGTGCGCGGGGAGAGTGTGTGTGGGGAGATTGTGTGCGGGGAAATGTGTGTGCGTGGAAATGTGTGTGTGGGGAGAGTGTGTGCGGGGTGAGTGTGCACAGGGAGAGTGTGTGCAGGGAAATGTATGTGCGGGGAGGGTGTGTGTGTGGAGAGTGTGTGCGGGGAGAGTGTGCGCAGGGAGAGTTTGCGCGGGGAGAGTGTGCACGGGGAGAGTGTGCGGGGAGATTGTGTGTGGTTAGAGTGTGTGCAGGGAGAGTGTGTGCAGGGAGAGTGTGCGCAGGGAGAGTGTGTGAGGGTAGATTGTGTGCGGGGAGAGTGTGTGGAGGGACAGTATGCATAGGGAGATCGTGTGCAGGGATACTGTGTGGGTAGAGTGTGTGCGGGGAGTCTGTGTGTGTGGGGAAATGTATGTGCGGGGAGGGTGTGTGTCGGGAGAGTGTGTGCGGAGAGTGTGTAGGACGGGAGAGTGTGAGCAGGGAGTATGTGCACAGGGAGAGTGTGTGCAGGGAGAATGTGTGCGGGGAGAGTGCACGGGTAGAGTGTGTGCGGGAGAGTGTATGTGGGGAGAGTGTGTGCAGAGAAATATATGCGCAGGGAGGGTTTGTGTCAGGAGAGAGTGTGCGGGGAGGGTGTGGGATGGGAGAGTGTGAGCAGGGAGAGTGGGCACAGGGAGATTGTACATGGGGAGAGTGTTTGCGGGGAGAGTGTGTGCGGGGAGGGTGTGTGTTGGGAAAGTGCGCGCAGTTAGAGTGTGCGTGCGGAGTGTGTGCACAGGGAGAGTGTGCGTGGGAAGAGTGTGCGGGTAGAGTGTGTGCGGGGAGAGTGTATATTTGGAGAGTGTGTGTGGGGAAATGTGAGTTTGGGAGAGTGTGTGTGGGTGTACGCAGGAAGAGTATGCACATGGAGAGGGTGCGCGGAGCGAGTGGGTGGGGAGAGTGTTTGCAGGGAACTGTATGTGCGGGGAGGGTGTGTGTGTGGAGAGTGTGTGCGGGAAGAGTGTGCGCAGGGAGAGTGTGCACGGGATGAGTGGGTGCGGGTAGAGTGTGTGCGAGTAGAATGTGTGCGGGTAGAGTGTGTGCAGGTAGAATGTGTGCAGGCAGAGTCTGTGCGGGGAGAGTGTGCGCGGGGAGAATGTATGCAGGGAGAGAGTGCCCAGGGAGAGTGTGTGCAGGGAGAGTGTGCACAGGGAGAGTCTGTGCGGGGAGAGTGTGTGCAGGTCGAGTGTGTGTGGGGAGAGTTTGTGCGGGGAAAAGTGTGTGCGGGGAGATTGTGTGTGGGGAGAGTGTCTGCGGAGAAATGAGTGTCGGGAGAATCTGTACGGGGAGAGTGTGCACAGGGAGAGTGTGCGCGGGGAGAGTGTGTGAGGGGATATTGTGTGCAGGGAAATTTGTGTGCGATGAGGGTGTGTGTCAGGAGAGTTTGTGCAGGGAGAGTCTGTGCAGGGAGAGTGTGCGCAGCGAGAGTGTGTGAGGGTAGATTGTGTGCGGGGAGAGTGTGTGGAGGGAGAGTATGCACGCGGAGAGTGTGTGCAGGGATACTGTGCGGCTAGAGTGTGTGCGGGGAGTCTGTGTGTGTGGGGAAATGTATGTGCAGGGAGGGTGAATGTCGGGAGAGTGTGTGCGGGGAGTGTGTAGGACGGGAGAGTGTGAGCAGGGAGAGTGTGCACGGTGAGGGTGTGCGCAGGGAGAGTGTGCGCAGGGAGAATTTGCTCGCGGAGAGTGTGTGCGGGGAGAGTGTGTGCCGGGAGAGTGTGTGCAGACAGAGTGTGCATGGGGAGAGTGTGTGTGGGGAAATGTGTGTGTCAGGAGAGTGTGCACGGGGAGTGTGTGCGCAGGGAGAGTGTGTGCAGGGAGAGTGTGCATGGCGAGAGTGTGTGCAGGGAGAGTGTGTGTGGGGAAATTGTACGCAGGGAGAGGGTGCGCAGGGAGAGTGTGTGTGGGGAGAGTGTGCGCAGGGAGAGTGTGCGCGGGGAGAGTGTGCGCAGGGAGATTGTGCGCAGGGAAAGTGTGTGTGGGGAGATTGTGTGCGGGGAATTGTGTGCGCGGGGAGAGTGTGTGTGGGGAGAGTGTGTGCGGGGAAAAGTGTGTGTGGGAAGAGTGTGTGCGGGGTGAGTGTGTGCGGGGAGAGTGTGTACGGGGAGACTGTCCACAGGGAGAGTGTGAGCAGGGAGAGTGTGCACGGGTAGAGTGTGTGCGGGAAAGTGTATGTGGGGAGAGTGTGTGCAGAGAAATGTATGTGCGGGGAGGGTGTGTGTCAGGAGAGTGTGTGCGGGGAGGGTGTGCGCAGGGAGAATGTGCGTGGGGAGAGTGTGCACCGGGAGAGTGTGCACAGGGAGAGTGTGCACAGGGAGAGTGTGTGCGGGGAGAGTGCACGGGTAGAGTGTGTGCGGGAGAGTGTATGTGGGGAGAGCGTGTGCAGAGAAATGTATGTGCGGGGAGGGTTTGTGTTAGGAGAGTGTGTGCGTGGAGGGTGTGGGATGGGAGAGTGGAAGCAGGGAGAGTGTGAGCGGGGAGTGTGTGTATAGGGAGAGTGTGCGCGGGAAGAGTGTGCACAGGGAAAGTGTACATGGGGAGAGTGTTTGCGGGGAGAGTGTGTGCGGGGAGGGTGTGTGTCGGGAGATTGTGCGCAGGGAGAGTGTGCGCGGGGAGAGTGTGCGCAGGGAGAGTGAGCGCGGGGAGAGTGTGCGGGTAGAGTGTGTGCAGGGAGAGTGTATACTGGGAGAGTGTGTGTGGGGAAATGTGTGTTTCGGGAGAGTGTGTGCGGAGAGTGTATACGCAGGAAGAGTGTACACAGCAAGAGTGTGTGCAGGGAGTGTGTACGCAGGGAGAGTGTGCGCGGAGAGATTGTGTGGATAGAGTGCTTGTGGGGAAATGTATGTGCGGTGAGGGTGTGTGTCGGGAGAATGTGTGCGGGGAGGCTGTGGGTCAGGAGAGTGTGCGCAGGGAGCGTGTGCGCGGGGAGATTGTACGCAGGGAGAGTGTGCGCAGGGAGAGTGTGTGTGGGGAGATTGTGTGCGGGGAAATGTGTGTGCGGGGAGGGTGTGTGTGGGGAGAGTGTGTGCGGGGAAATGTGTGTGTGGGGAGAGTTTGTGCGAAAGTGAGTGTGTGCGGGGAGTGTGTGTACGGGGAGAGTGTCCACAGGGAGAGTGTGAGCAGGGAGCGTGTGCATGGGTAGAGTGTGTGCAGGAGAGTGTATGTGGGGAGAGTGTGTGCAGAGAAACGTATGTGCGGGGAGGGTGTGTGTCAGGAGAGTGTGTGCGGGGAGGGTGTGCGGGTAGGGTGTGCACAGGGAGAATGCGCGCGGGGAGAGTGTGCACCGGGAGAGTGTGCACAGGGAGAGTGTGCGCAGGGAGAGTGTGTGCGGGGAGAGTGCATGGGTAGAGAGTGTGCGGGAGAGTGTCTGAGGGTAGAGTGTGTGCAGTGAAATGTATGTGCGGGGAGGGTTTGCGTCAGGAGAGTTTGTGCCGGGAGGGTGTCGGATGGGAGAGTGTGCGCAGGGAGAGTGTGCGCGGGGAGTGTGTGTACAGGGAGAGTGTGCGCGGGAAGAGTGTGCACAGGGAGAGTGTACATGGGGAGAGTGTTTGCGGGGAGAGTGTGTGCGGGGAGGGTGTGTGTCGGGAGAGTGTGCACAGGGAGAGTGTGCGCGCGGAGAGTGTGTGCAGGGAGAGTGTGCAGGGGTAGAGTGTGCGGGTAGAGTGTGTGCGGGGAGAGTGTATATTGGGAGAGTGTGTGTGGGGAAATGTGTGTTTCGGGAGAGTGTGTGCAGAGAGAGTGTACGCAGGAAAAGTGTGCCCAGGGAGAATGTGCGCAGAGTGAGTGTGTGGGGAGAGTGTTTGCAGGGAAATGTATGTGCGGGGAGGGTGTGTGTGTGGAGAGTTTGTGTGGGGAGAGTTTGAGCAGGGAGTGTATGTGCAGGGAGAGTGTGATGGTGGAGTTTGTGCGGGGAGAGTTTATGTGCGTTAAGGGTTTGTGTCAGGAGAGTGTGTGCCGGGAGGGTGTGGGTCGGGAGAGTGTGCGCAGGGAGAGCGTGCGTGTGTGTGTGGGGAGAGTGTGTGCGGGGAGAGTGTGTGCGGGGAAAAGTGTGTGCGGGGAGATTGTGTGTGGGAAGATTGTGTGCGGGGAAATGTGTGTCGGGAGAGTGTGTACAGGGAGAGTGTGCAAGGGAGAGTGTGCGCAGGGATAGTGTGCGTGGGGAGATTGTGTGTGGGGAGATTGTTTGTGGGGAAATGTGTGTGCGCGGAAATGTGTGTGTGGGGAGAGTGTGTGTGGGGTGAGTGTGTGCGGGGTGAGTTTGCACAGGTAGTGTGCGTGCTGGAAGAGTGCGTGCATGGAGAGTGCACGGGTAGAGTGTGTGCGGGAGAGTGTGTTCAGGGAAATGTATGTGCGGGGCGGGTGTGTGTGTGGAGAGTGTGTGCGGGGAGAGTGTGCACAGGGAGAGTGTGCGCGGGGAGAGTGTGCACGGGGAGAGTGTGCGGGGAGATTGTGTGTGGTTAGAGTGTGTGCAGGGAGAGTGTGTGCAGGGAGAGGGTGCGCAGGGAGAGTGTGTGAGGGTAGATTGTGTGCGGGGAGTGTGTGTGGAGGGACAGTATGCATAGGGAGAGTGTGTGCAGGGATACTGTGTGGGTAGAGTGTGTGCGGGGAGTCTCTGTGTGTGGGGAAATGTATGTGCGGGGAGGGTGTGTGTCGGGAGAGTGTGTGCGGGGAGTGTGTAGGACGGGAGAGTGTGAGCAGGGAGAATGTGCGCGGGGAGAGTGTGCGCCGGGTGAGTGTGCACAGGGAGAGTGGGGGCAGGGAGAGTGTGTGCGAGGAGACTGCACGGGTAAGAGTGTGTGCGGGAGAGTGTATGTGGGGAGAGTGTGTGCAGAGAAATGTAAGTGCGGGGAGGGTTTGTGTCAGGAGAGAGTGTGCGGGGAGGGTGTGGGATGGGAGAGTGTGCGCAGGGAGAGTGTGCACAGGGAGATTGTACATGGGGAGAGTGTTTGCGGGGAGAATGTGTGCGGGGAGGGTGTGTGTCGGGAGAGTGCGCGCAGGGAGAGTGTGTGTGCGGAGTGTGTGCACAGGGAGAGTGTGCGCAGGAAGAGTGTGCGGGTAGAGTGTGTGCGGGGAGAGTGTATATTTGGAGAATGTGTGTGGGGAAATGTGTGTTTCAGGAGAGTGTGTGCGGAGAGAGTGTACGCAGGAAGAGTATGTGCAGGGAGAGGGTGCGCGGAGCGAGTGGGTGGGGAGAGTGTTTGCAGAGAACTGTACGTGCGGGGAGGGTGTGTGTGTGGAGAGTGTGTGCGGGGAGAGTGTGCGCAGGGAGCATGTGCACGGGAAGAGTGGGTGCGGGTAGAGTGTGTGCGAGTAGAGTGTGCGCGGATAGAGTGTGTGCAGGTAGAATGTTTGCAGGCAGAGTCTGTGCGGGGAGAGTGTGCGCGGGGAGAATGTATGCAGGGAGAGAGTGCCCAGGGAGAGTGTGTGCAGGGAGAGTGTGCACAGGGAGAGTCTGTGCAGGGAGAGTGTGCACAGGATGGGCGTGCGCGGCAAGTTTGTGTGTGGGGAGAGTGTGTGCGGGGAGAGTGTGTGTGGGAAGAGTGTGTGCGGGGAGAGTGTGTGCGGGGAGACTGTGTGTGGAGAGAGTGGGTGCGGGAAGATTGTTTGTGGGGTGAGTGTGTGCGGGGAGAGTGTGTGTGGTGAGAGTGTGTGTGGGGAGAGTGGGTGCGGGCAGATTGGGTGCAGGGATTGTGTTTGCAGGGAGAATGTGTGTGGGAAGAGTGTGTGCGGCGAGAGTGTGTGCGGGGAGAGTGTGTGTGGGGAGAGTTTGTGCGGGCAGATTGGGTGCAGGGAGTGTTTGTGCAGGGAGAGTGTGCGCAAGAAGAGTGTGTGCGGGGAGAGTGTGTCCGGGCAGAATGTGTGCGGGGAGAGAGTGTATGCAGGAAGAGTATGCGCAGGGAGAGGGTGCGCGGAGCGAGTGGGTGGGGAGAGTGTTTGCAGGGAACTGTATGTGCGGGGAGGGTGTGTGTGTGGAGAGTGTGTGCGGGGAGAGTGTGAACAGGGAGAGTGTGCACGGGAAGAGTGGGTGCGGGTAGAGTGTGTGCGAGTAGAGTGCGTGCAGGTAGAGTGTGTGCAGGTAGAATGTGTGCAGGCAGAGTCTTTGCGGGGAGAGTGTGCGCGGGGAGAATGTATGCAGGGAGAGAGTGCCCAGGGAGAGTGTGTGCAGGGAGAGTGTGCACAAGGAGAGTCTGTGCGGGGAGAGTGTGCACAGGATGGGCGTGCGCGGGAAGTTTGTGTGCGGGGAGAGTGTGTGCGGGGAGAGTGTGTGTGGGAAGAGTGTGTGCGGGGAGAGTCTGTGCAGGGAGACTGTGTGTGGGGAGAGTGTGTGCAGGAAGATTGTTTGTGGGGTGAGTGTGTGTGGGGAGAGTGTGTGTGGTGAGAGTGTGTGTGGGGAGAGTGGGTGCGGGCAGATTGGGTGCAGGGAGTGTTTGTGCAGGGAGCGTGTGCGCAAGAAGAGTGTGTGCGGGGAGAGTGTGTCCGGGCAGAATGTGTGCTGGGAGAGAGTGTGCAGGAAGAGTGTGCAGGGGGAGAGTGATCGCAGGGAGAGTATGTGCAGGTAGAGTGTGCAGGTAGAGTGCGTGTGGGGAGAGTGTATGTGCGGTGAGGGTTTGTGTCAGGAGAGAGTGTGCCGGGATGGTGTGGGTCGGGAGAGTGTGTGCGGGGAAAAGTGTGTGCGGGGAGATTGTGTGTGGGGAGAGTGTCTGCGGGGAAATGTGTGTCGGGAGAGTCTGTACGGGGAGTGTGTGCGCAGGGAGAGTGTGCACAGGGAGAGTGTGTGTGGGGAGAGTGTGTGTGGGAAGAGTGTGTGCGGGGAGAGTGTGTGCGGGGAGAATGTGTGTGGGGAGAGTGTGTGCGGGAAGATTGTTTGTGGGGTGAGTGTGTGCGGGGAGAGTGTGTGTGGTGAGAGTGTGTGTGGGGAGAGTGGGTGCGGGCAGATTGGGTGCAGGGAGTGTGTGTGCAGGGAGAGTGTGTGCGGGAGGAGTGTGTGCGGGGAGAGTGTGTGCAGGCAGATTGTGTGCGGGGAGAGAGTGCGCAGGGAGTGTGTGCACGGGGAGAGTGTGCGCAGGGAGAGTGTGCGCAGGGAGAGTGTGTGCAGGCAGAGTGTGCTGGTAGAGTGTGTGCAGGGAGAGTGTATGTGCGGTCAGGGTTTGTGTCAGGAGAGTGTGTGCCGGGTGAGTGTGGGTCGGGAGAGTGTGCGCAGGGAGAGTGTGCGCAGGGAGAGTGTGCGGGAGAGTGTGTGCAGGTAGAGTGTGTGCGGGGAGAGTTTGTGCGGGGAAAAGTGTATGCAGGGAGATTGTGTGTGGGGAGAGTCTGTGTGGGGAAATGTGTGTCAGGAGAGTGTGTACGGGGAGAGTGTGCGCAGGGAGAGTGTGCGCAGGGAGAGTGTGCGTGGGGAGAGTGTGCTCAGGGAGAGTGTGTATGGGGAGATTGTGTGCGGGTAAATGTGTGTGCGGGGTGAGTGTGTGTGGGGAGAGTGTATGCGGGGAAATGTGTGTGTGGAGAGAGTGCATGTGGGCTGAGTGTGTGCGGGAGAGTGTCTGCGGAGGGAGTGTGTGCGGGGAGAGTATGCGCGGCGAGATTGTGCACAGGGAGAGTGTACGCGGGGAGAGTGTTTGCGGGGAGAGAGTGTGCGGGGAGGGTGTGTATCGGGAGAGTGTGCGCAGGGACACTGTGCGCGTGGAGAGTGTGTGCAGGGAGCGTGTGTGCATGGAGAGTGTGCGGGTAGAGTGTGTGCGGGGAGAGGGTATATTGGGAGAGTGTGTGTGGGGAAATGTGTGTTTCGGGAGAGTGTGTGCGGGGAGAGTGTATGCAGGAAGAGTGTGCGCAGGGAGAGTGTGCGCGGGGAGAGTGGGTGCGGGCAGAGTGTGGGCGAGCAGAGTGTGTGCGGGTAGAGTGTGTGCAGGTAGAATGTGTGCAGGGAGAGTCTGTGCGGGGAGAGTGTGCGCGAGGAGAATGTATGCAGGGAGAGAGTGCACGGTGAGAGTGTGTGCAGGGAGAGTGTGCACAGGGAGAGTCTGTGCGTGGAGAGTGTACACGGGCAGAGTGTGGGCGAGCAGAGTGTGTGCGGGTAGAGCGTGCGCGGGAAGATTGTGTGCGGGGAGAGTGTGTGCGGGGAGAGTGTGTGTAGGGAGAGTGTGTGTGGGGTGGGTGTGTGCGGGCAGATTGGGTGCAGGGAGTGTGTGTGCAGGGAGATTGTGTGCGGGAAGAGTGTGTGCGGGGAGAGTGTGTGCGGGGAGAGTGTGTGTGGGTAGACTGTGTGTGGGGAGAGTGTGCGCGGGAAGATTGTGTGCGGGGTGAGTGTGTGCGGGGAGATTGTGTGTGGTGAGGGTGTTTGTGGGGAGAGTGGGTATGGGCAGATTGGGTGTAGGGAGTGTGTGTGCAGGGAGAGTGTGTGCATGGAGAGTGTGCGGGTAGAGTGTGTGCGGGGAGAGGGTATATTGGGAGAGTGTGTGTGGGGAAATGTGAGTTTCGGGAGAGTGTGTGCGGGGAGAGTGTATGCAGGAAGAGTGTGCGCAGGGAGAGTGTCCGCGGGGAGAGTGGGTGCGGGCAGAGTGTGGGCGAGCAAAGTGTGTGCGGGTAGAGTGTGTGCAGGTAGAATGTGTGCAGGGAGAGTCTGTGCGGGGAGAGTGTGCGCGAGGAGAATGTA